>NC_083570.1:55902877-56646210 GCF_027579695.1 Neoarius graeffei | reverse complement strand
AGCAAGAGGAACAACGCACCGAGATGACTGGTGAGCTCTTTACAGGGAAAACACTCCTTCATTATGGTCATAATTGCTTGCTATTATTATTATTTTTTTTTTATTTGTTTGACAGAAAATAACATCAGGGTAACCAATGAGCTTCAGCGTAAGCTTGAAGAGGAACGCTCACAAAACAGGTAACTTCCATGTCTCCATTTTTTTTTTAAATCCTAAAACCATGTTACTGACTGTGTACCAGTATATATGTTGTGTGTGGATTTCTACTTGCAGGCTTTTGGAGCAGAGGAACAGAGAAATTGAGAGAGACCAGGAGGAGATGAAGAAGAGGCTGGAGGAACTAGAGGAAAATCTAGAGCAGCTTAAGAGACTCCAGCAAACAGACAATGAAGCCAAGAACAAACTCAGACAGGAGACCTCACGCCTTACAGCTGAGAACATGGTGTGTGTGCACTCCTGACAACTATATGCAACTAATATTGTCAGTGGTTAGTTTAGGTTTTAGATACATCTTTTGTTCACAGGACTTTGAAGAGCAAATAGATATGAAAGACAGGACCATAAAGAGGCTGCAGGACCAAATCAAAGCTCTTCAGGCCCCAGTGAAGGGTAAGGTGCAGAGCTGGCTGGCTGTGATGTAGTGATTTGGATTTACATTGATAAAAATGTATCAACTCTTTTCTCAACAGTCAGTGAGAAAGCTGGACCAACTGTTCCAAAAGAATACCTTGGCATGCTGGAGTATAAGCGAGAGGATGAAGGCAGGCTTGTGCAGACATTGATACTTGGTAATTTCCACTTCTGCTCATTGCTGTCTGTATGTCGGTAAAATTTACATACTAATCAACATACATGTTATATTAAATTGATTAGATTGACAGCATGTATTAGCTGGTTACAGTGGTGCTTGAAAGTTTGTGAACCGTTTAGAATTTTCGATATTTCTGCATAAATATGACCTAAAACATCATCAGATTTTCACACAAGTCCTAAAAGTAGATCAAGAGAACCCAGTTAAACAAATGAGAAAAAAATATTATACTTGGTCATTTATTTATTGAGGAAAATGATCCAATATTACATATCTGTGAGTGGCAAAAGTATGTGAACCACTAGGATTAGCCGTTAATTTGAAGGTGAAATTAGAGTCAGGTGTTTTCAATCAATGGGATGACAATTAGGTGTGAGTGGGCACCCTGTTTTATTTAAAGAACAGGGATCTATCAAAGTCTGATCTTCACAACACGTTTGTGGAAGTGTATCATGGCATGAACAAAGGAGATTTCTGAGGACCTCAGAAAAAGCGTTGTTGATGCTCATCAGGCTGGAAAAGGTTACAAAACCATCTCTAAAGAGTTTGGACTCCACCAATCCACAGTCAGACAGACTGTGTACAAATGGAGGAAATTCAAGACCATTGTTACCCTCCCCAGGAGTGGTCGACCAACAAGGATCACTCCAAGAGCAAGGCGTGTAATAGTCGGCGAGGTCACAAAGGACCCCAGGGTAACTTCTAAGCAACTGAAGGCCTCTCTTACATTGGCTAATGTTCATGAGTCCACCATCAGGAGAACACTGAACAACAACGGTGTGCATGGCAGGGTTGCAAGGAGAAAGCCACTGCTCTCCAAAAAGAACATTGCTGCTCGTCTGTAGTTTGCTAAAGATCATGTGGACAAGCCAGAAGGCTATTGGACAAATGTTTTGTGGACGGATGAGACCAAAATAGAACTTTTTGGTTTAAATGAGAAGCGTTATGTTTGGAGAAAGGAAACCACTGCATTCCAGCATAAGAACCTTATCCCATCTGTGAAACATGGTGGTGGTAGTGTCATGGTTTGGGCCTGTTTTGCTGCATCTGGGCCAGGACGGCTTGCCATCATTGATGGAACAATGAATTCTGAATTATACCAGTGAATTCTAAAGGAAAATGTCAGGACGTCTGTCCATGAACTGAATCTCAAGAGAAGGTGGGTCATGCAGCAAGACAACGACCCTAAGCACACAAGTTGTTCTACCAAAGAATGGTTAAAGAAGAATAAAGTTAATGTTTTGGAATGGCCAAGTCAAAGTCCTGACTTTAATCCAATCGAAATGTTGTGGAATGACCTGAAGCGGGCAGTTCATGTGAGGAAACCCACCAACATCCCAGAGTTGAAGCTGTTCTGTATGGAGGAATGGGCTAAAATTCCTCCAAGCCGGTGTGCAGGACTGATCAACAGTTAGTTGCAGTTATTGCTGCACAAGGGGGTTACACCAGATACTGAAAGCAAAGGTTCACATACTTTTGCCACTCACAGATATGCAATATTGGATCATTTTCCTCAATAAATAAATGACCAAGTATCATATTTTTGTCTCATTTGTTTAACTGGGTTCTCTGTATCTACTTTTAGGACTTTGTGTGAAAATCTGATGATGTTTTAGGTCATATTTATGCAGAAATATAGAAAATTCTAAAGGGTTCACAAACTTTCAAGCACCACTGAATAAGGGAGGTCTGATGACTCGCCGTTTTATATCTGAGATTTCAAAGCAATGTACGTAAATCACATACGAATTTCTGAATAGTGGGTGTGTGAACTACAGGTACATCAGTCACAATAACTGGAAAATTATTTAATGTTTTAAGGGGAACAGCCTCATAAGTCAAAGTAGTGTCAAATACGGGCAAGGAGAATCAGCGAAGAGGAACAGTGGTCACTAGTCAGAGTTCACTGATTGGGTTAGAGGGACACTTTACAGGATAGTTGCTAAATTTCCCAAATTTACAGCCATACAAATAAACCAGGATGGTGGTGGCTCAATGGTTATGGCACTGAGTTGCTGATCAGAAGGTTGGGGGTTTGAGACCTGGAGCCACCAGGGCTGCCACTGTAGGGCCCTTAGACAAGGCCCTTAACCCTACGTGCTCAACTCTATCCACATTGACCACACATAGAGGTCAAGGAAAAAGAGGTAGATAACCAACCAACCACAACCATAAAAATTAATTGCATGAGCAGTTCTGTTCAGATCGCAAGTTGGCCTAGTGGTTAGCGTGTCCGCCTCTCAGTCAGGAGATTGCAAGTTCTACTTGTGGTCAGGTTATACCAAAGACCATCATAAAAATGGTACCTACTACCGTCTGGCAAGGCACGCTGCAATACATATGCGAGTGGGGAAGTCAAACTCTCGCAGTTCCCAGAGGACTAGCCCCCCCACTATAACCCTAGCTGTATAGGCGAGAGGCCAAAGGCTATCGAAACAGAGATCGGCGCCGCACCCATATGCCTCAAAGAGCTGGTTAGTACTAGGACAGGAGACTGCCTGGGAAGACCAGATTCTGGTGTGAGAGGGATTTTGACTTTTTTGACTTGACTTCTTCTGTTCAGTCTCAACATCATGAGCTTCTCACAGCTGGAATTAGGAAACCGTTTGTATCAGTTGTCTACCTGTAAAGATGGGGTAAGAAGTACAAAACCTAGACCTCTGAGCAATGGAAATATAATATAGTCTGAGTCAGCTTTCATCATATTTCCTACATCTAGCCAAGTGAAAGCCAATTGAAGCCTCAACCATTAATGTCTGCTACCAACGGTTATTTACAGTGGAAGATGAAAAAAATCTTCTTGAAGAATGGTCCATCATAATACCTCAAATTATTCAGGACTTCTGGCAGAATTCCAAGAACGATTAAAGCTGTTCTGGAGGCATACAGTGGCCCAATTCCTTATTGTTTCCTTAAAGGGATAGTTCGGGATTTTTGACATGAATCTATATGGTATCCCCGTCAGCAGTGTCGTGCATCCACACTGACTTACCCCCGACAGTGTTCTGTGAGCTTAGATATTGTACAGTGTTGGTCAGTGCACAAGTAGTTCCGGCAGGTTTCCTGGGGTCTGCAAAGTAACACGTTTTTCTTCTCAAAACAGCTCGTGTTCGAATGAGTGATTTATTAGCATAACAAAACCCTTGTAGTCCAAAAAGTCACACCTTGTAATTGCTTGGGGCTACTTTCTCTCAATAGCGATCAGTGCGCGCTGTCACTGTTAACAGTTGTGTGCGAGCTAGCCAACAACTTTCATTAGTTGTTCGACAGTGTTTAGCAGCAGCAAATTGCTTTCCTCCTCAGTATACAAGTGCGCTTCCATGGCAGGGAAAAATAAACTACCACTGCTGCCTATGTAGTGCCCTATTTATACAAATAGGAGTCATTCAGGATTCAGCCATGACACGGAGCAAAAACATGGCTGAATCCTGAATGACTCCTATTTGTATAAATAGGGCACTACATAGGCAGCAGTGGTAGTTTCTTTTTCCCTGCCATGGAAGCGCACTTGTATACTGAGGAGGAAAGCAATTTGCTGCTGCTAAACACTGTCGAACAACTAATGAAAGTTGTTGGCTAGCTCGCACACAACTGTTAACAGTGACAGCGCGCACTGATCGCTATTGAGAGAAAGTAGCCCCAAGCAATTACAAGGTGTGACTTTTTGGACTACAAGGGTTTTGTTATGCTAATAAATCACTCATTCGAACACGAGCTGTTTTGAGAAGAAAAACGTGTTACTTTGCAGACCCCAGGAAACCTGCCGGAACTACTTGTGCACTGACCAACACTGTACAATATCTAGGCTCACAGAACACTGTCGGGGGTAAGTCAGTGTGGATGCACGACACTGCTGACGGGGATACCATATAGATTCATGTCAAAAATCCCGAACTATCCCTTTAATATTATTATTAATGTTACAAGTTTTCATTATTGTGTCCACCCTCTGTATATGCTGCTATTAATAAATAACAGAAAATGAAGAAACAACAATGATTCTTTGTGAGTTGTCCGGTTTGAAGACTGAATATTTGTGGTCTGCAGAGCTGAAGCCAAGGGGAGTAGTGGTGAGTATGATCCCCGGGTTGGTGGCCCATCTGCTTTTTATGTGTATTCGGCATGCTGACTACCTCAATGATGGAGAAAAGCTGAAGTCCCTCATGCATGCCATCATCACTGGAATCAAACAGGTCACCACGGTAAGACCTCCTGATTGCTCTTTAGCTTATATAGTGCCCTCCAGAAGCGCTGGTATACTTCATTAAAATGAGCAAACATTAATGCATAAAAAAATGATCTGTACCCTTATAATTAATATTATATGACACATGCTCTGGAGAGAATAACAGCACTGAGTCTCTTGCTGTAATGTCTAGCAAGGCTAGAGATACACTTGGAGGAATTGTGATCTATTCCTCGATGCAGAACATTTGAACCTCCGTTGTATTCTTAGGTTTGTGCTTGTTAACTCAGGCAACAGGATTTCTTTAGGGACTGAAAAACTGAGCTTCTCACTATATAACATGCGTTTTGTTTATGTTGATTAGGAGTGTGTTTGGCTTCATATATCACTGCAAAAAATGGCCTTTCAAAAATAAGAAATAAAAGATTAAAACAAAGCATATTTGCTTGAATCAGGTGAAAAAAAATCTGCCAATGGAACTAGTCAAATTTGACTTGGTAAGATTTCTTAAAGTAAGATGAAAAATCTAACCTGTTTTTAGATGAAATAATTCCAAAATAAGATTGAGGAACTTATTATGCGAGATCTGATTTAACTCAAAATAATCAAAATAGTTCTTATAACAAGATCGTACTTCTTACATTTAGCCATTCAAGTAATTTTTATTTATTTCATTTTAAGGGTATTTCACTTAAATTCATGACAAAGTCTTAGCAGTAAAAACTGAATTTAAGATAAATATACTAATATTAGGATTGTTCAATTCTACAACTAAGCATTGCTAGCTTAAAAGATTCTCCTTTTGTGACCTGTAATTAGTAAAATACTCTAGATATGAGACCAGAGACTATCTTGAATCAAGTTGACGACACGTGTAGCATTGCAACAAGTTTATTTTTTTTTCCCATTTCAACATTCAAACATTAAAACATCTCTTAAGATTCCACTTCCCCAGGACCTCAGGCACCAAAAAAAAAGTCTACGCATTTTGACTCAGTGCTTACACAACGCCAAAGCAACAGTGCATTTTGGGGGCACTGACTATTCATGTGTACGAGGGGTTTACAAGATCAGGCACAAAAAAAAAAACAACACTGAACTTAACTCACAGCATTCCAAAAAGACCTCACTAAAACGCCCTCCACTCACTCCTAGCCTTTTTGAAGGCACTTGTCTGGTCTAGAGTATGTACAGCATCTAGAAGGAGCTCACTCTGAATGACTGAGAAAACAGTTGCAGTAAACTTAGGATCTGTAAGGTGGAGTTGAATTGTAATGAAAGACTCAAAGATTTCAGTAAAGTTCATTTATTCCCAAAACAAGCATACTTTTTTTTTCTTGAAACAAGATGAACCGCATTTGACAAATGTCCAAAATGTACTTACTTGTTTTAAAAAAAAAAAAACTTGTTTTATTTTCAAAGGTGCTCCAAATAAGACTTTTTCAAGACATTTTGTCTATACAAGATTTTCAAGATGGACTGTCTAAAAACTAGCCTTTCTAGCTAAATGAGGTTTTGCTTGTTGGGCAATTATGTCTTATAATAAGGGTGGCTAGATGTTCTGACTTGAAAATAGACAAATAAACTTCCTAAGATTTTTATTTTTTGCAGGGTAGCCAGGTTTGAAGCTTCTATCAGAGGCACCCAGAGCAGAAATGTCCCGATGATATTTAGCAGAATTCATGATGCCATCAATCTTCACAGCAATCATCACAAAACACCCCAAAAGCATCAATGATCCATCACTACATTTTTATGTTCCAATCTTTTTTTTTTTTTTTATCCTTCTCATATGCAGTCTCCTTGCTGATGGCATGCATGACCGAAAAGTTTTTTATACTCCTGCTCCAAAGGGGAGGGGGGGTATACTGGTTTACCTCTGTCCGTCCGTCTGTCAAACGCTCTTTTTCTCAGCAACCACAAATCATAGCCACTTGGTACCAAACTTCAGCTTGGGGTTCTATACCGTGTATACCGTTTTCAGGTCTGTCGCACATCGACTTCCTGTTTACCGACTGAATGTATTTACGAAACATATAGGGTGGATTTTGACGCTATTTCAAGAAGCAAAATGCTATTTCAAACTGGCAGTTTACCAGGATGCTATTTGAAATCCCTGGGGAAAACACTGCTCTTTACTTAGTTGTTTTAGGGTTAATTATTTGTTGAATTAAACATTCATAATAAGTGTCCTATTCCTTCGATTGCTTGCATTCTGATATAAGCGAGAGCGGGAAGATATGCGAGTGAGCAGCAGCTCACAGTTGATTTTTTTTTTTTCCTCATCTGACCACAACACACGTTACCAATGGTTGTTCTTGTAACATTTGAAGTTCAGTTGCTGCATTTTGTGAGATGATCCCAGGAAGAATCGCCATCAAATTTATACCCCCAGGGGAACAAGAAATAGTTAAAGGCAATAGAGTTCCATTGAAAATATGGATATTATAAAGAGAAATAGTTTATTTGAGTGTAAACTTTATTTCATGCAATCATTTTTGCTCACTTTTATGAAGCATGTCAATAATTCTGAAGTACACTCTGTTATCCTGTATTACCTAATGTAACCACCAGGAGAAGTAGTAATGAAGATGATGATGATATCAGCTTGTCCTCCTGTTTTCAGAACCATCAGGAAAATTTTGAGATGTTGTCCTTCTGGCTCTCCAACACATACCACCTGCTCAACTGCCTCAAACAGTACAGTGGAGAAGAAGTGAGTAGAATTAATAATTATTCAACGAAATCAAGTCGTACATGAGCTGATAGCTGATGAGGCGCGTAGTGCCAAGTTGGCTATAAGACATGTACGATGAGATTGAATGGAATAACTTTTATTATATCCACATTTACTGGATTTCAAGAAACTGAGCACTTTTTTCTTATTTTTCTTTTTTGCAAATTTGATAAATAAAAACTTTATACGGGCAGCACGGTGGTGTAGTGGTTAGCGCTGTCGCCTCACAGCAAGAAGGTCTGGGTTCGAGCCCCGTGGCTGGCGAGGGCCTTTACATGTTCTCCCCGTGTCCGCGTGGGTTTCCTCCGGGTGCTCCGGTTTCCCCCACAGTCCAAAGACATGCAGGTTAGGTTAACTGGTGACTCTAAATTGACCATAGGTGTGAATGTGAGTGTGAATGGTTGTCTGTGTCTATGTGTCAGCCCTGTGATGACCTGGCGACTTGTCCAGGGTGTACCCCGCCTTTCGCCCGTAGTCAGCTGGGATAGGCTCCAGCTTGCCTGCGACCCTGTAGAACAGGATAAAGTGGCTAGAGATGATGAGATGAGATAAGTCCTCTTAGAAATATAGTTAGAAGCTAAAATCCTATTCTTTAATCCATAGGAGTTTATGAAGCATAATACTCCTCGGCAGAATAAGAACTGCCTGCAGAAATTTGACCTGTCCGATCACAGACAGGTCTTCAGCGATCTTGCCATTCACATCTATCACCAGTTTATCAATATGATGGAGGATGCCCTGTTCCCGATGATCGGTATGTTACTAATGGTCTCTTTTCTATCTCTCTGTCTGACCTGAGACCAGTCTTGTTTAACTCCTTAAAGCGAATATTTCTGGAGATGCTGTTTTATCACCTCATGCATTTTAACATAAATGTAGGTCCTCTACCGAATCTTACTGAAAAAAATAAATGGTGATGGTTAATGTCCAGTTATGCATTATTTTGTGCCATATTGGTGTGTCTCTTTCTCACTCCAGTTCCTGGGATACTGGAGCATGAGAGTCTGCAAGGCATCTCAAGCATGAAACCCACAGGTTTCCGTAAGCGCTCCAACAGCATGCTGGGAGATGGGCTCAGAGAAGGTGAGGGCCAGAACTACAGTATCTCCTCTATCCTACAGCTGCTGAGTGATTTCCACAGCTGCATGGCACAGCAGGGCATGGATCAGCAGCTGCAGGGTCAGGCTCTCCGCCAGCTCTTCTATCTGATTGGAGCCACCTCACTCAACAGCATCCTCCTCCGCAAGGACCTCTGCTCCTGCCGCAAGGGCATGCAGATCAGGTAATTGGGGTTAGGAAAGAAATAACTGTATAGAACTACAGTGAAAAAAGACTAATAATTGGATGTTTTGCATTTGTAATGCAATGCAGTGTTAAAAAATGCCATGTGTATGAAACACTGAGCAGACAGACTTTAAAGGAAATACGCAGAACCATGGCCTCACTTTTTGTTTATAAACGTACTGAGACCTCAAGAATGGCACAGGAATAGTTTTAAGCATGAACAATAAATCTAATAGAGTAATTTTTATGATTAAAGTGATTCATATAGGTAGCGGTCTGAGTGAATGACCTTGACGTCCATAATGTCACAGCAGGAAGTCTATCGGTCTCATCGCCATTTCCGCTATACTAAAACACAGAGCTGACTGCAACTCCGATCCTCCATTTTGAGCTAATTTATTGCCATGCCACGTAGATGTGTTGCTGGCGGGTGCAGCAACACGACAGAAGGTGGATTTACGTTGCATTCATGGCCCAAGAATGTTCAAACTGCAAAGATTTGGACGCATTTTGCGAGAAGTTCACGGGCATATTGGGTGCCTACGAAGTGGTCTCTCCTCTGCTCTGCACATTTTACTGAAGACTCGTACGAGACCTCTGATCTGTTGAGGAGCGTTGGCTATAAGCCCGGATTGAAAGAGGGTGCAGTACCAACAATTAAATAAAACTACAAGAAAAGGAAAGTATTTATTTATTTTATTTTATTTAAAAAAAAGGAAAGTAAGTTCAGTTGCACCAGTTCTCCTGGAGTGTGCGCCGATGGTTGTTGGTAAAACCCAGGACGGAACGGGACATGACACATTATCGCTTGGGCAGTGACCTCCCCGCGGTTGTTGCTAAAACTGTTGACATCCCGTCCCGGGTTTTAGTAATTGCCTGAGCTGAGCAGTAATGGCGGAGTACTCAGTATGGAGAAAATGGAGAAAGAGTGGCCCGGCCGTCTGATTTCTCCGCTGGATATGCTTGCCTCAGCAGCAATATCTTGCCCTTACGTGGAAGAAGCAAATGAAATGGAGAACTGAACGAACAACTGAAAGTCAGATTGTTTTTCAAAACAATCGGCCACAAGAAGCGAGAACAGACGGGTAAGCTCCGACTCTCATTTGGATACAAAACAACAAAAACAACAACACTCGTTGTTTACCTGCATTTAGATTAATACATGTAACTTGTATTGTGTGTTTAAGTTACCGGTATAAGATTATTTAATTTAATTCAGAATGTGATTGTCTCAGTTCATCTGATTATTTAATTAGCCTTTTACGTTTTATCAGTGAAAATGCATGCATGTACATGTATGTTGCATAAGTTATAACACCTATCCTGTTTTAATGAGAGTCAACCCACAATCAGTGAAGTCGAATCAGTCTTAGTTGAGCAAGTCGGTAACGGGATTTCTTACTTTCACCATAAATTTTTATTGATATGACTTTGGTCTATAGCTGTAAAGGCCTCGGCCTGAAAACCGGTTACCGCTGTGACGTCACACGCTCAGGGCTGGCTGGCTCAGCGGGGCAGCTCGAATACCAACTTTGCAGTCGATTTTAACTCTCAAAAATTAATATTTTTTTATTCCCATTTAAGCAGCATACAACAGTCAAGGATGGCGATACTATCCACTCAGAAATGTATTTCAAAATAAAGGTTCTGCGTATCTCCTTTAAGGAATACAGAATGAGAAGATGGGATTATTGAGCATAATTATTAGTATGTTTTCAAAATCATTTTATTTCACTGTAATCCTTTACCAGTGTTTGGACAATACAGGTTTATTAGCTACTATATGCCTCTTTGGGATAGTATTCAAATACCATTTTTGCCATAGACTCTACTGTATATGTGAAGAAAAACTTATATATATATATACACGGTGTGTGTGTGTATATATATATATATATATATATAGGTGTAATATCAGTTACTTGGAAGAGTGGCTGAGGGATAAAGGCCTTCAGGGCTACAATGTTATGGAGACTCTGGGGCCGCTGTCCCAGGCTGCCTGGCTCCTGCAGGTGAACAAAACCACTGACAGTGATGCAGCTGAGATCCAGCAGAGATGCCATGAACTCTCACCGGTTCAGGTGCAACAGATGTCCTCACACTCCTCCATTCTCATTGCTGCTGATTATTGTAATTTATGTTTGCTCAGTTTTCCTCTGTGCATTTTCAGATTGTGAAGATCCTCAACTCGTACACTCCCATCGATGACTTTGAAAAGCGAGTTGCGCCATCTTTTGTGCGGAAAGTTCAGGCAAGTTTGTACATTCCTTCTTCTGACTGATCATGTGACCACATTTTCCAGTTATTGTTAGTTTAGTATTATTTTTCATTCTATTAAAAGTAGAATTTGTGTAATCAGAACTGATTGTGAATGTGATGGAGAGCCTTGGCTATTTGGTCTGTTTTTGTTTGGGATTCTGCTTTGTAACAGGCACTGCTACAGGAGCGTGAGAGTTCCACTCAGTTGATGATGGATGTCCAGTATCGCTTCCAGGTGACTTTCCCTTTCTGTCCATCCACACAAGCTCTAGAGCTCCTGCAGGTGCCCAACAGCCTTCACCTAAGCTTTGTCACCCGCATATGAGCCCTGACTTGGACCGACTGCAGCATTGAACTTCCTCGGCTATAAACATGCTTTTTATGAAATAATCACTGTTTTTGATTAACTAACATTTTCATGTGCAATTCATCACGTTATTTTAGACTTGGTGCCATACAGCATAAATATTATGTGATTTTTTTTTCTGACTCTTTGAAGTATGTTTTTTTTTTTTTTAAATATACAAAAGTATTTCTTTGGAAGATTTCCAGCAGCAAATTACTCATAAATGAACAAAATGTACATTATATTGGCAAATGTTTTTGGACACCTGACCATCACACTGATGTGCTTGTTGAACACCCCATTACAATGTCCCACTTTACTGTTATAAGAACCTGTACTATTCTGGGAAGGCTTTCCACTAGATTTTGGAGCATGGCGATGGGGATTTTGTGCTCATTCAGAGTCATTAGTGAGTCCGGGTCATTTGAGTTCTCCCAATTCAAGTTTTGCAAACCATGTCTAAATGGCGTTTGCTTTGCGCACAGTTGTCATGCTGGAACAGGTTTGGGTCTCTTAGTTGCAGTGAAGGGGAATTATAATCCTATAGTGTGCATAGACTGTACTTTTGGCAATCCATCCATTATCTGTAGCTGCTTATCCTGTTCTACAGGGTCGCAGACAAGCTGGAGCCTATCCCAGCTGACTATGGGTGAGAGGCGGGGTACTCCCTGGACCTCATCGCAGGGCCGACACAGAGACAAACAACCATTCACATTCACACCTACGGTACGTTCAATTTAGAGCCACCAATTAACCTAACCTGCATGTCTTTGGGCTGTGGGGGAAACCGGAGCACCCGGAGGAAACACACACACACACAGGGAGAACATGCAAACTTCACGTAGAAAGGCCCTCGCCGGCCACTGGGCTCGAACCCAGAACCTTCTTGCTGTGAGACAACAGTGCTAACCACTACACCACCGTGCTGCCCTACTTTTGACCATATAGTGTATTTAATATATATATATGATGTATTATGTAGTCACCTGAATCACATAAAAGTGTTAGAGACTAAGTATATGATATTATTTATTAACCAGTTTAAACGTTTTGGCTAATAAAATAATTTGCACATTGTATTAAATAAATCAGTTGTTACCTTTGCTTGTATTCCTGTCACCATAGCAGCCCATAAATATTCATTGACGTCTGTGTGTATATATGTATGTATGTGTGTGTGTGTATGTAGATAGATAGATATGTACAGGTGTGTATGTGTGTGTGTGTGTGTGTGTATATATAATATTATACACACACAGTGGTGCTTGAAAGTTTGTGAACCCTTTAGAATTTTCTATATTTCTGCATAAATATGACCTAAAACATCATCAGATTTTCACATAAGTCCTAAAAATAGATAAAAAGAAGCCAGTTAAACAAATGAGACAAAAATATTATACTTGGTCATTTATTTATTGAGGAAAATGATCTGATATTACATATCTGTGAGTGGCAAAAGTATGTGAACCTCTAGGATTAGCAGTTTATTTGAAGGTAAAATTAGAGTCAGGTGTTTTTAATCAATGGGATGACAATCAGGGATCTATCAAAGTCTGATCTTCACAACACATGTTTGTGGAAGTGTATCATGACACAAACAAAGGAGATTTCTGAGGACCTCAGAAAAAGCATTGTTGATGCTCATCAGGCTGGAAAAGGTTACAAAACCATCTCTAAAGAGTTTGGACTCCACCAATCCACAGTCAGACAGATTGTGTACAAATGGAGGAAATTCAAGACCATTGTTACCCTCCCCACGAGTGGTTGACCAACAAGGATCACACCAAGAGCCAGGTGTGTAATAGTCGGCGAGGTCACAAGGGACCCCAGGGTAACTTCTAAGCAACTGAAGGCCTCTCTCACATTGGCTAATGTTCATGAGTCCACCATCAGGAGAACACTGAACAGCAATGGTGTGCATGGCAGGGTTGCAAGGAGAAAGCCACTGCTCTCCAAAAAGAACATTGCTGCTCATCTGCAGTTTGCTAAAGATCACGTGGACAAGCCAGAAGGCTATTATCAAAATGTTTTGTGGACGGATGAGACCAAAATAGAACTTTTTGGTTTAAATGAGAAACGTTATGTTTGGAGAAAGGAAAACACTGCATTCCAGCATAAGAACCTTATCCCATCTGTGAAACATGGTGGTGGTAGTATCATGATTTGGGCCTGTTTTGCTGCATCTGGGCCAGGACGGCTTGCCATCATTGATGGAACAATGAATTCTGAATTATACCAGCGAATTCTAAAGGAAAATGTCAGGACATCTGTCCATGAACTGAATTTCAAGAGAAGGTGGGTCATGCAGCAAGACAACGACCCTAAGCACACAAGTCGTTCTACCAAAGAATGGTTAAAGAAGAATAAAGTTAATGTTTTGGAATGGCCAAGTCAAAGTCCTGAGCTTAATCCAATCGAAATGTTGTGGAAGGACCTGAAGCGAGCAGTTCATGTGAGGAAACCCACCAACATCCCAGAGTTGAAGCTGTTCTGTATGGAGGAATGGGCTAAAATTCCTCCAAGCCGGTGTGCAGGACTGATCAACGGTTACCGGAAACGTTTAGTTGCAGTTATTGCTGCACAAGGGGGTCACACCAGATACTGAAAGCAAAGGTTCACATACTTTTGCCACTCACAGATATGTAATATTGGATCATTTTCCTCAATAAATAAATGACCAAGTATAATATTTTTGTCTTATTTGTTTAACTGGCTTCTCTTTATCTACTTTTAGGACTTGTGTGAAAATCTTTTTTTTGAAATTGTATCTTTATTTGGAATGGACAGAAGAATACATCCGCATGGCATCATTAATAGGAATACAAGCAAAAACCATTCCAGTTTTTTGTGTTTAAACCAGGAAGGGCGTAGCACTCGCCGACATGGTCAATAAGTCCACAGAATGAAAAGTCGTGAAGCCTGGGTCAGACTTTATTTGTCTCTTGCATGACCCTTATTCCTTTAACCCAAGATTGGGCAAGATTTGAGTCACAGTTGCCTGTTGGGAACATGGTTAACTTCTTAAGGCCCAGTCTGACGAAGTGTGTAGGGCCAGTGGAGTACACACGTTCTCCTGGAAAGCATCCTGGAACATCTCAGTTAACAGTAAACAGTTAGTACAGAACTATATACAGAAACAGTTGGTGGGGGGGTCCCCGCTGCTGCCGACATAAAAATAAACATTCCTTATCAAGCAGATCAAATGATTAGGGTACAACATAATATTGCCAGTGAGATCAGGTAAAGTCTGCTCTCGTGGGGGTAATGAAGGAAATCCATTTGTTCCAAATTTGGTAAAATTCGTTCTTTTGGATTCTTATTTGGTAGGTCAATTTTTCCATTCTAAATATCTCCAAAGTAATTCCAATCCAGTCGTCTAGGGTGGGCTGAGTCGGACTTAACCATCTCCTTGTAATTGTCTTTTTACTTGCCACCAAGAGTATTTGCAGCAGCTTTATCTCTCTCTTACTTTTCAAAAAAGGAACATAACCCAAGTACAGTGCATCAAAACTCAGGGGTATTTGAGTGTGAAAGACAGTGCTTAATGTAGACTGGACATCCCTCCAGAAAACTACTAACTTGGGACAGTCCCAGAAGATATGGTAGTGGTTGACAGCAAACGAGCCACAATTCCTCCAGCATGGCGTAGTTGCACCTTTGTACCTCTCCTGATGCGGTGTCTTAAAATATCTTATAATATTCTTCCAGCAATGCTCTCTCCAGACCATAGAGTTAGATGTTGACCATTGAAAGGACCAGATATTACTCCAGGCCTCCTCGGAAATCTTGATCCCTGATTCCTTTTCCCATTTATCTTTAATGTATAGGGTGTTATTATTGCTGGAGTAGGAAAGAGCTTTATACAGTTTTGAAATAGATTTAGAGGGGATCATGGTCAAGGCATTTTTCATAATGTGGGAGAATGCTAATTCAACATCTGAAAGGTCAGTTAGTTTACATTCATGATCGATATAAGAACGTAGTTGCAGGTATCTATGAAAATCGTTCCGTGCCAAGCCATGTTCGTCTCTCAGGGTAGCAAAGCTGCACACAGTGTTTCTTTGCGTAAGTGATATGAATGCTGTGAGGCCATACAATGTCCACAATTTGAACCCGGAGTCGTGTCTGTTGGGAAGGAAATCTGAGTCATAAGCGAACCATCTAAATATCCTCAACATTTTATCTATCCCGCTGATATTGATCACCCTCTGCCAAACCTGTAATGTATGGGTCAACCAAGGGTTACCCAACTTAACCACCCTGTCTATTAAGCCCTTATCCGCTATTACTGCTTGAATTGGGAACTGTATCAGTAATTTGGACTCTAGCTCCTTCCATTTGGCTGTATATGTTGCATTACTCCATAATAGAAGGGCAGCAAGTTGTGCAGCATAATAGTAATTCCTTAGGCAGGGGAGGCCCAGCCCTCCCCTCTCCTTGGGAAGTTGAAGAGTGGCAAATTTAATTCTTGGTTTCCGACCCAGCCAGATAAATCTGGAGATCCATTTATCCCACTCCCTGAATTGGTTTTCACTCACTTCAACAGGAAAATTCCTAAAAAGATAAAGTAGACGTGGTAACACATTCATTTTGATTGCACTAATTCTAGCACTAAGGCCCAGGAAAGGGATCAGGCTCCATCTATGTAAATCGTTCTTTACAATAGAGGATATTGGCTCATAGTTTGCCCGGAAGAGCCCCGAGAGGTCCCTGGTCAGAATTATCCCTAGATATTTGATTTTCTCGTTTTCCCAATTTAGCTTAAATTTGTCACTAAGAGCCGCAGGGGCTGTATAATTAAGTGTCATCACCTGGGTTTTTGAGATGTTGACTTTATAGCCCGAAAGCTTACCAAAATCACTCAGAGACGACATCAGTTCCCTGAAAGATCTCTCTGGATCCCCCAGGCACACCAGTACGTCATCAGCAAACATCGCTACCTTGTGTTCAACTCCTGAAAGAGCAATACCCTTGATATTTTTGTTTTGTCTTATTAATTGACCTAGTGCTTCTATAAATAAGTTAAAGAGGAGAGGTGAGACTGGACAGCCCTGTCTACAGCCACGTTGCAGGGTAAAGGCACTTGAAAGATCACCATTGATCTTGATACGGGCTGAGGGTCTATCATATAAGGCCTGAATTGTTCTGATAAACTTGTCATGAAGTCCAAACTTCCCCATCACCTTGTACAGGAAAGCCCATCTGACTGAGTCGAAAGCCTTCTCAGCATCCAGGCTTCCGACAATTGCTTGAGTTTTGTCGTTTTGTATTTGTCCTAGGATATGTAATATTCTTCTGATGTTATCTGTTGTTTGTCTGTGATGAATAAAACCACTCTGGTCTAAATTAATGAGGTTAGGCAGCAGCTTCTCCAATCTGCGGGCAAGAATAGAAGTGAATAGTTTATAATCTAAATTTAAGACGCTAATTGGTCGATAATTCCCACATTCTTGTCTATCTTTCCCTTCTTTTAGGATAACTGAGATAGTAGCCTCCCTCCAGGAGGGCGGAACTACTCCGTTCAGTAGGATGTAATTGAATGTCTTAAGCAATATAGGGACTAGTTCCGTCCTTAGGATGCGATACCATTGGGAATTGTACCCATCCGGCCCAACTGCCTTTCCTGATTTTAGTCTGGAGATAGCTGCGTTAATTTCCTGTGTTGAAATTGGCTTTATCAAATGCTCATTTTCAGATTCAGAAATTAAAGGTAAGTCTAGACTGCCGAGAAAGGAATCAATGTAATGCTCCTCAGAAGCATCAGATTGTGAATATAGATCCCTGTAGAAGACCTCAAAGCATTCCTGTATCCTCTCCAGTTTGGATTCTATTGCATTAGTTTTAGGGTTCTTAATTTTATAGATAGAGCTTTCCTCCTGTTGTTTCCGTAGTTTGTACGCCAAATACTTAGTTGATTTCCCTCCGATCTCATAATATTTCTGCCTTAGGAAAGTTAGATTCCTCTGAGCCTCCTGTGTGTATATATCATTGATTTCTCCTTGTAGTTTCCTGATTTCCTGCTTTACAGTGGGGTTAGGGTGGTTAATATCTTCCTGTTGTTTCGTCTTTAGCCTTGACAGTAAAATTGTTAGCTTTTGATCTTTGGTTTTTTTCAGGTGAGAAGTGATGGAAATTAATTTGCCTCTCATTACTGCTTTCAACGCGTCCCACAGAATGATTGCAGACACCTCTCCTGTGTCGTTAATTTCTAGAAATTCTTTAATGTCTTCTTTTATTTTAGAAACGATGGTAGGATCGTTGAGTATATTTGAGTTAAATTTCCACAGGGTATTTCGTTTTTTCCTAGCCATCCGCAGAGACATAGAAATAGGACTATGATCAGATAAATCCCTTGTTAATATTTCACAGTCTCTAATCTTGAATCTGTCCACATTAAACATAAAGAAGTAATCTAGCCTAGCATAGACTTTGAATGAACCAGAGTAGTGTGTGTAGTCTCGGCTAGATGGATAGAGCTCTCTCCACACATCCATGATTCCCATTTCTATCAGATAAGACTTAACTTTCCTAATGAGTGTATTAGCGTGCTTAGTCGGGTTGGAGGAGTCTAGTGTGGGATCAAGTCTGAAGTTGAAATCCCCCCCACAGACGACTGTGCCCTGTGAGTCCACCATTAAATCAAAAATTTTCCTGTAAAAAGCCCAGTCGCTCCCAGGAGGGGCGTACACATTTAGAATAGTAATTTCAGATCCCTCTATACTTCCTGTTACCCTGACAAATCTGCCCTCCTCATCACTTATTTCTGAAATGTGTTCATAGTTAAGGGTGCCAGAAATTAGTATCGCCACCCCCCTTTTGTGTTTTGATTTAACCGATGAGGAAAATACATGTTTAAAGCCCCTTCTCCTCAGCCTCAGATGATCTGCTTGGTTCATGTGGGTCTCCTGAAGTAAGGCAATTTGGGCTCTTTCTTTCTTTAATTTAGATAATATTTTGTTCATCTTAATTATATTCAGAACCCCATTTACATTGAAGGACATAATTTTCACTGGCTCAATTTGCATGTAAATGTATTAGATACACAAACAACGTACCCCAACAGCAGCGGACAACCCATCCCCCCATGAAACAAACCAGAAACAAACAGATATGTGTGGTGTTTAACTGAAACACAAATGCGTCAAACCAAACTTCCAGCAGTGAATCACTTCCACTGCTTCCCTTAGTCTTTGAAGGAATACCCCTATCTACTCTCTGAGTTAGGGGGCCTTCCAATGTGATGGCGCCCTCTGAAAAGAGAATCCCACCCCATTTTGACTCGACCCTAGTTGTACATTACCCTGTCGTCCATGTCACAAACACATTGTAATATTAGTTCTCTTCCCATCTGTATACTTGCAGCCTCTCCTTGTATCCTGCAGCTCCCCGGTTCTGCCGCGAGCGCCGTCCCCCGGCATCCCGCCACGCCGACCATCTCTGTATTTTCTCTCTAGGGGTTGTCGACGGTTTAATCACTTTCACCGGAAACCCCCGGCTCGCCAGGTCCGCCGTCGCTTCCTCCACCGTGTTGTAGACTCTTGCACCTTCCTCATAAAACACTTTAAGGCGGGCTGGGTAGAGGGTTCGGAATCGTAGGTTCTTGTCCTTCAGGACCCTCCGCGCCTCTGCGTACTCCTTCCTCATAGCCATGATCTCCGGGGGATAGTCGTGGTCGAGGTTTATCTTACTGTTGTTCCACATAAAGCCCTTCTTCTGCCATGCCAGCCTAAGCACTTCTTCTTTAGTAGTGAAACACAAAAACTTTACCAGGGTCGATCTAGGCTGGGAACCGCCGGGAGGGAGGGAGGGAGGGAGACGCTCTGTGTGCCCTCTGGATTTGGAGAGCTATTGACGAGGGGATGTTTAAATTCTCCCGAAGTAGCTTCTCCACAAAATTAACCATGGATTGTGATCCAACCTCCGCTCCCTCTGGGATCCCGTATATCCTGATGGTCTCCCTCCGCGAGTATGCCTCCAGTGATGTCAGCTTAGGCCCTGTCCACACGGCAACGGATTCAGGTGACTCCGATACAATTGCTTATCGTTTAGGCCTGGCGTCCACACGGCACCGGCGTTTTGGGTGCCCAAAACGCAATCTTTTTGAGAACGGGTTCCAGAGTGGAAAGATCTGGCAACGTTGCCGTTGTGAAGTCGTCTGGATGAGTAAAACGGATTTGTTTACGATGACGTCACAACCACATGACTGTGAGTGCTTCACGCCGGGTAGAAGTGTAACGGATATCACCAGGAAAAAGCCTTACAGAGCACTAGTGAGAGTGAAACACGAGCTTGGATATTATTATTATTATTATTATTATTATGTTCAGTGTTAGTTCACAGTAGTAATGCAAGAAGCAGAATAGTGACAGTAATAGTGAAGCAAAAACATGCAATTGTACAAACACTGCAGCTCTACAGCAAAATATTCATTTATGAAATGGTCTGATTCTTAACACCAGTAGTGCCAATGATCTTCTCATTGCGATGCGAGTTGTCAACAAATCCTATAACTTGGTTCATGAAACGCGCTTACAAAATATTTTCACTGTGAATATTTATTGTGTAATGGTGCAAAGTGAGAGAGAGAGAGAGAGAGAGACTCTGCCCTTAGGACAGAGTCAATCCCGCCAGCAAAAATAGAGAAAAAAAGAGCGATCTCACCTCTTCAGATGTGGGTTTAAGTCCTACAATACATTCCTCAAAAAGGGCGTAGAGGAGCAAATTAATCATTATTTAATTAGCATTCAATTTATTCCGGACCATTAAAGACGCCGCCTTCCGCGTAGAATCATAGGTCATCCTCGCCGCCATTTTGGAGAGGTCAAAGCGGAGAATAAAGATTAGCTGCGTTTAACTTTACCAACAGGTTTGCCATCCAAACAAGATCACATGGGATTACCTTTCACAGGTGAGACTGGAAAAATACTTTTCATTGTATTTGGTCATTATAATGTAATTTTACAAACAGATTTTCCTGACTTTGTGGCTAATATGCATCCTTACTTCTTCTATTGTTCTGGTGTCTCCGAAGGGACCGTCTTACAGCGCCCCTAGAGGTGTGGCATGTGTATTGCATCGTTTTCAGCAAGCGTTGCGTTGCCATATGGACCTGATATTTTACTGATTGTTGCCCATTTGGACGCGATATATTTTTAAATAACATCTCGTTGCCGTTGTCGTGTGGATGTAGCCTGAAGTTTTTCCTGCATTATTAGCATTTCGGCTAATATCTCGTCTGTGCCTTGGATCTTATCTTCATGCTCGGCGACCCTGGATTCCACATCGTTGATCCTCGCGTTTGTTTTATCCAGTTCCCCTCTGATATCTTGTAATTGTGTTTTCGTGTCTTTTCGGAACTCTTTCACCTCTTTCCCGACGGCTCTTAACTCGTTCAGTATCAACATCAAGTTTACCGGCTCGTCCTCTTTCTCTGTCCCAGCGCCGTCATAGCTGGGGGCGGGGGAGGCGTCCCGGCTAGCCCCGGGAGAGCTAGCATTAGCTTCACCTGTTAGCTGCGTTTCGTCATCTTCGGCAGTTAACTTTTTACCCTTTTTGTTCCTCTTGGACGTCATCTGTGCCCCTTATCCTTTGTTTTCGTGCACTTCGTAAGGTAATAATTTCGCTTCGGGGCAGTTTTATTTAACTCTTGTCGAGAGCTCTCTCTCTAAGCCGCCATCCTCTCCGACCCCCACCGGAAGTTCTTGTGTGAAAATCTGATGATGTTTTAGGTCATATTTATGCAGAAATATAGAAAATTCTAAAGGGTTCACAAACTTTCAAGCACCACTGTGTAGAGCACAGATCAGTCAGGGTTTGTGGAGGAAGTGCGGCTCTGTCTGTGATCTTAGTGACCTGCTTTGATTTATTCCGGGCGCGAGCGCCTCACAGGATGCTGGAAGCAGGGCATCCTTCCCGTGACGTCACATCAGCTGCATCCGCCGCTCGCGCTCTAACATCATCATCATCATCCATCAGCCTTTAGTCCTGTTCGGGAAATAATAGCTACTACATAATAATAATAATATTTCTAATAACGCGCTTTGCTCAGATAAACATCTCATTCAGTGTGTAAAAGAAGATGGCTGCCCAGGAAGTGCAGCCGAGTGAGACCATCGCGAAGCTGAAATCCGAGTCGGAGACTCTGAAGACGAAGCTGGAAGAGGAGCGGGCCAAGCTGCATGATGTGGAGTGTGAGTATCAGAGACGAGCGGGCCTTCAGCACATCATCACACAGCTGGACCGGTTCACTCCTGCGGTTCTTTTCCCCCCTAAAATAATAATAAAAAAAATGCTTTGATGGAAAGAAAATCGTTTTTTCACAGGACGCAGTATGAAGCTGTGAGTTATTCATAGTATCTGTTTAGTGAGCATGAGCTATAATAATAATGCGTAATAACGCGTCTATCACTGTACATAATGACATAGACATGTATAATGCTATCCATGCTGTAGTCTAGTGTTTAGTACAGTATAGAGTGTTATAATGAGTAATAAGGGATCTATTCAGATTTGTGCTTGACAGCCTGTTTTAGGTTGCTGTAGCTCAGCTCTGTGACGACATTCTGCCAGAGAAGTGAGTGAAATAGAATACAGGAATATATCTACAGTACCAGCCAAAGGTTTGGACAGCTGGAAGAAGGGATTTTTTTTTGTGCAGATTGTTAATATAATATGCAAACAATCCCTACTCAGTCATCATGTGCTGTTTGATATATATTGATCTGAAGTAATAACTTGCACTATAGGAACAGTTACTACTGTATGTATGTATATATATATATATATATATATATATATATTTGTCCAGAATAATAATAGTGTCATTGTTAAAGATAAATAAATGGGTTTTACATATCGAGAAATATGTGATGTTTCTGGGTTCTCATCTCATCTCATTATCTGTAGCCGCTTTATCCTGTTCTACAGGGTCGCAGGCAAGCTGGAGCCTATCCCAGCTGACTACGGGCGAAAGGCGGGGTACACCCTGGACAAGTCGCCAGGTCATCACAGGGCTGACACATAGACACAGACAACCATTCACACTCACATTCACACCTACGCTCAATTTAGAGTCACCAGTTAACCTAACCTGCATGTCTTTGGACTGTGGGGGAAACCGGAGCACCCGGAGGAAACCCACGCGGACACGGGGAGAACATGCAAACTCCACACAGAAAGGCCCTCGCCGGCCACGGGGCTCGAACCCAAGACCTTCTTGCTGTGAGGCGACAGTGCTAACCACTACACCACCGTGCCGCCCTCAATAATAATATTTTTTTCTTTATTTTTATTAATTAAAAGACACTTCATGTCTTAATGATGGATGTTGTTTCTCTTTACTTAGTTGAGCGCTTCTTGACGTAATATGGATTACTACAGTTGTGGAATAGGGCTATT
This sequence comes from Neoarius graeffei, assembly GCF_027579695.1. Lineage (NCBI taxonomy): Eukaryota > Metazoa > Chordata > Actinopteri > Siluriformes > Ariidae > Neoarius > Neoarius graeffei. Next base: position 56,623,190 of record NC_083570.1, on the reverse strand, counting down.
TAGTGTGTTTTTATTATTTACAGTTTGATCTCAAATGCGGGGTGGCACGGTGGTGTAGTGGTTAGCGCTGTCGCCTCACAGCAAGAAGGTCCTGGGTTTGAGACCCGTGGCTGGCAAGGGCCTTTCTGTGTGGAGTTTGCATGTTCTCCCCGTGTCCGCGTGGGTTTCCTCCGGGTGCTCCGGTTTCCCCCACAGTCCAAAGACATGCAGGTTAGGTTAACTGGTGACTCTAAATTGAGCGTAGGTGTGAATGTGAGTGTGAATGGTTGTCTGTGTCTATGTGTCAGCCCTGTGATGCCCTGGCGACTTGTCCAGGGTGTACCCCGCCTTTCGCCCGTAGTCAGCTGGGATAGGCTCCAGCTTGCCTGCGACCCTGTAGAACAGGATAAAGTGGCTACAGATAATGAGATGAGATGAGACCTGTTAACTGAAAAGCATTCCAGGTGACGACCTCATGAAGCTGGTTAAGATAATGCTAATGTTGTGCAAAGCGTCATCAAGGGAAACGCTGGCTACTTTTGAAGAATCTAAACTGTGAAACATATTCTGCTTCTGTAAACACTTTTTGTTTACCGCATAATTCCATATATCATATGGACACAAGTGTTTGCTGGGAAATACCCCACTCGTATTTTTCATGTGAACTATATCTGGGACATGGAGAACCAAAATCGTGACATAAATCTCTGTATGTCACTCGTGAGGAAATCAGTGAATTGTTTTGATAAATTTTGGTGCGTTTTGTTTGTGAATGTATCTATATACCCATCCATTATCTCTAGCTGCTTATCCTGTACAGGGTCGCAGGCAAGCTGGAGCCTCTCCCAGCTGACTATGGGCGAAAGGCGGGGTACACCCTGGACAAGTCGCCAGGTTATGGCAGGGCTGGCACAGAGACAAACAACCATTCACACTCACATTCACACCTACGGTCAATTTAGAATCACCAGTTAACCTAACCTGCATGTCTTTGGACTGTGGGGGAAACCGGAGCATCCGGAGGAAACCCACGCAGACACGGGGAGAACATGCAAACTCCACACAGAAAGGCCCTCGTTGGCCGCTGGGCTCGAACCCAAGACCTTCTTGCTGTGAGGTGACAGTGCTAACCACGACACCACCGTGCCACCCTGTGTCTATATAATAAAAAGAAAATCACAAATTGGCTTGAAGATATGAAGTTTATCTTCTCCTGTTGAAAACCTCATATTTTTCATGCGAAATACATCGTGGATCTGAGTAACACATTTAAATAATATTGGCTGGCATTTTTTCGTGGTATATCAGATATAGTCTTCGACTTGTTCAATATCATGCTAGCTGAATGGAATATATCTGATATACCACAAAAAAGGCCATTATTATTATTATTATTATTATTATTATTATTATACACACACACACACACACACACACTCTTTTCCAGTTTACTGATATCCATTGGTATGTTTTTCTCTTGTAAATATGTGTGAAGAATATCTAATGAAGTTTTGGTAGCCTTTCGGGTGTTCAACACGTCTTTCTCTTTCCCAACGAACAAAGAAATGCTTCTGCACATGTGCAGCAGAAAATTTTCTCACTGAATATTTGCATCAGCTCCGACGTGTGACATCATGTTGTCTTGACAACCATGCAATATCATAAACCATATTCAACACTCATTCTCCACTGGGTAGAGTGACATAATATATGTAGGATAAGCGATATGATAACAATATTGCATGCTATCAATAAACCTGCTAGAAGGGGTTAGAATGCATGTTTTTATGACTACATGTTAGAATGCACGTTTTTACATGTTTTTTTCATAGAATACATGTTTTTATTCCATTTCAAAGTGTCCTGTATATATAACATTTCCCAATATTTCACACTGATGACGTCACTCCCAGTGTTGTCCCGCTGACTACACATGCATTGTCAAAATGGTGAACCGGTTCAAAATTAAAATTCCTTTGATTCATTTGCGTATTTTTTTGGATGTGTCCACATATAATATAAAGAACATTACCCGGTGGCAAGAAGATATGAAGTTTATCTTCTTGTGTTGAAAAATGTTTTCACTTGTTCGCTTTGCTCACTCGTGAATATGTTCACCACTCAGAGATAAACGTCATATCTTTGTGCAACCTTGTAATATCCTCTCTCTCTCTCTCTCTCTCTCTCTCTCTCTCTCTCTCTCTCTCATATATATATATATATGTGTGTGTGATATATATACACACCTTCAAAAATAAAGATATGAAATGTTTCTACATTTAAAAATATATAAAGAGCAGTAAACGATAAACAGTAACAAATGAAAAAAGTTGATATCTAGTGTGACGACCCTTTGCTTAAAAATTAGTAATCTCAGGTACAATGTGTTCAGTTTTATAAGGAATTGAGCTGCAAGTTTTACTGAGCATGTTGCAGAAACAGACACAGTTCTTCTGGACATTTTGACTGTCACACTTACTTCTTATTTTTGCAGCAAAACCCAGCAGCCTTCATTCTATTTTTTGTCTGAAAAGTGTTGTCCCAGTATGGTTGTCTTATGTAATACGCTGCTTTCTTTATTGACATATAAACATTTTTTCTGTAGCATTTAATTTTTTAATGTAGAAACATTTAATTTTTGAAGGTATCTTTGCTTTACAGCATTTCTTTCATGTGCCTAAGACTTTTGCACAGTGCTGTAGATTTTTAATACCAATAACATTAGTGTGCCCTTCAAACAGGCTGTTTTGTCTTCACCTACCTTGTTGACAGTCATTCTACATGCCAAATATAACAAAGCATTAAGGTTTTTTTTAATACTCAGATTGTAAGGCTGTATGTGTCATTTAAGGCTGAAGATATTCTTTTGCATTATAAACTTAAGTATGAATAATTATACATTTAAGCTGTGCCCTGCAGTGTATGTGCAACCCTTTGACTGAAACCCATTTAATCAGTAAAAACAATAAGTCATAAGATAAACAGGATGTTTTATCCTTAAGACTCTTACTAACAGTATGGCCAAGGTAAAAGTCTGTCCCCTCAACTATTTGCTGTATTTTTCAAATATTGCCAGCACTGCATGACTTCGTCCAGCTCAATAAGTCAATACAGTTACTAAGATATAGCTACAAAGAATATTAATTTATAGAATTTCATTTATTTATTGTAATAATATGGTTGTCATGATAACCAAACAACCGTGTAATAAGCAACCCTGTACCAAACAGCCAAACTACCGTGTACCAAACAGCCAAGCAACCCAGGAATAAACAGTGAAACTACCCTGTGCCAAACAGCCCTGGAATAAACAGCCAAAATACCCTGTACCAAACAGCCAAACATCCCTGGAACAAATAACTAAGCATCCCTGTGACAAACAGCCAAGCAGCCCTGGAACAATCAGCCAAGCATCCCTGTAACAAACATCCAAGCATCCCTGTACCAAACAGCCAAGCATCCCTGTAACAATCAGCCAAGCAAGTCTGTAACAAACAGCCAAGCATCCCTGTAATGAACAGCCAATTGTCCCTGTAACGAACAGTCAAGCATCCTTTAATGAACAGCCAAGTATTCCTGTAATAATCGGCCAAGTGAGCCTGTAACAATCAGCCAAGCATCCCTGTAACAATCAGCCAAGCAAGTCTGTAACAAACAGCCAAGCATCCCTGTAATGAACAGCCAATTGTCCCTGTAACGAACAGTCAAGCATCCTTTAATGAACAGCCAAGTATTCCTGTAATAATCGGCCAAGTGAGCCTGTAACAATCAGCCAAGCATCCCTGTAACTATCAGCCAGGCATACCTTTAACAAACAGCCAAACTACCCTGTAACTATCAGCCAAGCAAGCCTGTAACTAACAGCCAAGCATCCTTTAATGAACAGCCAAGTATTCCTGTAATAATCGGCCAAGCGAGCCTGTAACAATCAGCCAAGCGAGCCTGTAACTTTCAGCCAAGCATCCCTGTAACTATCAGCCAAGCATACCTGTAACAAACAGCCAAGCGAGCCTGTAACTAACAGCCAAGCATCCTTTAATGAACAGCCAAGTATTCCTGTAATAATTGGCCAAGCGAGCCTGTAACAATCAGCCAAGCATCCCTGTAACTATCAGCCAAGCATACTTGTAACTATCAGCCGAGCATCCTTTAATGAACAGCTGAGTATTCCTGTAATAATCGGCCAAGCGAGCCTGTAACAATCAGCTAAGTGAGCCTGTAACTATCAGCCAAGCATCCCTGTAACTATCAGCCAAGCATCCCTGTAACTATCAGCCAAGCATACCTGTAACAAACAGCCAAGCAAGCATGTAACAAACAGCCAAGCGAGCCTGTAACTAACAGCCAAGCATCCTTTAATGAACAGCCAAGTATTCCTGTAATAATCGGCCAAGCGAGCCTGTAACAATCGGCCAAGCGAGCCTGTAACTATCAGCCAAGCATCCCTGTAACTATCAGCCAAGCATCCCTGTAACTATCAGCCAAGCATACCTGTAACAAACAGCCAAACTACCCTGTAACTATCAGCCAAGCAAGCATGTAACAAACAGCCAAGCGAGCCTGTAACAAACAGCCAAGCAAGCATGTAACAAACAGCCAAGCAACCCTGGAATAAACAGCCAAAATACCCTGTAACAAACAGCCAAGCATCCCTGTAACAAACTGCCAAGCATCCCTTAATGAGCTGCCAAGCATCCCTTAATGAACTGCCAAGCATCCCTTAATGAACCGCCAACTTACCCTGTAACAATCAGCCAAGCGAGCCTGTAACTATCAGCCAAGCATCCCTGTAACGAACAGCCAAACTACCCTGTAACAAACAGCCAAGCACGTCTGTAACAAACAACCAAGCAGTCCTGGAACAAACAACCAAGAAAGCCTGTAACAATCAGCCAATCATCCCTGTAACAATCAGCCAAACAGCCCTTAATGAACAGCCAAGCATCCTTTAATGAAAAGCCCAGCAAGCCTGTAACTATCAGTCAAGCAAGCATGTAACAAGCAGCTAAGCAACCCTGGAATAAACAGCCAAAATACCCTGTAACGAACAGCCAAGCATCCCTGTAACGAACAGCCAAGCATCCCTGTAACAAACTGCCAAGCATCCCTTAATGAACAGCCAAGCGAGCCTGTAACTATCAGCCAAGCTTCCCTGTAACAAACTGCCAAGCATCCCTGTAACAAACTGCCAAGCATCCCTTAATGAACTGCCAAATGGCCCTGTAACAAACAGCCAAGCAAGCCTGTAACAAGCAACTTGATTTTTATGACTCTAATGGTGAAACATCCTACTCATCATGTAAAGCCTTGTAATGTAATTGTCATACAGAATATTTCCGTACACTCTTTATACCTAATATTATTTTCCTAAGCTTAGTAGTGAGTGTGCTTATTGAAGGTTGAGTCTGAGTCGAGCATAAGACTATTTAGGCACCAGGTTTTCAAGCTCACTTCTATTAAGGGAAGAGTAAAATATAATCTATGAAACACCTGCTTCCTTACCCAGTGCACCAGGTGGCAGAGAAGGTGGAGTCTCTCGGCCAGTTCGTCATGAAGACCAGGAGAACTCTGAAAGGACATGGCAATAAAGTGCTTTGCATGGACTGGTGTAAAGACAAGAGGAGAATTGTGAGCTCGTCCCAGGTACAAAAATAAATCTTCTTCCATTGCCTTACCCCATACAGTATGAATTAATGGATTTTACACCCTGTGTAGTGCACTATTGGGTCCCACAGGAAGCCATTTAGGATTCTTGCTCCACAGGAAGTGTTGTTATCAGCAGAATAATTGCTGTGGTCTGACTGCAATTTGAGAGCTATCCATGATCCTTCAATCGTTTCTGCAAATAAAAAGACCCATTACATGACTGTTCTATTATGTTTTCAGAATATCTATACCTTATGTACTCTTTTTGTCCTGCAGGATGGAAAGGTGATTGTGTGGGATGCGTTTACAACCAACAAGGTACATGAATTACACTGAGTGTTTAAACTCATCAATAATAATACATATTTCTTTTACATCAGGGAGGGACTGATTTAAAAATATGTATCAAAGTTATTAAATCTGGCTGATTTATGATAATTTTTAAAGGGTGATCTTGTCCTAAAGTTAATCCTTTTGTGTGTGTGTGTGTGTGTGTGTAAGGCTAATTTTAGGGCACTCTTTTATCTGTAGCAAGCTTCCATACTCATAGCTTAGGAATTGTGATTCTGCGCTAAAAGAATCTCTGAGAATATTTGTAAATAGTGTTTAAAAATATTAAAAGTTTAAAGTTTCATTTAGGACAGATTTTTATACGGCCCCAGATGTTTAGCTGCTTACTTCTCGTGTTTTCCCCCATAGGAGCATGCCGTGACCATGCCATGTACATGGGTGATGGCCTGTGCTTATGCACCGTCTGGGTGTGCAGTAGCATGTGGGTGAGGACCTGGGCCCTTTTATGGCTTTTTACAAAGAAATCCAAAGGAATGATTGTTGTTGTGTTAGACATAAACAAAAATAATAATAAATTAATTTAAAGTTTTACAGTTCCAGCAGGGGCATAATTGTGAAGATAAGTAGCTGAGATATGTCCTCATTTTAAGTTGTATAGCCTTCTAAAATGAGCTATTTGTGTTTCGCAGTGGTCTTGACAACAAGTGTTCGGTGTACCCATTATCCATGGATAAGAATGAGAACCTGGCAGCGAAGAAGAAATCCGTGGCAATGCACACCAATTACTTGTCTGCCTGCAGCTTCACCAACTCAGATATGCAGGTCCGCAATATTTGTCTTCTTCTTTCTTTTTTAATTCAGCACTGAATAAAATGAAACTGTAAATACTATGTCGATCAGCATGTCACTTATAGCATGCTGAATCAAATCAGCATCTTAAACATGCTGATAATACAATAGAGCATCTCTTAGAACATGCCAAGATCCGCATTTGTTAGACCTCTATTATTAAAGGGCTGTTTTCCTACGTGTAAGGACTCTTTATGGCTCTTTTTCAGATCCTGACATCAAGTGGTGATGGAACATGTGCATTGTGGGATGTGGAAAGTGGGCAGCTGCTCCAGAGTTTCCATGGTCATGCAGCTGATGTGCTTTGCCTGGACCTTGCTCCCTCTGAGACCGGCAACACCTTTGTCTCTGGGGTTAGATTTCCAAAATACATCAGAAACATGTCGGCACTCTTACTACACTCTCTCTCTCTCTCTCTCTCTCTCTCTCTCTCTCTCAGAGGTACTATTGTCATCGTGCAATGACCTTTTTTCCCCATTTCCCTAACAATATCTCAGGGCTGTGATAAAAAGGCAAATGTATGGGACATGCGCTCAGGACAGTGCATCCAGTCATTTGAGACCCATGAGTCAGATATTAACAGTGTGCGGTGAGTTCACCTTCTAGCACACCATTTTATCTGAGCTATCAGTGTGGATTAACAGACAGTTGTGATTTTCAAGTATTCACATTACTGCTATATTCTAAAAGCCAGCTTTTTTCTTTAGTTCCTAATGCCTACCTGTTTGCTACAGATACTATCCGAGTGGGGACGCATTTGCCTCTGGCTCAGATGATGCTACTGTGAGTTTTCTCCTTTTTTTATTCTAGTTCCTTCATTAATTCTTATCATACTTACATAGTGAAGAGAATGGTAAAGAAGGCCAAGAGGACCCCAAAATCAGAATTGCACAGTGGCTGTGAGGATTTAAAATCAATTAGTAGACACCAGCTACATAAGAACAAGCTGGAAATACAGACAGTATGAAATAAGACACATGTAAAATGCTGAACCACCTGAATTTAATCAAGTATTATTGTAACTACAACTGCAATTATGTATTGTGTTGATCTTGTGAACTTTTTTGGCCGTGAACAACCCTGGCATGTTTGGTGAAAAATAGAGACTGTATTTCAGACTATAATGCTAGTGGATCAAAATGCTAATTTTGTGGCCTGAAAGCTGGTTGCCTCTGTCAGAAGGTTCGGATTTGTTTGTCGATAGACCTTTCACCTAGATAATAATACCAATTAGTATAAATATGGGCGGCACGGTGGTGTAGTGGTTAGCGCTGTCGCCTCACAGCAAGAAGATCCGGGTTCGAGCCCCGTGGCCGGCGAGGGCCTTTCTGTGTGGAGTTTGCATGTTCTCCCCGTGTCCGCGTGGGTTTCCTCCGGGTGCTCCGGTTTCCCCCACAGTCCAAAGACATGCAGGTTAGGTTAACTGGTGACTCTAAATTGACCGTAGGTGTGAATGTGAGTGTGAATGGTTGTCTGTGTCTATGTGTCAGCCCTGTGATGACCTGGCGACTTGTCCAGGGTGTACCCTGCCTTTCGCCCGTAGTCAGCTGGGATAGGCTCCAGCTTGCCTGCGACCCTGTAGAACAGGATAAAGCGGCTAGAGATAATGAGAGAGAGAGAGAGAGTATAAATATGGATGTGACTATAGGAAATCACGTGCACTGATTGGTCGAGAGATCCAGATTGTTTCTCAAGAATCACCTTGAACGACTAGACAAAATGGCGGTCAATCGCTTTGTCACTGTAAGTGAGGAAGAATTAGAAATTATGAAAGAAAACGCTGTTCCTAAAAGCACTGAAGATGCTACAAAGTTTGGTCTAAAACTATTCAAAGGGAAGGTGGAATTGTGATTTATTTTATCAATTTTAAAACCAAGTATTTTATGTGACTCGGCGTAGATAGTGACACAAGTCTGCGTACATTACCTTTGCATGCCACTTTTGACGTTTGAAATAATTTTTTTAAGACCCATCCATCCATTATCTCTAGCCGCTTATCCTGTTCTACAGGGTCACAGGCAAGCTGGAGCCTATCCCAGCTGACTACGGGCGAGAGGCGGGGTACACCCTGGACAAGTCACCAGGTCATCACAGGGCTGACACATAGATACAGACAACCATTCACACTCACATTCACACCTACGGTCAATTTAGAGTCACCAGTTAACCTAACCTGCATGTCTTTGGACTGTGGGGGAAACCGGAGCACCCGGAGGAAACCCACGCGGACACGGGGAGAACATGCAAACTCCACAGAGAAAGGCCCTCGCTGGCCGCTGGGCTCGAACCCAAGATCTTCTTGCTGTGAGGCGACAGCGCTAACCACTACACCACCGTGCTGCTTTTTTAAAGACAAATTTTAAAAATATTTTTTAATAATCACCTGTGTATTTATGCTAAAATAATTATCCACCTCAGGCTCAGTGAACGTCGGTGAATAATAACCGAGACGAAGTCTCACCTTCTGCGAATAATTATTAAATATACATCAAATCAACACAGAAAGTTGTGGGAACACAAATTCTATATTTTGCACTTGCCATCTGACTTTGAACCTGATTGTGAATATGTTTTGAATCGAAGACGAATGTCCACATACACAAACATAAGGATAAAAAGGAGCCTGAAATGTTCTACATGGACGAGTGATCCAACATCCTTTACAAGTATCTCTATTCTCATTAGACATTACAGGAAGAGGTTCATTGTTATTATCTCTAGTAAATTCTTCGATAAATTGCATTTTGCCAAAAATTGCATTTTGCCAAAAATTGCACACCTTAACAAACAAATTTATGACAAAAATTTTCGTATTCATCAAGGGTAACCAATAATTCTGATTGGAAGGACACTACTGCAGCTTTATCAGACTGATTTGTTTTCCTCAGTGTCGTCTGTATGACCTGAGGGCCGATAGAGAAGTGGCAATTTATTCTAAGGAGAGCATCATATTTGGAGCTTCCAGTGTAGACTTCTCTCTCAGTGGTAAGTGCTGCCTTTTACACCATTGCACTAAACAGTATGATTACTGGAAGAATACACGCATATCAGCCTTTTTAGAGAAAGAGTATGATATACATAGAAATATAATCAAATTTTGCATCCTTGACATCACAGAATTAATTTTATATATATATATATATATATATATATATATATATATATATATATATATATATATATATTATATATACAGTGGTGCTTGAAAGTTTGTGAACCCTTTAGAATTTTCTATATTTCTGCATAAATATGACCTAAAACATCATCAGATTTTCACACAAGTCCTAAAAGTAGATAAAGAGAACCCAGTTAAACAAATGAGACAAAAATATTATACTTGCTCATTTATTTATTGAGGAAAATGATCCAATATTACATATCTGTGAGTGGCAAAAGTATGTGAACCTTTGCTTTCAGTATCTGGTGTGACCCCCTTGTGCAGCAATAACTGCAACTAAACGTTTGCGGTAACTGTTGATCAGTCCTGCACACCGGCTTGGAGGAATTTTAGCCCGTTCCTCCGTACAGAACAGCTTCAACTCTGGGATGTTGGTGGGTTTCCTCACATGAACTGCTCGCTTCAGGTCCTTCCACAACATTTCGATTGGATTAAGGTCAGGACTTTGACTTGGTCATTCCAAAACATTCACTTTATTCTTCTTTAACCATTCTTTGGTAGAACGACTTGTGTGCTTAGGGTCGTTGTCTTGCTGCATGACCCACCTTCTCTTGAGATTCAGTTCATGGACAGATGTCCTGACATTTTCCTTTAGAATTCGCTGGTATAATTCAGAATTCATTGTTCCATCAATGATGGCAAGCCGTCCTGGCCCAGATGCAGCAAAACAGGCCCAAACCATGATACTACCACCACCATGTTTCACAGATGGGATAAGGTTCTTATGCTGGAATGCAGTGTTTTCCTTTTCCAAACATAACACTTCTCATTTAAACCAAAAAGTTCTATTTTGGTCTCATCCGTTCACAAAACATTTTTCCAATAGCCTTCTGGCTTGTCCACGTGATCTTTAGCAAACTGCAGACGAGCAGCAATGTTCTTTTTGGAGAGCAGTGGCTTTCTCCTTGGAACCCTGCCATGCACACCATTGTTGTTCAGTGTTCTCCTGATGGTGGGCTCATGAACATTAACATTAGCCAATGTGAGAGAGGCCTTCAGTTGCTTAGAAGTTACCCTGGGGTCCTTTGTGACCTCGCCGACTATTACATGCCTTGCTCTTGGAGTGATCTTTGTTGGTCGTCCACTCCTGGGGAGGGTAACAATGGTCTTGAATTTCCTCCATTTGTACACAATCTGTCTGACTGTGGATTGGTGGAGTCCAAACTCTTTCGAGATGGTTTTGTAACCTTTTCCAGCCTGATGAGCATCAACAACGCTTTTTCTGAGGTCCTCAGAAATCTCCTTTGTTCGTGCCATGATACACTTCCACAAACATGTGTTGTGAAGATCAGACTTTGATAGATCCCTGATCTTTAAATAAAACAGGGTGCCCACTCACACCTGATTGTCATCCCATTGATTGAAAACACCTGACTCTAATTTCACCTTCAAATTAACTGCTAATCCTAGAGGTTCACATACTTTTGCCACTCACAGATATGTAATATTGGATCATTTTCCTCAATAAATAAATGGCCAAGTATAATATTTTTGTCTCCTTTGTTTAACTGGGTTCTCTTTATCTACTTTTAGGACTTGTGTGAAAATCTGATGATGTTTTAGGTCATATTTATGCAGAAATATAGAAAATTCTAAAAGGTTCACAAACTTTCAAGCACCACTGTAGATAGATAGAGAGAGAGAGAGAGAGAGAGAAACACCCATACACCTGCTGTTTTATGCTGTTATCTAATCAGCCAATCCCTTGACAGCAACTCAATGCATAAAATCATGCAGATACAAATCAAGAGCTTCAGATAATGTTCACTTCAAACATCACAGTGGGAAAAATTGTGATCTCTGTGACTTTCACTGTGGCATGGGTGTTGGTGCCAGATGGACTAGTTTGAGTATTTCAGAAACTGCTGATCTCCTGGGGTTTTCACACACAACAGTCTCTAGAGTTTACACAGAATGGTGCGAAAAACAAAAAAACATGGAGTGAGCGACAGTTCTGTGGGTGGAAACAAACACCTTGTTGATAAGAGAGGTCAGAGGAAAATGGCCAGATTGGTATGAACTTCCAGGAAGGATATAGTAACTCATAGCAACACTTTACAACCGTGGTGAGCAGAAAAGCATCTCAGCATGCAACAGTAGAAGACCATATTGGGTTCCAGTCCTGCCAGCCAAGAACAGGAGTCTTAGGATCAAGAGCAAGGTCCTATTAAAGTGGCCAGTGAGTGTATGTATATAGTACTAGTCAAGTTTGGACACACCTTCTAATTAAGTGTTTTTTCTTTATTTGTATTAATTAAAATATGCTTCATGTCTTAAAGTAATGACGGATGTTGTTTCTCTTTGCTTAGTTGAGCTGTTCTTGATATAATATGGATTAATACAGTTGTGGAATAGGGCTATTTACTCCATTTTTATTATTTACTATTTACTGTTTGATCTCAAACACATTAAGAAGGCAAGAAATTGCACTAATTAACTTTTGACGAGGCACCTGTTAATTGAAAAGCATTCCAGGTGACTCCCTCATGAAGCTGATTAAGATAATGCCGATAGTGTGTAAAGCATTGTCAAAGTAAACATTGGCTACTTTGAAGAATCTAAAATATGAAACATATTTTGTTTTTTTAACACTTTTTTGTTTACCACATTCCATCTATGTTCCATATGTTATTTCATAGTTTTGACGTCTTCAGTATTGTTCTACAATGTAGAAAATAGTCAAAATACAGAAAGACCTATGAATGAGTAGGGGTGTACAAACTTTTAACTGGTGCTGTATAATATGTAAATACAAGGGTAAGTCAAATGAAAAGCTTTTCACTGATTATTCCAAATAGATGTCACAAAAGTGCATAGTATTTTTCTACATACATATCCCCATTTTGTTCAATGCAAGTGTGCCAGTCTGGATTCTTCTATAAAAAATGAATTCTTCTGGTTGAGACACTGAAATTAACATTTTCATTTGACTCACCCTCGTATTTACTGTACATAATATACAATCTAGCATTGATGTACTGTACTGTATATTGTGTCTTGCAGGCAGACTACTATTTGGTGGCTACAACGACTACACCATTAACGTGTGGGACGTTCTAAAGGGAACTCGCGTATCCATTTTGTTCGGACACGAGAACAGAGTCAGTACCCTTCGCATCTCTCCAGATGGGACCGCGTTCTGCTCAGGGTCCTGGGACCACACTTTACGTGTAAGAAAACAAAGTATATTTTGAGATTTTATTTCATACTAATATGTTTTGCTTAATATTTAACTGAAAGCAAATGATTGTAAGTCTTTCATCTTTTGCACCCTTGCAGAAGGGGGAGGAGTTATACAGTTTGATGGCCACTGATAGGAAAGACCTCCAGAATGCCACAGGAGATCTTTCCTACCAGTGGCCATCAAACTGTATAACTCCTCCCCCTTCTGCAAGATGGACAGCTGATCAATCATGACAATAAAACCAATATCATGTGCAATATTCTGAGTGGTCATGTACAATAATGTTTCTTTCACAACACCATGTGCAATATTGTTTTCCCCAACAAATGTGCAATATTTACTTTCACCATTAGGTTAGTCTCTTGCGTACATAACTTGTTTTATTTCTACTGTTAGAATGCTAACCATCGAGGCACTGGTGTTTGCATTTTCTATTCCCCTTATGTAACTTACAGTATTTCTGTTGTTGTACTATTAAGCACTGTTTTTTCGGCATTTATTTCTTGCACAGTTCTTATCACGTTTTTTCCCCCCCTCCAGCTTGTACTGTTGTATTTTAATTTATACCGTTTTGTTATAGAGCGACTTCTGGCACAAGAATTTCCCTCGGGCTTAATAAAGTTTTATCTTATCGATATCTTATCTTTACATTTTACATACTAAAATGTCTCTTTTTTTATTATCTTAAACATATCTTCCTTTGCATTTTGTTGTGGATTCTGTATTAACTACTTAATCAAGATATAAAAGGTTCACGGAATTTATAGCACATTTTTATGATCCAGCGTTATTGTCAGTAATAAAGCTGGTAAATTGATCACAGACTGATCTAGCTCTATAACTGAGCTGTTAAACTACATCCCAGTGCTGTAACCATTAAGGGACTGGACAAAACTATGATTCCTAACATTATGACACCTTTCTAAATACAAGTCATACTCTTCTGGACCTTAATCAATACAATCATGCGAAAGTTTTGCCGTCTCTCATGATCAATTTATCATGATTCAGAGAAAGGAAAATACCTTTTTGTAGAACATAGTCGAGTTATTTACATGATGAAAATGTATTTTAAGTATTCTCATTGTGGTTGAATTGGACTAAAATTCAGACTCTGAATCAGATTATAAGAACAGTTAGTCCATGTGTACAAAGTTTGGTCTAAAACTATTCAAAGGGAAGGTGGAATTGTGATTTATTTAATCAATTTTAAAACAAAGTATTTTATGTGACTCAGCGTAGATAAGTGACACAAGTCTGCGTGTATTACATTTGCATGCCACTTTTGACGTTTGAAATAATTTTTTGAATACGATTTTTAAAATATTTTTTAATAATCACCTGTGTATTTATACTAAAACAATTATCCGCCTCAGGCTCAGTGAATTGTCTTATCTTATCTTAATTTATCGATATCTTATCTTTAGATGGAGTACATGGTTCAGAGAAAAGAAAATACCTTTTTGTAGAACATAGTCGAGTTATTTACATGATCTCATCTCATTTCATTATCTGTAGCCGCTTTATCCTGTTCTACAGGGTCGCAGGCAAGCTGGAGCCTATCCCAGCTGACTACGGGCGAAAGGCGGGGTACACCCTGGACAAGTCACCAGGTCATCACAGGGCTGACACATAGACACAGACAACCATTCACACTCACATTCACACCTACGCTCAATTTAGAGTCACCAGTTAACCTAACCTGCATGTCTTTGGACTGTGGGGGAAACCGGAGCACCCGGAGGAAACCCACACGGACACGGGGAGAACATGCAAACTCTGCACAGAAAGGCCCTCGCCGGCCACGGGGCTCGAACCCGGACCCTCTTGCTGTGAGGCGACAGCGCTAACCACTACACCACCGTGCCACCGTATTTACATGATGAAAATGTATTTTAAGTATTCTCATTGTGGTTGAATTGGACTAAAATTCAGACTCTGAATCAGGTTATAAGAACAGTTAGTCCACGTGTACTATACAGCTACAACATGAGTAACCTTTTTTATTTTAACATTCAGTTTTATTTGTAAGATATTTAATGTGTATCACAGCAAACTTCAGCCAGTTTTCATCCTCTTCCTTTGTCTTTGCAGGTCTGGGCTTGAACAGCAGCTTGCATTGCCTACTTGGATCTGTTTGGCATTGACATCAACAGCAACATTTACTAGAACAACTATTAACTTAAAGTGTTGGATTTATAAGAAATGCACAGTAGAGTAGAACAGGGTTGAAGAGAGACTAGTCTATACAGACGAGCACAATGTTATTTAGATTTTTTTGTATGTATGTATGTATATGTGTGTGTGTGTGTGTGTATATATATATATATATATATATATATATATATATATATATATATATACAGGACCAAAACTTGGCCAGAGACACTAACTGCATCTGAAATTATATACTATGGGCTGTTTATCAGAGTAAATACTTCTCACTAATACACGAAGTGCATGCAATTTATAAACAACACTATAAATAATGGGGTGCTTCTCTGTGTTCATGTCACCTGCTAGCTTCGGCTATGAGTGAATAAACAAGCCAGTGCTTGAACGGAATAAGTTAATATATAAATGGCAGCAATTGTGAGGAAGTTTTCTTATATTTACTATTGAAAGAGGCAGTTTCCTATTTGTTGTTGGTTTTTTTTAATGAACACAAATACTACTCAGTTGGCCATATTTAAAATGACAAGGTAATACATGGACGTATTAGATTTCAGCTACATCTGAAGCTATTGGACACTTCTTACCCATCAACTGTACTAATAACTAGCCCTCTTCTTACAAACTCCTCCTGGAATTGGCCACTTTGTTCCATTTATGTCTAGGAAAAAAAAATCAAACGATAGCCGGCATGAGTCATTAAACTCAATTGCAAATGTATCTCTGTCTTGTGATAATGTCTTTAAAACACAGATAGATGAACTGCACTTACCGCTGTGTAACTCTTTGTAGGAGGCTTGTGTGTTCAGTTATGATTTCAGATTCTAGTCTAAAATAGCAAAGCAGTCAGCTGGAAGAAGGGATTTTTTTTTGTGCAGATTGTTAATATAATATGCAAACAATCCCTACTCAGTCATCATGTGCTGTTTGATATATATTGATCTGAAGTAATAACTTGCACTATAGGAACAGTTACTACTGTAGCGATATGTATGTATGTATATATATTTGTCCAGAATAATAATAGTGTCATCGTTAAAGATAAATAAATGGGTTTTACATATCGAGAAATATGTGATGTTTCTGGGTTCTCATCTCATTATCTCTAGCTGCTTTATCCTGTTCTACAGGGTTGCAGGCAAGCTGGAGCCTATCCCAGCTGACTACGGGCGAAAGGCGGGGTACACCCTGGACAAGTCACCTGGTTATCGCAGGGCTGAAACAGAGACAAACAACCATTCACACTCACATTCACACCTACGGTCAACTTAGAGCCACCAATTAGCCTAACCTGCATGTCTTTGGACTGTGGAGGAAACCGGAGCACCCGGAGGAAACCCACGTGGACACGGGGAGAACATGCAAACTCCACACAGAAAGGTCCTCGCTGGCCACTGGGCTCGAACTCGGACCTTCTTGCTGTGAGGCGACAGCGCTAACCACTACACCACCGTGCCGCTGTATGTGGGAACAGTTTTTGAATTTCTTGTCTAACTTTCTCAGCTTTCTTGCCAAAAACCATTGATAACATACTCAAGGTCTTGGCTATCTATATGTGAAGGAAAAAGTTTATATCATATTCTGAAGATGAATGGGTTACCTTTTTTTGCAAAATGTAATGATACATTTGGGAATCTGGGACACATACAGTATTGGGTTAGGTTTCAGAATTCACAATCAACATATTCTACTGCTGTATGAACAAAGTAGAGTAATATATTATAGAGTTATATATTAAGATGTTGGCCAAAGAAGCATTCTTTAGTAGAATAACTCATTGCAAGTTAGGATTTAAAAAAAAAAAACCTACCAACATCAAGCTCTAAAATTATACCACATTATAGACTAAGAAAAAATATCTGCATACTAAGTCGGAGGATTTCGATATTTCTCATTCCTCTGATTATTATAAGAAAAAACCCACCAGCATTTAATGTACATAAAATCCAACAATGCAAGCATGGTTATGAGAAGTTTCATGTACTCATTCATACTATACATCCATTATATCCCCTCACTTTTCCTCTCTACTTATCATGTGCCAAAAGTATATGGACACCTGACCATCCCACCCATATGTATTTGTTGAAAATCCCATTCCAGCTTTATTCCCCTTTTGCTCTTATAATATCCTTCACTCTTCTAGGAAGACTTTCCACTAAATTTTGGATTGTGACTATGGGGATTTGTGATCATTCAGCCACAAGAGCATTAATGAGGTCATTGATGTTGAGCTTAGGGTTCATTCGGTGTTCCAGTTCATCCTAAAGATGCTCAGTGGGGTTGAGGTCAGGGCTCTGTGCAGGTCACACGAATTCTTCTACTCCAAACTCGGCAAAGCATGTTGTCATGGAGCTCGCTTTGTGCACAGGGGCATTGTGAAACTAGAACAGGTCTTAGTTCCACTGAAGGGTAATTGTAATTCTACAGCATAGAAAGACATTTTGTACAATTGTATGCTTCCAACTTTGTGAAAACAGTTTGGGGAAGGAACATTTATAGGTATGATGGTCAGGTGTCCACAAATTTGTGAGTTTTTATGGGTCAGTGGGTTAAGACTCTGGGTTACTGATCGGAAAGGCAGGAGGGGTTGCCGCTGTTGGGTTCTTGGGCAAGGCCCTTAACCCTATCAGCTCAACCTCTCCAGAACAACCTTATATAGAAGTAGTGAAAAAGATGTAAAAGGAGAAGATGAAATAAACTAGCCTAGTATTACAGCATTTTTTTTTTCTTCCTCAAGAGTTCCTATTTGGGGCGGCACGGTGGTGTAGTGGCTAGCAAGAAGGTCCTGGGTTCGAGCCCAGCCGCTGACGAGGGCCTTTCTGTGCGGAGTTTGCATGTTGTCCGCGTGGGTTTCCTCCGGGTGCTCCGGTTTCCCCCACAGTCCAAAGACATGCAGGTTAGGTTAGGTTAACTGGTGACTCTAAATTGACCGTAGGTGTGAATGTGAGTGTGAATGGTTGTCTGTGTGTCAGCCCTGTGATGACCTGGCGACTTGTCCAGGGTGTACCCCGCCTCTCGCCCATAGTCAGCTGGGATAGGCTCCAGCTTGCCTGCGACCCTGTAGAACAGGATAAAGCAGCTACAAATAATAGATGGATGGATGGATGGAGTGCCTGTTTGACCACACCCACTTTTATGACGTCATACGCAAAAGTGCAAAGTGCCACAGCAAGGGATTTAGTAACTTTGACTTTCACTTATCGGGCAAGAAAATGAAATCCGCTACGTTTAACTGAATTCACTCTTACTATCATTATTTCCTTCAATTTTGTTTATTTCAATATACGGGCTGGATGGTAAATAATGAGCTGTGTTTAATGGTTGACTCCAGCAGGTGGCGCTAGCAAGCATTTTGCTTAAATTCACCACAGAAGAAGATACAGGATATGACAGTGCGTTCTTGCTGTCAAACCTGGGCTGAATTCCAAATATCTCTCTAGTGCACTAGGCGAAGGGGATATAAATCATTGCTTAACAACCTCTGTAGTGCACGTTTCTAGGGGACATGGCGGTGTTTGGGATTGAACCAGCGGCTAGTTTCAGTGCTGTAAACATTTCTCCTTTTCAGTGTCCAGCGACTTTATGACTATCTTTAAGCTGTTTATTTTGGGGGGACGTTTGTGCATTTGGTGTCCCAAAAGACAGAAGTGCCCGAAAGAACAGGGCTGCTTTATAATTTGTGCCTTTCCGAGCTGCAATGAGTGATGTTGTTGAGAAGACCCTCAGTGCTCTGCCGAGTCTGCTGTCGCTCGATTCTCAGCCTGGAGCCTCCAAACTTTCACCCACCTCTAAACTAGGACACCTGGTCAGAAGCATCACTGAACTCACATCCAAGAATGTGAGTGTTTTGTTCACAAATCCTTCCTGACACACAGTGGAAATGCATTATTTTGCCATCAGGTTGGAGCAGTGCTAACTCATCATTTTATTTTTTTCCTTCAGGAAGAAGAGAAGCTCATCACTAAAGAACTGGCTGCTATTAAAGATCAGATCTCATCACCTTATACTACAATGGTGAACCTGCTTTACAGCCCTCATGGCCTGTCTATGTCTCTGGTACTGTAGATGAATATCAAAATGCATACATCTATATCTATATATTCTTTTCCTGTTCAGAGACAGATGCGAGAGCTGATGGTGAGAGCCATGTATTGTGAGATGCTTGGCTATGAAGCCTCTTTTACTTACATCCATGCCATCAAACTGGCTCAGCAAGGCACCGTACTGGAGAAGAGAGTCGGTATGTTACACACTTTAACATTAATTAGGATGCTTGATGATATCTGAAGCTGATTTTCCACTCTGTGCTTGTTCTCTCTCATGTGATCGCAGGTTACCTTGCAGTGTCACTGTTTCTTAATGAGAGTCATGAACTGCTGTTACTGCTGGTCAATACAGTCTTAAAGGTGCGTATGTTTATTGGATTCAGCACAAAGCAGCATGTGAACATCTGGATCTTCTCTGGACTACCTATGTGTCAACTTTTACAGTTTATTTACATATGGGTAGTTTGTTTAATCCTTATTATACACAGAATCCAAAAAAGATAAGCCTTATTTACATTGGAGCTCTGTTTAGAAGAAGAAGAAACCTTTATTTGTCACATGCACAGTGAAATTCATCCTCTGCATTTAACCCATCTGAAGCAGTGAACACACGCACGTGCACACACACCCAGAGCAGTGGGCAGCCACACCAGAGTGCCCAGGGAGCAGTCAGGGGTTCGGTACCTTGTTCAAGGGCACCTCAGCCCAAGGCCGCCCCACGTCAACTTGACCGCATGTCTTTGGACTGTGGGGGAAACCGGAGCACCCGGAGGAAACCCACGCAGACACGGGGAGAACATGCAAACTCCACACAGAAAGGCCCTCGCCAGCTGCTGGGTTCGAACCTGGAACCTTCTTGCTGTGAGGTGACAGTGCTAACTACTACACCACCGTGACGCCCAAAAAAAAAAGTCACCACATTTTTGCTGTGAATGTCATTCCGTTACCGCAGCCAAATTGTTTAATAGTCTTGATGACAGTATCAAGAAATCTTTTTCTGTGAGGGTTTTTTTTTACTAATAATTACTGGTCTAAAATTAATTATTAGCCTACGTATTTTGTACGTATTTGGCACTAATCTGACCTTTGATATTTTATCTGATGCTATACAGAATGTACTGAAAACCATATTTAAAAATCATCACCCCAATTACATTAGTATCACTTCAGCAAAATACAGTTAAAAGAAGTATATAAAAATATAGATAAAAATATAAATATATTCAGAAATTAGCAAAGATTAATAATAATAATAATAATAATAATAAACAATAATAAGAAACTACATTAAACAATTCTGCATAGCATCAGATAAAATATCAAAAGTCAGATTAGTGCCAATACTTAAATACGTACAAAATACGCAGGATAATAATTAACTTTAGACCAATAATTATTAGTAAAAACCCTCACAGAAAAAGATTTCTTGATACTGTCATCAAGACTATTAAACAATTTGGCTTCGGTAACGGAATGACATTCACAGCAAAAATGTGGTGACTTTTTTTTTTAAGTTGCAGTACTCAAGATAATAGTACTAAATAAAATTTTCACACTGTATGGGGTATCTTTTGACCCTAAAAAAGCACAGAAAAATTGGCTATGTTTAACTCTGAACGCAGAATCTTTTATGAGGAAAGCAAAGTAAAGTCAGTAACGGAATTACGTCAGAAAAAACTGTACTTTCATTTCTTAAAATTCAAACCAAGATTTTGCTGAAGTGATACTAATGTAATTGGGGTGATGATTTTTAAATATGGTTTTCAGTACATTTTGCCTTGGATTCTATACTTTAGCAATATCGCTGAGCTGACAAGTTAAGGCAATCTTAATAATTTCATAATTTTGGCCTCTCTGCTGAAGAATTGCCCATATAGAGTTAAACATGAAATCCTGCAATAAGACAAGAAGATAATTGGGGTGTCACGGTGCATTCCAGTCACGATTCGATTCATGAATCTGGCTTGACAATTTCGTTCGAACTGGCCATTTCATACCGGGACAATCTGAATAGATCTGCAAAATTGGGCTCATCTGGCTCCACCTAGTTCCCATAATGCCATTTGTAAGAATCCACCATGTCCAAATTCTCATTATCTCTAGCCGCTTTATCCTGTTCTACAGGGTCGCAGGCAAGCTGGAGCCTATCCCAGCTGACTACGGGCGAAAGGCGGGGTACACCCTGGACAAGTCGCCAGGTCATCACAGGGCTGACACATAGACACAGACAACCATTCACACTCACATTCACACCTACGCTCAATTTAGAGTCACCAGTTAACCTAACCTGCATGTCTTTGGACTGTGGGGGAAACCGGAGCACCCGGAGGAAACCCACGCGGACACGGGGAGAACATGCAAACTCTGCACAGAAAGGCCCTCGCCGGCCACGGGGCTCGAACCCGGACCTTCTTGCTGTGAGGCGACAGCGCTAACCACTACACCACCGTGCCGCCCCTCATGTCCAAATTAAAACAACCAATCAGAGACATGAGGTGTGTTTGACAGTGTCAATTACTGCTCATGCACAGGCTCCGCGCATGTTTCGCTTGTGAAAACATTACCCTAGAATCAGAATCGGAATCAAGTTTATTGCCATGCAAGGAATTTGCTTTGGTGATCGGTGCTTGAACAGTTAAAATAGAAGAGGTTTTTTTAGCAAAGTAGCTATATACATAGAATAAAAAAATAGAAGAATCTGAAATATACAAATTTGAAAAGTGGACAAATTTAAGGGGAAAGTGCATGAGTTGTTGAAATCCAAGCCGTACAACATGTCCTGGAATGTGCAAAAATAGGTCACATGATGAAGCTGGAGAAGAGACTACAGTGGAGGAAATAATTATTTGATCCCTTGCTGATTTTGTAAGTTTGTCCACTGACAAAGAAATGAACATTCTATAATTTTAATGGTAGGTTTATTTTAACAGTGAGAGACAAAACATCAAAAAGAAAATCCAGAAAATAACTTCATATAAAAGATATAAACTGATTTGCATTTCTTTGAGTGAAATAAGTATTTGAACCCTCTAGCAAACAAGACTTAGTATTTGATGGCAAAACCCTTGTTGGCAAGCACAGCGGTCAGACGTTTCTTGTAGTTGATGACCAGGTTTGCGCACATGTCAGGAGGGATTTTGGTCACATCCTCTTTGCAGATCATCTCTAGATCATTAAGGTTTTGAGGCTGTTGCTTCGCAACTCGGAGCTTCAGCTCCCTCCATAGGTTTTCTATGGGATTAAGGTCCGGAGACTGGCTAGGCCACTCCATGACCTTAATGTGCTTCTTCTTGAGCCACTCCTTTGTTGCCTTGGCTGTATGTTTTGGGTCATTGTCGTGCTGGAAGACCCATCCATGACCCATTTTCAGTGTCCTGGCAGAGGGAAGGAGGTTGTCACTCAGGATTTTACGGTACATGGCCGCGTCCATTCTTCCGTTGATGCGGTGAAGTAGTCCTGTGCCCTTAGCAGAGAAACATCCCCAAAGCATAATGTTTCCACCTCCATGCTTGACAGTGGGGATGGTGTTCTTTGGGTCATAGTCAGCATTTTTCTTCCTCCAAACACGGCGAGTTGAGTTAATGCCAAAGAGCTCGATTTTGGTCTCATCGGACCACAGCACCTTCTCCCAATCACTCTCAGAATCATTCAGGTGTTCATTGGCAAACTTCAGACGGGCCTGCACATGTGCCTTCTTGAGCAGGGGGACCTTGCAGGCACTGCAGGATTTTAATCCATTACGGCGTAATGTGTTACCAATGGTTTTCTTGGTGACTGTGGTCCCAGCTGCCTTAAGGTCATTAACAAGCTCCTCCCGTGTAGTTCTAGGCTGATCTCTCACCTTTCTCGTGATCATTGATACCCCACGAGGTGAGATCTTGCGTGGGGCCCCAGACTGAGGTCGATTGATGGTCATTTTGTATTTCTTCCATTTTCGAACTATTGCACCAACAGTTGTCTCCTTCTCACCCAGCTTCTTGCTTATGGTTTTGTAGCCCAGTCCAGCCTTGTGCAGCTCTACAATCTTGTCCCTGACATCCTTAGACAGCTCTTTGGTCTTGCCCATGTTGGAGAGGTTGGAGTCTGATTGATTCTGTGGACAGGTGTCTTTTATACAGATGTCAGTTTAAGACAGCTGTCTTTAATGCAGGTAATGAGTTGATTAGGAGTGTCTAACTGGTCTGTGGGAGCCAGAACTCTTAATGGTTCGTAGGGGATCAAATACTTATTTCACTCAACGAAATGCAAATCAATTTATATATTTTATAAAATGTGATTTTTCTGGATTTTCTTTTTGATATTCTATCTCTCACTGTTAAAATAAACCTACCCTTAAAATTATAGACTGTTCATATCTTTGCCAGTGGGCAACTTACAAAATCAGCAAGGGATCAAATAATTATTTCCTCCACATGACACGACCATGGAATGTGCAAAATCGCAGTTTACGGACAGTGTATTAATGTTACAGATTGAAGTGTGAGTTTAGAGTCAGTGGGGGTCTCTGACCTTACTGATGAGGCCAGCTGCAGTGGGGAAAAAGTTGGCCTTGTGGTGTGATGTTTTGGTTCTAATGGACCGCAACCTCCTATCAGAGGGGAGCGATTCGAAAAGTTTGTGTCCAGGGTCAGAGTGGTTGGCCACAATCCTTCCTGGACTCGTACAGGTCCTGAAGAGATGGAAGGTTGCAGCCAGTCGTCCTCTCAGCAGAACGAATGATACACTGCAGTCTGCCCTTGTCCCTGGCAGTGACAGCAGCGTAAAAGATGGTGATGGAGGAGGTGAGGATGGACTCAATGATGGTGGTGTAAAAGTCCAGCATCATTGTCTTTGGCAGATCAAACTTCTTCAACTGCTGCAGGAAGAACATCCTCTGCTGTGCTTTCTTGGTGAGAGAGCGGGTATTTGTCTCCCACTTAAGGTCCTGAGTGACTGTAGTGCCCAGGAAGTGAAAATACTCCACAGAGGTTACTGGGGAGTCAAACAGGGTGAAGGGGGAGGGCAGAGATCCTCCTGGAGTCTACAATCATCTCCACTGTCTTTAGAGCATTTAGCTCCAAGTTGTTCTGCCTGCACCAGGACACCAAATGGTCAATCTCCCACCTGTAGGCAGACTCCTCTTCATCAGAGAGGAGTCCAATGAGGCTGGTGTCGTCTGTGAACTTTTTAGGAGCTTGACAGATTGATGACTGGAGGTGCAGCTATTGGTAGAAGAGTCGAGGAGAAAGGATGCAGCCTTGGGGGGGGGGGGGGATTTGGTGCTGATGGTTTGGGAGTCAGAGACGTGTTTCCCCAGCTTCACGTGTTGCTTCCTGTCAGACAACCGTAGGTGCTAAAGAAGGCAACTGGACTTGCTTGAAATTCTTGAAAAATTAAGAATTTCAAGCAAGTCCAGTTGCCTTCTTTAGTACCTATGGTTTACTATGACCTGGATGACTGAGAACCTTCAGACATATTCCTGTCAGATGGGAAGTCAGTGATCCACCTGCAGGTGGAGTCAGGCACACTCAGTTGGGAGAACTTGTCCTGCAGAAGAGCCGGGATGATCATGTTGAAGGCGGAACTGAAATCCACAAACAGGATCCTAGCATAGGTCCCTGGGGAGTCCAGGTGCTGGAGGATGAAATGAGGAGCCATGTTGACAGCATCGTCTGCAGATCTGTTGGGTCTGGAGGCAAACTGCATGGGGTTTAGGAGAGGGTCAGTGATGGCTTTAAGGTGGTAAAGCACAAGGTGTTCGAAGGATTTCATAACCACAGAAGTCAGGGCGATGGGTCTGTAATCATTTCCAAGAAGAAGAACAACAACTTTATTCATCACATGCTTGTGAAATTCCTCTCTGCATGTAACCCATCTGATGCAGTGAACACACACACATGCACACACAAGTGAGCAATGAGCACACACACACATACCCAGAGCAGTGAGCAGCCATGCTAACAGCACCCGGGGAGCAGTTGGGAGTTAGGTGCCTTGCTCAAGGGCACCTCAGCCCAAGGCCATCCCATATTAAACTAACTGCATGCCTTTGAACTGTGGGGGAAACCGGAGCACCTAGAGAAAACCTACGCAGACATGGGGAGAACATGCAAACTCCACACAGAAAGGCCCCCGCCGGCCGCTGGGCTCAAACCCAGAGCCTTCTTGCTGTGAGGCGACCGTGCTAATCACTTACACCACCGTGCCACCCATGGTGGTGTAATCCTGTGATCCTTGGCTTTTTGGGGACAGGGATAATGGTGGAGGCCTTGAAGCAGGCTGGTACGTGGCACGTCTCCAGTGAGATGTTGAAGATGTCTGTGAACACTGGAGACAGCTGATCAGCAGTGCTTCAGGGTAAATGGTGAGGCTGAGGCCCTGTCCACACGGCAACGGATTCAGGTGAATCTGATAAAATTGTTTATCGTTTCGGCCTGGCGTCCACACGGCACCGGCGTTTTGGGTGCCTAAAATGAAATCTTTTGAGAACGGGTTCCAGAGTGAAAAAATCTGGCAACGGAGCTGTTGCGAAGTCGTCTGGATGAGTAGAACGGATTTGTTTACGATGATGTCACAACCACATGTGCTTCACGCCGGGTAGAAGTGTAACGACCTCGATGCGAGTTGTCAACAAATCCTATAACTTGGTTCATGAAACGCGCTTACAAAATATTTTCACTGTGAATATTTATTGTGTAATGGTGCAAAGTGAGAGAGAGAGTGAGAGAATAGCCATTAGGGCAGAGTCAATCCCGCCAGCAAAAATAGGGAAAAAAAAGGAGCGATCTCACCTCTTCAGATGTTGGTTTAAGTCCGACAATACATTCCTCAAAAAGGGCGTAGAAGAACAAAGTGTCATCAACGTGTAGCATTCAATTTATTCCGGACCATTAAAGAATTCTGGAGGATATCAGAATGTTGGCGTACCGGCTTCCATCTACCCCCGTTCATTCCTCTCTCTCTCCATCTACCCTTGTTCATTCCTCTTTCCGCGTCTCCATTCAAAAAACGAGCATGTGATTTAAAGGGACTATATCCATAGGATAGGGAGTGAGAAAGTGTGCGTGTGACAGGGATGGTCACTGTGCGCATGCACAGTTGTGCGCATGCGTCTACTTCTATTGTTCTGGTGTCTCCGATGGGACCGTCTTACAGCGCATGTAGAGGTGTGGCATGTGTATTGCATCGTTTTCAGCAAGCGTTGCGTTGCCATATGAACCTGATATTTTACTGATCCGTTGCCCATGTGGATGCAATATTTTAAAAAAAATCTCGTTGCCATTGTCGTGTGGATGTAGCCTGAGTCAGGACCTGCTGCTTTGTGGGGGGTTCAGCTTCTTAAAGAGCTTATTGACATCTCTCTCCAGAATGGAGAGAGTTGAGGCTGTGGTGATTGATGGATGGGCCTCAGAGTTGTGAAGTTGTAGAGAGGCCCTGGCAGCAGTAGAGGTGGGGGAGGTGGGAGTGGTGGGCTGGAGCTGTAGTGTGGAGTCATGGGAGTTGTTATCAGGACAGTCCCATTGTCTTTCAAAGTGGCAGAAGAACTCATTCAGTTGGTTGGCCAGGCGCAAGTCATTACGAGTGGGGGGCTGAAGGTTTGTAGTTAGTGATCTGTCTGAGCACTTTCCTGACAGACGTAGAGTCGTTAGCTGAGAACTGGTGTTGAAGTTTCTCAGGCCAAGTTTACATTAGACCGTATCTGTCTCGTTTTCTTCGCGGATGCACTGTCCGTTCACATTAAAACGCCGGGAAACGGGAATCCGCCAGGGCCCACGTATTCAACCCAGTTCGTGTCTGGTCCGGTGCTGTGTAAACATTGAGGATACGCGGATACACTTTGCTGAGCTCTATCTGACGTCGTCATTGGACAACGTCACTGTGACATCCACCTTCCTGATTCACTGGCGTTGGTCATGTGACGCGACTGCTGAAAAACGGCGCGGACTTCCGCCTTGTGTCACCTTTCATTAAAGAGTATAAAAGTATGAAAATACTGCAAATACTGATGCAAATACTGCCCATTGTGTAGTTATGATTGTCTTTAGGCTTGCCATCCTTCCACTTGCAAGTGGTAAGTGACGCGCATGCCCGATATGCACTGGGATCACACACACAGCGGCTCAGTCCCGAATCACTGCTCGTGCACTTCACTCGCACGCTCTGTGAGCTGCGCAGGGCCGGAGTGCGCACCCTCCAGAGGGCACTCGCTGTTCAGGGCGGAGTGATTTGGAGCGCAGGATGCCTGCGGAGCCGAGCCGCTGAGGAGAAATTTACACATTTCAACTTACGTGCCGTCTAATTAGTCATGTGGTTAGCATATCTGTGTATTGGCGTTGCTGTGTGCACGCTAATCGTTTTTAAAAACGTTAATCTGATGAGCCGCTGATACGGTCTAATGTAAACCCCACCTCAGAGTACAGTCGTTTAGCTTCTCTCACCACCTTGCTAAACCCGTTCCTAGACTCTTTAAACTTGTTCCTGTCCCCACTTCTGAACACTTCTTCCTTTTGCAACCTTAGCTGTCTGAGCTTATCTGTGAACCAGGGTTTGTCATTATTGTAACTCACCCTGGTTTGTGATGGAACGTAGCAGTCCTCACAGAAGCTGATGGAGGATGTCACAGCCTCTGTGTACTCATCCAGGCTATTGATAGCAGTCCTGAACACATCCCAGTTTGTACAGTCCAAGCACGCCTGAAGGTTCTCCGTAGCCTCATTGCTCCACATCTTTGAGGTCTTCACTACAGGTTTCCTCAGCTTTAATTTCTGCCTGTATGCAGGAATCAGGTGAACCATGACGTGGGCAGAGTGGCCCACTGCAGGCATTGTTAACTGTAGTGTAGCAGTGATCTAAAATATTCTCCTCTCTGGTCAGGCATTTAATAAACTGTCTGTATTTTGGTAGTTCATACATTACATGGCATTTAGCAGATGCTTTTATCCAGAGTGATGTACAACGAGTGCAAAAGTCAGGTACACGAAGTGCTGAACTTGTAGACAAGAAAGTTCTAGTGGCAACTGTGGTAATATTCTAGTGCCAATACCTAGTGTAATATTCTGTTGAAGTATCAATACTCAAACGGCCAAGGAAACAAACCAACCGTACAAAGTAAAACTAAATAGAGAACTCGAACGGCTAACCCCAGGTTAGACTGTACACAGCCTGGGTTGGTCTCGACTGAAACATGGTTACACAGTGGGCAGGGAAGTAGAAGGATTCACCTGAAAGGATTCTGACTAGCGTTGTTCTTTGTGAAGTGCCCATGCAGTCGTATCAGTTTGGTGTTTGTCCTAATATTTGTGTGTCTGTGGTCTCACACCAAAATGTTCTCATCAGTGGTTTAGAGCTTATTTAGCACTATTCACAACAGTTTCTGTTGTAAGACAACTTAATTTGCCATGGTTGCTAGCCGACACATGCATTGCAGCCTGCTCTGTGGGGAGCGGTTTTGGAAGCAGGGCTCAAGCGTAGAGGAAGAGGGGAACCCAGAAGTTGTACTCATTCAAATTTTCAATCTATGCTCACTCTCTTCTGAATCCTACTGACTGCAGCTTTAATTGTAGTGATCTGAAAAATCCACCTTTATTAAAACAAAACTAAAAAGAGGTTTTTGATCCCCTTTGGCAGCAAAAACAGACAACTCCAACATTTTTTTTCCTTTCCTTCTCAAAAAACAGACAAGTCCAAATCTAGTATATGACTGGATTAGGTTTCTTTTTACACCCAACCTGCAATACAGTTACCTGTTCATTGAGATCATCAAAGTTTTCCATGTTTTATTGCATTATTTGGTGAAAATAAATGCCAATTTAGCGAGCAAACCAAGAAAGGTCAACAAATCATGGGCACAGCCATGACTGATGATGTCACTAGTTTTGGAGCGCTGATTTGCTGAAACGGAGTTGTTAGTATCTGTGAAAAATGAGATATGGCAGATATCAGTTTCTGAAATGAAATCACGAATAAAATGGGATTTTACAATGGAGATGTTTGGTTTTGCAGAAACCCCCTACCCAAACCTGCTGAACAGAAAGATGGCACCACAAATGATCCATTGATGATATTGGTTCATTTTTTTCCAGGTTGTCGCTTATCAGGTTTTGTGCTTCAACTATTCAAAAAAAAAAAAATCTCAAATAGCCATGAACATGGGTTTAATCTGGTAAACAAAATGTACTACAGGTTCACTATATTTAAAAAATAAATAAATATATATAATTTTTAGCGAATAAGAAAAGTGTGTCTCCTGGGGACCTGGGAAATGATAGAGCTCTGTAGAAGAAATAGAGCTCCAAAGTTGGTTAAAATGACTGTTTTCCACAGCCTTTGGTGTTGTTTGAAAGCTACTGAAGAGCTCTATTTAACTGTAATGTGGTCGGATAACCATATGACAGTATGATAGACATATCATGCAATCATACTTGAAGACATTTCTATGACATGCAGTCTTTAGTTTTGCTTAGTGCCAGCAAAATAGTAGTGTTGCTTAAAAAAAAAAAAGGTTGTTCAATAATATATCTACAAAAGGAAAAAAAATATCCTACACCTATAAAGAGGTTTTTTGGGGGGGGGAAGAGTCCTGTGCAGCCTTTTACAGTTTTCCAATTTGAAAAATGTTAACATAAATGTTAACTTGCCATTTACAGGATCTTCAAAGTACCAACCTCATTGAGGTCTGTATGGCTCTGACTGTTGTAAGTCAGATATTTCCCAAAGACATGATACCATCCATTCTGCCCTTGGTAGAAGAGAAGCTGTCTCATCAAAAGTAAGATCCAGAAATAATCAAATCCATTTGCTCGAATGAAAAGTGTATTTCTTGCTCATGTTCGTTATTTGGTCTGCTTGTTTTTTAGGGAAATTATTAGACGGAAAGCGGTGCTTGCTTTATACAAGTTCTACCTGATCGCGCCAAATCAAGTGCAGCATATTCACAGCAAGTTTCGGAAAGCCTTGTGTGACAAAGATCCTGGAGTCATGATGTCCTCTTTACACATTTACCTACGGATGATTAAGGTTTTCACTTCTTCACAGGATTTCCTTCCTCTGTCCATATGAATAAAAACACTTGGCTGCATTTGATGTAACTTTTCCTTGAGAATATAAAGAGTCACTTCTTCTGTATGTTAGGCAACAGTTTGCTCCTCACTGTGCTGTGTCCTGTTTACTGCAGTAAGAGTGACCCATTACTTCTGTCTTGTTATCAGGAGAACCCTGACAATTATAAGGAGCTGACAAGCAGCTTTGTAACCATCTTGAGGCAGGTGGTTGGAGGGAAGCTACCAGTGGACTTTAACTACCACAGCGTCCCTGCACCATGGCTGCAGATCCAACTTCTCCGCATCCTGTCTCTGCTGGGTAAAGAGGACCAGAGGTACACACTGGAGCTACAACACCGTCTAAACACAATACTGATCTTCATTATCTTCTATAAAAGATAATTATCACCTCTATACCACAGCACTGTTGAAATCTTGATTCTGATTGGCCAGAAAATGTTGGCTCTGACTGTAGTTCCAGCTGAAAGGTGAATCACAGGTTTATATTAATGTGCTGATTCTCGCGTTATCATTTCTATCGTAACAACAGGGACTGGTGAAAGTTCCACATAAGCACCGCATATCCAGATTACAAATGTGTCATTGCTGTTATTGCTTGCTGAGCATTTTTGGAAGGAGTCTCCAGTGCCAGTGCTGAGGGTTTTCTGTTATCTTGGTAACATGACCAGCTGCTTGTTTTAATCTTAAATTATTTTTTAAAATATTAACTTTAAAAGAGAGGAAACGGAATGACTGACTGTCAAAACAGTGCCTCACCAGCCACTCTGTTTTTTATCGTTGTTTAATTGTTAGTGTTGGCAAAGTGCTGTGGTGGTGTCTTCTTCTTAGTGTTCTGCCTTTGGGCAGATCTTCCTACAGGTTTGACAGCCTTCATTCTTCTTTATCCTCTGCCATTCTTTTTATCCCCTGCCATGAGGTGCGCAGGGAAATATAGGAATGGAGTTCGTCCGTCCATCTGTTTCAATCTGGACAAGTTTTCTCAGAAAGTACATAAGCTACATCAATGAAACTTTGCATGCTCATATTACTGGTCATGATTTAAGTTGAGTTCGAAAATAATTTAAGAGATGATATTATTTTCAGAGTTATGGCCCTTCATTTCTGTTCTTGGACTTTGTACAAATGGACTCAAGCTGGACAAGTTTTCTCAGAAACTACATAAGCTACATCAATGAAACTTTGTGTGCTCGTATTACTGAAAAAAGCTGGGTAGCGTTTTTATAAAGGTGTCGTAGCACTTATGATATCATAAGTCAATATTAAAGCAATGGGCTTATAAGGGCGTAAGCGTTAAGAGGTCTTCATAAAATGCTCATGGCAGGGGATAGTGATGACCATGTCTTCTTGTTAATTCTCCATATGGTCTTCCTCCTCCCAAGTTGCCTATTAGTGTAGATTTAGATTTATTAACTTTGCCATAGCAAGATACATATATGTTATTTACCAGCTGGGAGGTCTGTATCGTGAAATACTGTGACCGAGGTCTTGAAAGTACTGAGTGAGGCCCTCTGGGCCGAGGTCAGTATGGTCACGGTATTTCACCATACGGACCAGCCTTAAGCTGGTAAATTTTATATATATATATATATATATATATATATATATATATATATATATATATTTTTTTTTTTTTTACCAATTTCTAACAGAAAACGAGAGCGCCCAAAAGGGAAAACCGAGCCGAGCCGCCATTTTGAATCCTCATTCACGGCTTCCTCCTTGGTATACAAGTGCACTTCCATGGCAGGAAAAACTACATTTTGCCGCCTATGTCGTCCCCTATTTATACAAAATTGAGTCACTCAGGATTCAGCCATATTTTTGCTTGGTGTTTTTGCTCGACCAAAGTTATACAGTATTATGACCTTTTATATTGCATTAATAAAGCCATTTGGTGAAACTTTGAAGAAGAGATTGTACTGTTTTAAAGTTTTTACCGAGCGTAATATTATGTATTAGGATAACATGGTCCAAAATGGGCCTCATTAACTAATGAGATCAAACTGTTAGCAAGTTAGAGGTTTTTATCTTTCTCCTGAAATGTTTTCTTTTATTTCTTCTTCCTCAGGGTAGTAAAACTCGCTTTCGCTGTGAACACTGTCGTTATCGCTATCCATGCTGTAAAATTAATGCTATTTTGAATCCTCATTCACGGCTGTAATGCAAATGGCTTCCTCCTTGGTATACAAGTGCACTTCCATGGCAGGAAAAAAACTACATTTTGCCGCCTATGTAGTCCCCTATTTATACAAATAGGAGTCATTCAGGATTCAGCCATGTTTTTGCTCGGCGTTAGCAAATTACAGTTTTTATCTTTCTCCTGAAATGTTTTCTTTTATTTCTTCTTCCTCAGGGTAGTAAAACTCGCTTTCGCTGTGAACACTGTCGTTATCGCTATCCATGCTGTAAAATTAATGCTATTCTCCTGAGAAATGCTCCCAAAAATTTATAAGATTTTTGATACTTATAAATAAATCTTATAAAAAAAAGATAAATGTTGACAAAAAATGCTACTATCTTTGTTGTTGTTGTGAATGAGCGAGTCGCCAGAGGTCTGTAACCGGGGTCCGTACCGTAGGATATGGACCCGCTTGCCAGCCAATCAGAGCGCAGGATTTGGACCGTGAAATAAATAAATAAATAAATAAATAAATAAATATATATATATATATATAATGTATGTATGTACATACATTGTGGCTGGGAAACCACTACAGCTTGCACCAATTACAGTGGCCCCATTGTACTGAACCTGCATGTCTTTGAACTGTGGGGGAAACCTGAGCACCCGGAGGAAACCCACACAGACACAGGGAGAACATGCAAACTCATGTTCGTCTTCTTCTCATGTTCAAACTAGCTCCTCTTCTTCCTCTTTTCCTTTCTAGTTTTCCTTCTGTTACTGTCCGATATAAACTGTCCCCTCTCAATACATGTCCTAGCCACTTCTTTCTCCTATTTTTAGTGTTTTCAGCAATTCTCTTTCAACTCCAAGTTCTTGCAGTATGCTTTCATTTGTTCTTTTTATCTCCCATGTAATCCTTAACATTCTCCTCCATAACCACATTTCCAATGCACCTAGCGTATCTTCTTCTTTCTTCCGTAGTGTCCATGTCTCTGATCTGTATAAGGCGACAGTCCAGACCAAGCATTTTATGTCTGATTCTTCATTCTTTTGGTCAACTTTTAGATGTTAACACCCTCTTGTTCCTTTCATATGCAGATTTAGCCATTGCAATTCTAGTTTTCACTTCTTTCTGAGTTGTTCCAGCTGCTGATATCAAACTTCCTAGATATGTGAAGTGCACTACTTTTCCAGCCTCTCATTTTCCAAAGTTATATTCAAAGGTTTTCCTTTCTTCCTACTTATGCACTGTACCTTTTTGTTTTTCAAACATTGGTCTTCATTCCCATATCCTTTGCTTTCTCGTTAAGTTCGTTGATCATTCTGCTCAATCCTTCCTCTGTGTTGTTTACTATTGCCTTATCGTCTGCAAGCATGATTGAGTTCACGTAATTTCCACCAACTTTCATACCGGTGTCCAAATATCCCAAGGAATTTTTCATGAACGTTTCAGCATTTATATAAAATAATAATGAGGATAGCAGAGGTGGACAGTAACAAAATACATTTACTTGAGTACTGTACTTAAGTACACTTTTGAGTATCCTGTATCTTACTTGAGTATTTATTTTTTGGAAACTTATGACTTTAACTTCACTACATTTGAAAGACAAATATCGTACTTTTCACTCCACTACATTTCTGTCAAGGTCCTCGTTACTCGTTACTATGAAGCAGCTTTGAAAGTGGAAGTTTTTTTCTTTTCTTTTCTAAAACGTGATTGTTTTTTTCGCAGGTGACACTGAGACAGTCTATCAGTAATCACTAGGGTCACATCACGTCTATAGACTGGATAAAATCAAGTTCAATGATTTCTCAGCAGCGTTATTTGAACACGATCAGTTGATGGCCGAATGGAAGGAGGCGGTTCTTCTGGGGAATGCACGCACTCATGGCTTTACCTAGAACCCATGTTTCAGTTTTCTGAAAGGATTAAAGATTCGTTTCATTTTAATTGTTTGCTTTGTTTGCCAAAAACGAACCACATCACAGCCTACAAAAACTCGCCATCCAACCTGCGGAAGCATGTTGAGGTATATAAACGTTTTATTCCAAGAGAGAGCTTGCAATGAAGTTGTCTGTGCTTTTAGAGCTAGCGATAACGTTGCAATAGCGACACAGTCTGGTTAGTCAAATGACTTTCTATGGATTTGCCCACCAAGTTGCCATCGCCTTGTCCACAGCTAACGATAACACACAGCCAGTTAACTTGCACGCTGTTAGTTAGCATGTAAAAACGGAGTTATGCTAACATGAATAATGCTAACTTATCTGAAGTGCTTTCAGAACTGTTTTAGCATAATCTTGACAAATAAACAGAATGTAGAAATCTTTCTTTTCTATGATTTCGAATTTGAAGAGTTTGCTAGCATGTCAGGTGGAGTTTCACTGACTAGCTAGCTTAACGTTAAACCACCATGATGCACAGCATGCGTTCATTTTGTGAATTCACATTTCTGTCTTTGGTAACGGTGTTAGGTTTTGTAAGTGTTGTGGCAATAATACAACAATGTGTTGACAGAAAATGTACTTTTAATACTTAAGTATTTTTAAAAGCAAGTACTTCAGTACTTTAAGTAAAAATGTGACTGGACAACTTTCACTTGTATCAGAGTAACATTTGACCAGTGGGATCTGTACTTTGACTTAAGTAATGAAGTTGGGGACTTTGTCCACCTCTGGAGGGTAGAGGACATGCTTGCCTAACTCCTCTTCCGATGGCGCCTGGCTGTGATGATTCATCTAATACCCGTATGCACACTGTTTGATTGCAGTACAGATTTTTAATCAGCCTTCTATCTTGGGCGGCACGGTGGTGTAGTGGTTAGCGCTGTCGCCTCACAGCAAGAAGGTCCGGGTTCGAGCCCCGTGGCCGGCGAGGGCCTTTCTGTGTGGAGTTTGCATGTTCTCACCATGTCTGCATGGGTTTCCTACGGGTGCTCCGGTTTCCCCCACAGTCCAAAGACATGCGGTTAGGTTAATATGGGACGGCCTTGGGCTGAGGTGCCCTTGAACGAGGCACCTAATTCCCGACTGCTCCCCGGGCGCTGTTAGCATGGCTGCCCACTGCTCTGGGTATGTGTGTGTGCTCATTGCTCACGTGTGTGCGCACTCGTGTGTGTTCACTGCTTCAGATGGGTTAAATGCAAAGAGGAATTTCACAAGTGTGTGATGAATAAAGCTCTTTCTTTCTCCAGTCCACTCCAGTGATTTGTAGAATTTGAATCATGATTGTCCAGTTCACTCTATCAAATGGTTTTTCGAGGTCTTCATAACAAACATACATTTCAAGATTATAATCCATTACTTTTTCTGACAGCGTGCTCATTGTCCTGTTTGCTTCTCTTGTACCTCGGCCATTCCTGAATCCAAACCGATCTTCTCCCAAGTAATGAATGAATGAATGAACCCTTTATTGTCACTGTTACCAGTGAAATTGACCATCAACCTGTCCTTACAAAGGGGGAACAGGACAGGAAGACAGGGATAAAAGAAAAAGAAACACAGTAGTAACATGAGGAAAGATGAGGAAAAAAAGAACCCCCCCCCCCACTATGCTCCTATCAGGAGTACAGTGTGGGAGCATTTAAAAACCTCCGCACAAGCACACAATAACACAAGTACACTTTAAAACATGGGACTTGAGGGGGGGGAAGGGGGGAAGGAAGGGGCAATTGGGTGGGGGGGAAGGGGTAAGGGGGTAGGAGGGGAGGGGAGGAGAGGAGGTAGAGGTAACCCAGTGCAAGCAAGCAGCCATCCGCTCCTGCAGCCATGCAAGCGGCGCTGGTCACGCACCCGCTTGTCACACTGGGGGTGAAAAACGGCGACCGCGGAAAATTAGGGAAGGAATGCGAAGAATGCGAGAGTGTCTCCCAGCAGTGACCTTCTGGGGGAAATGTTTTCCCAGCAACGGCCTTGATCGAGGCCGGTGCTGTTCAGGGAGCCGAATGTCGATAAGATAGAGATTGTTTGGTCTTTCGAACAGATGCAGTCTTTACACGTCCACACCACTCATCCATATCTGTCCATTTCTGTTCAATTCAATTCCATTTGGTCTCCTAAATACTTATTCCTTGCAAAGTTGAAAGCGTCTCCAAGATGACAACCATGTTGTGGTTCAAGTTCTGCGCACAGTCTGAGTGCCGACAGCTTTGCCCACCGCTCAATCATATCGGGCAGCTTTGTGGGGCTTTGAACAGCTGTCACCATTGTCTGATTTCCTCGATATACCAGGGCAATGCCTAATCCAATAAGCAAAAGTCTGGTAATCATGGTTCCGAATAGGTAGATATCTCCAATGTCCTCCACAGACGTTCCGGCAGGACAGGTGGGTTCCCCCGAACCCAGAAACTGTGTCAATTTCGTTAGGAGACCAGTTTATCAAATCCATGCTTTTTTTAGTTTAGAAATTCAATGCGGAGAGAGTCTCAAAAAAAAAAGTATAGGCAGACGAGACGAAACAAAGAGCACAAGCAGGAAAAAAAGGAGAGGAGAGCAGAGAAATGCGACCGCCTTCCGTGAGAGCACAGAGAAGTACCCTTCAGCAACTTAATTTAGGCACCTTGTCAATATTTTTAGTACTATCTTAGATAAGACTTATCGTTCTGTGTTCTGAGCATTTGGTTGTGTTTGGTTTCTTTGGGATTGGGATCATTATTAATTACATGGCTGTGGTGTAAGAGGAATAAAACACATTGGGACATGGTGTTATTGAAAAATAATCACACCACACCTCCCTGTCCTTGATTATTTATGGAATAACACACGACAGACCATGTAGTTATATAAAAATAATGCACGCTGGGGTGGTGTGATGTGGGATCGCGCAAAGCGGAGTATAACTGCACATCAGCAGTGTATTATTCTATTTATACCACAGCGATTTGCCAAGGATTACAGTATTTAATTTATTAATGAAGGACACAACATGCATTTTTAATGGTTTATACTTAGATTTAATGTTATGGAATGTCCGAAAGGTAAGAGAGTCCCTGTTATCGCTTATGTTATAGTAGTGCTAAACAGTCATTCATTCACAAGCTTTCTCTCCTTTTTTTTTCTCTCTCTTTGTCTCTGACAAACTGTGCAAAGCACCGTGACTGTTACAAAGTGCTGAAACTCACAATTCTGTCCGTAGATGTTAAATAAATGTCTCCTAACAAAAAAAACTCCTCCACCACGCCAGTGATTGTACATTTTACTTTGTTAAACAAAACTTTTTTTTTTTTTTATCTGTAAATTATTAGTCTTAGATTATGTTGAGCGTCCGCCGTACAAGTCCCTGTGTATGAGCCGTTCCTATAGAAACAATAATACATCAGAATAAGCACATTAATATTAAACTACTGCTGCAGGTTAATTGTGGTCTGATCCGTGCTATTATATAAAAATACTGCACACCTTCTGACCGGTCAGAGAATTTAACCACACTGTGGAATAATTTTCAATAACAGCACATTGTGTTATGTTTTATTCCTTCCACACTGGACTTTATAATGATACTTCCAATCTGTTCATTTTCAAGTTGAGCTTGATGCTTAATTCAGCTTTTCACGCTCCTAGCACAAGTGAGCTGATGTATGAGGTCTTAGATGAGTCTCTGCGCCGAGCAGAAATGAACCACAACGTTACGTATGGTGAGTTTTCCTCAGAATGAATATTATGTTGTAAATTATCGTTGACATGCCTTACTCTGACTGATTTTGATTATTTCTTTTTTTTTCCCCCAGCAATTCTGTATGAGTGTGTGAAGGCAATCTATACAGTATACCCTAAAGCCGAGCTGCTGGAAAAGGCAGCTAGATGCATTGGAAACTTTGTGCTGTCTCCGAAGATCAACCTGAAGTACTTGGGTAAAGTATATACGCCCTGTCCTGCCCAAGCTTCTCATCTCATTCTCTCAGGAGCTGCTAGAAACATCCAAACCACGCACTGAGAAATGTTCTGATTTTTTCTCTCTCTCTCTCTCTCTCTCTCTCTCTCTCCCCTACAGGGTTGAAAGCTTTAACATATGTGGTTCAGTATGATGCCAACCTTGCTCTGCAGCACCAGATGACTATTATTGAATGCTTGGATCACTCGGATCTCATCATCAAGAGAGAGGTGAGGAGGTGAATCTGCTTTGGCTTTGATCTTTTTTTCCAGTAAAACCAAACCTTGGATTAAATGCTTACATTTGGGGTTATGGTAAAACAAAAAACTCAAAACACAAACTCTCATTTTATTCAAGCAACGTAACACTTGTATGACCTCTTCTTTTAGAGAAAACACACACAGATAAGCTCACGGATAAAGAATTAGTTTCCTGCACTAATACGAAAGGCTTACCGTATGAAGACGTCAGAAGGTGAAAGACTAGCGTTGTATCCGATCTGTCGAATGAATACCTACTGAATTTGTGCATCACAGCTGATAGTTCAACAGCTCTAGAAACTTTTGTTTAGGTTTGTTTGGGACAGCAGGTGAAACACCTACAAATTTTAGCAGCTAAAATTTGCAAAGGGGCGGCACGGTGGTGTAGTGGTTAGCGCTGTCGCCTCACAGCAAGAAGGTCCGGGTTCGAGCCCCGTGGCCGGCGAGGGCCTTTCTGTGTGGAGTTTGCATGTTCTCCCCGTGTCCGCGTGGGTTTCCTCCGGGTGCTCCGGTTTCCCCCACAGTCCAAAGACATGCAGGTTAGGTTAACTGGTGGCTCTAAATTGACCATAGGTGTGAATGTGAATGGTTGTTTGTCTCTATGCGTCAGCCCTGCAATGACCTGGCGACTTGACCAAGGATCGGCTACAGCTTGCCTGTGACCCTGCACAGGATAAGTGGTTATGTATGATGGATGGATGGACGGACGGACAGTTGCATGCAATTGCAATGATCTGGATAAGTAACTGATATGAATGAATAGAGAAGGATTATCTTTTAATTCTTAACCATTAGTGATTTAATGTATGGCTAAATAATACAATTTGGAGTGAACATGTTTTAGTTAGCAGTGGGGCTTCATGTTACAACTTTTGACTAACACGTCAAAGCCCAAACATATGAGACACAGCTATTTTGACCAGGTATATTCTGTTAATGTGTCATTCAACTTTGTTTTTGTTATCTCACTCTTTTTTTTTAATTTAAATAAGCCATGTTTTGAGTAACAGAAAAATCTCTAAAAGCATAGGCCCCTTTCTGACCTAATTGAGCTAGTCTGATTTGATCTGATGAGCTTCATTCATCTGAGTTTGCTTATTCATTTACTTATTTTCATGACTTTGTCCCAAATTTAGTCCTGGCCATTTCCTACCCTCCAGTAATCTATCACGGAACAGTAATCAGGGAGAGTGAAGGCTATCATGGTCTGAGGCATGTGAAGCCACCTGACCTTTGTTGAGCTGCTGTTCATACAAAATCCGGTTGCAGCGGCGTAATACACTTTGAAGAAAGTGCTATCTTCCTCTTCTAAATGAATGAGCCCACAGACACCCGTGACTGGCTAGTGTCGCTGTGATTGATAGAGTATGCTCCCCCTCCCTCCCTCCCTCCCTCTCTCCCTCTCTGAAAGTATGGCCAGTTTTGCTCTCTTGCCCTCCTGGCTACGGATCAATGTGGAATCATTGCCATTTGAACTCGTGATCTCTGGAATTTTTTTTTTCTTGTATACACTACCGTTCAAAAGTTTGGGGTCACCCAGACAATTTTGTGTTTTCCATGAAAAGTCACACTTTTATTTACCACCATAAGTCGTAAAATGAATAGAAAATATAGTCAAGACATTTTTCTGGCCATTTTGAGCATTTAATCGACCCCACAAATGTGATGCTCCAGAAACTCAATCTGCTCAAAGGAAGGTCAGTTTTATAGCTTCTCTAAAGAGCTCAACTGTTTTCAGCTGTGCTAACATGATTGTACAAGGGTTTTCTAATCATCCATTAGCCTTCTGAGGCAATGAGCAAACACATTGTACCATTAGAACACTGGAGTGAGAGTTGCTGGAAATGGGCCTCTATACACCTATGGAGATATTGCACCAAAAACCAGCAGCTAGAATAGTCATTTACCACATTAGCAATGTATAGAGTGGATTTCTGATTAGTTTAAAGTGATCTTCATTGAAAAGAACAGTGCTTTTCTTTCAAAAATAAGGACATTTCAAAGTGACCCCAAACTTTTGAACAGTAGTGTATATTGTGCAATTGTGAACAATAGTCAATTCAGGTATCTACTGACAAAAATACTCCTATATAGGCCAATCAAATTGGTTTGCTGCTACGTATGATGATGGGATGATACAGTCAATGCTATAAATGCTTGAGATTAGATAAGCTACAAGAAAAGAAGAGCTGTTGGTCTTTTTGTTCTTTTTTTCATGTTTATTGACTATGCTACAGAGATTTTTCAAGTACTTAATTATCCGCTGTACTTAAAGTCCTTGGAATAAGTACTTAGTAATTGGGTCAACATCTGAAACATCACCTGCCAGTTGATGTCTGCTGTCCTGGAATTGTGCATCTCAAGACACACACAGGATCTTTGGCTAACAAAATTCGAGGCTGATATTAATGCAAGGCCAGGGGTTTCCTTGTATTAGAGAAGAAATGACACATGCAACAATTTTTTTTTTTTTTGGTCTGGGGAAGTTAATATTAGTGATTTTTATGAAGAATAGTTATATATTTTCAGCCTTTGATCATGACGACCCCATGTCTTTCTCTCAATACCAGCCCAAATCAATGAGCATTTATTAAAAGTAGCACCATAAGTTAATTTTTCTTTTCTTTTCTTTTCTCAAAGTCACTAGAATTGGTTATATTTTGAGACTGCTTTCTTTAGAATGTCCTTTATTATACAGCTAGAATCAAAAGCACTCAAGCTCATTTACTCTCTCTTCCTCCTTCTCTTTTCTTTCCTTCAGACCTTAGAGCTGCTCTTCAGGATCACGAACGCTCAGAACGTCACTGTGATTGTGGAGAAAATGTTGGGATTCCTCCGGCTTTGTAACGATAACTACACCATCATTGACCTCGTAGGAAAAGTGGCCGAGTTGGCTGAAAAATATCCTTTCATCGTTTCAAGAAGTTCCCTTCCATATGTAGATGAAAGATTATTTTTGAAAGATTAAGTTATTCTATAGTTTGGAGTACATTTCACATCAAGAAAAAAGTACAAAAACAATGTTTGTTCTCAATAGAACAATCAGTCGTTCAAGATGGTGTATTCCTTCAGTGTACCATATCCACTAGCTGCAAAGCTGAAACATTAAACATTTTTTTTTATATATAGAGGAAAGGACGTTTTCACTACAGTTTTTCAGCTATACTACGGACAAACTAGAGGTCATTAGTCATTTGATTAAATCCTGCTCTTAACATAAAATGCAGTTTTTAAGGGCTCTTGAGTCTGTTCTGCCATGTATACAATGTTTTAAAATTTATTTTAAGAGTGAGTAAAACTACCATACAAATTGTTTATTATTATTATTATTATTATCTCACATGGCCATAGGCCGGTGAGCTATTGCCATCACACTGTCCGTCCGTCCGTCCATCCAGAATTTGCAAAAATTGCTACTCATGAAAAGCAACTTGGCTCATTATAACCAAGTCTGGTTTCTCATGGTACGGCCGTGTGAGCTACTGCCAGTGTGGG
The DNA here is from genome assembly GCF_027579695.1 of Neoarius graeffei. Classification (NCBI taxonomy): domain Eukaryota; kingdom Metazoa; phylum Chordata; class Actinopteri; order Siluriformes; family Ariidae; genus Neoarius; species Neoarius graeffei. The sequence continues at coordinate 56,581,051 of NC_083570.1, read as the reverse complement.
GCAATAAGGCCGAACGGGCAGACATTGTCCGGTTATTTTCGCATTTGTCTGTCTGTGTCTCAAAAGCGTCAAACCGGATGGCTCATGAAAAATTATAAAGGTATGGGTCTAATCTACTTCCAATTTTCTTCCAAATGTTGCACTGGGCGAATACGTTATGTCGTAACACAGCTTGTGATTGGCCGATCACAGACCCTCTCGATGAATAACAAGTCGCCGCTCATCAGCAAGTAGGAGTGCATTCTGGCATGATGCCACGCGACACTGTTATCAGCTGGGTAGTTATACCACTAACGTTAAAAGAAAATAGACTACTACAGGTTTTGGACCCTGACAAAGAGTGTTTTCGGCGAATACATACATATTATGTATGTATGTGCACTCCACTGCAACAACTCTTAACAGATTCCTTCGGGGTGCCAGTAATTTGGCACTTACAAGGAAAAATATTCAATGGTTCTTTTAATTAGAACAAATAGTTTCTCCTATTGCTTGAGTGGAAAACATATTTCTTTTAAGAACGTTGCCAATACTTTTAGAGGACACTGTATAAATGTACTAGAAGTACTATAGCTTAGTTTGTATACAAGGTGATGTATGGGACTATATACTGTAGGTTGCATATGTTCCTATAAAAGCTTTGTACATTTGCTCCAGACAGCGAGTGGTTTGTTCAGACTATGAACGCAGTGTTCTCTCTCGGTGGTGACCTCATGCAACCAGATGTTCCCAACAACTTCCTCAGGCTGCTTGCAGAGGGTAAAACTGCATGCAGTAAACTTTTAGCAGTTCATTTCTTTCAGGTTGGGAATAGAACAGCGTGAAAAGCGATCCGATTTGACTTTGGTAGGTGTGTGTTTCAGGTTCAGATGTGGAGGAGGATGACCGGCAGCTCAGGCTCTATGCAGTGGACTCGTATATGGCAGTGCTGAAGGGCGATTGTTCTCACCTGCCCCAGTGCTTCCTACAAGTCATCAGCTGGGTGGGTACACACACACACACACACACGTCTTACTATCCTTCTGAGGACCTTACATTGACATGATTATTAATGTAGTTAATTAATGCTATGCCTGCACTTAACCCTAACCTCGGTAATGAAAAGCAAATATTTTGACTCTTAACAACAGCAGCAACAACAACACTTTCCTTGTAGGGCCCATCCCAATGTCCCCATAAGGTCAAAATTATCAGATTTTGCTGTCCTTGTGGGGACATTCACGTACGTTTACTTTTGGAAATGACATAATCTTCTTTCGGCTGCTCCCGTTAGGGGTTACCGTAGCAGATCATCCAGAACTGTATATTTGATTTGGCATTGGTTTTACACCGCATGCCTTTCCTGACACAACCTTCCCCAATCTATCCAGGCTTGGGACCAGTACTAAGTATACACTGGCTTTTGCAACCCCAGTGGCTGGGTATTTTTCCCTAATCTGCATGTTTTTGGACTGTGGGGGAAACCGAAGCACCCGGAGGAAACCCACGCAGACACGGGGAGAACATGCAAACTCCACACAGAAAGGCCCCTGTTAGCCATCAAGTTCGAACCCGGAACCTTCTTGCTGTGAGGCAACAGTGCTAACCACTGCACCACCGTGCTGGCTCTGGAAATTGCATGATGCCACTTTTTATTTTCTGATACTGAAACCTTTGAATGTCAGCAGATATCAATATCCTCCCAATATTTTTACTTAGAAAAAATAAACTACTAAAACTATTTTGTGATTTTAACTGAAGTAAAAAAAAAAGGTGCTAAAACATGACTAACATAAAGCTGCAGCATTTTTTTTTAGTTAAACTCTTTCATACAAATATCACAAAAAGTATTAAGTATAAATATAATAAAATCAGTCCTAACAACAACAACCCCCTCCCCCCCAATCAAGTCTCTTTATATGTAAACATTTCCAAAAAAATGTTGGAGGTGGTTCGGAAACCTTGTTAGGATGCCCCCTGGACGGCTCCCAATGGAGGTTTTCTGGGCATGCCCCACCAGGAGGAGAGACCCTGGGGCAGACCCAGGCCACGCTGGAGAGATTATATCTCTCGGCTGGCCTGGGAACGCCTTGGTATTCCTCTGGAAGAGCTGGTGGAGGTGGCCGGGGAGACGGAAGTCTGGGCTGCTCTGCTTAGGCTGCTACCCCCGCGACCTGGATCCGGATAAGCGGTAGAAGATGGATGGATGGATGGATGGATGGATGGATGGAAATAGCTCACTGGTCAGGTGTCCACATCTTTTTGGATTTATAAAAGGGTTCCTGGGTGGAGGGCAGTCCCTAGTATGGGTTTATATTTTTGCAAATATTGCAGATTATGATGGATGTGGAAATACATCCGTCAAATATTAGAAATAATGAAGTCTGTGTCGTTGTGTGCCTCATCACGTTCATGAGCTCGATCGTAATGAGGTATATTATCTGCACACTCCAGCTTATTCTCTTTCTGCTTTGCTTTCTCTTATGCTCTTTCTCAGCCATCCAAAGAACCTTTGAGAAGCACTGTTTCTATTAAAAACTGAGGAATGCATTCATATTAAAATTCTACATACTCTGTATAACAAAGACTCATTATGAAGACTCAGATTTTGAAATTGTATTTTAGAGTATTTTAAGACTAACCCCTGTTTTTTTTTTTTTTCTTCCCCTCCCCTCCATTTTCTTGTTCAGGTGCTTGGAGAGTATTCCTGCATGAGAGAAGACCTGGACCGGTGGGAGGTCATGGCGCTCCTGAAGAAGCTGTTGGAGCAGAGAGGAGTGAGCTCCGAGACCAGGAGCTGGGTGTTGTGTGCCCTCACTAAGCTCTGTCAGAGCTCTGGATCTACAGAGCTGGTACTGGAGCTGGCAGAGAGCTTGGCCTCCTCCCTGGACACAGTGCTTCGCCAGCAGGCTCATGAGCTGGAGTGTCTCAGCCGGGACTCACAGCTCCACGCTCGGGTACTGCTCCAATCCAGGGATGGCACGCAGGTGAGGAGCAGCTATTAAAATTCAATTACTGGCTTTATAGAAATGGATCCAGATCCATTGTCACTTCAGCATTTAATCATATCAATTTGTTTTTATGTTCTTTGGTTATTTTATACTACTTTTATTTTTATAATATCACATTTGGCTTTTACTTTATTTCTAATATTATTTTTGCTCAGATTTATACCTCATATTAAATGCATTTATTGGTATATCTGTTTAGTTTTTGGTATATTTTATATTGTACACTTCTGCTAGTGTATCTCAAAAAATTAGAATATTGTGAAAAAGTTCAATATTTTCCATCAGTTATTTAAAAAAGTGAAAATGTTATATTATAGACTCATTACACAAACTAAAATGTTTCAAGCATTTTTCTATTTTAATTTTAATCAGTATGGCATACAGTACAAAAACATGAAGAAAAATCTCAAAATATTAGAATATTTCATTTCGAGTTTGAGTAAAACAGTATGAACACGGTGTATCTCTCGGTCTAGTTCAGTACACACAACCACAATCATGGGGAAGACTGCTGACTTGACTGTTGTCCAGAAGATGATCACTGATGCCCTCCACAAGGAGGGTAAGCCCCAAAAGGTCATTGCTGAAAAGGGTGGCTGGAAAAGGTGCACAAGCAACAGGGATGGCCGCAGTCTTGAGAGGATTGTCAAGAAAAGTTGATTCAAGAACTTGGAAGAGCTTCACAAGGAGTGGACTGAGGCTGGTGTCAGTGTATCAAGACCCATCACGAACAGACATCTTCAAGAAAGGGGATACAACTTTCGCATTCCTAATATCAAGCTACTCTTGAGCCAGAGACAATGTCAGAAGTGTCTTATCTGGGCTAAGGAGAGAAAGAAATGGACTGTTGCTCAGTGGTCCAAAGTCCTCTTTTCAGATGAAAGTACATTTTGCATTTAATTTGGAAATCACGGTTCTAGAGTCTGGAGGAAGAGTGGAGAGGCACAGAATCCAAGGTGTTTGAAGCCCAGTGTGAAGTTTCCACAGTCTGTGATGATTTGGGGTGCCATGTCATCTGCTGGTGTTGGTCCACTGTATTTTATCAAGTCCAGAGTCAACACAGCCATCTACCAGGAGATTTTAGAGCACTTCATGCTTCCATCTGCTGATGAGCTTTTTGGAGATGCTGATTTCCTTTTCCAGCAGTACTTAGCACCTACCCACAGTGCCAAAACTACTACCAAATGGTTTGCTGACCGTGATATTACTGTGTTTGATTGGCCAGCCAACTTGCCTGACCTGGACCCCATAGAGAATCTATGGGGTATTGTCAAGAGGAAGATGAGAAACACCTGACCCAAAAATACAGATACACTGAAGGCCACTATCAAAGCAACCTGGGCTTCAATAACACCTCAGCAGTGCCACAGACCGATCACCTCCATGCCACACCACATTGATACAGTAATTCATGGTAAAGGAGCATCAACCAAGTATTGAGTGTATAAATGAATATACTTTTCAGAAGTTGGACATTTCTGTATTGTAAATCCTTTTTTTGATTGATCTTAGGGAATATTCTAATAATTTGAGATACTGGAGTTCTGATTTTCATGAGCTGTAAGCCATAATAATCAAAATTAAAACAAAAAAGGCTTTAAATATTTCACTTTATATACATACAGAGAATATAGAATATATGAAAGTTTACCTTTCTGAATTAAATTATGAAAAAAAGGAACTTTTTCATGGTATTCTAATTTTTTGAGATGCACTAGTATATTGTTTTTTATATTTGTATACATTTTACTTTTGTCTTTTTTATATTATTTGTTTGTTTGTTTTTTCTGTTTATTTGTCCTTTCATATTTCATACACCTTTAAAGGAGAACTGAAGTCATTTTTAAACTTGCTTTATTTCTTAGTGTTCTTCAATTATGTTTTCGGTTTTAGTAACCTTATATTGTGACTTGTATTGGCGACTAATTGCAATTAAATATTATACTTATCGGCCTATTTGGTTTTTAGCCATGTTGAATTTAGTTCGTTTGGTCCACGGCAGGCGTCACTTATCCGCGTGATCTTCACAAGACTTGTGCGAGACTTCGAAATGTGAAGTGTCAGCCAGGTGTCAGTGCCGCCATTTTGAAAACTGTTTTCCAAATGAAACATTGCACAAAAACGAGTTTAAATGACGATTACTGCCTACTTTTTTCAAACTTTCCTGATTGCTATCAAAACAAATAAAACTTCCGGCTTGATTACGTCAGCATTCGAAAGAGGGCGCGCGCGTCTTTTGACAATGTCAGCAGATGTTGGTCACTTTGATTTCCGCTGTATGTTTTACTTCCGTCCTACGATGTCTCGCACAGGTCTCAACGAATCTCGTTTACGGCCATTGCTTTGACATATGGACTGATATATTACAGAGCATATTTCAATGCATTCCTATATTTAATAAAATGAGAAATAGAAATTTGATAAAGAATTTGCCTTCAGTTCTCCTTTAACCATCTTATTTTATTCCATTTGAAAAGTGCTGTATGAATAAAGTCATTACTGTGCGTGCGTGCATGCAATACAGGTGGACTCTTCTCTCTCGTTTCTGGATGGGTTTGTATCTGAAGCTCTAGCTTCTGGAGCTGCTCCGTATAAACCCCCTCATCAGAGACAGGAAGAGCTGTGTCAGCAGAGAGGTAATACCGTGTTCTGAGCCTTATTTTTTCACTGTCTTGCCCAGGTTTGCTTTATAGCACTAATAGGGAACAAAATAACAGAAGTACCCAAACCTATATGAAAATTAAACCTTTGAATGGTATGAAGAATAAGAGAATGTCTAACGAGGTGCTGTTTCTTTTCTGTGTTTTGTCCCTAGCGCTGAGTTTGGAGCCGTATGGACTGTCTCTACCTGTGAGCATGTCCTCCTGTACGCTCACAGACAGACAGTCGCCGACTCTCCTGTCTGTGAGCTCTGGCCTCTCTGGTAACAGCACTGAACCGTCCCTTAGGACAGGGTGAGTATGAAGTTACAGAGATCTCAAGACACTCGGCTGTATACTTAAGTTGTTCCATGAAATCGAGTCGTACATGAGCCGAAAGCCGATGAGGCGCAGAGGGCCGAGTTGGCTATAAGCCATGTACGATGAGATTGAGTGGAATAACTGTTTTATTTTATCCACATTCACCGGATTTTGAGAAACGGAACATTTTTATTTTTTGCAAATTCAGTAAATAGAAACTTTATACAAAATGTCCTACAAAATCATTGCTGCTTAGAATGTAAACAAACTGATGAAATGACAGGAGCAATTTGTGAAAAATGCTATAATAATTCTTGAAAAATTAAAAAGATGTGTTTATTTTGTTGCTGTGTTTTAGGGGTTTTGCTTTCGAGTAGAGTCCCCCCCCCCCATCCTTGGTTGGTTCAGCAACACGCGCCGCCATTTTGTTTTTCTCTACTCACAGTATATGAGCTGATAGCCTAGTAGTAGAGTAGCCAATCAGTGTGTGATTGCTCATATCCAGTGAATATCTCATCTCATTATCTCTAGCCGCTTTATCCTGTTCTACAGGGTTGCAGGCAAGCTGGAGCCTATCCCAGCTGACTACGGGCGAAAGGCGGGGTACACCCTGGACAAGTCGCCAGGTCATCACAGGGCTGACACATAGACACAGACAACCATTCACACTCACATTCACACCTACGCTCAATTTAGAGTCACCAGTTAACCTAACCTGCATGTCTTTGGACTGTGGGGGAAACCGGAGCACCCGGAGGAAACCCACGCGGACACGGGGAGAACATGCAAACTCCGCACAGAAAGGCCCTCGCCGGCCCGGGCTCGAACCCGGACCTTCTTGCTGTGAGGCGACAGCGCTAACCACTACACCACCGTGCCGCCTCCAGTGAATATGGATAGAATAAAACATTTAGCTTGTGGTTAATTGTGTATTTCTGTAGTATATCATACTTATCAGTCTTTGTGTTTCCAATCACGTTTATTGTCAGATTACACCTACACGAGTGTAAGGTTGAGGGTAGATCTTGGGTTTCTTGTAATAGAAGTGGTGTTTGTTTACAGAGCGAGCACCCTCATGTTGGATGGTGTGAAGAGAGTGTGGGGGAAGGAGGGTTATCTGCCTCAGAAAGAGTCATCAGAAACCTCAGCAGTAGTAGACGAGCTGAACAGTGTCCTTCAGTCATCCAACCAAGAAGTGGCTACACAGGTTTCCCAGCCCGAGCCCAAACCCGAGCCTCCACATGTGGACCAGGAGAAGCAGCAGTTGGCGTCATCTCTATTTGTTGGATTGGGTTCTCAAAACGCCACATCTCTGGTGGGTTTACTGTAAATTTAAAGAAAAAAAAAATTCTACCAGATAGTATGGCATGGCTTGGTAAATTAACAGCTATCCTGCATTTGTTGGTGTTTCCATAATTAAGTAATTTGTATCGTGACTAAGTAACTGTTCTGAACTTGATTAACCTTTCTGCATATGTCAGCTGAGCCAGGATATGGGGGTGGAGCTTAAAACAGTCCCAGCAATTGATTGGTTAATATCCAGATAATTCTTCTGGCTGGAGTCACAGCACTAAGGCCAAATGCCGTATCTTGCAATGTTACCAAAAGGGAAAATAAATTCAGGAATCTGCCCTGTGACTCGGCTCAGCTCCGAGTGACCGCGCTCAACAGTGACCTGTATCTTAAAATGCAGGAGATGGACGTAAAGTTCATTAGTAACAAAACATGGCCAATGTAGAAATACAGTGACTGCAGATCACAGTCCATATTCACAGGAACTAGGGGATCACAGTCTTCAGGAATAGTATAGTAACTCAATTTCTTTCTTTGTTTCCTCCGCTAAGGAGGTTATGTTTTCAGTGCAGTTTGTCTGACTCTAAGCAGGATTGCGCAAAACCTGACCTGATTTCCGTGGAACATGGTGGCAGGGTGTAGCATGGGCCAAAGAAGAACCCATTAAATTTTGGAGCTGAGCCGACTCACAGGGCAGATCCATGAATTTATTTTCCCTTTCGGTAACATTGCGAGATACGGCATTTGGCTTTAGTGGAAGTCCGCGCTCAACAGTGACCTGTATCTTAAAATGCAGGAGATGGACGTAAAGTTCATTAGTAACAAAACATAGCCAATGTAGAAATACAATGACTGCAGATCACAGTCCATATTCACAGGAACTAGGGATCCTCTGTAATACACATGTAAGCACCTAAGTCTAATAATTTTGGAAACATATCCAGACATGTAAACTGGTTGCAATTGCAGATTTGCATCTCATACAATAGGTGACTGTTGTCCTTGGCCCAGGTCTGCACTCCCTGAGTGCCCTTTTAATGACTTTTCTGGGAGTTATAGGATGCATTGTTGTAGCTTTGTCCTATATATTTAGGTGGTGTTTACATTAGACCGTATCAGCGGATCGTCAGATTAACGTTTTTAAAACGATTCGCGTGCACACAGCAACGCCAATACACGATTCGTGTGCACACAGCAACGCCAATACACGGATACGTTAATCACATGACTAATTAGACGGCACGTCACATGATCCCAGTGCATATCGGGCATGCGCAAGTCACTCACCACTTGCAAGTGGAAGGATGGCAAGCGAACACCTTCAGCAGATAAACACACCTGGCTGTGATGTTCATGTTCTCACTGAGTTTAAGCGCCTGAAGGAGGTAAATAAGTTGAAATGTGTAAATGAACCTCAGTGCGGCTCAGCGCTTCCTCCTGCGCTCCAAATCACTCCGCCCTGAACAGCGAGTGCCCTCTGGAGGGTGCGCACTCTGGCCCTGCGCAGCTCACAGAGCGCGCGAGTGAAGCGCACGAGCAGTGATTCGGGACTGAGCCGCTGTGTGTGTGATCCCAACGCCAGCGAATCAGGAAGGTGGATGTCACAGTGACGTTGTCCAATGACGACGTCAGCTAGAGCTCAGCACAGCGTTTCCTCGTTCCTCAATGTTTACACAGCACCGGATCAGATACGAACTGGGTTGAATACGTGGGCCCTGGCGGATTCAAGTTGTTCCGCCTGTGGAGTCGTTTCCCGGCGTTTTAATGTGCACGGACAGTGCATCCGCGACGAAAACGAGACGGATACGGTCTAATGTAAACACCACCTCAAACTGTCTGGGTCGCTTGTTTAAAACTTCACTCTGTATTAAAAGGGGCAAGTAACAGGCCACATGTATTTCTTTTAAAATGAATTCATTTTATATAAAATAATTTTTTGCAAATTGAGAAGTATTTTACTACTTGTCACTAGTTACCACTTCAAAACCTCCAGTAAGCTCCTACTGTTATGTCGTCATGTTATGTGATGAAAAATAGACAAGCATACCTGACCTGGATATGGATAGTCCAGGGTTCCTTGGTTGGTTCCTGTGGCATACTGAACTATTCTGTAGAAAAATGATGAACATTTTTTGTGTTGGATTTTGTCTTGAGTACTACTTTGGGTTTTAGAATTAATAATGAGGCACCAAGATTGTTGTTTAACATTTGTAAGGTGTTCCTATACTGTCATGTGTATAAAATAATCATGACGTCATCTTATTCTTCTGGGATCTGGACTTGAACAAATGGTTTTTGCAGAGTGCATGTTCAATCTGAGAACAAGTACAGCGAAAAAAAAATCTGTCCAAAATATGCCTTTTATCACTGAATTCTGATTGGTCAGAAGGTGTTGATTAATATTCAGTAAAAGCAGGGCTCTGATAGTAATGCCAGCTTCAAGGCAAATCTCAGGTGATATTAATGCACTTTTTCCACTATGGTATCATTGCTATAGTAATAACTTGTGCAGCTGTTTGTATGGTGAAGTTTCTCTGAGGACATAAAGCTGTAACTTTACATTCTCTACAAGTCATGTTTTTTTTTCTTTGTAATTTCTCACTAACAGAAGCTGTGTACTTGTTTTGGTTTGGTTTTTTTTTTGTCTTATTAATATGGGGGGGAAGCTGGAGTGGAAACAGCTGCTTAACAGGAACTAACTCATTTCACAGATGTTCCACAACATTAAATGTAACTAACAATTAAAAAAGCAATACATACAGTCAAGCTGGAAAGTCTGCACACCCCTTTCACCTTCTCCATGTTTTATTACGTTAGAGACTTATTCTACAATAGATTGAGTTCATTTTTTGTCACAAAATTCTATATAAAATAGCCCATAATGACAAAATGAAAGCAGCTTTTTAGAAAATATGCAATTTTATTTTACTGACAAAAATAGGTTATTTAGGGATTACATATCTGTACACACCTTTAGCCTAATACTTGGTTGATGCACCTTTGGCAGCAATTACAGTTTCAAGGCATCTTGGGAAAGAAGCTACGAGCTTGGCACACTTGTTTCTGGACATTTTTGCCCATTCCTTTTGGCATATCCTTGCAAGCTCTGTCAGGTTGGATGGGGAGCAGCGGTACACAGCCATTTTCAGCTTCTTCCACAGATGTTCAATTGGATTTAGGTCTGGGCTCTGGCTGGGCCACTCAAGGACATTTACAGACTTTCTCCGAAGCCACTCCTTTGTTCTCTTGGCTGTGTGCTTTGGGTCGTTGTCATGATGGAAAGTAAACCTTTGCCCCAGTCTGAGGTCCAGAGCGCTCTGGAGCAAGTTTCCTTCAAGGATCTCGGTGTACTTAGCTGCATTCATCTTTCCCTCTATCAGGACTAGTCACCCTGTTCCCGCTGCTGAAAAACATCCCCACGTCATGATGCTGCCACCGCCATGCTTCACTATAGGGATGGCATTAGCCAGGTGATGAGTGGTGCCTGGTTTCCTCCAGACATGATGCTTGGTATTCAGGCCAAAAAGTTCAATTTTGGTTTCATCAGACCAGAAAATCTTGTTTCTCATAGTTTGAGAGTCCTCTAGGTGCCTTTTGGCAAACTCCAAGCGGGCTGTCATGTGCCTTTTACTAAGGAGTGGCTTCAGTCTGGCCACTCTACCATAAAGGCCTGTTTTGTGAAGTGCTGCCTGGATGGTTGATCTTCTGAAAAGTTGTCCCATCTCCACAAGGATACGCTGGAGCTCTGTCAGAGTGACCCTTGGGTTCCTACTCCCCTCCCTGGCCAAGGCCCATCTTCCCTGATCGCTCAGTTTGGCCAGGCAGCCAGGTCTAGGAAGATTCTTGGTGGTTCCAAACTTCTTCCATTTACAAATGATGGTGGCCACTGTGCTCTTTGGGACCTGTAAAGCTGCAGCAATTTTTCTGTACCCTTCTCCAGATCTATGCCTTGACACAATCCTGTTTCTGAGGTCTGCAGATAATTCCTTTGACCCCATGGCTTGGAGTTTGCTCTGACATGTACCGTCAACTGTGGGACCTTACACTGGAGATCAAAATTAGAGAACAACTTATAAAAACTTGAATAATTTTGAAATAATACCATCTTCACTGCTCAACAGTTAAATGACATTTTATTGTGTCCATATCATGGTTCAACAACATTTTTTTCACAAAATGACTAAAGGCATTTCACAAAAAAAAATATTTTTCAGAAAACGCACTGATCAAAATTAGAGAACACACTGATCAAAATTAGAGAACACACTGATCAAAATTAGAGAACAACAATCTGGAACAAAAATCTGAAGGTTACAACAGTCAGCAATTAGTAAGAAGTGTACAGGCCTCTGCTGTGAATGACTTCAGCACATCTGCGGCCACAGGATAGCACTAGTCTCTCACACTGCTCTGGTGTGATTTTGGTCCATTCTTCTTCCAGCCTCCTCCACAGTTCGGTGATTGTAGAGGGTTTCTTGACCATAACTTTGTCACCAAGGATTTTCCAGAGGTTCTCTATTGGGTTGAGATCAGGACTCTGGGCAGGCCATGCCATTAATTCAATGTTTTCACCTTCAAGGAAATTCTTTACCCGTTTTGCTGTGTGACATGGAGCATTGTCCTGCATAAAGACTGCAGGCTGATTGGGCGATGAACGCAAGTAAGGAACCATGTGCTGTTGAAGAAGGTTCTGATACACATTTGCATTCACTCGGCCATGTAGCTGTACAAGAGGCCCAACTCCCGCAGCAGAAAACATGCCCCAAACCATGACACTTCCTCCTCCACCTTTCACTGACTTCTTTACACACTTTGGGTTTAGTCTTTCTCCAATGTGTCACCGAACATAATGCTTCCCATCAGACCCAAATAAATTAAATTTGCTTTCATCACTGAAGTGAACCCTGGACCAGTTCTCCTCTGTCCACACAACATGCTCCTCAGCAAAGCTCAGTCTAGCTTTTTGATGTTTTTTTGCTAATGAGAGGTTTGGTCACTGCAGTGTGGGCCTTCAGTCCAAATGCTCTTAAACGGCGAGCCACTGTATGGCGAGACAGATCCTTACCATGTTCAGCACTGAACTGGCGAGCAATTCCACCTGCAGTATGGAAACGATTACCCATTGACATCCTTCGCAGTGACCTGTCCTCTCTTGCATTTGTCTTCCGTGGACGACCAGCCTTCTTGGGCAACTTGAATGAGTTTGTAGTTTTGTAAAGATTCAATATTCTTGAAATCACAGATTTGGAACGATCAACTTGTCTTGCTGTGGCTGATAGGGTCATCCCTTTGGTTTTCATCTGGACAACCTGCTGCCGGAGGCTTTCAGTCACTTTAGAACGACCCACCATCTTGCAAAGTCAATGAAACTGGCAGTTAGAATGCCACTTAAATAGGGGTTGACTGATAATCAAGGAAATTAGCACCATGTGCTAGATTAGCACCATTAAGTGGGAGGCACCTGAAAGTGTTCTCTAATTTTGATCAGTGCATTTTTTGCAAAATGCAGGTTTTTTGTTGAAATGCGTTATCCATTTTGTGAAAAAGTGTTGTTGTAGCATGGTATAGACACAACAAAATGTCCTTAAACTGTTGAGCAGTGAAGATGGTATTATTTCAAAATTATTCAAGTTTTTATAAGTTGTTCTCTAATTTTGATCTCCAGTGTATATAGGCAGGTGTTGGCCATCCCCAATCATGTCCAATCAATTGAATTTACCACAGGCGGACTCCAATTAAGTTGTAGAAACATCTCAAGCAGTATCGGTGGAAACAAAATGCACCTCAGCTCACTTTTGGGTGCCATATCAAAGGGTGTGCACACTTGTGTACATATGATATTTAACATTTTGATTTTTAATAAATTAGCACAAATGTCTAAAAACCTGCTTTCAATTTGTCATTATGGGCTTGTTTGTGTAGAATTTTGTGACAAAAAATGAACTCAATCTATTGTAGAATAAGTCTGCATCGTAATAAAATGTGGAGAAGGTGAAAGGGGTGTGCAGACTTTCCGGCTTGACTGTACCATGCTTAAATAAATAACCTTTGGCAAATTGCTGTGGTATTAGAGGAATAAAATATTTCAGGATATGCTAATATTAGAAAAAATATTAGAAAAACATTTGGGTAGTACATCACACCACCCTGGTGTTAATGATTATTTTCCGATAACAGCATGCGCCATTGTTTTGTTTTTTAATTATATACTTATTAGGCATGCAACTAATATATTTTGTGTGATGATAAATCGTGATACAAATTTATGACCATTTGAATTGCTGAAATTAAAAAAATTAATCGCGATTATCATCAGGTTGTGATGTGCATTGTTGAGACAGCAGAGGGTGCGATAATGTACAATAGCAGGAATACATGTGGCTTCACCCTAGGCAGAAGTAATACAGCTCTAATGCAGCAAAAAGGCACAAAAAAAGGCTTTAAAATGGGAAACGGCTGTTCTGCGATTGGCTGTACAAGTATATTTAACAATAAAACGGAACTCTATTTTTACAGACTGCTGAAAGCTAAAGAAAAGAGAAGAAAATGATGGTAGTACAAATGTTCATAAAAGTTTATTAAGAAAAGGCCTATTTGTTATTAACTTTATTTTTAATAAAATGAATATTTTAGTTAATAGGCTATTATATTTTACTCCAACCTTTACAAATGTGGGGAAATAATTTTTGTTGGTTATTAAGAAAATGAAACCAAAGCTGTGCTTTGTAATTTATCAAAAGGAATCTTTAAGTTGATCAAGAATAGGAAAACAAATGTTGCCTTTTTAGGCAATAAAATATTCTTAATTTAATTTTTTTTAAATATCATGGGAAAATTGAATCATGAACCCAATATTGTGACTTGAAGTGAATCAAGTTGGGTGACTCGTTACATACCTGTTACTTATTGATGTTCTTTCTGTGTCAGTTGGAGAAAACTGAGGCTCCAGCTCCCCGATTTAGAAGAAAACACCGCCAGCGTGAGTCAGCATCATCATCGAGCACCAGCGAGGCATCTACAAACTCATCTCATGCTTCCCGATGCAGAACAGACGCCTTATATGACAGCTTGCTGGAAGAGGAGCCAGTTGCACACATGCAGAACTCAAACCATGCCCTGACGTCCACGCCAGTTAACGGCAGCTGTGATGCGACACAGCCCAGCCTGACCACCAATGGTTTGGGTGAAAATGAAGCTGACACTGTTGAGATGTTGATGATCAGACCTAATGCCGCAGCAGAGGAAACTTCAGTATTGTCTCAAAACGGTTGTTATGACATCACTGTTCTACAGTTGCCATCTGAACTGGAAGACCTGCCTCACTCTGACATTATTAGCTTGACCTCTGACCCCCACCTGTCCATATCTTGCTGCCGCGTCTACAGAGAAGATGCTCTACTGCTTGTGCTGTTCATCTGCAACACCACAGAGACACCGGTCCGTGATGTTGCTCTGGAACTGAGTTGTGAGGAGCTGGAGGTAAGCGATGATAGTGATCTGGGAAGGAGTTTATTGTTTAATATACAGGGCACAAAAAACTCAGACGTTCACTCAGTAATCATGTGACTCAAATCTCATGTGTGATTTTTACCTACCTACCCACCCACTCACCGCTCTGAAGGAAGGGAGGTGGGGGGGTATACTGGTCTACCTCTGACCGTCCGTCTGTCCGAAACAACTTTTTTCTCAGCAACCACAAATCATAGCCACTTGGTACCAAACTTCAGCTTGGGGTTCTATACCGTGTATACCGTTTTCAGGTCTGTCGCACATCAACTTCCTGTTTACCTACTGAATGTATTTACGAAACACACGGTGTATTTTGACGCTATTTCAAGAAGCAAAATGCTATTTCAAAATGACAGTTTACCAGGATGCTATTTGAAATCCCTGGGGAGAGACACTGCTCTTTACTTACTTTGTTTTAGGGTTAATTATTTGTTGAAGTCAACATTCATAATAAGTGTCCTATTCCTTCGATTGCTTGCGTTGTGATATAAGTGAGAGCGGGGGGATACGCAAGTGAGCAGTAGCTCACAGTTGATCTATTTTATTTTATTTATTTAGGGTCATAAAATGCAGGCATTCCTTTACTTTAAGGTAAAAAAAAAAGTGTGTATATATATATATATATATATATATATATATATATATATATATATATATATCTGCTCTTTTAAATGATCCGATCATACAAATATAAATAACGCGTGTGTGATATATATCAGGGCTCGAAATTCGCGGTGGTCTGGTCGCCCGAGGTGACTTAATTTGTCATTTGTCGGGTAATTCCTGTCACTAGGCAGCCCGGCTGGCTAGTTGAAAATAAAAAATATATATGAAGCGAAGGTTCAGACTAGGGCTGTGCGATATATCGAATATACTCGATATATCTCTGAAAATTCTGTATGAGATACATATAATTATTATATCGTAACTATCGAGTATTTTATGGTCATCTGCTGACTTGCGTTTGTTTCGTGTTTATTGCGTTTGTTTAAAACCTTTTCCGGTGGTTTTCTCCCTGTCCCTCAGGCAGTAACGTGAAAGGCTACCTAAGGGTAACAAAAACAATAACGTCACGCACTCGCCAACCAATCCCGGGCGACATCTTGGTGCTGAAAGGAACTTGCGGGAAGATTTCCTAGTTTCGGTTTACAGTGCTGACTCAGTTCGTGCAGTCGCTGGTGTTGCATAGGCTACCGTGTAAGCACTGTCAATTTCAGCGACAAATTAAAAATGGAAGCGGATGAATTAGTTCCTAAAATAATTAGTAAGGGGTCAGTCATCTGGCATTTTTTTGGATCTCGCGAGGAGGAAGTGGAACAGCAAATGCCAATTTGTAAAGTGTGCAAAAAAAAAAAAACAGTATCAAAATACTCAGGTCTTGAAATAAAGGCACATTAGTCATGAACAATGGTAACTACTCTCTTTTGTGTTATTTTTGATAGAAGTAAAATTCATACATGAACAAATTTTGGCGAGTTGATTTTCTGTTTGGCGAGTTACTTTGGAAGGTAACTAGTCCGGCTGGCTGGTGAAAAAAATATATGAATTTCGAGCCCTGTGTGTGTGTGTATGTATGTATGTATGTATGTGTGTATATATATATATATATATATATATATATATATATATATATATAAAAATAAAATATGGATTATCGGATCATCCATCCATTATCTGTAACCACTTATCCTGTACAAGGTCGCAGGCAAGCTGGAGCCTATCCCAGCTGACTATGGGCAAGAAGCGGGGTACACCCTGGACCTCATCACAGGGCTGACACAGAGACAAACAACCATTCACATTCACACCTACGGTCAATTTAGAGTCACCAGTTAACCTAACCTGCATGTCTTTGGACTGTGGGGGAAACCGGAGCACCCGGAGGAAACCCACGCGGACACGGGGAGAACATGCAAACTCCGCGCAGAAAGGCCCTCGCCGGCCACAGGGCTCGAACCCAGGATTTTCTTGCTGTGAGGCGACAGCGCTAACCACTACACCACCGTGCCACTGATAATCGGATCATTTAAAAAAAAAGCAGATATATAATTTTTTTTTTTAAATGAATGCCTGCATTTTATGACATTTTGTGACAAATTGACCAAATATCCAAATGAAAATATTAACTCTTACAAATTGAACTCCCTGAAGATGGCGAGTCTGAGAGGAAATGTGATGGAGTGTTTGGGCAGCAAGGATTCCTCAGTGTGTCGCTACACTCTGCTGATGGAGAAACCTCACATTCAAGTGACCTTCAGAGGATCGGTGTTGTACCAAATACAGTCTGGACATTCACACACGCTTCTGTTCTCTGGCAAACTCTCCACTGCTGACTTCCTAAGGTATGACCTGCACAGCAGGACAGTACTTGAAATTACACTGCAACCCTGCTACAACGAACTCTTTTACTCACATATAATGAACCAAGTTCATGTCCCCCACCTTTAGTGACGATGAGTCGGAGTCTTCCAAAAAAAACATCAGCGAGCCATGCACTTCTCCTCCCCCCCCCAGAGACAAACAATAAGTCCGCAATCAAGTTAACAATACGTGTTAACACCATAAAACTTAACGAGCCTCGCTTAGGTGTCGATCACTAACAATTATCGAGAATCTAAGGATCAATAAAAGGACGAAATGACTGCTGACATCATCAGTGATTTGAAACATATGAATGAACTGAATGGTGAAAATTTAGAAAATGCAGCGAGTCGGTGGGTCGACAGTGATAATGATACACCGGAAACCGCCATCATTTCCATAACAGATGAAGAAATCAATTGCCTCCATCCATGATCCTTTAACTCAGTCAATGAACTGCGATAGTGACTCAGAAGGAGAAGTTCGTGATCAGGAGAATGTGCCTAAAATTAAAGCAGTCCAGGATTACAAGTTTCTTCAGCAAGTAAAACTGATGGGACATTAGTATCGTACTGTAACAGCTTATATGCTGGGGCAATGAGGAACTGGGAGACAGGCGCGACAGGTCAAGGTGCATTTTATTATTTATCTTTACTTTCACTTTTCAGTGACCTTTAGGGTTTGCTCGCGTGTTGGGGAACTCGTGTGTGTGTGTGTGTGTGTGTGTGTGTGTGTGTGTGTGTGTGTCTCTCTCTCTCGTTACTGACACAGAACATATTTAATAGACACCCAGTAATTAGACACCGGTGTAACTCCTCACGTTACCCACTGGTTCAACTGGACTCCTCGCCTTTCACAGCTGACGCTCGACCACACCCTCACTGCCACACGTACTTTTATTAACTGAAAGTTTACAATATTTGCATTATTTTTATGACCTTGAAAAGGGTGACTTGTTTCCTTTACTTTGTGAATATGTAAGTGAATTAAGCGTAAATATAAATTAAACACAGTTGGTCTTGTTTTACATAAGAGTGAGTGTTTGGTGTGACAAGTGGGTCCATTTCAGTATTACGAACTTTATTCGGTATAAGGAACTATTTGGACGTCCCCCGAGGAGTTCGTTATAGGAGGGTTGCAGTGTATCTAGACTTTCTTTCAATGTGCCTCATTTATCAAGCTGGACATGAATGGATTCATTCATAAATCCATCATCTCAGCATTTATCCAAGAAATTTGGTCTTCCTGAAAATCCTGTAAACTCAGAAGAATGTTCGTATTCTAGTCATGTTCCTAAGCATGTGTAAGTTTACACATAAGATTAAGTAATATAAACCTCGACCTGATCGACTTGCAAATCATACAGTATAATTTGCATGAATTACTGATCTTTTATATCTGGTATATGCTGTCGAGTTTAAAATGCTTATTTTTATTATGTCTATAGTGTTTAGCAGATGCTATCTCGAGCTACTTAATAGAAGTGTTTTGGAGTCTCTATCATTAACACATGCTCATGCTAGTTCACTAGGTCAAGGACTAAGGGAAAGTTTTTTTGAAAGTCAGTCGTTTTATATCATTGGCACTAATTAAATATTATTAAAAAAATAAAGTAAGCAAGCCAACAAAAAACTCATAAATTAAGACAAATAAAAGAAATCATTCAGTTAGGACAAAACACATACCTTGGCTGATGAAAGATGTAACTCCAGATGCAATACTAATAGTTTTATTATTATTATTATTATTATTATTATTATTATTATTATTATCCCCCTGGCATTATAATGTGGGGGGATATAGCTATCGCACTATCAGTCTGTCTAAGCATTTTAGTTTCTGGAGCGTAGCTCAAAAACTATTAGGAATTTTTTCATGAAACCTGACCGTTATGTTAAGTGACTAGAGGAGTTGTGCCTTTTGACATTTTGGGATTTCTGTGATTTTATTTTATTTTTTTTCCATATTTCCATGGCAACCAATTCAACTTAGGAAAATTTGGAGTGGGGGCCAGGGGGACATGCTCTCTCCTGATGACTCATAATTATTATTTATTATTATTATTATGGCTGCCGTGTGGCGCAACAAAAGTGTTCATCCAGAGATAACGGTTTTGAATTCTGATGATGCCACAGCCACCTGTGGCCGAGAGCAAAACTGGCCATGCTCTCCGTGAGGGAGGGGTGAAATACTCTAACTCCCCTGTCAGTTACAGTGACACTAGCCAATCATGGACACAAGCTTGTGGGGTAATGCTTTCCTCTGTGTGTGCATGTCTGACGCCACCCCTGATGTTACCTGAGCAGCAGTTTGAAAAGATGCAGTCAGCTGGAATTGGAATCGCATGCCTTTTAGAGGAAGCAGGTGATAGCCTTCACCCTGCCTGGCTGGTAGCGGTCATGTGATGGGGAGAGCTGTGTGGTGGGTGGGAACTGGCTATGAATAAATTTGGGAGAAAATCCAGGAAAAATCCAACTGTGCATTTGGACTTTTATGGAGGGTTTTTTTTTTTGGGGGGGGGGGGGCATCACTGAATGCAAACGAGCTGTGTGGGCAATGTGCTTTACACTCTACAAGTGATCTACATATGAACAGTAAGAAAATATTTCATTAAGTTATTCATTTTCTATACAACTTATCCACTGTGGGTGGTGGGTAAACTGGAGCTAATCCCAGTTGACCTGATCTGCATGTCTTTGGACTGTGCGAGGAAACCCATGCAGTCACAGGGAGAACATGCAAACTCCAAGCAGAAAGGCCCCTGACAAGTTCGAACCCAGAACCTTCTTGCTGTGAAACAACAGTGCTAACCACTGCACCACAAATTTTAGTTCGGTTTGGCTGAAACATTTACACAAGTTTACTAAAAGATTGAGAAACGAGGCCAGTATACAGGGTGTTTAAAAAATATATATATTATTTGAGATGTAAATATCCCAGAAACTACATAGTCTAGGCAAATGAAACCGAACAGGCTTAATGTTAAGCAAAACAAGTTTGTTTGATTTATTAGCTACGCCATAGCAAGATATATGTGTACATACATTATGGCTGGGAAACCACTACAGCTTGTGCCAATTACAGTGGCCCCATTGTACCGAATCTGCATGTCTTTGAACTGTGGGGGAAACCCACGCAGACACGGGGAGAGCATGCAAACTCCACACAGAGAGGCCCTTGTCGACTGTGAGGTTTGAACCCAGAACCTTCTTGCTGTGAGGTGACAGTGATGACCACTACACCACCGTGCCGCCCAAATATAAGATTTATTCCTCAAAATTTGAATGAGAAATTCAAAGGTATGTGGATTCCATGAACAGTTTCACAAATGTTCAATATGCGCACCTAACCCAGCCTTCCTCTTTGAACTTTTTGTGCTGTCTCCAAATCTGCATTGCAGTTGGTGCATTTTTAAAGAATTCTAATAAATGCACACTGCACAGTCTTGTTGGACTGTGTTCGAGTGTACTCTAACACACAAAACGCCTTTTCTTTTCTAGCGAATGCCATTTCTATACCTCAAAAGATAAAAACAAAATTTTGACCTGTTTCCATACACGCTGTTAAAATTTGAGGTCAGTTGAATGAGAATTGGCAAAGTTATTAGATTGTGAAATTATATCAAATTTTTGGAAGCACCCTGCATTTTGAATTCTTCAAATGTACATAAAGTGCTTTTCCAACAGGCCACTGATGCTGAGCACAGAGGAGTACGGGAAATTGTGGCTGTCCTTCTCTAACGATGTGAAGCAGAACCTGAAACTGCTGATGGGTGCTCAAGGTCCTCTCATAACCACTCTTGATGCTCTTCAGGAAAGCCTCCGACTGCACACAGTGCACGTCATTGGTAAGATGAGTTATTACTATTTTAAATCTCTGACTAAGCACCTACTGACTGAACATGATTTCTTCACCTTATTTGTGAAGGATGACTCATATTGTCAGTTCTCGCTGTACTGTGTGTGTTTCGTTTTAGATTTTATACGTTCTCGGTATTTCCTAGTGTGTAATGGAATTTGAATTTGGTTCAAAGGTTCAGAGGGCATCGTGGCGTGTCGTCTATTGAGTGGCGCCCCCTGCCTGATGCACTGTCGTGTGCATGGTGCTTCTCTGGCTGTATGGCTGCGTTCTCCTCTGCCTGCTTTCCCTGATTGTCTCCTCTATCACTGCCAGAGAGTCCTGCAAGAACCCTGAGCGTCAGCAACTCTATGCATCAATCATCAACTGAAATGTCTTACAATCTTTCTGCTAACTCTGTATGATGTAAAGATTATGAATGAAGAAGCCTGTCTGTGGATGTGATCAGATCTTCCTTGAAGTAATGACTGACTGTAAAGCAATATATGTCAGCTGTCCTTCTTTAACGAACTGCTTTATAATGCTACTGTTTGGGGTTTTTTGTTTGTTTTTTTAAATTGATCCCAATTCCTGAGCTAAAGCTATATCTCAAATATATATATTTATTCGTTTTCATGTTTTAAACCTTTCTTTCTGTCTTTTCATTCTCTTTCCTTCCATGTTCGAACGGACTTGACACATTGAATATTCACGTTTAATTCGTTACCGTTTTAATTACAGCAGTATTTGTTACGAAAAATCATTAATGAAGGAGCCATGTCTTCCTTTATAACTGTAGATGAAATATATTTTATAAAACACTATATATGTAGATAAGCGACTTATGTTACCATTTAAAGGTTTTTACTGTTGACAATATGGTGGCTTGTAACTGAAAACACGAGTATGTTTCCTAAAGCAGGTGAGTTTGTGTAGTATGCAAGAAAACACATTTGTTATATTGTGAATAACTTCACGAAATGAGTTCAGAATATAGTATTCAGTAATAATAATCTTTCTGAAAAATCTTATCTTTGTGTTGTATGCAGGAGAAACACTGGGAGGAAGTGAACTGTAACCAAACCACATATTTACACTTGAAAATTGAGAATCCTGACATTTCTGTGTTCTAAAACTTTTCATACAACAATGGTATAACCATCGTAATCTGTGTAAGAAAAAGTTGTTTTGTGTCCTGATGAGAAAATATTTGATTTAGTTCTATTAATGATTTACTAGTTTCAAGCCACTAAGTGATAATCATGTTAAATTAGGTATTTAGTTTTCATCATGATCATAATTATTTCAGTCCGTTGCATTTGAACGATGTTGTCCCAATCTGGACGCTGCTTATTGTTTGTCTGGGCCACATTTGCGTGGTAGGAACTTCATGGCCAGGCTCTGTGTGTCCTCCTCTACAGGCTGCTGTGAGAGGTTGTTGGTTTGCCTGATGGTGTTGACGGTGCAGCCAGGCTGAGGGGACACTGTGTACTGCAACAGAACCGTCACCAGTATGGCCTTCATCATTACCATAGCTACGTGCTTCCCCACACAGGCACGTGGCCCACAGCCAAACGGCTGGAAGAAACGACTCGGCACCTGGGAGTTCAGGAGTGCAAATCAGTATCATCAGATTTTATTTATTTATTTATAAAGGGATCCTCCAGCTGATTTATTCTCAAACTTATTTTCAGTAAAAGTAGTCACAGATTTCAAAAATCAAACTTATTTTTTCAGAGACCAAATAGTGTTCGAGAAAAATGAATTTTCTTTAAAATGCCATATAGGCTTGACGTATGCAATGATGTCATGTAATGGTCACTTGGAGCAACTCAGCTGTTTATATTCTCTGTTTACATCGTAGTTTTACAAGTATTTTACCGAATTTATCAGTTTTTAAATAAGTATGCATCATTGTGTAGCATAGAAATGCCACAATGATGCTAAAAAGAAAGCACAAGCTGGAACCAGACTGCATTCCCACACAGAAAATGCAAAGTGTGCTTGATCAGCTGGAACAGAGCATCACCGACAGAAACTGGATCAGATGCTACACAAAGAGGCATACTTATTTAAAAACTGATAAATTCGGTAAAATACTTGCAAAACTATGATGTAAGTAGAATATAAACAGCTGAGTTGCTCCAAGCGACCACTACATGTCATCGCATACGTCAAGCCCATCTGGCGTTTTAAAGAACATTCATTTTTCTCGAACACTATTTGGTCTCCGAAAATGAAAGTTTGATTTTCGAAATCTGCGACTACTTTTACTGAAAATAAGCTTGAGAATAAATCAACTGGAGAATCTCTTTAATTCAAAATATGCTGATATTACTGCAATGAGAGAGGGCTTATAAGTGTTTCAAAGCATTTAGCATGTAGCTGAGGACTGTTTATTGTACCTGTTGATAAATATTGATCCAAAGATGAATGAGAAAAGTATTTTAAACCTAATTTCCCTCATGCATTATTTCCTTCTACTTTTAATCTACCCACATGAATGGGTAATTTCCTACTTACATTTTTATCGAAGTTCTCCAAACTGAATTTGCTGGCTTTGGGAAAGAACTCTGTACTCTTGTGCATCCGTCCAATGTTCAGAATGATGTTTGTCCCTTTGGCCACCCTGTAGCCTTCAACGAAGTCATCATCTAGCGCTCGCCTCATGATGAAATCCACCACAGGATGGAACCGCAAAGACTCCTTTATAAAACTCTCCATCACTGTCAACTTCTGCAGGTCAGCCGACTCCATCTCCCGTCCACCTGTAAACACGGGTAGGATTGGTAGCATAATTTTTTTTTTTTATTATTTAAAACAACTCTTAAGGTTCTATATGTAAATTTGGCCGATCACTAGCCAATTTCATTGATGAATTAACGAATGAGTTCTTTAAATTAACTAATGAAGGTTGATTTTTGTGAGAAACAGGACACCTCTGAGCAAGGGACATGGCTAGAGAATTAACATTACTTGTGATATATACTTCCTGGCCAAGAACTACCATGAGGTGAGAAACCTACCTAGAACATTGTGCATCTCCTGCAGTATACGCTGCTCCACTGCTGGTGTCTGCTTCAACAGCACCAGCATAAAGAACAGACTGATGGACAGAGTGTCTGGTGCCGCAATTACCATCTCCAACACACACTGTCTCACATTGTCTTCTGAGATCTCTCCATGATTCTGATGGAGGTACACAAGCAACATCAGCATCATATTCTTTATGTAGGGAAACCCATACTTCAGGACATGCTATTATAGGAAAATAATCATCAATGGAGTGGCGTAATGCCACCTGACAAGTTTATTTTGGAGTAACGGCGCATCATTTTGGAGTAACACCGTGGCAGTTAGCACGGTTGTCTCACAGCAAGAAGGTTCTGGGTTTGAACCCAGCGGCCGGCGAGGGCCTTTCTGTGTGGAGTTTGCATGTTCTCCCCGTGTCTGTGTGGGTTTCCTCCGGGTGCTCCGGTTTCCCCCACAATCTGAAGACATGCAGTTAGGTTGACATGGGGCGGCCTTGGGCTGAGGTGCCCTTGAGCAAGGTACCAAACCCCTGACTGCTCCCCGGGCGCTGTAGTGTGGCTGCCCACTGCTCTGTGTGCGTGTGTTCACTGCTTCAGATGGGTTAAATGCAGAGGATGAATTTCACTGTGCTTGAAGTGTGCATGTGACGAATAAAGGGTTCTTAGTCCTAAAGTTTTTTTTTTTTTTAAACCTCTAATTTCACAGCAATTTGCCAATGTAAATTTATTAAAAGAACATTTTTCTCATTTCTCATAAGCTCAATTAATGCTGTGGAACATTCAGGAAACACATCGCTTTCAAAGCAGCAGCTGTAAACAGTTGTTCATCATTCCTGTCACCAGCCTTTTGTTTTTTGATAGCTAATTTGAAAAAAAAAATCCTCTCCTGACGCTTTACCTCACAGTTACAAAATGCTGATACTGGAGATTCCTTCAAAAATCCTAAATAGGCCTCTTGCAGAAAGCTTCACTAGATCAACAATTGCACACACTATTATTCAGTTCATGTGGCGTGTCTGCCATACAAGTCTCTCTCTGTAAGTTATTACTTTAGAATCAGTCATGTATTCGAGCGAGTGCATTTATAAAAACCTGTGATTTGTTTTATAGCTGCAACGACAGTCAGATCTGCTGTTATAGAAGAGTCATCAACCCCTTCCAGCCAATCAGAAGTGAGACTTGAACAGTGCTGTAGCATATATCTGACTTCAATTGTCGCAAATGTTCAGAAGTTTTATAGCATAAACTAACCTGAGCAAATATCAACTCGGTTGCAAAGTCAGTTTCATCCAGTTTTTCCATCGCATTGACAATTTTACGCTTTTGCTCCACAAGCCTCCCCATCTCCTCCTGTAGCTCCTTTCTACAAGAGAGTGGCTCTGGTTACGATATAGCACTCCAAACAAGGAAATTAATGTAATAAAAAAAGTTTTGGATTTCTGTGGGTAACCAACGCTGCTTGTTGATGTTTTTTAAACACCCAGTCGAGTCGGAAAAAAATGTCTGGTTGGATGAGCACTGTTTGCCAAGTGTCAAAGTATTTGTGGATCTTTAGTAGCAACTCTTTCTCTGTCAAAAAAGAGGAAATAGTGAGAATGTAAATATATATTCTACAATCAGCTCTGGGTGTCTACACCAATGTATAGTAGTGCTTGAAAGTTTGTGAACCCTTTAGAATTTTTGATATGTCTGCATACACAACACCATCAGATTCCCAGTAGATAACGAGAACCCAGTTAAACAAATGAAACAAAATGTTATACTCGGTCATTTATTTATTGATCCAATGCTACATATCAGTGAGTGACAAAAGTATGTAACTCTTTGCTTTCAGACCCCCTTGTACAGCAATAACTGTAAGTAAACCTTTCCGGTGAATGCTGATCAGTCCTGCATATCGGCTTAGAGGAATTTCAGCCCATTCCTCTGGACAGAACAGCTTCACCTCTGGGATGTTGATGAATTTCCTCACATGAACTACTTGCACAGCATTTCTATTGGATTAAGGTCAGGACTTTAACTTGGCCATTCCAAAGCATTAATTTTATTCTTTTTAAACTTTTGTCCTTTGGTAGAACGACTTGTGTGCTCAGGGTCGTTGTCTTGCTGCATGACCCACTTTCTTGAGATTCAGTTCATGGACAGATGTCCTGATATTTTCCTTTAGAATTCGCTGGAACAATTCAGAATTCATTGTTCCAGCAATGATGGCAAGCCGTTCTGTCCCAGATGCAGAAAACCAGGCCCAAACCAGGATACTACCATCACCATGTTTCACAGATTAGAGAAGATTCTTATGCTAGAGTGCAATCATTTTCCTTTCTCCAAACATCAGGCTTCTCATCTAAACCAAAAGTTCTATTTTGGTCTCATCCATCCATAATTTTTTTTTCCAATAGTCTGGCTTTTCAAGTGACCTTTAGCAAATTGTAGTCAGGCAGTAATGTTCTTTTTGGAGTAGCTTTCTCCTTGTGACCCTGCCATCCACACCATTGTTGTTCAGTGTTCTCCTGATGGTGGACTCATGAATATTAAAGAAAGAAACCTTTATTTGTCACATGCACACTTCAAGCACAGTGAAATTCATTCATCCTCTGCATTTAACCCATCTGAAGCAGTGAACACATGCGCACACACACCCCCAGAGCAGCGGGCAGCCACACAGCACCCGGGGAGCAGTCAGGGGTTAGGTACCTTGCTCAAGGGCACCTCAGCCCAAGGCCACCTCATGTCAACCTAACTGCATGTCTTTGGACTGTGGGGGAAACCGGAGCACCCGGAGGAAACCCACGCGGACAACATGCAAACTCCACACAGAAAAGCCCTTGCCGGCCGCTGGGTTCGAACCCGGAACCTTCTTGCTGTGAGGCGACCATGCTAACCACTACACCACCGTGCTGCCCTGTGAGAGGCCAATGTGAGAGAAGCCTTTAGATGTTTAGAAGCTACTCTGAGTTCCTTTGTGACTTTGCTGACTATTACACATGTTACTCTTAGAGTGATCTTTGTTGCTCGACCACTCCTGGCAGAATAACAATGGTCTTGAATTTCCTCCATCTGTCTGACTGTGGATTGGTGGAGTCCAAACTCTTTAGAGATGGTTTTGTAACCTTTTCCAGCCTGATGAACATCAACTCTTTTTCTGATGTCCTGAGAAATATCCTTTGTTTACGCCATGATGCGCTTCCACAAACACAGGTTATAAAGATCAGATGTTGATAGATCTGTTTTTTAGACAAAATGGAGTGCCCACTCATACATGGTTGTCATCCCATTGACTGACAAAAACCTGACTCTAATTTCACCTTCAAATTAACTGCTAATCCTAGGGGTTCCTATACTTTTGCCACTCACACATAATATTGGCCCATATTCCTCAATAAATAAATGACCAAGAATAATATTTTTCTTATTTGTTTAATCAGGTTCTCTGTCTACTTTTAGGACGTGTGAAAATTTTGATTGTTTTAAGTCATATTTATGCAGAACTATAGAAAATTCAAAAGGGTTCACAAACTTTCAAGCACTACTGTACAGTGTAAATGCATGCATTTTACTGCCTAACCATTGATAGGAATTCGGAGGAAGAGTTTGTTGGAGACATCAACCACTACACAGCGCAGGAAGTTCAGAGCATCCACATGGCCTGAGGAGTCCGTGAAATCACACAGGACATCCAGGTGCTTATTGGTGGCACTAACACACACACTCACTGTCCTCTGCAGACCAGGGCCTGTTAGGGCTGGGCCACATGTACAAATGGAAAAGGTTTTTGCATTATTTATCCAAGTGTTTCTTCAAACAATATATCAGAGATCAGGAAAATGATTCACCTTTGGCAAAATATGTGCGTAGTGTTTTCCAAAGTGGGACATTGCTGTTAAAGATAAGGCCTTGTTCATCCATACCGATGTACCTCAGTCCACTTCTACTAGCAAATCTGGCAATATAGTTACTGCTCTTCAGAACATGATACACAGCAGATGCTCTGAAAACACAGTCCCACAAATATTTTTGGGGGGAATATTTTGGGGTTTATGTACAATATGTAAGTGGAATTACATTGATACGCATAGCATAACCAACAAGAATATTTTTATAACTCACTTGCTTAGTACAAGTGTCTCCTCTCCCTGGATCCAAACCCGAGTCATGCAACCATACTTCTTATTATAGTAATTGCTGGCTGTACCAATACCCATCCACAAAAACCTAGAATAGCTTAGAATGGGACCAAGACCAAGTAACCAGTAGGGACCTGGGATAAAACAGGACATTAGCAAGTGTCATTACATCAGTGCTATTTTGACTGGAATCGACTTAGATTCAGTGTTAGTATCTTTGCTAAGTGGGACAGGTTATAACTCACCTGGTAAGGTAGATTTGTTTCCTCTTTTGTACGCTGTAAATGAAACTAGCAGTAGAAGCAACAGTAATGCTGATATAACTCCCAATCTGCTACACTCTACTGCAGCCATGATGTCAACCACGTTCTGTAGCTCCATCCTGTAACGCTTTCACTCCATGAAGCTTCAGTTAAACCACCTGGACCAAATGAGTCCTCACACTTGGGGGGAGCACCAGTTCAATAAAAGTTAGACTGTGAGTTGCAAGTAAATGACGAGAAAGCCTAAAGATCTAGTAAAAGGGGGGAGAGATTTATCTTCTGGCTTATATTAATGTACTCTGCCTTGACAGCACATGAGGTGGTCCTTGAAAAGAAGAGGGATTTGAAGGGATTTGGCAGGCAGCCATCCAATTTATAAAGTCCTTCAAATCAAAGGCTTTGTGTTATTGGAGCAGTCACAACATTCCTGAAAAATCTGTCTAAAAATGGAATTTGAGTGCCTTGTTTGCATGGAGAAGGTTTCATGCAAAAGTGCTTGATAAAAAGACAGATGTTCTTACCAAAATAATAAAGCCTCAATCTCCTTCACCTTCACTAGAAGGTCTAGGGATGAGTCCACACGCTTCACTTTGTAAACAGGGGGAAGTTTTTTCAAGAAAGAACATTTAGCTGACCTTAAAATGTTCTCAATGCAACAGCCTCTTACTCTCAATACAGCATAATTAACTTATCTTCAGAAATTGCTACTGAATTTAAATGATACAAAATAAAGACTGATAAGTATAGTTATAGATACTCACGTCATTCTGTGAGATGAAAGTTGAAGAATTTGTCGCAGGATTTGATATTTGTACCACGGCCTTGTGCTTCTCTACACTGCCTGCAGTGAGTCTGGCTGAAGCTTGCACACTCTCCTCAATTTAAACCTGATTGGTTTTAGATCCCTTTTTTTTTTTTTGCAGGAATAAAAAAAAAAGCTTTGCAAACCTTTTAAAGTGGTCTGTTGCTTAGAGACAGATCTTACTTGTGCATGTGAAGAGCCATTGTAAATCCAGACTTTTTTGCCTGTTGTGCAGTTTTGAATAAAATCCATGTGAAAAAGGGGAATATGAAGAATGGGTCAATGTCACATGCGCCGTGTTCTTGGTGCACATTTCACTTTCTTAGTCTTTTTATCTATTTATTTTTCTTGTTATTTAAATTTGTCTTTGTTCTATACTCTTGTTAATCCATCATCTGAAAGGGCTTTTAAGGAGGCAGGTCAGCCTGACCGAGCACTACATGAATGAATGGTGCTTTTATCTCTTAAAGGACAAGAGGACAGGAACCAATTACTGCACTGATGCTTGTTACAGGGCCTTTTGTTACTGTTCCTAGCACAGCATCAGTCACATTATATATGTGATTTCATTATATACACGGCTATTTTTTGCTTATTTTGACATTATGTCTTGATAGCATATGAGTGTAGAGTAGTACTTGGTTTTGTTCACTCGAGACATGTTTTCTGGGCATGTTTCAACACAATGGTCATGAGAAATTCTTTCAAATTCATACATTTAAATGTATAATGTACTATATATCTTCACAGAGACGTTTGTTGCGTAGTTGAGAACTCTATCGGAATAAGTTTAAAAAAACATGATTTGTTGTTCTTTTGTCACTCAGTGCAGCATTTAAAATATTCTACATATAGAATTGGCTATCTGAGTAAAAAAAACCTTTTTTTATTTTCAAGAAAAACACCAGTAAGACGTGACTATAGAGTACATAATTTCATACATCCTTATACACATGATTTAATCAATACTGTGTTCACTGTGGTGTTCAAATTGCATACTGTTCAGGCTAATGAATCATTTCTGTTTCATTTACTGTTGTTTGTAAATGCAACCGATTCCATTTTCACTCATCATTTGCCTCATTATTATGATACACAACACCCAGGGGTTCTCAGGCAGTCTGTTTTCTCATAGGCTTAAAAAGGAAACTGTAAATGTGCCAGACGCAACTGTGTCTGTTGAGGGCTGAGGAAAGGAAAATGGAGGGGGGAAAAAAACACAAAACTTTTCTTCTCCTAAAGAACCACTAACAACCAAAATTAACATTTAATGTCTTTTTAATGTTATGTATTACATTCATATTAACATTTCGACTTACCTCTCTAATTAATCTAATCTAACTACAGAATGAAAAGCTCCTAAAGCAGGTGTTTCCCATGGAAACGATTAAAGGTCATTTTCTCTGAGATAAGGCATTATTATTTTTGGATATCGATTTTATGATCAATGGCTAAAGGGCACTGGTTTTCTGTACCAAACAACTCTTACACGTAGGCTTATCTTATCATATAAACACAGGAACACACTGGAACGTTGCTAAGGTAAACATATATACAGATTCAGTACATCATAATCTTCACATTTATTACCCTCCGACTGTCCCTCTGTGTATACTGACATACATGAATGTCTCAAAGCTTATATTTAAATCTTATATTCGTATCGCCATCAAACTTGTATATTATGTTATTAGGCAGTTAATATTTTCTAAAACTATTAAGTATACAGTATGTATTGCACTATAGTGTGTGCTTGTATATTTAAAAAGTTAAAAGATCAAAAGCACACTAGATAGATTAAAAAACATATTCAGAAATTCTAAATGTATGAAAATAGTTAATATTTCAAGACAGCAAACCTAACAGCCTGCTATAAGTGAACTAAGTTAGGATCTTCCTCATCATCATCATCATCACCATCACTATGATCATGATCATCATCCTCATGATCATCATCATCATCATCATCAAGGTCGATGTCCTGGTCTCTGTCAGAAATGACCACTTCCTCCTTGTCATTAGGGTCGATGTCTGCCTTAAACCACACAGCTTTGTACCCCTCATCCGTGCGCCGCTCCTTGGTGAGAATGGGTTTCACTTCTTTCTCATTATCTGTGTTATCTAAGCTATATTGGCTGCTGGAGTCTGTAGGAAGAGTGGGGTTATCATTACTGTTCTTGCTCTGCATGGTTGGACTGCTGCGCTGTGTCTTCAGAACCTCTGGAACTCTGTGGCTCAGCTCTGGCCCTCGTGGCAATGGCAACTCTGCTGCCTGCTTCAAATTCACACTGTCTTTGTCTCCATCAACCTGAAAGTCTTCACTGGTGTACTGCACTCCATCTTTAGGCCCACCTGAACCCCCACTCAGCTGCAGACCCCAACAGGACCAAAAAAAGAGAGAAATGTATGCATGATCTATATCCCAAAGCCCCAAATTCAGACATCAATCCACAGTTAAAAAGTAATTTGGTCATAAGATTACAGATGATGCATTAAATACATATAAATCCATTTACAGACTTCAGTATCCTCCTATTGCTTGTTTAAGCAACTCACCGAGCTGTGGAAGATGCTGATCTCGGACAGCTTCTTCCAGTCTGCACTGAAGCGTCTGATGTTGTAGGCCAGAAAACCAATAACCACAAAGCAGACCAGCAGCGCTATAGCCAAACTCACCCCCAGAGCTACCATGTCCTCCGTCCTGAAGTCACCCGACGGCAAATGCATCCCTTCTGAAACAAACATCATGACATGGCCACAATGTAAAACCTTTTCACAATAGATAAAGGACAGGAATAACAGACCACAAAACCCAATCAGTTGTAGCATGATTTGTATTACAATTTACCCAATCCCAGATACCAGATTATGCAAACTCTTATGATTATGATGATACAATGTGTGATTTTTTTTTTAATACGCCCTAAAAACCCTACATCATAGGCATCGTAACATACATTTCACATTGACCAGCAAACACAAGCAGATGCAAAAGCAGAGCTCAAGCATGCAGTAATCACCCACAGCATGTTTGATATGACCTAGAGGGAATACAGAGAATAGTCTAGCCAGGCTTATAGTACTTGAGACCAGGACTTGGACTCGAGTCTGACTTGTGCCCTAATTTTAAGGACTCGTGACTTGACTTGGACTTGAGCACTGATGATTCAGACTTGTAAATTGGAAATGAGGACTCTGATTTTTTTCTTTATTTTTTGTAACATGCCATAATAATTTGGCATAAGATATTTATATCTACATTATTTTTTACACTAATTTTGTGTAAGAGAATGCATATTCACCTGTTCATATGTCATGTTCAGAAACAAACTAACGTTACTGGTGCTAAAATGCCTGGAGAGAACACTCGTAGGATTGTCTGCTTTGCTTATACAGACTTCTTGTGCAGTGGGAAAAAATGCACTGCTATGTGTTCCATATGTAGAAGAACTATCGAGGAGACAATGGGGACGACCTCGAACTTCAATCATCATTTGGTAAGACTCCACTCAGAGAAGTAAGTGACACGCTGCGTTCATTGCTCTGTTGATAGCGGGGTTTGCTTGGTGACCGATGAACAAGCGAGTGTTAACCCTCTCTCATGTTATTTGCCCTGTTGATAGTGGGCGGAGCTTGCTGAGTGATGAACAAGCTTTTTATCTGTAGTCTATTAACTAAAATAGGGCGGTCGAGCAGTAACGTTAGTCCAACACAGTAGCAGAGACGCTTTCACATAAAGGCAGCAACAACCACCGTCAAATGGTGCGGATGGAGTCTTGCTCTTGGACTCAACTCAAAATGTTTTTTTTAATGACGGGCTTGACTCGGACTTGAACACAGAGGACTCGAGACTGGATTTGAGGTTTAGTGACTCGACTACAACACTGATTACAGTGCAACAGAAAAGATATGTGTGGATGGGTTAGGGTTCAGGTAAATGCATGTCCATCTGTGCATGTACCTGTGACTGTGGTAGTGGTGTGTGGACTGGAGGTGCTTTCCGTTAGCTCTGTGACTGTGGTAGTGGTGTGTGGACTGGAGGTGCTTTCCGTTAGCTCTGTGACTGTGGTAGTGGTGTGTGGACTGGAGGTGCTTTCCGTTAGCTCTGTGACTGTGGTAGTGGTGTGTGGACTGGAGGTGCTTTCCGTTAGCTCTGTGACTGTGGTAGTAGCCATGGTTGTGACTCCTAAAAAAAACAGCGGGAATACTCATGAAGTCCTTTGCAATCCAGCCAATTCAAGAAAATTATTTTAAAATTCAGTATATTTCCATTTACATTATTCTTTTGAATTTGGCTAGACGTAATTTATTGAATTTTTTTGAAATGGCTAGACAAAGAGACCTACTCGCAAGCCTCCCAGCACCTGCATGTTTCCCTTAAATGCAGCACAAGCAAGCAACATTATGCAAATTCCCGCAGAGGGGAAAGCTGAACAAGCTGAAAGGGTATGAGAGATTTCCTCATTCCTCAGGTGTGTCAAAATGATTTCTCTGTTAGTTTCTATTATGGCTATAATGTTAGGGATTGTCAAGTCTGGATAGGATATAATAAATATGAGATAATAATTAACACTTCCTAGAGTAATTGATGTTTATCTCTTCTCACCTGGAGTGACTTCTACAGAGAGAGAGGTTGTGCTGAATTCACCAGTTGTTGGATCAACTACACTTATCTAGAACAAGAACAAAAAAAAAAAGTACACACACACTTTATATATATATATATATATATATATATATATATATATATATATATATATATATAGTGTGTGTGTGCCAAAATTTGCTCCTTTGCAACTGGTAAGAATGACAAAAATCTTATTTCATATTTGAAATAAAGCAAAATGCATACTTGCATGTTCACATTGCCAGGAGGAGCTGCTCTTGTCATGATTATGAAGCCCTCTGGAGTGACTTTAAAGACACTGTCTACAGGAACCTCAAATGTAATGTTAGGATTTACTCCCTACAAAGAGAGCCATATAAAACAACTTAGACCTTTAAATATGTTAATTCAGTCATTTTCTTTCCTCTTTTCCTGGTGAAAGTTGCAGTAGCAACAGACAGAGGGATCCCGAGCAGTACCTGTGGCCCATGACCAAAGATTATGGTGGGACAGGATGACATTAAACACAACATAGTCCCAAACAAAAATAAGTTTATAGACTATCACACTTATGCGTAGACTAAAATTCTAATGAATTTATGAAGTAATCTCAGAATAGCCAATTGAAATCCAGCTTACAGACCAGCAGCTTGTTTTGAGCGGTTTTACACAATTTCAACCAAGTTTGAATGATATAGCAGGTGTATACTTTGAAGAATCTAAAATATGAAACTTTTTTTACACTTTTTTTGTTTGCCATATAATTCTATATATGTTCCATATATTATTTCATAGTTTTGACGTCTTCAGTATTGCTCTACAGTGTAGAAAATGGTCAGAACACAGAGAAACCTATGAATGAGTAGGGGTGTACAAACTTTTGACTGGTACGCTATAATATTACAGCTAATATCTTTAACTGGGGTTGCCAGGTTTCATCAAACCTTTCCAACCCAACTACATCTCAAAAACAAACAAAAAACAAACAACCCCCCCCCCCCCCCCCCACACACACACACTTAGTTTGATTTGTCAATGTTGCTTGTGGAAATGTATTAGATTTAATTCAGATTATTTCATATAAAACAAGATCTTGCAACTATGTTATACTATGCTTATGGTTATTGGAGATTCTGTCTTACAGCACGTGAAATTAGCTAGGCCTTTAGGGGCACCAGCAGCTGTAGTCAAGTGTATATCGGGAGCCAGGGTGCTGGACATAGCAGGTAATCTTAGGGTCTTAGACAAGCACAGATTCTCAAAGATAGTTATCTATGTAGGAGCTAATGATATACGCCTTCGTCAGTCTGAAGTTACAAAGAGTAACTTTGTAGAGGTGTTAAATTAGCGAAGGCGATGTCCAATGCTGTAGTATGCTCTGGCCCCATCCCAATGTGGCATGGCGATGTAGCTTACAGTAGGTTATAGTTGGTGAATTGCTGGTTGTCCAGGTGGTGCTCTGAAAACAGTGTGGGCTTTATAGACAATTGGAGTAGTTTTAAAGGCAAGGCTGGCCTGTTAGGGCAGGACGGTATCCATCCCACTTGGGAAGGTGCTGCTCTCATTTCTTGCAGCATAGCTCATTAGTCTCAGAACAGGCCTAGTTAACTTTTGACAATCCAGAGCCAAGGCCAGGGAGCAGACAAACAGGCTAAACCGACTGTCTGCTAGCTGCACAGAGTTGTCACTCAGGTGCCATGATATTGAGACTGTGTCTGTTCCCCGAACTATAAGAAAGGTAGAAATACTCTGAGAGTTTGTTCTAGTAATCTAATTAATATAAAAGTATATCATACTGACTGTACAGTCACTGCCAGCATCTTTGATCTAAAGGTAGGGCTATTAAATATTAGATCTCTTACATCTAAAGTGCTAACTGTTAATGAACTTTTAAGACACTCAAGCACATACTTAAGCACAGTGAAATTCCTCCTCTGCATTTAACCCATCTGAAGCAGTGAACATGCACACACAAGTGAGCAATGAGCACACACACATACCCAGGGCAGTGGGCAGCTATGCTACAGCATCCAAGGAGCAGTTGGGGGTTAGGTGCCTTGTTCAAGGGCACTTCATCCCAACCTCAGGCCATGGCTGCCCCATGTTAACTTCACCACATGTCTTTGAACTGTAGGGTAAACAGGAGCACCTGGAGGAAACCCATGCAGACACGGGGAGAACTTGCAAACTCCACACAGAAAGCCCCCCTGTCGGCCACTGAGCTCGAACCCAGAACCTTCTTGGCAACAGTGCTAACCACTACACCACTGTGCCACCCATTATTACTGATCAGGAGTTTAATGTACTGTGTTTAACAGAAACATGGATTAAGCCAAATTAATATATAGCATTAAACGAACCTAGTCCTCCTAGATACACCAGCCTCGTCTAACTGGCAGAGGAGGAGGCATTGCAGTTATTTATAATGATTATCTAGGCATGACACAAAAACCTGGTTATAAATTCAATGCATTTGAAGTTCTTCATCCTAATATAACATATGAAGCCTCAAAAAATAAGTCTACCCAGTCAATTCCATTATTTACAGTGGTGCTTAAAAGTTTGTGAACCCTTTAGTATTTTCTATATTTCTGCATAAATATGACCTAAAACATCATCAGATTGTCACACAAGTCCTAACAGTACATAAAGAGAACCCAGTTAAACAAATAAGACAAAAAATATTATACTTGGTCATTTATTTATTAAGGAAGATGATCCAATATTACATATCTGTGAGTGGCAAAAGTATGTGAACCTTTGCTTTCAGTATCTGGTGTGACCCCCTTGTGCAGCAATAACTGCAACTAAACGTTTCCGGTAACTGTTAATCAGTCCTGCACACCGGCTTGGAGGGATTTTAGCCTGTTCCTCCGTGCAGAACAGCTTCAACTCTGGGATGTTGGTGGGTTTCCTCACATGAACTGCTCGCTTCAGGCCCTTCCACAACATTTCGATTGGATTAAGGTCAGGACTTTGACTTGGCCATTCCAAAACATTAACTTTCTTCTTCTTTAACCATTCTTTGGTAGAATGAATTGTGTGCTTAGGGTCGTTGTCTTGCTGCATGACCCACCTTCTCTTGAGATTCAGTTCATGGACAGATGTCCTGACATTTTCCTCTAGAATTCATTGGTATAATTCAGAATTCATTGTTCCATCAACGATGGCAAGCCATCCTGGCCCAGATGCAGCAAAACAGGCCCAAACCATGATACTACCACCACCATGTTTCACAGATGGGATAAGGTTCTTATGCTGGATTGCAGTCTTTTCCTTTCTCCAAACATAACACTTCTCATTTAAACCAAAAAGTTCTATTTTGGTCTCATCCGTCCACAAAACATTTTTCCAATGGCCTTCTGGCTTGTCCACGTGATCTTTAGCAAACTGCAGATGAGCAGCAATGTTCTTTTTGGAGAGCAGTGGCTTTCTCTTTGCAACCCTGCCATGTACACCATTGTTGTTCAGTGTTCT
Source organism: Neoarius graeffei (assembly GCF_027579695.1). Classification (NCBI taxonomy): domain Eukaryota; kingdom Metazoa; phylum Chordata; class Actinopteri; order Siluriformes; family Ariidae; genus Neoarius; species Neoarius graeffei. The sequence goes on along the minus strand of NC_083570.1, from coordinate 56,543,797 downwards.
GATGGTGGACTCATGAACATTAACATTACCCAATGTGAGAGAAGCCTTCAGTTGCTTAGAAGTTACCCTGGGGTCCTTTGTGACCTCGCCGACTATTACACACCTTGGTCTTGGAGTGATCTTTGTTGGTCGACCACTCCTGGGGAGGGTAACAATGGTCTTGAATTTCCTCCATTTGTACACAATCTGTCTGACTGTGGATTGGTGGAGTCCAAACTCTTTAGAGATGGTTTTGTAACCTTTTCCAGCCTGATGAGTATCAACAACGCTTTTTCTGAGGTCCTCAGAAATCTCCTTTGTTCGTGCCATGATACACTTCCACAAACATATGTGTTGTGAAGATCAGACTTTGATAGATCCCTGTTCTTTAAATAAAACAGGGTGCCCACTCACACCTGATTGTCATACCACTGATTGAAAACACCGGTCTCTAATTTCACCTTCAAATTAACTGCTAATCCTAGAGGTTCACATACTTTTGCCACTCACAGATATGTAATATTGGATGATTTTCCTCAATAAATAAATAAATGACCAAGTATAATATTTTTTGTCTATTTACTTTTAGGACTTGTGTGAAAATCTGATGATGTTTTTGGTCATATTTATGCAGAAATATAGAAAATTCTAAAGGGTTCACAAACTTTCAAGCACCACTGTATAACTGTATCAGTAGCAATTAGAATGTTTTACTCTCCTTAGGGAAATGAATCTAATTTCGTTAATTTCCACATGAAAATCTTCAACTTGTGTACTAAATCCCTTCCCTACATGACTCTTCAAACAGATAATACCAGAAGCAATTGAACCTCTTCTAAAAATAATCAATTTTTCCCTTAGAATTGGCTGTGTACCCAAATCCTTTAAACTAGCAGTTATCAAACCCCTGATGAAAAAACCTGACCTCGACCCCTGTCAGATGTCCAATTATAGGCCAATATCAAAACTCCCTTTAGTCTCCAAGATCCTAGAAAAAGCTGTGGCACAGCAATAATGCTTGTATCTACATAAGAATAACATCCATAAAATGTATCAATCAGAATTTAGACCTCATCATAGCACAGAGACAGCACTGGTTAAAGTAGTAAATGACCTACTGTTGGCGTCTGATCAGGGCTATGTTTCCCTGCTTGTATTGCTTGATCTTCGTGCAGCCTTTGACACCATTGGTCATTCCAATCTCCTGGCTAGACTAGAAAATTTTGTGGGAGTCAAGGGAACAGCCCTCTCCTCAGTCAGGTCTTATTTAACTGATCGCTGTCGGTTTGTTGATTTGTAAATGGTAATTTTTCATATATACATACTGAGATAAAGTCTGGTGTTCCACAAGGTTCTTTCTTAGGTTCACTGCTTTTTTCTTTATGTATCTTACCTCTGGGTGATATTATTTGTAAGCATGGTATTAGTTTCCACTGTTATGCTGATGACACACAGTTATATATTTCTGCAAAGCCAGATGAGAGACACCAGCTTAATAGAATTGAGGTATGTGTAAAGGACATTATACACTGGATACTTATTAACTTCCTTCTATTTAACTCTGACAAGACAGAAGTACTTGTACTAGGATCACATACAGCTAGAAGTAGGTTTTCTGTTTACACAGTAGCTCTGGATGACCTTTCTGTCTCTTCACATGCAGCAGTAAAAGATCTCAGGGTGATTATTGACCCCAGTCTTTCATTTGAAACTCATATTGATAACATCACCCAGATAGCTTTCTTTCATCTCAGAAATATTGCTAATATATAATATCACTACATAATGCAGAAAAACTACTTCATGCTTTTGTTACCTCTAGGTTGGATTATTGTAATGCCTTACTGTCTGGACGTTCCAATAGGTGCATAAACAAGCTCCAGTTATTTCAAAAAGCAGCAGCAGTAACTTCTACTAGAACTAGAAGTTATGACCACATCACCCCTGTCTTATCCACACTGCATTGGCTCCCAATCAAATTTCATATTGATTATAAAATACTACTATTGACCTTTAAAGCACTGAATGGTCTTGCACCACAGTATCTGAGTGAACTTCTGGTTCGTATGACCCGTCATGCCTACTTAGCAGGAGCAGGCTATCTGTTGGTACCTCATATAGTGAAGACTGCATCAGGGGGCAGAGCCTTTTCTTACAAAGCCCCACAGTTATGGAACAGCCTTCCAAGTAGTGTTTGGGACTCAGACACAGTCTCCGTGTTTAAATCTAGACTGAAAACATATCTTTTTAGCCAAACCTTTTGTTAATAGTTTTTTTTTTTTAATTAGGGAAAAACATAGATCTGGAGGGTCCTTAGGCATAGAGTATTTTGGTAAACTGGGATGTATGGATGCTTATACTTTGTGACTATATAGGACACAGTTATAGAAGTGAGTTATTTATAATCATGTTATCTGTTATCACCCAAATGAGGATGGGTTCCCTTTTGAGTCTGGTTCCTCTCAATGTTTCTTCTTCATGTCATCTGAGGGAGTTTTTCCTTGCCACCATCACCACAGACTTGCTCATTAGGGATAAAATTAGCTCATCTTTAAAGTCTTTAATTTTCTGTAAAGCTGCTTTGCGACAATGTCTGTTGCTAAAAGCGCTATAAAAATAAACTTGACTTATCTACTGCTCCTTCCCCAATCACAGGGCAGCATGATTCCTGTCTCAATGGGCTTCTATTAGGGATTTTTTTTCAGTTCATATTTTTTGACCACTAGATGCAATAATAACTCTATGAAAGCTAAATGGGGCAGTAAGTATACTACTGCAGCAGCTAGTAAGGTGACCACATAACAAAATAGCCACTTTTGTGGCATGCTGTCACTGGTCACTCAAAAGAGGTAATTAGTATTTTAATAAAATTTAAAATGTTTGGGATTGTGAATAAGGACTTTATCAGGATTAGCATTTGTTGAACAGCTGGTGGCCCCAATAGAAACTGCAACTGCCAAGATGTTCCTAAGCCACCTGTGAGATAAAATCCTAAATCAGCATCAGGGGCCATCCTTGTAAGTTGCCTGAACCATTTCAATGGTCTCCTCTTGATTTGAAGGAGCAGTGGTTCTACTCTGGGCTCTCCCTGATAGTTAAGCTCCTCATCCTATCATGGAGGCAACCCTGCAGAGGAACCTCATTTCTGACATCTCTATTTGGACAATTATTCTTTCAAAATCTATCCAAAAACTGTGCTCCTGCTCCACCACCACAGATTGGTAGAGCAACTTTAATAATACTTCTGGTGGCCCAATCCATTTTTTACCCTCACGCTCCATTTTTCCATTACTCTTAAACTGCATCTGGGGAAAGGTCTCTCCCCTGACCTGAATAGGTTGTGTTCAGTCACGTGACTTTTGCTTCCAAGTTTACTTTCAGTGAATGACGTGGTGGTCAGACAAACCAATTTGGCCGCCATTATACAGAGTTAGTGAAACCATCTCCGACTATTTTCACAGTTTAGAAGCCAATGCACGTCAAGATACCTTCAGAAAGTTGCTCTTTGCAATGGGATAGATCCTTACATGTTATCAAAGGAGGATTTTTCCTATGAGTTGTAAAAATTATCCATCCATTGAGTTCCCTGACATCTCAAACTACCTGGTGCTGCAGACATTGGACTATGTGGACAAACAGATTAAAACCTGGAAGAGCATGGAGATGTAAAACTTTTTTATATATGGCTGGGTTAAAGATCTGGAGATCAAGACAGTACAAGATAAATCCTGTATTGTTTATGCCCAGGTAAGGAGGTATTTTTGGGCTTTTTGTATGTGTCTTTACGATAGTTGCTAGGATCCTACAAGTTTTAGTATCAAGTGTAAACAAACCATAGCCGCTTGATTCTCAATCCTTCCTGCTCTTCTCTTCCAAGTAAATCATTCATAAAGATCCACAGAAATACCAAAACATCACGAAATAACAGAAAATTGTGAGAAAAGTCATTTGCAAATCCAAATGAAATAAATCAGAGGAATTTACAAACCTTTCCCGAAGTGATCACTGCAAACTTGACCGTTCTTTGACTCGGCTCCCTTTCATTGCAGCAAAAGGTTCAAGAGCTACCTTTCTTGTTGTCTTTTGGTAAAATCCTTGGGTCTTTCACCCTTTTTATCACTTCACAGGGAACCCGGAAGAAACTTTTATTAGTTTCATGGTTTGTCTGATTTGAACAGCCCAACACAATGCAAGCGTAGGGCATTTTAAGGACTAGCATGGTGCCCCAGTGATAGTAACGCTTTGTGAAACAGTGAGCTTGGCTGAACACCACTTCATGTCTTGCATATCTAATGTGGCAGATGTGACATAACATGCAACCCAGCAATAGAGCATCCCACTCTTTTCAGGGAGGCCTCAAAATTGGAGATGATGATTTACATTGCAGGTGGCCTCACAGCAAGAAGGTTGTGGGTGTGACCCTAGTGGCCCACTGGGACTTTTCTGTGTGGAGTTTGTGTTCTCTCCCCATGCCTCTGTGGGTTTCCTCCGGGTGCTCCAGGTTCCTCCCACAGTCCAAGACATGCGGATGAGGTCAACTGGCTACTCTAAATTGAATGGTTTGTTTCTGTGTTAGCCCTGCCAAAAACTGGCGATCTGCCCAGGATAAGTATTATAGATAATGGATGGATGGATGGATGGATGGATGGATGGATGGATGGATGGATGGAAGTATTTTCATCCTAGTTGCTTCACATTCAGCAGCAAAACATTTGTGTGTGTTAGAAGTCAGATGGTGCTAAGAGAACATTATTATCTGCAAGTAACAGGGATAGTCCATCCATCCATCCCTTATCCATAACCGCATATCCTGTGCAGGGTCACAGGCAAGCTTGGAGCCTATCCCAGCTGACTATGGGCGAGAGGCAGGGTACACCCTGGACAAGTTGCCAGGTCATCGTAGGGCTGACACATAGAGACAAACAACCTATGGTCATTTGACACCTATGGTCAATTTAGAGCCACCAATTAACATAACCTGCATGTCTTTGGACTGCGGGGGAAACCCACACAGACACGGGGAGAACATGCAAACTCCACACAGAAAGGCCCCTGTCGGCCACTGGGCTCAAACCCAGAACCTTCTTGCAGTGAGGTGACGGTGCTAACCAGTATACCACCATGCTGCCCCACAGGGATAGTCTCTCGCACATAATGACTCTTCAACCTTGGTTGATCTCAAATGGTCTTTCTAAAGATCGATGATTATGGAGGACTTTAATCTTATTTTTTTTAACTAGAATATTTCAACTAATCTATTTTAAGTGTTGTCATTTGTGATAAAAGATTTCACTCATAAGACAAAAATGTTATTGAGTGTGGATGACCTGAATAGTTTCAAAACAAAGTAAACAAATCAACTAAGATATGATTCATGTTTTTGTATTCTGGTTACATATACAGTAGCTACATCAAAAAATACTATGATATTCAGCATTCTGATGATAGTATTATCAAGTTTTTCGGTTATTAGTTGATACTGTGTAACTCCTTTCTCTTTCAGTTCCACTAAAATTGTAGCTGCACACTTTTTCTCCAAATCATTCGTACTGACATTAAATTTCAATTAACACTATTACAAGGACTTGACATGCATTGAAACTGCATGGGACTAAACATAACGGCAGAAAAATATAAAATCTGGAGTGTATTTAAGACTTACATCAGTGAAGTCTGCATCTGTAGCCTGAACCTGTAGAGGTATGCTGTTGGACTTGCTTTCAAGCACCAGGCTGCCAACACCTGCATCCTCTGAGATGAAACCCTCATATTTGGGTTTGACGAACTCTGGTGGGTACTTGCTACTTGGCAATACTTGTAGTGTGACAGTTGTGGTGGCGAGGTCAGGGCTTTCCAACTCATATGCCTACAGTGTGGGTGATGGAAATACAGTTAACACATATGATCCACTCATATATTATATAGACACAAGTGTGTTGCTGGGAAATACCCCACTCGTTTTTCATACGAGCTACATCCAGGACATGGAGGTTCAAAACTGTGACATAAATCACTATATGTTACTCGTGAGGAAATTGATGAATTGTTTTGATAAATGTAGGTACTTTTTGTTTGTTTGTCTTTATAATAGAAAGAAAATCAAATATGAAGTTTATCTTCTCGTGTTGAAAAACTCGCATATTTCATACAAAATACATTGCAGATCTGAGTGACAAATTTCCCAATATTTCACTCCAATGACATCACTCCCAGTGTTTCCCACTGGCTGGACGCGTGTTGTCAAAATGGCAAACTGTCTCAAAATTAAAATTATTTTGATTAGCTTGCAGTTTTTAAAATCTATTTATTTATTTTTTTACCTCACCTGAGTCCAGGGGGCGAGGTATTGTTTTTGGTGGGTATTGTTTCTTTGTTTTTATTGTTAGCAACATTATGAGAAAACGACTGGACCATTCATTAAACTTTCAGGATAAATGGACATTAGTCTCAAATAGAACCTCCAACATTTTGAGGGTCATCTGGTCAAGGTCACCAAAAAGGTCAAAATCATTTTTCCACGATATCTTCCTTCATATTCATCATATTTACTTCAAACCAAATCCAAAATGTTCATCTTTCAATTCTGCTTCCATTGATATGCTACATGATGAGGTATCTCTCATAGTTTTCTTAGCAGTTGGGGGTCAAATATTGGGGGGGGGGGGGTCGGGTGAGGTTTGTTTTGCCTGGCAACACTTTTTTTTTTTGTGTGTGTGTGTGTGTGTGTGTGTGTGTGTGTGTGTGTGTGTGTGTGTCCATATAATATAAAGAACATTACATGATGGCATAAAGATATGAAGTTTATCTTTTTATGATATTTTTATTTATTTATTTATATATATAAATAAATAAAAAATGAGAGTGGTGGTCCCTTTCCAGTGATGGCCAAGGTAGAGGGGGTGACCACTTATAAGACATGGGCTAATAAATATACAGTCAAAAGTATGTGGACACCTGTCCAATCAAACCCATGTGCTTGTTGAGCGTCTCACTCCAGACTTAGTCCTGCCTTTTCTATTATTATAACCACCACTCTTCAGGAAAGGCTTTCCACTAGATTTTGGAGTGTGGCTGAGGGCATTTGTGATTATTCAGCTACAAGAACATTAGTGGGGTCAGGCACTGATGTTGGGTGAGGAGACTGGGGTGCAGTCAGCATTCCAGTTCATTCCAAAGGTGTTTAGTGGGGTTGAGGTCAGGGCTCCATGCAGGACACTCGAGTTTTTCACTCCAACCTTGGCACACCATGTCTTCATGGAGCTGACTTTTCTGCATAGGGGCATTGTCATGCTGGAACATGTTTGGGCCTCTTAGTTCCAGTGGAGAGAAATTATAATGCTAAAGCATAGAAAGGCATTCTATACAATTGTGTGCTTCTAACTATATGGGTGTGATGGTCAAGTGTCCCATGAGTGCAAGTCCAAGCTTGGTGTACTTTATATGTATAAACTAAGAGGTTTACTTACCATAACTCTCAGTATAATGGGTCCTGCTACACCCACTGGCTGCCTCATTGTAATAGCTCCAGTGTTTTGATTCATAATGAATGTGTTATCCTCATTTCCTGTTCAGGGGCAGAAAATTATTTGAAATACTGAAATAGTGTCTAAAAATGTTGTGCACAAGAAAGCATGTAGAACAATGTAACTAACTTGATTAATTTTGCAACACCAGAATCTTGTCTAACCTTCAATAATGTCATATCTAATTGGGTCATTCCTTCCTTTGTCTCCATCAATGGCATACACTGGACCAGGTTTCAAGGTCAACGCACCAGTCTGTGATTTAAGAAAAGCCTATTATCATTTAATCAGGGAGACAAATACCAGTACAAATGGCAGGCTATCAGTGGGTTTTGATTAGGTGGATAACCTTAAAAGCTACACCTCTGCTAGCCTGATTCTTCCTTAGCCATTATAGATGAATATACATGTGTCATACAACTATATCTTTTGATCAAGCAGCACTTCTTCATCTTGTATTGCTATCTCATAGTAGTGAAAGCATAGGAAGGGAACATACCACTTGCTGATGTAAATTGACGTTCCCTGTGTATCCAGAGGTGACACAGCCTTTGGCTATGCCAACAGTGAACTCTGTGCAAGGCTGGAACCATGGTGGTCGGTTGTTGATGTCTAATACAGTGACAATGACAGTGGTGGTGGCAGTATAAGATGGTGTCACTGTTGCAGATAAGGGTGTGTCCTGAAAAGTCACCAAATCCATAATGTAATGAATACAATAATGAATATAATGTTTATAATGATAATCAAATATATTTTATCAGCTTGTACCTGAGCAAAGAGATCCAGAGTAACTTCTTTAATAGTATCATAATCCAAAACCTTCTTCACCAGAATTTCTGGGTCAGTTTCTGTCTTCAGCCCAAATTCTTCCTGAGAAAGGGGAGGGCAGGGGGCAGGGGGAGGGCAGGGGGAGGGCAGGGGGCGGGGAGGGCAGGGGGCAGGGGGAGCAGGAAGGAGGAAGTATTTTTTAAACCTCGCTGCACTTTGAACAGTGCCAGTATTTATGACTGTTTCCAGTAAACAGGTAACACTTGGACTTACCATTGGAGATACCAGACGGTAGTACAGTGGAGCTGAATCAGAGTCTTTAGCCTCAATTCTGCCCACTGTTGTACCAACTTTGGATAGCTTAAGAGACATTATACATTTTTAGTCTCCACTGACAATAACATTTCTTCAGTATCTTCACTGACACACCAAACCCAATGAGCTGTAACTGAATTCAATGATGCATGTACTTTGAAATGTGAGTATAATAGCTCTACCTCATTAACTTCCAGTGTGTACAGGTTCTTTTCAAAAACTGGAGGGATGTCGTTGATGTTTTGCACAATCACAGTTACCCTTAGGTGTTCCTGCAAAGGCTATTTTTTTTTAAAATTAGTATAGCATTATGCCTTAGGAATAGCAATACTTATATTTAAAAAAGGCTAGCAAATAATAATCAACAATAAGCAAGCTTACCGGAACCACCCCATCCTTCGTACAAAGTATACTAATGCTCAGGCCACCACCAGGAGGCAGGGCCTAGGACAAACACATTTAAAAATAAAAATGTATAGCTGGCATGAACAGTTAAAGGTTAGTGGGAACTGGAACAAAAACATTTATAAACTTTTATATTTGAATAGGCTAATCTAGCTCTCAGTGTGATCCCAGTAAGATTTCATGGGCTGTATATTACACAAAATCACGCTAAATGAACACTTGTGGGAGGAATAATTACCTCATAGTCCAGTACTTTATTTGCCACAAGAGCATTGCCATTTAATCCGAAGGCATTGTCAGGATTGTTTGTTAATTTAAGGCTGACCCCTGCCTCAGTGGTTATTGTGGCCACGCTAGCACCAACAGTGTTGTTCTCATAAAACTCCACGACGAGTGGGGCTGAGCAAACTGTAACAAAAAGACAGGACAAACAATGCATTCAAATCAGAATCATTTTTATTCCTTTTGATGTGCAGCATACATCATAATTTGCTTTCAGTTACTAGATGCAAATTAGGGTGCATCAGTTGCCCCCTAAAAATGAAAAGTTCCTCCGATCATGATGCATTTTTATGTTCCTTTTGGTAAGAAAACACACTGGGTGAAATATTTTGACAAAATTCAAAAGTTTAATGGTGGCACCAGGAGCTCAAAGTTATGGAAAAAGCTGCTATTTTATAACAAAATTTCGATCACTTTTCATGAAACATTATGGCACCTTATAGAGTATACCAAATATCTTAGATACACATTTTTAGTGCATATTCTAAATATATTATCAAGCACAGTTTGAGTTTTAGCTGTTAATTGAATCATTGTTCAACTACTTTAATGCTTCTCAATCCCTTGCAAAGGTTCTTAACATGATCTCTGGGTCACAAGAAATCAATAAATGGAGTCCAACATTGTGATTCAAACCTCACGCGAAAACATAAAATAAGCGTTTTTTGGCAAAAAAATGAACCTCATGGTGCCACCATTAGACTTTTGAATATGGTCAAAAAATTTTACAGGATGTCTTTATTGGTGAAAAGGAACACCCAAACAAAAATGCATCAGATTTTATGAAAGTGAGGGCAACTGATCCACCCTAATGCAAATCAATTAAAAGAAAGTTGATTTCAGTTTTTCACATTACATTTAATTCATTTCTTCATTTAGCATCAGTTTCAACAACCCAGAACACTTGCATGACTTACTATAAAGATACAATTGGGTGACAAATTAAAGGAAAACCCAACATAAAGTGTCTTCAGTGCCACCAGAACAGCTTAATTTCACCTTGGTGTAGATGTTATAAGTCTCTCTAACTGTACTGGAAAGATGAACAGCATTTTTCTGAAAGAGATTCCCTGTAAGATGTAACCGTTCTTTTAATGAGAGTGATATAGCGTGCTGTCTAATATGTTGCTCCGTAAGTGTTTAATCTTCAGGTTGAGATCTGATGACTGTGAGCATCATAGCATATGATGCACATCATTTTCATACTCATTAAACCTTTCAGTAAGCTGTCATGCTCTGTGTTTGGGTGCCATTGCACTGGGATCCTGAAAGAGCGCACTTCCATTACAATAGAAGTCTCTGTTGTCATAGGATAAAGCTGATCAGTCAGAATAATTTTGTATTGATCCAAAGAATAAAAGAGCTCCAGGTTTTCCTTTCATTTCTTACATGTCTATATAAACAAGCTTACTTTCTATGCTTTAGAATGCAACTTTCTAAACATTTCAATTCATTGATTAATCTATTGATTGGGAAACTTTTATTCTAATTTAACCATGTTCATAAGACCAAGCCTTATATGTCAACTGTCAAAATAAATCAAACCAACAAAACCACAATGAAGTTTTCATATTTATACTGTCAAAGCCTTATTTTTTAAAACGTGTACCACATAAGCCAGATAATGGTTACTTACTCTGACCAGTAGTGTTGATGGTGAGCACTCCCAGTAGAAAGAAAACTATTTTGAGTGAGAGAAGATTTTTTAGACCCATTTCTCAAGAGGTCTCTGCTCGATCCGGTTCTCTTTCGCACAACACATTAAACATGTTAGCTGATGAGAGAAAGCAGGCTTCAGACCCAACCTTTGAGATTGGATGTTATCTGTGTTTTATTGGTCATAAAAAGCTGACTGGGATGGACTTTTGCCCCATCAAATCTCCTGTCAGTCTGGACTGGATTTGTGGTGTTTTCGACACAAATAGACATAGACCAGTTGTTTACCCCAAGTTTTCAGTGTTTACACGATCATTGCAAGACAGGCTCAAGAAAAGAAAGGGGTATGGGATGTGTACAGTGACTTAGATTATTATTTCTACTATCTAAGGGGTAGGCCATGATCATAAAAACAGAAAACCCTCTTATCTAGAATCCAGTATTTCTCTGCACATTTAATGGGATATGAAAAGCAGAAGTGTCTCTAATAAAGAGCACGCTCACATTAATACCCTGGACCATGTACTGTGTAACATGCAACATGTCTAACTGGTTAATACACATCAAATTGTGTTTATTTCAGCAGCAAAAGTATGTCATGTCATTCATGTTAGGTGGGATTTTCATTAGGAATCACCAAACTCTGTTATGTCACATGGGTTGCCTTCAAGTTTAATAATGAATTTAATTCTTGATAGTATCTGTAACTTATTTGTATTTCTGTATGTATAAACAAATTAACTGGATGACATGATTTAATTGTAGATTAACATGATCACATGGATTGCGAGAGTTACAATTAGAGATGCTCCAACACCTTGTAATTAACTGAGAATATTTCTCATTAAGACTGCAATTGCTAAGAACAGTTTTGCACTCAAATCTCCATCACCTAACAGTTGATGAGTCCAATACAATAGACTTCAAGTTAAAATTATAATGAATTCAGCAATAACTCTGATATTCATATTAGGGTGCATCAGTTGCCCTCACTTTCATAAAATCTGATGCATTTTTGTTTGGGTGTTCCTTTTCACCAATAAAGACATCCTGTAAAATTTTTTGACCATATTCAAAAGTCTAATGGCGGCACCATGAGGTTCATTTTTTGCCAAAAAACGCTTATTTTATGTTTTCGCGTGAGGTTTGAATCACAATGTTGGACTCCATTTATTGATTTCTTGTGACCCAGAGATCATGTTAAGAACCTTTGCAAGGGATTGAGAAGCATTAATGTGATTCATAATACATTTGTATTGTTTAAAAGTAGTTGAACAATGATTCAATGAACAGCTAAAACTCAAACTGTGCTTGATAATATATTTAGAATATGTACTAAAAATGTGTATCTAAGATATTTGGTATACTCTATAAGGTGCCATAATGTTTCATGAAAAGTGATCGAAATTTTGTCATAAAATAGCAGCTTTTTCCATAACTTTGAGCTCCTGGTGCCACCATTTAAACTTTTGAATTGTGTCAAAATATTTCACCCAGTGTGTTTTCTTACCAAAAGGAACATAAAAATGCATCATGATCGGAGGAACTTTTCATTTTTAGGGGGCAACTGATGCACCCTAATTCATATTCATAAGTTGCTCATACATTCCTGTTTACACAATTGCACTTTTTGACATTATAGAAGGGAAATTATTCACAATTGCAATATCTGGTGTCACCTAGATGAGGATGGGTTTCCTTTTGAGTCTGATTCCTCTTAAGGTTTCTTCCTCATGTCGTCTCAAAGAGTTTTTCCTTGCCCCATTGTCTCTGGTTTGCTCATAAGGGATACATTTATGAATTTCAAATTTAGATCTAGAATTGACATATTTCTCTAAAGCTGCCTTGCAGGCTTGTAGTACTCGAGTCCAGGACTCGGACTTGAGTCTGACTCATGCCCTAATTTTAAGGACTTGTGACTTGACTTGGACTTGAGCACTGATGACTCGGACTCGCGCATTAACTGCATTCGGACTCATAAACTGGAGACGAGGACTTGGATTTTTTTCTTTATTTTTTGTAACATGCCATAATAATTTGGCACAAGATATTTATATCTTATATTGAATTGAATTTTGATATTTCTTTAACAAGAGTCCTTTTTTTGTAAGAAAGAAAATACCAAATTAGGCACTATAAAAACAAACAATTAAATAATTTCATACATCATCAGTGAACGATCTTGGTCATGGTTGTGGTGGATCTGGAGCCTATCACAGGAACACCACTGTAGTGAAACCTGAACACTTATTCAAACCTGGGGCAATTCAGCATTGCTAATTTGCATGGTTTTGAGACAGAAAGAAAGCAAAGAACGCAAAGGAAACTCTAACTGACAAGTACGACAAACACTACACTGAACTCAGGATTGAACCAGAGACCCTGGAGCTGTGAGGTGGAAATGCTACCCGTTGCACCCCCATATAAATAAACAAGCAAACTAACTAGTAAATAAATAAAAAAATATATAATTAATGAATAATGAGACTACTCCGTATAGTTCTGCAACTGTTCAGGTATCATACATAACCTGGTTCCAGTAAATGCTTCACTTCTGCAGCACATATAAAAGGAAACACCCTGGGTTTGATATACTGAGATTGTTTTTTTGTTTTTTTTATGATCCAAATTTACATTATATACCGAAAAACAACAAAATGTCTAAACAGTTACCATAAAAACACAGGTTGAACCAACATCTGGGAATTAAATATCAATCTACTTATAGCAAAAGCACATGTATTTCTTCTGTAGTATTATTTAATCTAGACTACGATGGTGCTTTAAGGTCATTCGCTATAACATTCATTCTATCTTTGCCTTTAGACAACTTCAAGTAACACAGAAGAATATGGTTTCACATCTCTCATTTTATTATATTTTGATGGTAGGTTGACAGGTTTCTCAGAGTGTTTGACAGGTGTTTTTTTTTCACAACAAACTGGAATATTTGTGAAACGTTTGAAAAATGATTTCATTTAAAGCATACAGCAGTGTAACCCATACAATCATAAATCAGCAATCAGTCTTCAAATACAACTGGTTTATTGTCTTCGTATGTTCTGTCATCTTTTATATGGGTGGGTTGGGTGCATCATTGGTACCCATTGGCACACATATATTGCTTCATTAGTGTGTTCATGTGCTCTGTGTCCCCAGTGAGTCCGCTGTAAAACACACAGCACAGGTGTCATGTAATACCATGAGAACAAAATCTCCAACAAGGCACTAACGAAGCTGTAAAAGCTACAAATGAATGAAAGTTGTAGGAAACTTGAGCAGAGCGGCCTTACCTCTTCTTGCTGTTCTGCATGCGGCGGAGGAAGGAGCAGAGGGAAGAGAGCTTGGCTTTAGATTTCAGCAGCTCAGCATGGCGGCTGGTGAACTCAAGATCTCCCAACTGTCTGGTCTGCAGGTCGGATCTTCTGTACCTACACATCACATGTCACAACCGTCCTGTTCACCACAACTCTTTATTCACCAAATCTAATGACATCTAACCACATGAACATTTTGAACCTTCAGCTATCAAACCTCTGCAGTTTAAAAACTGCCTTGGTGAACCACATTCATCTGAAATACTCAAGTTAAGCAGAAGAGACTCTATATACACCAGAAAACAGATTCGCCAAAGACTTAGAACATTTCAAAATTATTGAAGCTATTTAAAGTTTCATTCAAATCACAAATTGCGCTCTCTCTCTCTCTCTCTCTCTCTCTCTGTTAAGCAAAACTGCTCAGCACACCCTAAAATCATTTAAAAATAAAAAAGTACTGATGCTCTGAATTTGTGTAGGCAGAAGAATTAAGAAAATTTGCGTCCCACCCTCTGTCATCTGTAGCACATTCATCTACATCTTCGCTGTCTCTGGGAAACAAACATCTTATGCAGGAAGGACTGTCCCATCTGATGAAGCTCTCATCATTCTCCCCATTCCTGTTAGAAAATCATGTTAAATTTAAAGAAAGAAAGCGAGTTTAACTCAATTTGTGTCAGTGATCAGAATCTGAAGTGAACAAAAACTGAATACTCAAAAGAGCTACTATTTTATACACTCACTGGCCACTTTATTAGGTACACCCATAAACCTGCTGTTTTATGCCGTTCTGTAATCAGCCAATCCCTTGACAGCAGCACAATGCATAAAATCATGCAGATACAAATCAAGAGCTTCCATTTATGTCCACGTCAAACATCAGAATGGGAAAAACTGTGATCTCTGTGACTTTCACTGTGGCATGGGTGTTGGTGCCAGATGGACTGGTTTGAGTATTTCAGAAACTGCTGATCTCCTGGGGTTTTCACGCACAACAGTCTGTAGAGTTTACACAGAATGGCGCAAAAAACATTGAGTGAGCGACAGTTCTATGGGTGGAAACGCCTTGTTGATAAGAGAGGTCAGAGGAAAATGGACAGATTGATTCGAAATGCCAGGAAGGATATAGCAACTTTTTACAACCGTGGTGAGCAGAAAAGCATCTCCGCATGCAACAGCAGAAGACCACATTGGGCTCCACTCCTTCCAGCCAAGAACAGGAATCTTAGAATCAAGAACAAGTTCCTATTAAAGTGGTCGGTGAGTGTCTAAGCAAAGCACAGAAGACCAAAGACCTGGAGGGAAGAACAGGCAAAAAAATAAAAGGCTGAACGGAAATCTGCAGTCCAAAGGCAAGCCCTGTCTTACCTGTCCCCTGATGGGAATGAGGCCGTGCACTGGAAGAGAAGCGCTGATAACAGGATAACCTGCACTAAGTTCAGGAGATAAGGCATGGCAATACCTTCAAGAGATGAAAGTAGAAACAAGCTGTACAATCCCAGAGCCGATTTTCCAAGTTATTTCATGCAACATATCAAGTTGGTATGGTATGGTTGCACAGGAGACAAAAATGTCCAACTCACCTACAGGATAATCCACTCTCTGTGATGCACTTGCAGCAGAAGAACGATTGTGGTGCCCCGTTTGCGCAAAGCACTTTTTGTACCCCCAGAAATTATCGACCGGAGGAAATAGTCATGTCATACCCTGGATTTTATGGCTATGCTTATTTACATTCCTCATTATGACTATTTACTATGGCGTTAACTTGCTGGAGGTAATAGGTAACTGTGTGCTCATGTTAATGAAGTTAAATATCATTAGGAACACACACTTCCTTAATTGGCGGATAAGATTTCACATTATTATTTAATAGTCCAATTTGTTGTGGAAAATCAATACAGTGAAACCATGAGTTCAAACACTAGATTGACCATTGAGGCACTTTCCGGAAAGGTGTATGTGGTATTTGGAAAAGCAAGCATGCATACACACACCCCACCCCACCCAAAAAAAAAAAAAAAAAAAACCTTCTTACACGATAGGAAACAGAACTGCTTTTCAAGTCTGTCGATTGCAATAATCAGTATAAGCAAGTATGATTGGTGACTCATAGCTTCAGGGTCTGGGATTCAAACAGCAGTGGATACTGGCTATGGGGGTATAGGGAATTTTATTTAATTTCATGAGGGATTCAATTTTATGTTATTTGAGTTGCATTTTTAACCATAGACATTATCACAAAGCAGCTTTACAGAAATCTGGCCGTAGATGTAGCTTTAGATCCCTGATGAGAAAACCAAAGTTGAGAGTGGGAAGGAAAAACTCCCTGAGAAGACATGATGAAGAAACTTTGAGAGGAATGAAACTCAAAAGGGTCCTCTGGTCACCTTCTGGGTGACACCAGATAGTGCAATTATAAATAAATATTCTTCCAACATTTTTAGTTAATGCAGTCTACAGTAGCCATGTAATGTTGCTCTCTGAAGAAAGAGTGATTCAGAAATATAAATTATTTTTGGGATCAACATTCACTTTTTCCCTGTAAATCCGTTCAAACCCTCAAGGCATCTGAAAGTTCATATGACAGTGATTTCCATTTTAAAAGTATTACCTTTAATATATTTTAATTATTTTTATAATAATTAGCGATGGGGCCGGCACGGTGGTGTAGTGGTTAGCGCTGTCGCCTCACAGCAAGAAGGTCCGGGTTCGAGCCCCGTGGCCGGCGAGGGCCTTTCTGTGTGGAGTTTGCATGTTCTCCCTGTGTCCGCGTGGGTTTCCTCCGGGTGCTCCGGTTTCCCCCACAGTCCAAAGACATGCAGGTTAGGTTAACTGGTGACTCTAAATTGACCGTAGGTGTGAATGGTTGTCTGTGTCTATGTGTCAGCCCTGTGATGACCTGGCGACTTGTCCAGGGTGTACCCCGCCTTTCGCCCGTAGTCAGCTGGGATAGGCTCCAGCTTGCCTGCGACCCTGTAGAACAGGATAAAGCGGCTAGAGATAATGAGATGAGATGAATTAGCGATGGCCCACTTCTAAAATTTTATACCACATTTACAGACGACAAAATGTGTAGGTGCAACCTGGATTTGGATTCGAGAACAAACAGACACTTCTACTACCCACAGTGCTGAAAGACCATCACTATCTTTACATGCACAAAATATTCCGGTTATTTGCCTCATGCCAAAGATAGAAAATTAGTATATTTACATGCATACTATTATTCCACTATTATTCAGAATTTGATAATAATAATATGTTTTAGGAGCATTATCTAAGCTCAATGCTCTAACAAGTTCATAGAACTAAAAACTTAAAAATTTAACAAACGAAACAAATACACACAATTTAATGCAATAACTGATTAAAATAAGTCTTCAGTTTAGATTTAAACATGTTAATATTCTCAGCATTTCTAACATGGATAGGCAGAGAGTTCCACAGTTTTGGAGCACAGATAGAAAAAGCTCTGTCACCATAGCTTACAGTGTTTAGGTATGGCTAATAGGTTCTGGTTAGAGGATCTGAGAGTGCGAGCAGGCTTGTAGGGATGAAATAGGCTAGAAATATAATCAGGAGACATGCCGTTTAATGCCTTGTAAGTCAATAGCAAAACTTTGTAGTTGATTTGAAGTTTAACCGGAAGCCATGGAGTTTTTGCAAGACAGGTGTGATGTGATCAGATTTCTTTGATTTTGAAACAAGCCGAGCAGCAGTATTTTGCAGTCGCTGGAGTTTAGAGAGATCAGAGTCTGGAAAACCAAATAGAAGGCTATTGCAGAAGTCTAGGCAGGATGTGACGAAGGCATGTACTAGCTTCTCACAATCATCCTTGTTTAAATATTTGCGTATTCGGCCAATGTTTCGTATAACAAAAGATGCAGATTTGCAGATATTATTGATATGTGAGTGCATTCTTAGGTGGCTGTTCAAAGCAATGCCTAGATCATGGGCAACAGGGACTGGTACAATAACAGAGTCACTAATAGAAATACTAGGTATAAGCTCACACTGTTTAAACCTAGACGAGAGATGGACAATCTCAGTCTTGCTAGTGTTACATACCAGTTTGTTTGCAGTGCACCAGATAAGTATATCCTTAACAGAGAGCTCTAATTTTGCTATTTTGGCAGAACAGTTCCTAGCTGAATCAATGGTGACATATAATTGTGTATCGTCTGCATGACCTGGCGACTTGTCCAGGGTGTACCCCGCCTTTCGCCTGTAGTCAGCTGGGATAGGCTCCAGCTTGCCTGCGACCCTGTAGAACAGGATAAAGCGGCTAGAGATGATGAGAGAGAGACATCATACAGTCAGTGCCATGCGCCCTAATCAGATATTCCAGAGGCACAAAAAGAGAAAACAGTGGTCCAAGAACTGAACCCTGGGGATACACCATACTGCAAGGTCTTACTAGAAGAGATGACATTTCTGATCACAACTAACTGTTCTCTATTAGTTAGGTACGATTGAAACCATATTGACACTCTGTCAGTAATCCCATATCGATTCTGTAATCTTTGTAAAAGGAGGGTGTGGTCAATGGTATCGAATGCGGCAGATAGATCAAGTAGTACTAAGACTACTTCTAGTCCAGAGTCAATGGCGAGAAGAATATCATTTACCACACGCAGCATCGCTGTTTCCGTGCTGTGAAAACATCTGTACACAGATTGAAGTTCAGCACTTTCCACTAAGTAGTTGGTTGTCTGACGAGATGCAACCTGCTCCAGTAATTTTGAAAGAAAGGCGATGTTCGTGATTGGTCTATAGCAGGGCTTTTCAAAGTGTGGGGCGCGCCTCCCCTAGGGGGCGCCAGAGTTCTTCGGGGGGGCACAACGTGAGGAAAAATAAACCAGAATAAGTTACGATTGCGGACATTTAGCGAACTTCAGCTAGCCTTTGCCAGAGACAAAATGGATCGATTTTTAGTACCTAAAGCTACAGCGAGTGAGGAGACAGAGTCTGGGCCAAGCAAAAAAAGGAGGAAGTATGACCACGATTATTTAAAGTTTGGATTTTCATGGACTGGATCTGAAGATGCTCCACTGCCACAGTGTGTTGTCTGCCAAGAGGTGCTAGCTAACGATGCTATGAGATGTTTAAAATGTGTAAAAAAAATGTTTTAAAAAAGCGCATATGTTTAAAATGTGTAAAAAAAAAAGAGGTTTTAAAAAAGCTCATATGTTTTAAATGTGTAAAAAAGATGTTTTAAAAAAGCACAGATGTTTAAAGTGTGTAAAAGAAAAAAAATGTGTACAACACCCATTTTTTTAAATACCTAAGGAACATTAAGTATAGCAACAACAAAAATTGTAAGGGGGACGCTGTTGTTTAGTTGCTCTCTGAGGGGGGGGCTGACTCTCCCACACTTTAAAAACCCCTGGTCTATAGCTTGTAAATTCTTCCTTGTTGGAACTGGAGTCAATTCAGTGATGGAAAAATGATGCCCTTTTTTAAGCAGGAAGGGAACACATCCTCAGACAATGAGGCATTCATAATCTTGGTAACTATGGGCACCAGGAGGTCATTGTCTTGTTTCAATATATGCACTGGAACAGGATCGAGTAGGCACGACTTCGGAAAAGACTCCGAAGAATTTGGTATGGGTCATGTAAGTAGTTTGGATATTATTAATTGGAAAATTCATAATAAGGGCAAATTTGGCTTTATTCTAAATTTAGCATGTTCCAATTTAGACATGTCGGATATGCCGATATTATTTGTGTTTTAGGAACATTCTTTGACCATTTATACAGCGCATTTGGAATACGAGTCTCAACTGGGGATTCTACGGCAGTTTGCAACACAACTTCTTGCTTGTTTACAGTCAGCACTGTGCATTGGACACAAACCAACTAGACAATCAGAGTATGCACAGCTACATGTAAATAGAATATTCATTTTCATTAGACATGTAAACAGCTTAGTAGGAATATTGTCCTTTTTGGAATAAGGGCATGTAAACAGTGATTATTCTGATTAAAATGTTTACATGGAAAATGAAAATACCACTAATATTCCCATTTACATTCAGCTGTGCATACTCCGATTATCTAGTTGGTTTGTGTACAATGAAATGCACAGAGATGACTGTAAATAGGTGAGAGGCAGTGTGTCGCAAACTGCCATAAAATCCCAAACTGAGACTCTTATTCCAAATGCACTGTATACACATCCGAAGAATGCTCCTAAAACCCAAATAATATCAGCATATCCCACGTCTTAATTGGAAAATGCTGAATTCAAAATAAGGCAAAATTCAGAATACCCAAATATGTTATTTACATGACCTCTATCCAGTGTTGTAATCGAGTCACTAAACCTCGAGTCTGAGTCCAGTCTCGAGTCCCCAGTGTTCAAGTCCAAGTCGAGTCCAAGTCATTAAAGAAAATTTCAAGTTGAGTCCAAGAACAAGACTCCATCTGCACCATTTAATGGTGGCTGTTGCTGCCTTTATGTGAAAGCGTCTCTGCTACTGTGTTGGACTAACATTACTGCTTGACTGCCCCATTTTAGTTAATAGGCCACGGATAAAAAAGCTTATTCATCGCTCAGCAAGCCCCGCTATCAACAGGGCAAATAACATGAGAGAGGGTTAACACTAACTAGTTCATTGGTCACCAAGCAAACCCCGTTATCAACAGAGCAATGAACATAGCGTGTCACTTCCTTCTCTGGGTGGAGTCTTACCAAATAACGATTGAAGTTTGAGGTTGTCCCTGCCGACTCGATAGTTCTTCTACATATGGAACACACAGCAGTGCATTTTTTTCCACTGCACGAGAAGTCTTTATAAGCAAAGCGGACAATCCTAGGGCTATTCTCTCCAGGCATTTTAGTGCCATTAACATTAGTTTGTTCCTGAACATGACGTATGAACAGGTGAATATGCATTCTCTTGCATGAAATTAGTATAAAATTAATGTAGATATAAATATCTTATGCCAAATTATTATGGCATGTTACAAAAAATAAAGAAAAACTCAGAGTCCTTGTCTCCAATTTATGAGTCCGAATGCAGCTAATGCATGAGTCCGAGTCATCATGCTCAAGTCCAAGTCAAGTCACGAGTCCTTAAAATTAGGGCACAAATCAGACTCAAGTCCGAGTCCTAGACTCGAGTACTACAAGCCTGCCCTGATCAAATTACGAATATTGTATATTTGGAATAATAGCGGAATATTAGTATGCATGTACATGTACTGAATATAATCAATCACCTTAAAACTTGTGTAAGAGATGATAGTAATCTGCTGAGTCACTGAGTACAAACATGACTACTGTCATTTCCCTGACTGAGTCACCATCTTCTTCAGACCATCTTTATAGTGTCTAGGTAGCTGCCATCAACAGTACAGCTATGGTCTAAAGACCCAGGCATGAGTTTTCACAGCTTGTGGGGGAAAAAAAAAACTGGCAAAGAGCACACATGTTCATTGTGAATTAGAAGAATTGCGGCAACATTCTATTTGAGAAAGGAAGACATTCTGACTACAGTGTTATTATTGGTACTGTAATTTAGTTCCTGTCAGCTTTCAGATTGAAAATCGCTGCCTTCAGCTGATGAAAGAAAAAACCCAATAAGAGCAGGTCTCATTTTCAGCAAGGTGGAACTTTTCAGGGAGACACAGACAGAGTATATGCATTGTATTAGTGTTTAAATCCTTTGCATTGCTGATTTTGTAAGAAATTATTGTACCTTCCAAAAATATCTCTGACCAAGTAAGCCACTATCCAGAGACATTATAAACAGCTGATCTAATAAACTGTGGATGTATCATGTGTTTCCAACTGGAAAATCTGCTTTTAATACCTATGTAGAGAACAGCATCCCTTCAAGCTACATAGTAATCAGCTATGCAGGCTAGTTTTAGGAAGAGCAGCAGAAATCTTTGACATTAATTTTTCCTGTGAAACCAAATTTAATTGCTGTATGACTGAAGTCTAATTTTAAATTTCAGAAAAATATTAGTTATGACACACTCACAGAAGAAATTATGATTGCTATTATTTAATTTACTCTTTTATTACTGTACAGGCTGTGTAAATTTATGCAACAGAAATAATGACAATTAGCTGACAGAAGGTAAGCACACTCATGGAGTAAATATCCATCCATCCATCATCTGTAGCCGCTTATCCTGTTCTACAGGGTCGCAGGCAAGCTGGAGCCTATCCCAGCTGACTATGGGTGAGAGGTGGGGTACACCCTGGACAAGTTGCCAGGTCATCACAGGGCTGATACAGAAACAAACAACCATTCACACTCACATTCACACCTACGGTCAATTTAGAGTCACCAGTTAACCTAACCTGCATGTCTTTGGACTGTGGGGGAAACCGGAGCACCCGGAGGAAACCCACGCGGACACGGGGAGAACATGCAAACTCCACACAGAAAGGCCCTCGCCGGCCGCCGCTGGGCTCGAACCCGGCCCTTCTTGCTGTGAGGCGACAGTGCTAACCACTACACCGTGCCGCCCCTCATGCAGTAAATAATTTTATTTTAATTACCTACAAAAAAGATGCCTCCATATACAATAGCAAATAGGCCACATACAGTGTCTTGCAAAAGTATTCTTCCCCCTTGGTGTTTGTTTGTTTTGTCGCATTACAAGCTGGAATTAAGATGGATTTTTAGAGGGTTAGTACCATTTGATTTACACAACATGCCTACCACTTTAAAGGGGCATTTGTTTTATTGTGACACAAACAATAATTAAGATGAAAAAACAGAAATGTGGAGTGTGCATAGGTATTCACCCCCCAAAGTCAATACTTTGTAGAGCCACCTTTTGCTGCAATTACAGCTGCAAGTCTCTTGGGGTCTGTCTCTATTAGCTTAGCACATCTAGCCACTGGGATTTTTGCCCATTCCTCAAGGCTAAGCTGCTCCAACTCCTTCAAGTTAGATGGGTTGCGTTGGTGTACAGCAATCTTCAAGTTATGCCACAGATTCTCAATTGGATTGAGGTCTGGGCTTTGATTAGGTCATTCCAAAACATATAAATGTTTCCCTTTAAACCACTCCAGTGTAGCTTCAGCACTATGTTTAGGGTCATGATGATGATGGAGTTTATTTAGTAAAATAATGTACAAAATACAAGTATAGTGTACATTAAAATACATGGATAGCACCAGGGCAGGAATTTCATGAGGCCCACGAGGACCATGGCCCTCCTGCCCTCTCAATTTGGCCTTGTGCCCTTGGAAAAAAATATCTGCCGTAAGGCCACAGTGGCCTTGATGCCCTGCGGTTTTGCGGTTTTGTAGTCTGCCTCGTGACTGCCAATAGGCTTTAACATCACCTGCGTCTATTGAGAAAAAAATATGTCTTTTGATGACATTCTGGATTCTTATTGGGCAACTCATCAGTGGTGGATCGGACTCGAGCCTGGCATGAACCACTCCGACATGCTATAATGACACCAATCTATCACCAGCCAACCAGGAGACTTAATCAAACGCATCCCATGCCCACTTGTGTCCGCGTCTGAGACGTTGAATTTTCACAGAAGGAGGGAAGAAGTTGACTGAGGTAAGACTGTGTGATAAATTAACGAACGAATAAGATAGGAATTTCAACATATAGGGCTTAAGTTTGTTACTGTTAAATAAGCATTGCTTGTACAGTAGCGTTATGTCGTTACAACATTGACCCACTTTTAACGTGCCGAGTACCAACTGTAGCCGGTAACAAATGCTAATTAGCTTGCTGTCAAAAGTGCAAAGACCTTAAATTGCTCTGTGTAAATTAGAAAATGGCGCAACTTCCTCTGTAGCCATCAACGGACAAGCACAGACTTGTCTTGAGTTTTGAGCCAATCACAACAGGGCAGCACTGTGGCCTGAGGTAAAACATGATAGTTTAAGTTTGTTTAAATTACAAAAATGAGTACACCCAATGACTGTCTCATATACTCTTCATATACTCATACTGTTTAAGTAATGCAATAAAACTAATCTTTAAAAGTGGTATTTACTCAAACTGTTTGCATAGAATGAATTTTCGGGTTAACAGTGTAATAGTGTTGCAGTGTTCTGCAAATTTGCAATTTAATATTTCAGATCTTGAGACATGAAAGTGCTATTTTTTAAAAAAAAAGGTCAGAAATGTTTTCTTTGTTGTCTATTTAGTTCATTTTATTTCCTCAATAATTTTCCTTGATTGAGAAATCGGTCTGGGCTCTTATGGGTTAATCAGTAGCCTGCATGCTAGTATATGTTCCATTTACAGTCAAACATTTTGATGTACTCCAGGCTCAATTTTGATTAATCAAAAATCTGCGTAGTAGTACAGTCTGAAGATGCTCTTGTACATTCGGTGTCAACTGAACAAAAATTATGGGAGGATATAGGTTTAATAAGTTTTACAATTTTTGAAGTGAGTGATGGATTGATAAATTTAGAGGTGTTCAATATTTTCTTATCTTCAGACATAATAGTGTAGGAGATGTTTCTTTACCTGCTTGATAGTTTCGACTGAGACTCCAACCTTCCTCAGAAGAGTCATTAGTCCTTAAATTAAATTCATTATAGATGTGAACTTAAAATCATTGTTTTATTTTATGGCCTTGGTGCCCTCAAAAAATTGACAGCACAAAAGGCCAAGTGGCCTTGCCCCTAAAATGACGAAATTCCAGGCCTGGATAGCACAATAAAGTGTAAACACTTGTTTCCATTGTGGTCCAATAATTGTCCTGCTGGAACGTGAACCTTCATCCGAGTCTCAAACCTCTGGCCGGCTCAAACAAATTTTCCTCCAGAATTGCCTTGTATTTGGTGCCCTCCATCTTTCCTTCAGTCCTGACCAGCTTTCCTGTCCCTGCAGGTGAAAAACATCTCCACAGCATGATGCTGCCACCACCATGCTTCACTGTAGGAATGGTGTTCTCAGGGTGATGGGAAGTGTTGGGTTTGCACCACACATGGCATTTCCCATGATGGCCACCAAGTTCAATTTTAGCCTCATCTGACCAGAGAATCTTCTTCCATGTGTTTGGGGAGTCTGCCACATGCTATTGGGCAAACTCCAAACATGTTTTCCTTTATTTTTTCTTTAAGCAATAGCTTTTTTTTTCTGGCCACTCTTCCATAAAGCCCCACTCTGTGAAGTGTACAGCTTAAAGTGGTCCTATGGACAGATACTCCCATCTCTGCTGTGGATCTTTGCAGCTCCTTCAGTGTTATCTTTGGTGTCTTTGTTGCATCTCTGATTAATGCCCTCCTTGCCCGGTCTGTAAGTTTTGGTGGGCGGCCTTCTCTTGTCAGGTTTGTAGTGGTGCCATATTCTTTCCATTTTGCTATAACGGATTTAATGGTGCTCTGTGGGATATTCAAAGTTTGGGATATTTTTTATAACCCAACCCTGATCTATACTTCTCCACAACTTTGTCTCTGACCCGTTTGGAGGCTCCTTGGTTTTCTTGTTGCTTGCTTAGTAGTGTTGCAGAGTCAGGGTCCTTCCAGAACAGGTTGATTTATACAGACATCATGTGACAGATCATGTGACACTTTCATTGCACACAGGTGGATCTTAATCAATTAATTATGTGACTTATGAAGTGAATCAGTTGGACAAGCTCTTATTTAGGGGTTTCATACGAAAGGGGGTAAATACCTATGCACACTCCAGATTTCTGTTTTTTCATCTTAATTATTGTTTGTGTCACAATAAAACAACAATGTGCACCTTTAAAGTTGTAGTCATGTTGTGTAAATCAAATGGTGCTAACCCCCCCAAAAATCCATTTTAATTCCAGCTTGTAATGCAACAAAACAGAACAAACACCAAGGGGGATGAATACTTTTGCAAGGCACTGGAGAGCTAATACGTACATTAAATCTATACTTTCACAACACATAGCTGTAATACCTGGTATGGGTTTATAACCTAATTAAATTAAACAAATGTATCTGCTGCTGTCAAAATGTTAATATTAGGATAATAAATTCAAGGATATGGATATGGTTGAATTATTTAAGATAAATATAAATAAGTAAATCATATTTATGGGTTTCATACAAATAAGTAACCATGTACAGTGGTCTTCACAGCCACAACTCACAGAGCTCAACTCAAGTGAACACACATGGGAGATCAACATGTTATACAGCACTTTTCACTTTCCATCTGAGGGAAAACACCAAATAAGAGTGATGTTCATACCTCCAGTACAATACCAAAGACTTATACAATCTGTTTATGTTGTGTTTTTACCCTTTAATTTTTCCTTTAATTTGTCACCCATCTCTATATGAAAGTGAGGATAAAGCCTTTAGGCTTTTTGACACAAAAAGGCTTGATGGCTCTTTTACGCTAAAAATAAATAGTATATAGCACACAAAGACCAACAGGAGGCGATGTTTACCTAAAATCTCACCAACTCTGAGAGATTTGGTCTGAATTAGCACATAGCTGGAAGCTTGTTATTGACAAAACAACAAAGGCATAAAGCCTGCATTCAGTCCTTTGAATGTCTACAAAATTGTAGTATCTATAACGCCCACCAAATCAGACATGACTGTATCAGTGTAGTGTGTGTGTGTGTGTGTGTGTGTGCGCATGGGGGGGACTGTCATTTCTAAAGGGCAAGGCAGGGTGTTACCAGTAGAAATGGCTGCAAATCAAAACATATAACATCCTGCTGTTTGTCTTACAAGTCTAAGTCTGGGGCACCGCAGACCAATTTATCATTATTGGGCTGACAAATCATGATTCAGACCATAACATGTTACACTGCCGGCACACACACACACCTACAGACTACCTTTGCCTCTTTACCTTATTGGATTTACAGACTTGTCAGTAGTATAGCACCAACCACCATCCAGGCTATCGATATACGGTATTTCTGAATTTAATGATACAGTAGTGTGACTTTACACTAATGAGAGAATAATGGCCAAATAAAAACTCTTATTTCTCTGTGCTTATTTAAGACAGCAGCCTGTAGCCTGTGGTTTCAGACAGAGATAGTGTCAGTGTGCTGCCATATTGCCTGGCCAGCTCTAGGGCACTGGATAGACAGGAGTAGAAGTGTTTGAGCCTGACACTTTAATAGATATCACAATAATACACTATTAGAGGAGCTAAATTGAGGTTACTGAGCTGGAAAAAGCTGCAGTGATTATAGCAGAGGTGTGATTCAAGTTGCTGTGTGTGTGTGTGTGTGTGTGTTGCACAGGATTCCCAGGAGGAACCGGTATCAATATAGATTAAAAATCCTCCTCTGTCCAGAACTGGTTTGATTGACATGGTGAAAAGTGCCAGTTGGAGAATTGATGGATTATGTATGTATCTTTGACTGGATTCATATAGCAAGTCTGGCTATATGTACTGCATATATATTCTGAAGGAATGCAGTGTTACCGCTTGGGCATGCTGTCACACTGGACTTTTGAGGATTTTCTGAATCAGGAAAAAAGGAAGTGTAAGATATTGTCTTCAGTTTCTTTTTATTTGTGTATCTAATTATTGAGTACTGATTATTTATTGGCGGCACGGTGGTGTAGTGGTTAGCGCTGTTGCCTCACAGCAAGAAGGTCCTGGGTTCGAGCCCCGGGGCCGGCGAGGGCCTTTCTGTGTGGAGTTTGCATGTTCTCCCCGTGTCCGCGTGGGTTTCCTCCGGGTGCTCCGGTTTCCCCCACAGTCCAAAGACATGCAGGTTAGGTTAACTGGTGACTCTAAATTGACCGTAGGTGTGAATGTGAGTGTGAATGGTTGTCTGTGTCTATGTGTCAGCCCTGTGATGACCTGGCGACTTGTCCAGGGTGTACCCCGCCTTTCGCCCGTAGTCAGCTGGGATAGGCTCCAGCTTGCCTGCGACCCTGTAGAAGGATAAAGCGGCTAGAGATAATGAATGAATGAATGAATGAATGATTATTTATTGTGAGTCTCAGTATTTGTGAGAGATTTCACAGGTTGAATATGACATCTTGGGTCATTTTGTGAAAGAGGGGAAAAAGGATAAAATTAGCATCAGCACTATTATCTGATTTGAATGTAAATTACTGTGGTACAAGCTGAAGCTTAATGTTTTGGGGGTTGTTGTTGTTGTTAGTGAGTCATACCTTTTATTTAAGTAATTTGATTTCTTTTTGAAAAAGGGACACAAAGCAAAACAGACACATGGGAGGGGAAATAGAGGATGAGTAAGAAATGATCTCTGACTCCGTGGAGAAACAATTTTGCTTTCTACTGTAACATATTGGAAGCTTCAAATTAATGTGCTGTTTGGATTTTACATTTTGTGCTATTTTTACTCATCCACCTTTATTATATATTTTAACTATGCATAACTAAATCTGACTTTTGGGCAGGTGTATTTAAGAAAAAAAAATATTTTCTTCAAGTATTAATGCACAGTTACAGTGGTGCTTGAAAGTTTGTGAACCCTTTATAATTTTCTATATTTCTGCATAAATATGACCTAAAACATCATCAGATTTTCACACAAGTCCTAAAAGTAGATAAAGAGAATCCAGTTAAACAAATGAGACAAAAATATTATACTTGGTCATTTATTTATTGAGGAAAATGATCCAATATTACATATCTGTGAGTGGCAAAAGTATGTGAACCTCTAGGATTAGCAGTTAATTTGAAGTTGAAATTAGAGTCAGGTGTTTTCAATCAATGGGATGACAATCAGGTGTGAGTGGGCACCCTGTTTTATTTAAAGAACAGGGATCTATCAAAGTCTGATCTTCAGAACACATGTTTGTGGAAGTGTATCATGGCACGAACAAAGGAGATTTCTGAGGACCTCAGAAAAAGCATTGTTGATGCTCATCAGGCTGGAAAAGGTTACAAAACCATCTCTAAAGAGTTTGGACTCCACCAATCCACAGTCAGACAGATTGTGTACAAATGGAGGAAATTCAAGACCACTGTTACCCTCCCCACGAGTGGTCGACCAACAAAGATCACTCCAAATGGAGGAAATTCAAGACCACTGTTACCCTCCCCACAAGTAGTCGACCAACAAAGATCACTCCAAGAGCAAGGCGTGTAATAGTTGTCGAGGCCACAAAGGACCCCAGGGTAACTTCTAAGCAACTGAAGGCCTCTCTCACATTGGCTAGTGTTAATGTTTATGAGTCTGTGGCGAGACGCACTGAGTTAAGTGCTTCTTAGCAATTGGGGTAGCCTCAACCAATGGCGTGCGTCGCCAGCCTATTTATGGTAGAGTGATTTTGAACTCTGGAGGCGTGACGACCCCCCCACCCGCTGTTTCCTGTCACACCCCTTCCCGTTTACCTGTGGCCGTGCATCCACTGTTTGGCTTTCCTCCGGTCTTGTCCAGCTGTGCATTTTTTGTGCAGTGACTTCCGAACGTTCTCTTGGCGTCTGTATTAAGTGCAGATGACCCATGGAATTCTGTGAACCTCGCTGGGACTAGGCAAGAAGTTTTGGATCATGTGGTGTTGCCGTTTTGGTCCGGGTTTGCTGCTGTTCTTGCCAGCGCGTTTTTACCGAGTGCTGCTTTCTTTGATTGGTGCAGCTGCCTGCATGAGGAGGGCTGCGAAACCACCAACCACCATAGCACTTTAACACTAGTTTTAACCTTTGTTGTGTGTGTGTGGGTGACTACTTGTGTGTCTGATCATCATTCATCTATAATCAGTGTGCGTGTATGTGTGCTTGGAGTGTGGTGTGAGGGATATTTTTTTTTCTGTTAAATTGGGTATTTTTGTTTATTTGCTTTAGTCCTGGAGCGCAAGTGGCCAAGTGGTTAGAGCACTTGACCGCTAAGCGAACGGTCCCTGGTTCGAGCCTCGGCTCGACGGGGATCTGGGGCTCGCTCCCTGTCCACCCAGCAGGGAATGGGGACCTGGTGGAAACACTGGGGAAGTTAAAGGCGGCGAGGAAAGGAACTGGCCACCCTACCTCACTATGCCGATGGCCCAGGACAAGTGCGCTCTCTAACAGGCACTTCCCCAATGTACGAATCGTATATGGGACTCCCCTTTGCTTGCTTTAGTCCTGCTCAGGTTTCACCTGCTGGCAGGAGGTTCTTTTTCTATAGCTGCGGATAGCCAGTGGGCTATCTTATTGGGCCTGATTTATGTTAATGCATTTTCTTTATTTTGTTTATTTGGTTTAATGCTCGCAAGAGCTTATTTTATGAGTTTGTGTGTGGTTAGCAACCACGTTTGTCAACCTTTTCTGCCGTGGCAAGCAGCCTTTGGTTGCCAGCTGTATGCCAGTACTGGTGGGAGGCCATTGCAAGCTGTGGATCATCAGTGGTCCATGTAGTTTCCCTCCCTTAGTTTACATTGTGTGTGGTTGTGCGTTTTAATTGGCTAGTTTGTTGTGATTTAAGCTGTATGTTATTTCTTTGTTTGATTTTCTTTCTTCATATTTCTCTTTTTGTTTATTTACTTTCCAGGTACTGTGTGCCCAAGGCGGGGTGGCAGCTGATCCCTTAGGTGGTGGTGTTTTCCTATTTTCCGTGTGTGTGTTCACGTGTGCCTGTGTGGAATTCTCCTTTTGCTGTGTTTTTGATTTATTTGATTTATTTCTACTTGGTTTGTAGTGAGTGTAGGGTTGCCACCTGTGTCTGACAAAAATCCTGGACATTTCGACCATCCAATCGACCTTTTTGCTTGTAAGCAACGGCGCCCTTCACACATCTAACCCAAGACAAAAATCGCCCTTCTACACTGAAACTGTATTGCTCTAATTAGTAAAAATGACGCTTTTGCTAGTTATTTGTTTAGTTAATTGCTTTACATAATATAGCAGGTCTTCAGTAGCCTGGCAAGCCAGACTAAATGTGAATATTTAGTCTGGCCTCGATCCGTAGACATTTCCGAAGCGGGTAGGAGGAACAACCCGCTGTCTTTCAAACTGTCTCTGTGCGTATAGGCCAATGCTCTGACCAATCAGCGCAACAGTGACTGTGACGTAGTCAGAGCGACAGAAAGCAGTGGGGGAGGCCTTGAAATAAATAATTTTTCAAAATGCATATTAATTAATAAACATGTTCTAGATATTAAGAAGTTTGGAGATAATGACCACAAGTTTGGAGTCTGTACCACATACATAACATACACTCATTTTTTTTTTCCCCAAGTGTTTTTCAAGGGTTTGCTTAAACTGTTTTTGAGAGTTTTTATTTAGTGGTGTTTGGTGAAATAATTTCCCTTAAATTTAAAATAATGGGAAAATAAGAAACAAATCAAAAAGTAATGTTTCAAAGCTGTTTATTAATTCTTCGTACTGCACAAACTAGCCCCATCCTTTTGGCTACGAGCGGAGCTAGCTGGTAGATCAGACTTTTGCCATAGCCGGTCGGCAAAACAGCGAAAACGTCCTTCTTGAAAAGGAATGAGCGGAGAGCCTCTTCCTGCTCATGTTTCAACGAAAACCCCAAGTCTAATTCTTCTAAAACTGATTCCAAAGCGGAGTCAAACGCGCGCTGTTCACTAGCCGTAGCCATCTTTCCTGCTGCGCTTTCTCCAGCATCGCGCAGCTTTGTCGTCACTCCTGCAAAAGGCCGCCCAAAGAATCCAAACAAAAACCTTGCGTTGTGATTGGCGGGCACGATTTGATGCCCGGAGTGTTTTTGTTTACATGGTGCGAGGCTAGACCCATTCGCTAGGCAAAAATATTTTTGGCCGCTAGGCGGGTGGGTCTAGTTTACTAGGCTAGGTCTTCAGTATTTTGGTTTATTTCCAACAGTTTTTGGTTGTGGACACCTGGGGGCAGTAGTGGGCACAGGTAAAAGGGAAATACATAATTAAGTTCTGTTTGTTTGCTTATGTGGAATAAAAATAAATAATCTAATTTTTCATTGTATCTAAGAATACCTGAATGTAACAACGTAAGGCGTAGTGTCAAACAGCTTACCTGATTGCTTAGAGTGTGGTGTGTGCTTTGCTTGTGCTTGCCTGTGCCTCTGCTGCTCTTGGCTAAACAAATACATAGGAGGACATGTAACTGATATAACTTGGCACATACAGTACATACAGGAGTATGTTACTACACTACACTATTTCATTTAATTCACCAAAACCTTACCTAATCTTCCATTTATATTTGGTGTTTTTCTTTGCTGCTGCTATGAGTCCTGGCTGATTTTCAATGAATGTCTTGAACTCAGTACAGGACAACTGAAAGTTTAGCCTGACTTGAAGCTCAGCCTTCACCATTGCAACAGAGAGTCTGTTTCTTTTATCAGTCCAAGCCGGTTCCAGGCTCGCACCAACTCTCTGCTGGGCCAGAGGAAAGAACCGCTTACGTCAGCGGGGGGGCGGAGTTGTTAAGACCAACAACAATAACAAGACCATGAAAGATCGCCATTTTTAAGCGCCGAGAAGCAGCAGCTGTACAAACGCGAAGTCATCCATTATTATTGTTGTTGTTGTTACTGCTGCTTCTTCCGTGTTTTTGCTTTGATATTCGCGCCAAGGTTTATGTAAACGTAGCGCCGTAACTGACGTATACAGCGACGTAAGTGACGTATACAGCGACGTAATGACGTATTCAGCGACGTGATGACGTGGCTCCGCTTAGTGGCGCTTAGGACGGGCGAGCTATGGAAAAGCAAACTGGTTCTCAGCTGGCTCGCAAGTTGAAATACACATTTTGCCCATCATGTACAAAAAACCGGGACATTCAGTGTCCCGGATTTTTATTTTTTTTTTCCGGGACAGACCATGAAAATCCGGGACAATCAGGAAAAACCGGGACAGGTGGCAACACTAAGTGAGTGTGACACGTGGGCTTGTATGGTGTGCCTCCTTGGATCCCTCCTCCGTCTCCTGGTATCTTGCCCCCTGCTGGTAGGCCTCAGCCCTGTTAATATTGATTTTTCCCTTACCCTCGCCCCACATACATGTCAGTCAGTCCTTTGGCGTGTGAATGAAAGTGATTGTGAAGTAAAGGGAAGAACTTTTATTTTTGTAAACATTGTAACAAAATAAAATAGCTTTTTTGTATTTTCATAACTTTGGTCTCTGGTGTCTTTAGTCAAATGAACCTTGCGTGTCAACATTGTGAAGTGTTTTCTGGTTAATATTCCTGGGGTGAAAGTCCCCTGGTGGCGTAGTCAGTAATTGTTCTTCTGCTTAAGGTCAAATTTAGTCAACGCGTTGCTTTTCTGCCCTAAAAAGGCCACAAGTCCACCATCAGGAGAACACTGAACAACAATGGTGTGCATGGCAGGGTTGCAAGGAGAAAGCCACTGTTCTCCAAAAAGAACATTGCTGCTTGTCTGCAGTTTGCTAAAGATCACGTGGACAAGCCAGAAGGCTATTGGAAAAATGTTTTGTGGATGGATGAGACCAAAGTAGAATTTTTTGGTTTAAATAAGCGTTATGTTTGGAGAAAGGAAAACACTGCATTCCAGCAATAAGAACCTTATCCCATCTGTGAAACATGGTGGTGGTAGTATCATAGTTTGGGCCTGTTTTGCTGCATCTGGGCCAGGACGGCTTGCCATCGTTGATGGAACAATGAATTCTGAATTATACCAACAAATTCTAAAGGAAAATGTCAGGACATCTGTCTATGAACTGAATCTCAAGAGAAGGTGGGTCATGCAGCAAGACAACGACCCTAAGCACACAAGTCATTCTAGCAAAGAATGGTTAAAGAAGAATAAAGTTAATGTTTTGGAATGGCCAAGTCAAAGTCCTGACCTTAATCCAATCGAAATGTTGTGGAAGGACCTGAAGCGAGCAGTTCATGTGAGGAAACCCACCAACATCCCAGAGTTGAAGCTGTTCTGTACAGAGGAATGGGCTAAAACTCCTCCAAGCCGGTGTGCAGGACTGATCAACAGTTACCAGAAACCTTTAGTTGCAGTTATTGCTGCACAAGGGGGTCACACCAGATACTGAAAGCAAAGGTTCACATACTTTTGTCACTCACAGATTAGATTAGATTAGATTAGATTAGATTAGATTAGATTAGATTAGATTAGATTAGATAAAACTTTATTGATCCCTTTGGGAGGGTTCCCTCAGGGAAATTAAGAAATGTAATATTGGATCATTTTCCTCAATAAATAAATGACCAAGTATAATATTTTTGTCTCATTTGTTTAACTGGGTTCTCTTTATCTACTTTTAGGACTTGTGTGAAAATCTGATGTTGTTTTAGGTCATATTTATGCAGAAATATAGAAAATTCTAAAGGGTTCACAAACTTTCAAGCACCACTGTACTTTATATTTGATTAACTTAAACAGTAGGGGAAAATATTGTGGCAAGTACAAATGTTTTGACTCCCTACTAAGTCAGAACTTAGTAACAACCCCTTTGGCAGATATCACAGCTTGCAAATGCTTTTTTTTTTGTAGTCAGCTAGGAGTGTTTCCTTTCTTGTTTCATGAAATTTCATGAACTTCTTCCTCTCTTCCTTGCAGAATGTTTCTCTCCTTGCATTTCTGAGATATGTTTGAGCCTTCTTGCATGCACATCATGTTTAAGATCTACCCACAGATTTTCAATGATGTTCAAGTCAGGGGACTGTAACAATCTTTGTCCTAATGTAGAATCCAGTCTCTATTCAGCTTCAGTTGTTTGACCGACTGGGTCATAATTGCTTACAGAATTTGTTGATATTTACTAGAATCCATTCTTCCATCTAGCTGTACAGTATTTCATGTGCCCTAAAGCAGAATATATGCACCACCATGACAGAGAATTGGAAAGGTGTTCTTTTCGCCAAACACTGCTCCTTTGTTCTCCAAACATACATTTGATGATTATCACCAAAGAGCTCCATTTTTCCATCATCAGTCCACAGCACTTGTTTCTAAAATACCTCTGGCTTATCTAGATATTGTTTGGTGTACATCAGATGTTCATTTTTGTGATGAAGTCACAGTTAAGGTATCCTTCTGATGACTCTTCCATGCAGATCATGTTTGTGCAAGCAACACTTCAGAGTACAATGGCAGACAACCAGAGGTGGAAAGTAACGAATTACATTACTCACGTTACTGTACTTGAGTAGCTTTTTTGTGTACTTATACTTTTTCAAGTAATTTTTAAAGAGTGTACTTTTACTTTTACTTAAGTATGTTTTCTTTTAAGTAGTGTACTTCGGTACATTTTACATCACAACCGTTACTGAGTAAATAAATAAATAAATAAATAAATAAAAAGGCTAAAACGGAGAAGGGGAAATGCGTTCTGGAAATGAATCACGGGAAGGACAGTTGTCGCGCGCACGAGTCTCACACAGACGATGGCAGACATGCACCGGCGCTTTAAGGGGGGGGCTTCGGGGGGCTCAAGCCCCTGGGCCACAGCCAATCAGGGGCCTTGTAATATTAATAAAATAATAAACTGTCGGAATCGTGGGCCTACATTAATGTACGGATAGAAATAAGGTTAGAAATAAATGAGCGCACAGTAGCCTGCTGTAAGAGACATGGTGGATGTGGTTCGCGAAACGAACACCCACAACTGTACCAGAATAAAATGTAACAAAATGTAACGTCACACACGAAAGCACACCAAAGACTGCAGACTACTGAGACACAAATTTAGAGGCTTTGAAAGATGAAGCGTTCACATGTTAGCGGGGCGCATAAAAGGAAAAAAAAGAGAGATGCAGGTAATGATAGAATCGTTGCCTAAAGTCACAGACTTTTTTAAGGTAAGGATCACCAATCTGTTCAGAATATCAGGTACTTATCAGTTATCAGCCTACCAGCAGCTAGGCTATGTGTAGCTAGGCTAGATATGCTATGATCTGTCCAACAGTAAAATAAATCAGTTGTGATTTGAATACGTGTCGTGTGATTTGAGTTATAATCCTGTTAGTATAACAGCATATTTCGATGGGGATAATAAAATGTCTAAAACGGCATCTACTGAAGAAATTGATGAAAAGATTGTAGCCTATAATGTTCACAGTTCGGGCAGCAGACAGAGTAAGCATACTGAGGGGAATAGCAATACAAAGCTAGCGCATATCCACATTTCTCGCTAGCTGTGTTGGGTGTGTTGTTAACCCGTGTGGATTTAAGTGAAATACTTGAGAAGTTCTGTGGTCAAGACAACGTTTTAAGGTAAGGACGCTTGATTATTAATGTTTGCCCGCCGTGGCTTGTTGTTGACGAAAGGCCCACGTGATTTTGCCTTATGCAGCTACTGCTAGCGTCATGCTTTGAACTAGGTTAAGCTCATTTGCGCTAAAGGATGGGTTTATTGAAGGACTTTGATGTAGCTAGTTTCTTTTTAAAAAATCATATGCTCAAAACAGTATGCCCGTGTTCATCATGTTTAACTTTTTTCTTGATGGAGTGCGTGAAATATTGTTGCAAGTGGTATTTCGATGCAGTCATGTCAAAAAGGCAGTTGAATGCACGGTCTTATTCAAGGAGAAGGAAGACTTGCATGATGCTTGAACATAGATCGGTAAAATAGACCCTAGTAGGACTTGGTTTCGTGTATTTCGGTCTGTAGAGTTATGAGTTTGGCTGCTGTCCATGGTGTTTACGTTTCATGTGGCCGCTGAGCCAAGTACCTTGACTTGCAGTGAATGTTTGTTTTCATGCCGCCGAGCTATTTTTATGTATTTTATTTTTTAAAAGGACTTGTCTGTAGGTGTGTGTGTTTTATGTTTACAACACATAGGTCTACATTATAGCGCACGCGCGCTTGTGTGGTTATCTCTGGCCATGCCCCTGCGTGAAAGTTACGCAGTATCACTGTCCTGTCCGTGGTAATAATCAGAACCGGCTCTGTAATGATAAT
This sequence comes from Neoarius graeffei, assembly GCF_027579695.1. Lineage (NCBI taxonomy): Eukaryota > Metazoa > Chordata > Actinopteri > Siluriformes > Ariidae > Neoarius > Neoarius graeffei. Next base: position 56,506,818 of record NC_083570.1, on the reverse strand, counting down.
GCGCGTATTCTTCTCTCCCTCTGTGGTTGGATGTGTTGAGCGATGTGAGCGTGGGCCTTGCGCAGCTACGCTGAGCCAAATGTAACCTATCGTAGGCTTCTAGGCTAATTACGCGTTTACACTGTAAATGCTTGACACGTATTGCAAATAAAATAAGAGTGTTTTCCTGGCCAACGGTAAGGGTAGGGTTGACAGGTAGCCTATGAGGGGCCTAGCCCCTGGGCCACGGGTGTTGATAAAGCGCCCCTGCGGACATGGAGGAGACCGAGGAACCTGTGGTGGACGACCCTGCAGAAAACGCAATTTCTTCCAGTAATGAAGTGCACCCCTGGCCCTACATACATGATCACTTCAGCTTCGTAGAAAAAAGGGGTGACAGTTTCATTATGCAATGCAGATTATGTGTGCCCAAGAAGACAACCATTGCGGCATACAAAAATTCGACGTCTAATCTGTGCAAGCATGTTGAGGTAAGTATTGTCATTGGCATCATAATCACGGGCGCAGATAGAGGGTGGGACGGGTGGGATTCGTCCCACCCAGATTTAAATTCACCTCGTTCGGTCCCCCCCACTTATAGGGAGGAAAAAACGTCTATGCTGTCTTTCTTTGCATAAGGCAAACCTCACGGAAAAATCAAAAGACTAATTACCATTCGGTTTATTGAGGTGCACAGCAGTGTATACATAGTTGCAACAACTCACATAAAACAAAACAAAGACTGATATTCAGTTGGTTGAGCTGCACAGACTGCACAGGTTGTGAGCTCGAGCTTGGCTGCTATGGTTACCCACAACAAGTTTGACAGGCATATCGGGGTTGGGGTTGGTTTGCTGGCAGCTTTGTCCCCCCCAGTTTTTTGTCCCCCCCAGTTCAAAAAATGTATCTGCGCCCCTGATCATAATGTTTCCTTTCCATAGTAAAACCGACAATAGGCTGGTTATATTCCAAAAATAGTGGATGGCATTGCTAATGTTGAAGTAGCAACCTGTTGGTACTGTAACATAATGGTAACTAGTCTGTTATTCGGTTGGCTAATCATGCAAGCAAGTTAGCTCGCCAACCTGACGTGATCAGTCCTCCTACCATTCTACATCCAACAGGCCAGAAAGGAATACTAAGCAAAACAAATAATGTTTGAATTGAATTGTTCAATAACACACAGTGCACACAGGCAAGCTACGAGATTTCGGTGCAACATTTCACTTTCATATTTCGTGTACAATGCTTTGTGTGTGGTCAGGGCGATGTAAACGACATGACTGTGTGTATTGACCTTTTTTGTTTGTCTCAGTTTTAATGCAGCATTATCCTAAGCATTCAATTTGATACACTTCCTTTAAATAAAACATCTGGGTTGAGATGTACATATATCCTTGTTTCCTCTTCTTTTTCATTTTTGCACAACACAATGGAGGCAGAAAACACCCATTGTTAAAAGTAACGTTTTACTTTTACTCAAAGTACATTTTAAATGATCTACTTTTTACTTTTACTTGAGTAGATTTTTTGTCTGGTAACTTTACTTGTACTTAAGTAAAATTTCATCAGAGTAACAGTACTTGTACTTGAGTATAATATTTTAGTACTCTTTCCACCTCTGCAGACAACCCCCTGTGTCATTTAGGGATTTTCCTTTGTCTTTCTGATCAGCATACAGGCAGTTCTATCTGAAAGTTTTCTTGCTTTTCCAGATCCTTGACTTCCACAGTTGCCCTTTCAGACAGTGGACATTGCAAGCTGGAAACACTTTGATATATTTTTATAGCCTTTCTCTGCTTTGTAGGCATCCGTTAGATTCATTTTCAAACCCTCAGTCAGCTTCTTAGAGAAGCCTGCGGCTATTGAGGGTTAGGACAACGCTTGAAGAGTTAGAAATGTATTATGCTCTGGAACTGTTATTCCTAATGACAATTCTTGATCTTCCTAATCAAGTCCTAATGAGTCAATTAAGCTCTCTCACTTTACAACTGGGGCATGACAGATAATTGTCCACCCTATCGTCTGGAGATCTCAACTTCAAATCACAGTGATGCCACAGCCATCTGTGACGGGGGGGGGACATGTTCTCTGTGTTGAAAGAATGGCATACTATCTCTCCCTTGTCAATCAAAATGACACTAGCCAATATAAAAACGTAACGCTGACCAAAATGTGGCATCCATGCATCCATGGCAGGACGCGATAGTGCATATGTAGAATTATTGTTAAAAACCACACAAAAAAATCCAGGATATCAGAAGTAGTTTACTGATTACTTACAGTACATAGCTCAGTAATATTTTATATTATGGTTCTTTTGATTGGCCATGTACTTCATAATTAATACACCAGAAGTAACATTGACAAATTAACTATGAGCTGTATTAATTGTTTTTTAATAAATAATGCACTAAATAATCAACTCCTGCATTACTGCATCCATCAATGAATAAAATTACAGTGTCTTGCAAAAGTATTCATCCCCCTTGGTGTTTGTCCTGTTTTGTCCTGTTTACAAACTGGAATTAAAATTGATTTTTAGAGGGTTAGCCCCATTTGATTTACACAACATGCCTACCACTTTAAAGGTGCAAATTGTTATTTTACTGTGACACAAACAATAATTAAGATGAAAAAACAGAAATGTGGAGTGTGCATAGGTATTCACCCCCCAAAGTCAATATTTTGTAGAGCCACCTTTTGCTGCAATTACAGCTGCAAGTCTCTTGGGGTATGTCTCTATTAGCTTAGCACATCTAGCCACTGGGATTTTGCCCATTCCTCAAGGCTAAACTGCTCCAACTCCTTCAAGTTAGATGGGTTGCATTGGTGTACAGCAATCTTCAAGTTATGCCACAGATTCTCAACTGGATTCAGGTCTGGGCTTTGATTAGGCCATTCCAAGACATTTAAATGTTTCCCTTTAAACCACTCCAGTGTAGCTTTAGCAGTATCTTTAGGGTCATTGTCCTGCTGGAACATGAACCTTTATCCCAGTCTCAAACCTCTAGCTGACTCAAACAGGTTTTCCTCCAGAATTGCCCTGTATTTAGTGCCATCCATCTTTCTTTCAGTCCTGACCAGCTTTCCTGTCCCTGCAGATGAAAAACATCCCCACAGCATGATGCTGCTACCACCATGCTTCATTGTAGGGATGGTATTCTCAGGGTGTTGGGTTTGTGCCACACATGGCATTTCCCATGATGGCCAAAAAGTTCAATTTTTGTCTCATTTGACCAGAGAATCTTCTTCCATGTGTTTGGGGAGTCTGCCACATGCTGTTGGGCAAACTCCAAAAGTGATTTTTTAAGCAATGGCTTTTTTCTGGCCACTCTTCCATAAAGCCCCTCTCTGTGGATTGTACGGCTTAAAGTGGTCCTATGGACAGATACTCCCATCTCCGCTGTGGATCTTTGTAGCTCCTTCAGTGTTATCTTTGGTGTTTTTGTTGCATCTCTGATTAATGCCCTCCTTGCCCGGTCTGTGAGTTTTGGTGGGCGGCCTTCTCTTGTCAGGTTTGTAGTGGTGCCATATTCTTTCCATTTTGCTATAATGGATTTAATGGTGCTCTGTGGGATATTCAAAGTTTGGTATATTTTTTATAACCCAACCCTGATCCATACTTCTCCACAACTTTGTCTCTGACCTGTTTGGAGGCTCCTTGGTTTTCATGTTGCTTGCTTAGTAGTGTTGCAGAGTCAGGGTCCTTCCAGACCAGGTTGATTTATACAAACATCATGTGACAGATCATGTGACACTTTGCACACAGGTGGATTTTAATCAACTAATTATGTGACTTATGAAGTGAATTGGTTGGACCAGCTCTTATTTAGGGGTTTCATACAAAAGAGGGTGAATACCTATGCACACTCCAGATTTCTGTTTTGTCATCTTAATTATTGTTTGTGTCACAATTAAACAACAACTTGCACCTTTAAAGTGGTAGGCATGGTGTGTATATCAAATGGTGCTGACCTTACAATAATCCATTTTAATTCCAGCTTGTAATGTGACAAAACAGGACAAACAGCAAGGGGGATTAATGCTTTTGCAAAACACTGTAAATGTACAAAGACCAGTATGATCCAACACCTTAGTTAAAATTGATCCATTATCCGTAACCGATTATCCTGTGCAGGGTCGCAGGCAAGTTGGAGCCTATCCCAGCTGACTATGGGCGAGAGGCAGGGTACACCCTGGACAAATTGCCAGGTTATTGCAGGGCTGACACATAGAGACAAACAAGCTTTCACACCTACATTCAATTTAGAGCCACCAATTAGCCTAGCCTGCATGTCTTTGGACTGTAGAGGAAACCCAAACACTCAGAGGAAACTCACGCAGACATGGGGAGAACATACAAACTCCACACAGAAAGGACCCCGTTGGCCACTGGGCTCGAACCCAGAACCTTCTTGGTGTGAGGTGACAGTGCTAACCACTACACCACGCCACCCCCTTAGTTAAAATGGGGTGCCAAATTCAGAACTGGGGCTAAATTGCAGGTTCCATTATTTATACCAGCCCTGCGATAACCTGGCAACTTATCCAGGGTGTACCCCACCTCTCTCGCCCATAGTCAGCTGGGATAGGCTCCAGCTTGCCTGCGACCCTGTAGGACAGGATAAGCAGCTACAGATAATAGATGGATTATTTATACCTTTGATCCGGGCTGTGTCATGCTCTTCAGACTTTCAAGTTCCCAATTCTACACTGTTCAGCTTCCCTTTACAGCAATTCAAACAGACTTGACCTGGGAAGATATTTCTGTCTTTGTGATATCTACAGTCGACTGTGTTGGACATTGTATGTCATTAATTTGCCAGGCTCATTTCACTTAAGGAACCTGGCTTGATTAGGGCCTGCCTTAGGGTTTTAGCACCATGACAAAGCACATCAACATCAACCAAAGTCTACGAGAAACCAGTAGGAAAGTTACAGAGTCACTGCATGACTCTTTGAAATCCTTCTGTCTCTGAGTGTTTGAGCTCATACCACACTTCTCTGTTCTGAGATTAAATCTAGCTCATTAAATTAAATTAGAGATTAAATATAGTAGAGATTAAATATTGCTCAAGGTAAAGTGGTGTTTGAAAGTTTGTGAACCCTTTAGAATTTTCTATATTTCTGAATAAATATGACCTAAAGCATCATCAGATTTTCACACAGGTCGTAAAAGTAGATAAAAAGAACCCAGTTAAACAAATGAGACAAAAATATTATTCTTGGTCATTTATTTATTGAGGAAAATGATCCAATATTACATGTCTGTGTTAGGGTTTTGCTGGGACTCAAACCTGGTTCGCTGGTGTGATAATCCAGCAAACCCCCACTAGGCCACCAGGGGAATGACTCAAGTGGTCCCTGTCTCTGCCAGATAGCAGTAGCCCAGGCTCACGCCTTACCAGCTAACAAGGTTATCACAAAGGCAATCTTGCGGCAATCCATAGTGTAGGTGGTAGGCTGAAGCTCAAAGGTGAGTTGACACTGGGTAAGGAACTCTCGACACTCACTGTGCTTGCCGTCATACCTCTGTGGTGCAGGAAGGCTGGGTTCGCAAGGTGAAGAAGGCAGCATGGCAGGAGGCACTGGAGCAGGAGCAGATGGTGGAGCAGGAACAGAATCAGGTGGAGGAGATAGGGGCAGAGAAGTCAGCTGTGCCAGGGTTCTCCCAATCTGCTGAAGCAGTACCTCGTGGTGAGCAAGGGTCTCACGTTGGCTTGTCCATGGTGTATCTGAGGCGTGTTAACGCAGCCATCATTCCCTGAAGGTTGGCCAGGTAGACAGATGAAGAAGCCTCTGCTGAGTCAGTCAGGACAGAATCTTTCTGTTAGGGTTTTGCTGGGATTCGAACCTGGTTCGCTGGTGTGATAATCCAGCAAACCCCCACTAGGCCACCAGGGGAATGACTCAAGTGCAGAGGCGTGAGGCAGAAGTAGGAAGGTATCAAAAACAGTTTATTTACACTATGTACAATCTAAGGGAAAAAACAAAAAGAATAATCCAAAGCTCAGAAGATAAACCAAAAATAAAAATATCCAAAGGTACAAAGTCCAAAATCCAAATAAGAAAAAAGGCAAAAACTCAAATGCTCAGAAGATCAAAAAGGTCAAAAACAAAATCCACAAAGTCCAAAAAGAAAGAAGCAAAAACCAAGAATACAAAGACACAGGCAAGGTACATGGGACAGAGGGAACTAGCACTAACAGCATAACATAGGAAAAAGACTCCGTGACAAGGGAACAAACAGAGGGGTATTTATACACAAACTAATTAAGGACAGGGCGGGGCAGGAAACAGGCAATAAGACAAAAACAAAACACAGAACACAGTGGTGACCTCTAGAGGCCCAAAACAAACATGACCAGAAAAGGAAATGACAGTGGCCTCTAGAGGCCAAAACAGTCCCAGTCCTAACAGTCTGTGAGTGGCAAAAGTATGTGAACGTTTGCTTTCAGTATCTGGTGTGACCCCCTTGTGCAGCAATAACTGCAACTAAACGTTTCCGGTGATCTTTAGCAAACTGCAGATGAGCAGCAATGTTCTTTTTGGAGAGCAGTGGCTTTCTCCTTGCAACCCTGCTATGCACACCATTGTTGTTCAGTGTTCTCCTGATGGTGGACTCATGAACATTAACATTAGCCAATGTGAGAGAGGCCTTCGGTTACTTAGAAGTTACCCTGGAGTGCTTTGTGACCTTGCCGACTATTACATGTCTTGCTCTTGGAGTGATCTTTGTTGGTTGACCACTCCTGGAGAGGATAACAATGGTCTTGAATTTCCTCCATTTGTACACAATCTGTCTGACTGTGGATTGGTGGAGTCCAAATTCTTTAGAGATGATTTTGTAACCTTTTCCAGCCTGATGAGCATCAACAATGCTTTTTCTGAGGTCCTCAGAAATCGCCTTTGTTCGTGCCATGATACACTTCCACAAACGTGTTGTGAAGATCAGCCTTTGATAGATCCCTGTTCTTTAAATAAAACAGGGTGCCCACTCACACCTGATTGTCATCCCATTGATTGAAAACACCTGACTCTAATTTCACCTTCAAATGAACTGCTAATCCTAGAGGTTCATATACTTTTGCCACTCACAAATATGTAATATCGGCTCATTTTCCTGAATAAATAAATGACCAAGTATAATATTTTTGTCTCATTTGTTTAACTGGGTTCTCTTTATCTACTTTTAGGACTTGTGTGAAAATCTGTTGATGTCTTAGGTCATATTTATGCAGAAATATAGAACATTCTAAAGGGTTCACAAACTTTCAAGCACCACTGTAAGCTTAATGTTAGCCTGCTTTATCCTCCATAACCTGCTGTAATGCGTGTTTGGGTTCACTGTCCTGTTGTAACTCCCAAGTCCCAAGTCGTGTTCAAGTTTTTGATGGTTTATGCTGAAGAATTCTGAGGTCGTCCTCCTTCTTCATTATTCCATCCACTTTGTGCAATGAACCAGTTCCACTGGCAGTAAAACAGCTCCAGAGCATGATGATCCTACCACCACCACCAGCTGGTACAGTGTTCCTCTGTACATGGTGGTCATTGTGGCCAAACAACTCAATCATTGTCTCATCTGACCACACAGCTTTCCTCCAGAAGGCTTTTCCTTTGTCCATGTGGTCAGCTTCATATTTTAGTTAAGCTTGAAGGTGTCAATTTTGGAGCAGGGGGTTATTTCTTGGATAGCAGCCTCTTAGTCCATGGTGATCTGAACTGTAGACAGTGATCCATCTGCTTCCAGTTCATGGTAGGGCTGTGCCATGGTGGTTCCTGGGTTATTCCTGGATCAGAACCAATTTCCTTTCAGCTGTGGGTGACAGTTTGGGTTTTCTTGAAGCAAAGTGGCTTGGCAAAGTGACTGCACCTCCCAGTAACTGACATACTATTGTTTGAACTGATCATGGAATTTGCAGTTGTTTAGAAATGGCTCCAAGAGACATTCCTAAGTTGTATATATCTGCAATCCACTTTCTCAGATCTGCACTGAGCTCCTTGGACTTTCCCATTTTACCGTGTTGGTCAATCCAATGAGTGCTGTAAACAAACCCTTTTTATGAAGGCACAGAGAAGCTACCAGCTGGAGTCAATCATGATCACTAACAGGAACTTAAGAGACTTTGGCCTTGGTAAGATAAGAGACATTTTGGATGTTTCAGTACCTCTCAATTAATAGTCTAAGTGAGCGTATGTAAATTTTTTGACCCTGTATGTATAATTTTGACCCTGTGTTGATTTCAGAAAACCCAAATAAAATTAAAACTTGTGTACCAAATTCTAGTGTTTTTTTTTATTCAAGCTGTATGCTGTACAATCATTCTGCCACAGAAAAAGACCAGTTCAAAGAAATTACTGAAAGCCCAAATATTGCCATGACATTCATATCCAAGATGACATTCATGTCACTGTATGTAAACTTCTGACCACAACTGCAGATTAAGGAATGTACTGTATTTACAGTAAAATTAGAAAAACAATATGTGGGTCTTTTTTTTGACACATTCTTGTTTCAATTTGCTGTCTCACAATGAATTTTTGCACCACTGAACTCATTTTGTAGTGATATGCCCCAGAATATGTATGGATATTCTTCTTGGACAGAAGATCATAAGTTATTGCAAATATTCAATACTTCTCTATATGGAGACCTTTTATACATGCGTAAATTAAATAGTATGCCATTGGTCAATGCACATGCATTTTGCCACCATAACATTTACTGATGCATCACCTTTGTGTCTTTTCTCTCAATAGCCACATGTTCACCACATGTTTTATGAACAAAACTACTGATCAAGTAACACTAGAATAACAATCTGTATGCTAATTCAGTAACAGAGTGCTACTATAATTCTGTGCATACATCTTGAACTTTTTTTTTTAATCATTTGGCTTGTGACTAGTAACCTACCAAGTTGGAACATTTGCAAATGTTATTTCTGAAAACTAGAACAGAGATCAGAGAATGTATAACAAGTAGAAATAAAAATACAGTACACGTTAAAAAAAAAGTATTTATCCAAGGAGCAGTTGGGGGTTAGGTGCCTTGCTCAAGGGCAACCTCAGGCCATGGCTGCCCCATGTTAACCTAACCACATGCCTTTGAACTGTAGGGGAAACTGGAGCACCTGGAGGAAACCCATGCAGACACGGGGAGAACATGCAAACTCCACACAGAAAGGCCCCCTGTTGGCCACTGGGCTCGAACCCAGAACCTTCTTAGCAGCAGTGCTAACCATTACACCACTGTGCCACCCATTATTACTGATCAGCTCTTCAGGTGTCATTCTAGGAATTTCAGGTCAAACCTGCTTTTAGTTACCCTGGAAAAGGTTCTCTGTCATGCCAAAGTCACCTTAGTACCAATAGTTCTACACAGTCATGTGAGACATCAAATGCTACAATGATGTGCCTTATTCAGATGTGTTATGAAAGTCAGATAGGACTTGCTCACATCACATGTCACAGTTCACGTTGAGTGACTGAAGGATGGAATAATGCTGCCAGACAACTGAGTGATGTCTTTCCACAATAAATATGCCATTTTCAAATGTGTGATCTGTTATTGTCGGCATTAAACAAAGCCAATAGTATAATAATATGTACAGTGTGACGGTTTACAGTGTGCTCCATGTTCAGAATTGTCTTACAATGGCTGTCAAGCTTAACACAGACTTCAATTCAATTCAGTTTTTCTTGTATAGCACTTTTAACAATAGACATTGTCACAAAGCTGCTTTACAGAAATCTGAACGTTGATTTCGAGCCCTGATGAGCAACCCAGAGGTGACAGTGGCAAGGAAAAACTCCCTGAGAAGACATGAGGAAGAAACCATGAGAGAAATCAGGGTCAAAAGGGAACCCATCCTCTTTTGGGTGGCACCAGATAGTGGGATTATTAATCATTACTCTTCTACAACTGAATAAACTCATTCAAAAAAGTCATTATTACTAAGCGTGTTGAAAAGATCAGTAAACGCATCATAGTTTTAGAATTACAATAGAATACAGAATAGTTCACAACACTATTACATCTTTTGGACATCTTTTGTGATGAAGGTTGTGGAGTGATATGATGTTATATGTGATTAAATTATGAATATGAATCTTGAAAACTGCCATCAAAGCTCAAGCAGGCGGTTCACAAAAAAACCCAATTGTCATGTTTTAATGTAGTTTTCTCCACTGACTCACTGCTACTTCGTATCTGTTTAAGTTACATGTTACAGTTTTGTATTTGTTTATGATACAACTTAAATCACTAATGACAACAGTATATCGCAAGCCAATAATCTATTTTAGGCGATCAAACTGAAAAAAAAATTTGCAAAAGTGAAAATATCTTGAAAAGTGAAAACATCAAAATTTTATCATCTCATCTCATTATCTGTAGCCGCTTTATCCTTCTACAGGGTCGCAGGCAAGCTGGAGCCTATCCCAGCTGACTACGGGCGAAAGGCGGGGTACACCCTGGACAAGTCGCCAGGTCATCACAGGGCTGACACATAGACACAGACAACCATTCACACTCACACCTACGGTCAATTTAGAGTCACCAGTTAACCTACAGTAACCTGCATGTCTTTGGACTGTGGGGGAAACCGGAGCACCCGGAGGAAACCCACGGAGACACCATGCAAACTCCACACAGAAAGGCCCTCGCCGGCCCCGGGGCTCGAACCCGGACCTTCTTGCTGTGAGGCAACAGCGCTAACCACTACACCACCGTGCCACCCCAAATTTTATCATATTTTCTATTAATGTTGATAAACCAAATATGTTTATTAAACCTATTTCTAGACATTTCTACTCATTTCAAGCTTTACATTTTCTCATTTTAATTGCAGATAATTCCGTTTCTTTCTAGAAATACCACAAATATAACAAGACTATTTAAAGTTAGGAGGTTAGTTAAAATGACCAGAATTAAGTTTAATTGTCTTATGTTTCGTTTACTGGATTTTAATACTAGATTGATTATATTCTTGCATTTTTTGCAGTGCAGGTCATTTTATTTTTATTTATTCTGTTTATGGCCAAGTATGACCACCAAAGACGTGTTTGTCCATTTCTATAATCAGTCATTTAATTATGCATTTTATATTTCTAATTTATCTCTAGGTGTTAAACATTTATACAAATCCATTCCCTGGCCTTTCTTTGCCCTTTCCACATGCATCAAGTGAAAGCAGCACTAATTTGTTTTGATCAACAGGTTAATTGAGCACAAACACACAGAGCATTGTTTCCATGTTGTGTGATGAGACACACATCAGCCACCTCACACATTTACCAGCATAAAGCTTTCATTAATCAGGGATGGGCATGCGTCAAAACAGTTCATTATGACTAATTATGTAGAGTATGTCTATAATCGACATACTTTGAAGTTGCATTTTTCACATCACCCATCAAGCAATTGATTAAAAAATTGTAAAAAAAATATACTCCAATGAGTTAGACAACACGAAAAAAATAAATAAATACATGCGTGATATTTGAATCAAGAGCAGAATTTCTACTAAAGTAAAGTTCACCAAAAAGGAAATAGATAAATAATGGCAGGTTTTTTAAAAACCATTATTGTAGTAATATGGACATGATATCGATATGTAAAAGCTAAATTTTACTTAAGTGGAAATTCTGCCCTTTATTTAAACATTTTGATCCATGATTTTTTTTTCACTGAAGAAAAGGGGTGTGTATTATCCCTTCATGTAGTTATTTGTAAATTTCCAAATTTTACAGGTGATTGACTGAACAGGGGCAGCACGGTGGTGTAGTGGTTAGCGCTGTCGCCTCACAGCAAGAAGGTCCGGGTTCGAGCCCCATGGCCGGCGAGGGCCTTTCTGTGTGGAGTTTGCATGTTCTCCCCGTGTCCGCGTGGGTTTCCTCCGGGTGCTCCGTTTTCCCCCACAGTCCAAAGACATGCAGGTTAGGTTAACTGGTGACTCTAAATTGAGCGTAGGTGTGAATGTGAGTGTGAATGGTTGTCTGTGTCTATGTGTCAACCCTGTGATGACCTGGCGACTTGTCCAGGGTGTACCCCGCCTTTCGCCCGTAGTCAGCTGGGATAGGCTCCAGCTTGCCTGCGACCCTGTAGAACAGGATAAAGCGGCTAGAGATGATGAGATGAGATTGACTGAACACATTTGTCACATCAGCAGCAGAGTCCATTCTGGACTCTGGTTCCCAGAATGCACTATGGTCTACAGATATGGCTGCCATGAACTACAACTCCTATCATGCACATTCACCGTCACCTGAGTACTGAGTATGCACACCTGTTCCTCATTACACACACACTATATAAACAGACTTTGGATAATGCCTCTTTGTGATGTAATATTCAGTGTGCTTTTACTGGACTTACCAAGCGTTTATATTTTGTATTTGTGTCTCTGTTTTTTGCTATTTTGGATATTGCCCTAGTATTGATGTTTACTGTTCGCCTGAACCCTTGCCTGGCCTTGACCTTGAGTGTGATTCTTATTTTGGATTTGTTTGCTGAACTTTTTATTAAAAACACTAACCCTAACTTAACACGAAGTTAAAAGGGACAGTGTACATTAATTAGCATGCTTATTTACATAGCTATGTAAATGTACCAGATTTAGCCACATAGACTAATTTCCATCTGTAATTCCTGTCAGGTTGATGTTAAAAAGAAGAGAAAACAATAACAACACACAGACATGTATGAGAAGCATAAAAGCAAGGACACTGACACTTAACATAGACAATTAGTACACAATTAACATACAGTGACTTTGAAAACATGAGCAAAAGCACATACAGTTGCGGTTAGAAGTTTACATACAGTGACATGAATGTCATCTTGGATATGAATGTCATGGCTTTCAGTAATTACTTTGAACTTCTTTTTCTGTGGCAGAATGTACAGCATACATCTTTAAGAAAAAAGAAACACTAGAAATTGGTGCACAAGTTTTAATTTTCTTTGGGTTTTCTGAAATCAACACAGGGTCAAAATTATACATACAGAGTCAAAAAATTTACATACGCTCACTTAGATTATTAATTCAGAGGTGCTGAAACTTCCAAAATGTCTCTTATCTTGCCAAGGCCGAGGACTCTTAACTTCCTGTTAGTGATCATGATTGACTCCAGCTGGTAGCTTCTCTGTGCCTTCATACAGCACTCATTGGATTGACCAACACACAGTAAAATGGGAAAGTCCAAGGAGCTCAGTGCAGATCTGAGAAAGTGGATCACAGATATACACAACTCAGGAATGTCTCTTGGAGCCATTTCTAAACAACTGCAAATTCCAAGATCAGTTCAAACAGTTGTATCCAGGTTATTGTGAAGTGTAGTCACTTTCCCAAGCCACTTTGCTTCAAGAAAACCCAAATTGTCACCCTCAGCTGAAAGGAAATTGGTTTGGATGGTCAGGAACAACCTGGGAACCACCATGGCACAGCCCTGCCATAAACTGGAAGCTGATGGATCACCGTCTACAGTTCAGATCACCATGGACTAAGAGGCAGCTATTCATGAAATAATCCCCTGCTCCAAAATTGACACCTTCAAGCTTAACTAAAATTTGAAGCTGACCACACAGACAAAGAAAAAGCCCTCTGGAGGAAAGCTGTATGGTCAGATGAGACAAAGATTGAGTTGTTTGGCCACAATGACCACCATGTACAGAGGGACACTATACCAGCTGGTGGTGGTGGTGGTAGGATCATCATGCTCTGGGGCTGTTTTACTACCAGTGGAACTGGTTCATTGCACAAAGCGGATGGAATAATGAAGAAGGAGGACTACCTCAGAATTCTTCAGCATAAACCATCAGAAACTTGAACACGATGTTAAGACTGGGACTGTTTTGGCCTCTAGAGGCCGCTGTTATTTCCTTTTCTTGTCATGTTTGTTTTGGCCTCTAGAGGCCGCCACTGTTCCTGTGTTTTGTGTTTATTGCCTGTTTGTCTTCATTATCGTCACCTGTGTTCAATTTATTTTGTGTATAAATACTCCTCTGTTTGTTCCCTAGTCACGGAGTCTTTATGCTATGCTGTTAGTGCTAGTTCCCTCTGTCCCATGTACCTTGCCTGTGCTCTTGAGTTTTTTGGTATTTTGTTTTCTTTGGATTTGTTCTACCCTTTTGAATCTTCTGAGCATTTTGCATTTTGCCTCTTCTTTTTTCATTTTTGGATTATACTTTTTGTTTTTTGCCCCTGAACCTTTGGATTATACTTTTTGCCCTGGATTGTATATAGTGTATATATTGTCAATAAACTGTTTTTTGCAACTTTCTACTTTCGTCTCACGCCTCTGCACTTGAGTCATTCCCCTGGTGGCCTAGCGGGGGTTTGCTGGATCATTACACCAGCGACCCGGGTTCGATTCCTAGCAAAACCCTAACAGAAAGACTCTGTCATGACCAACTCAGCAGAGGCATCTTCAATGGTCTACCCAGCCAACCTTCAGGGAATTATGGCAGCTTTGACATGCTACGGAGCTACCATGGACACTCAGGGACAAATACTTGCAAGCCAACGTGAGGCCCTTGCTCGCCATGAGGTACTGCTTCAGCAAATTGGGGAAAACCCTGGCACAGCTGACTCCTCTGCCCGCATCTCCTCATCCTGATTCTGCTCCTGCTCCAGTGCCTCCTGCCATGCTGCCTCCTTCATCTCACGAACCCAGCCTTCCTGCACCACAGAGGTATGACGGCAAGCACGGTGAGTGCCGGGAGTTCCTTACCCAGTGCCAACTCACCTTTGAGCTCCAGCCTACCACCTACACTACGGATCGCCGCAAGATTGCCTTCGTGATAACCTTGTTAGCTGGTAAGGCATGAGCTTGGGCAACAGCTATCTGGCAGAGACAGGGACCTGAGTGCTCTGATTTCGAACTGCTTACAGAAGAGATGCTTCGGGCCTTCGATCAGGTGGACATCAGTACAGACGCAGCCAGAAAGCTCATGTCCATCCGGCAAGGAGGAAGCGTCGCAGACTATGCCATATCGTTCCGGACGCTCACAGCAGTCAGCGGATGGAACGAGGCTGCCCTGGTTTCAGCCTTTCACCATGGTTTGTCTGACCCCATCAAAGACGGCCTGGCCTCTATCGGATGCCCAAGTGACCTTGAAACACTAACTTCCCATGCCGTTCGTCTTGACAACAGGATGAGAGAATGCCGCCAAGTCCTGAGCCTCCCCGGTCTCACTGCCTCGACCTGGAGCCCGTCTACCTCCTCCAGTGACTGTCCAGAGCCCATGCAAGTTGGCCGTACTTGTCTCTCCACAGCTGAAAGGGAGCGCAGAAGGAGGGACAAGTGCTGCATCTACTGTGGCAAGCCTGGCCACTTCCGAGCATCATGTCCCGAGCTCTCGGGAAAAGGACCGCCCCGTCCAGCCGAGGGAGGGTTGTGACGGGGCCTACCCTCTCTCCTGAACTTCCTGGCCAAGGAGTCTACATCCTGGTCTCCATCTCCTGGGGTGAGTCCGTCCATTCTTGTCAAGCCTTGTTAGACTCCGGGGCAGCTGGAAACTTTATGGATGTCGACTTCGCCCAAAGTATCAATGTCCCGACTGCACCTCTTGAAGTCCCACTGTCTGTGTCTGCCCTGGATGGCCAAGCGTTAGGTGATGGAATAGTCACCCAAGTTACTTCTCCAGTCTTTCTCCAGTCTCAAGGTCACAAGGAAGAGATATCCCTGCATCTTATTCATTCACCAGAGTTCCCAGTGATTCTAGGCCTTCCTTGGCTTACCTGCCACAACCCTCACATAGACTGGGTAACAAGCCAGGTTGTGGAATGGGGCCCTGCGTGCCATGCCTCTTGTCTGCTCTCTAGCTCTCCTGTGTCTCCTGCCGAGCCCCCCGATCTCACCGAGCTATCTCAAGTTCCCACAGAGTACTGGGATTTGAAGGAGGTATTTAGCAAAAGCAGAGCCGCCGTTCTTCCTCCGCACCGTGCCTACGACTGTGCCATCGACTTGCTCCCTGGGACTACCCCTCCTCGGGGCAGACTGTTCTCCCTCTCTCAGCCAGAACTCAAGCCCATGGAGGAATACCTCAAGGATGCCCTGGTCTCTGGGTTCATTCAACCCTCCACCTCACCTGCTGGTGCCGGCTTCTTCTTTGTCGGCAAGAAGGATTGGGGGCTCCGACCATGTATTGACTACAGGGGCCTGAACAAGATCACCGTGCGCAACCGCTATCCCCTTCTGCTGATGTCCACAGCATTTGACCTGCTCCAAGGCGCCACCGTCTTCACTAAGTTGGACTTACGGAACGCATACCACCTCATCCGTATCCGACAGGGAGACGAGTGGAAGACTGCCTTTAACACCCCGTCAGGGCACTACGAGTACCAGGTGATGCCCTTCGGACTCACCAACGCACCAGCTGTTTTTCAGGCCCTTATCAACGACGTCTTGAGGGACATGATCAATCAGCATGTTTTTGTCTACCTCGATGACATGACATCTTAATATTCTCTAAGACCTTGCAGGAGCACCGCCACCATGTCTGCCAGGTTCTCCAGAGGCTGCTACGGAACAATCTGTTTGCGAAGGCCCAGAAGTGCGAGTTTCATGTTCCCGAGGTCTCCTTCCTGGGATTTATTGTACGGACGGGTCAACTCCAAATGGACCCAGCCAAGACCCTGGCCGTCTGGGACTGGCCCACTCCCAAGTCCGTCAAGGAGGTGCAGCGGTTCTTAGGATTCGCTAACTTTTACCGCAAGTTCATCAGGAACTTCAGTTCCATAGCAGCACCCATGTCAGATCTCACCAAAAGGACTGGTGGATCTTATGTCTGGTCTCCTCAGGCGGAAAAGGCGTTTAAAGACCTCAAACACCACTTCTGCACGGCACCCATCCTGGTCCTCCAGGACAATTCTCAACCATTCATCGTCGAGGTGGACGCCTCGGACAGCGGTGTCGGCGTGGTTCTGTCCCAATGCTCGGAGGGTAAGCTGCACCCCTGCACATACTTCTCCCACCGCCTGAGCCCTGCGGAGTCCCGGTATGATGTGGGGGATCGGGAACTGCTTGCGGTGAAACTGGCCCTTGAGGAGTGGAGGCACTGGCTGGAAGGAGCGCAACATCCATTCCTGGTTTGGACGGACCACAAGAACCTGGAGTACCTCCAGCAAGCTAAGAGGCTGAACCCACGACAGGCTAGGTGGGCCTTGTTTTTCAGCCAATTCAATTTCACCCTTTCATACCGCCCGGGCTCTAAGAACACCAAACCAGACGTGCTCTCCAGGCTGTTCTCGCCCAACAACAGGGAGAGTGAAGTTGGGCCTATTATCCCTGTGTCCCGGATTGTGGCCCCTGTCCGCTGGGGTGTTGAGGAGGCCGTCCGACAAGCTCAATGCCAGGACCCTGGTCTTGGGACGGGGCCACTGGGCCTCCTGTACATCCCTCGTCAAGCCCGGGCCAAGGTTCTCCAGTGGGGTCACTCTTCCCCTCTCACCGCCCACCTGGGAGCTCGGAGGACCCTGGACTTCTTGAAAAGACGCTTCTGGTGGCCGAACATGGAGAAGGAAGTGAGGTCATTCGTCCTGTCCTGTGATATCTGCACCAGAACCAAGAATCCTCGACAGCGTCCCCAGGGTCTCCTGCATCCTTTGCCTATTCCCTGGCGTCCCTGGTCCCATGTGGTGGTCGACTTCATCACGGGCCTGCCAGACTCTCAAGGTAACACTGTCATTTTGGTTATAGTCGACAGATTCTCGAAGGCCTGCCGCTTCATACCACTGTGCAAACTCCCTTCTGCTCTGGAAACAGCTAAATTAATGTTTAATCATGTCTTCCAAGTCTTTGGTCTCCCACAGGACATCGTCTCAGACCGGGGGCCCCAGTTCTTCTCCCGAGTGTGGCACGGGTTTTGCAAGCTCATCGGAGCCACTGCCAGCCTCTCCTCTGGGTTCCACCCCCAGTCCAATGGCCAGACGGAGAGGCTCAACCAGGACCTCGAAACCACCCTGCGAGGCCTGGCTATGGATAACCCGACATCGTGGAGCACCTGGCTGCCATGGGCAGAGTACGCCCACAACACCCTGCAGTCATCGGCCACCAAGCTGTTGCCGTTCCAGTGCCAATTGGGGTTCCAGCCACCTCTGTTCCCGGACCAGGAGGAGGATGCTGGGGTGCCCTCGGTCAACCAATATGTGAGACGGTGTCGCAAGACCTGGAGCAAGGTCAGGAGGACCCTCATCCAGACCTCCAGAACCAACCAGACTCAGGCCAACCGCCATAGAAGGCCTGCCCACATTTTCCGCCCTGGGCAGCGGGTTTGGCTGTCCGCCAAGGACCTTTCGCTATGGGTGGAGAACCGCAAGCTTGCTCCTCGCTACATTGGCCCCTTCAAAGTTGTGCACAGGGTGAACCCTGTCTCCTACCGGCTCCAGTTACCACGAACTCTAAGGATCAACCCCACATTCCATGTTTCCCTGTTGCGGCCCGTATTTTCGTCCACGTATGCCCCTGCCCCTAGGAATCCCCCGCCCCCCGCATCTTCCAGGGTCAGACTGTGTTCACTGTGCATCGCCTGCTTGACTCCCGCCGGGTCCGCGGTGGGCTCCAATATTTAGTGGACTGGGAGGGCTATGGCCCTGAGGAGCGCTACTGGGTCCCAGCTCGGGACATATTAGATAAGGAACTTTGTCGGGACTTCCATTCGGCCCATCTGGATCGCCCTGGGAACGTCAGGAGACGCTCCTAGAGGGGGGGGTCCTGTTAGGACTGGGATTGTTTTGGCCTCTAGAGGCCGCTGTTATTTCCTTTTCTTGTCATGTTTGTTTTGGCCTCTAGAGGCCGCCACTGTTCCTGTGTTTTGTGTTTGTGTTGATTGCCTGTTTGTCTTCATTATCGTCACCTGTGTTCAATTTATTTTGTGTATAAATACTCCTCTGTTTGTTCCCTAGTCACGGAGTCTTTATGCTATGCTGTTAGTGCTAGTTCCCTCTGTCCCATGTACCTTGCCTGTGCTCTTGAGTTTTTTGGTATTTTGTTTTCTTTGGATTTGTTCTACCCTTTTGAATCTTCTGAGTGTTTTGCATTTTGCCTCTTCTTTTTTCATTTTTGGATTATACTTTTTGTTTTTTGCCCCTGAACCTTTGGATTATACTTTTTGCCCTGGATTGTATATAGTGTATATATTGTAAATAAACTGTTTTTTGCTACTTTCGCCTCACGCCTCTGCACTTGAGTCATTCCCCTGGTGGCCTAGTGGGGGTTTGCTGGATCATTACACCAGCGACCCGGGTTTGATTCCCAGCAAAACCCTAACACACGACTTGGGAGTTACAACAGGCATCAGAGCTAGTTGTGGAGGATAAAGCAGGCTAACATTAAGCTGAAAACAAGTCCTGACTTCAACCCTATTGAAAAGATATAGACTATGATTATAAGTGGAGTCTATGCCAAGAAAAAAAAAATTAATTGAGCTCTACCAATTCTACCATGAAGAGTCGTGAGATATCCAACCAGAATTCTGCCAGGAGCTTGTTCATGGTAAACAAAAATGTTTGGTCAAGGTGAATCTTGCGAAGAGAAATTTTACCCAAATATTAGGTGTGCTGTATATATATTTTTGACCCTGTATGTATACTTTTGACCCTGTGTTGATTTCAGAAAACCCAAAGAAAATTAAAACTTGTGCACCAAATTCTAGTGTTTTTTTAATTAAAGATGTATGCTGTACAATCATTCTGCCACAGAAAAAGAACAGTTCAAAGAAATTACTGAAAGCCCAAATATTGCCATGACATTCATATCCAAGATGACATTCATGTCATTGTATGTAAACTTCTGTCCACAACTGTAGCACATAAACGATGCAAAAATACAGATTAAGACAACAAGGACATAAGCTTATGCCAGAGTAGTAGCATGAATGTACCAGACAAAGACATAGACGCTAGACGAAATACTTACACAGAAATTGGTAAAATTAAATAAAGAAAAAAACCCTAGACAGTTAGTAAAACAATGACATAACCATTACTCCAGATGATAACATGTTTGAGTGTCCAACAACCGTTGTTTTAAAGATTCGGAGAAGGAGTTAATAGTTGTGATATTCCTTAGTTCTATTGGTATGGTGTTCCAAGTATGTGCTGCTTGATAAGAGCAGGCTGACTGTGCAAATGTAGTTTTTCTGTATGGTACTTTGCAGTCCCCTGTAGCAGTAGCTCTTGTGGATGTATTTTGGTTTTGTTTAATGAACTCATTGAGCCGAAGGGGGCCACGCCATGAAAGATTTTTATATACAAGCAGAATATCAGAAAACTTTTCCCAATTTAAGAAATTGTATTTTGTTAAAATCTTACAGTGGTGATAAACATTTGACTTTTTATCCAGTGTTTTCAAAGCCTGCTTATAAAGCCTTTCTCCTGATTGTAATGTGGTCCTCGCTGTCTGTGTCCAACTAGTGAAGCAGTAATTTATGTGTGAAAGGATCATGACATGCAAGTATAATTTGGAAGCCTCAGTTGTTAAATTATTCCTGATATGTCTGAAGTCAAGTCAACTTTATTGTCAAATATGCTATACATGCTCAACATACAGCACAGATGAAATATCAGTCCTCTCTGACCCACGGTGCAAACAGGCAATGCAATAAATAAAAATAGAATAATTGAAAAAAACCAACAACAGTATAAACACTCTAGATAGGAACTAGACAGACTAAACACTCAAACAATATAAACAGTATAAACACTAGATAAGAACTACACACAGACTAAACACTCAGACAATATAAACAGTATAAACACTCTAGATATGAACTAGACGTAGACTAAACACACACATATATATATATATATATATATATATATATATATATATATATATATATATATATACACACACACCACACACACACAAATTGGTTCAAATAACCAAACAGTCAAGGGCACTTGAGGTATAGCAGGTAAACATGAAACATGAAATAAGCAGCGTAAACAAACTAGCAGCTGTTAAGATGAGGTAGTGCAGAATAGTGCAAATGAGCGAGGTAAAGTGAAATTTGCAGTCCCTGAGTTCAGTGTGTTAATGAACGATGAGATGTTATGTATGTATGTATGTATGTGTGTGTGTGTGTGTGTGTGTGTGTGTGTGTGTGTGAGAGAGTGTGTTGGGGGGGGGACTGTGAGGATGATATGTCAGATGCTGAAGGGGGGGCAGGGGGGTGTGCGAGCAGAATCTGTGGCAGGGGGCAGAGGGGGGGATGGACAGAACAGGAGGGAGTTGAGCCTCTTGACTGCCTGGTGAAAGAAACTGTTCTTGAGCCTGCTGGTTTTGGCCCGGAGACTCCGCAGTCTCCTCTCCGACGGCAGCAGGCTGAAGAGGCTGTGAGATGGGTGGGTGGGGTCACCTGCAATCCTGATGGCTTTGCGGGTGAGGCGGGAATTATAAATATCCATTAGAGAAGGGAGAGAGACACCAATGATCCTCTCAGCTGCTCTCACGATGCACTGCAGAGACTTGCAGCAGGACACGGTGCAGGCGCCGTACCACACGGTGATGCAGCTGGTCAGGATGTTCTCAATGGTGCCTCTGTAGAAAGTGTGCATGATGGGGGCCGGGGCTCTTGCCCTCCTCAGTTTGCAGAGGAAGTACAGACGCTGTTGGGCTTTTTTGAAATTTGCTAAATGAAATTTGATTCTGTTCACAACTTTTTTAACTTGTGTTTTGAATCCAAGTTGTGAATCTATAACTATGCCTAAATATTTATATTCATCCACTACCAATAACCTTCTCCCTGCCACTATAACATCAGGTTCAGGATCTTTATTTGCAGACTTGGAAAAGAACATACATACAGATTTACTAGTATTGAGATTTAGATGTGAGCTTGACAATCAGTTAGAGATGTCAACCATTGCAGCTGATAGTTCTTCTGCAGCTTCCTTCTTATTTTTAGTGTGTACATGGATAACTGTGTCATCAGCATACATCTGACAGGTCACAGTAGGTGGACAAACTTTAGGTAGGTTATTTACTGTATATACAGGCTAAACAGTAAGGGGCCCAGTGTAGACCCTTGTGATACACCAACACAGTTATGAACTATTTGTGAGGTTGTACAGACACGTTGTTTTCTCTCGGTAAGATATGATTTAACCCATTTTATAATATTAGATGAAAAAATTAAACATTGATAGTTTTGCTATTAAAATGTCATGATTGACAGTATCAAAGGCTTTTCTTAGATCAAGGTAGACGGCCCCCACCACGCCTCTCTTGTCCAATTTAGCCTTGATATTTTCCAGAAGAAAACAATTTGCTGTTTCAGTGGAATTGTTTTCAAAAACCAAATTACACAGGATGTAATGAGAAGGGAGAAGTATTCAAATATAACAGAATCTGTTCAGAAATCAAATTTTCAGCTATTTTTGATACAGCCGGCAGGATATTGATAGGTCTATAGTTACTAATAACCATGTGGTCACCTGATTTGAACACTGGGATACTTATTGCTGTTTTCCAAGCACTTGGAAACAATCCTTCCTTAACAGACCAATTAACAATGTTTAAAATAGGGGAAATAAGCACCTCCTTGTGAGTTTTGAGGAATACAGTATCCATCTCAAATACATCCTTTGCTCTTGAACATTTAAGAGAGGAAATAATCATATGTACTTTATATTTGGTTATTTCTCTAAAAGTCAGGGTGGGTGCATCAGTGTTTAAGGGGGTTGTAATATAATTTGATCCAGGGAGATTCTGTGTCAATTCCTTTATAAAGTCAATAAAATAAGTTTTAAATGCTGTTGCCACTTTACTTGGATCATGAGTAACATTTCCCTCAATATTCAGTTCTATTGTTTTATTACTATTAGTAGATAGAGTGGTGGCTATTGACAGTCCATAATTATCGACACTTTCAGATTTACCAACAAAAAACAACTTTACAAAGGTGAGTTTCAGTTACAACAGTTATTATTGGCTAATTAATCAACTGGAAGACCCGCCTCACTCTTTGATCTTGCTGTCTGATGACACAACTCGTTACCTGAAATGGAATTTTTTTTTTTAGCACGATCAGCAATTTGAGAAAAACCTGGACATTATCATCGCAGGTAAGGATGGTGGAAAGATCATGGACATGTTTTTACTTATTAAATTCACCGATATTTTATGATCTCCTTGTCAAGACCTACTTTGTTTCTAACTCTTTCATTTCACAGTCTCCATTTTGCATCTAAACGCACGTTTGAGAAGTCACGTGAGGTGTCGATGATAGTGATCACTTTCACTGGTGTCCACCATTATCGACACCCTGTGGAATTAAGTGACATTTACAACTGTTATGGATCGATCTTTGTGTAACATTGTTGAAGTAGATAAAGTATTTTAAAAAATAAAAGTGCTGCGATTTATAATAATTTTTTTTTCTGATTCATAACAGAATTGAATGTTTATAGAGTATTTGGAATTCTATTTCAATAAATAGAATTAGACCAGAATTAAATTCCCAGTGTATAAAAATTACATGCTTGAAATATTCATATTTTTCTATTCCATTCAGAATTTTTTTCCAGTTTGCTGTAAATATCTACCACATATTACAATATCAGTAGACATTTTATAATTTTAGATATAAAGTTTTGGTTGGAAGAATGACATGCAACCTTTGACCTGGATTTTCATGTGGTAACAGTGTTGACATTTATTGGTAAACTTCATCCATTATCCATAACCCCTTATCCTGTGCAGGTTCGTGGGCAAGCTGGAGCCTATCCCAGCTGACTATGGGTGAGTGTCATGATCCGCCCCGGACATCCACTCCGGAGATTTACTACAGTGGAGGAAATAATTATTTGATCCCTTGCTGATTTTGTTAGTTTGCCCACTGGCAAAGATATGAACAGTCTATAATTTTAAGGGTAGGTTTATTTTAACAGTGAGAGATAGAATATCAAAAAGAAAATCCAGAACATCACATTTTATAAAATGTATAAATTTATTTGCATTTCGTTGAGTGAAATAAGTTTTTGATCCCCTACCAACCATTAAGAGTCCTGGCTCCCACAGACCAGTTAGACACTCCTAATCAACTCGTTACCTGCATTAAAAACAGCTGTCTTAAATTGATACCTGTATAAAAGACACCTGTCCACAGAATCAATCAATCAATCAATCAATCAATCAATCAATCAATCAATCAGACTCCAACCTCTCCAACATGGGCAAGACCAAAGAGCTGTCTAAGGATGTCAGGGACAAGATTGTAGAGCTGCACAAGGCTGGACTGGGCTACAAAACCATAAGTAAGAAGCTGGGTAAGAAGGAGACAACTGTTGGTGCAATAGTTCAAAAATGGAAGAAATACAAAATGACCATCAATCGACCTCGGTCTGAGGCCCCACGCAAGATCTCACCTCGTGGGGTATCAATGATCATGAGAAAGGTGAGAGATCAGCCTAGAACTACACGGGAGGAGCTTGTTAATGATCTTAAGGCAGCTGGGACCACAGTCACCAAGAAAACCATTGGTAACACATTACGCCGTAATGGATTAAAATCCTGCAGTGCCCGCGTGGTCCCCCTGCTCAAGAAGGCACATGTGCAGGCCTGTCTGAAGTTTGCCAATGAACACCTGAATGATTCTGAGAGTGATTGGGAGAAGGTGCTGTGGTCAGATGAGACCACAATCGAGCTCTTTGGCATTAATTCAACTTGCTGTGTTTGGAGGAAGAAAAATGCTGACTATGACCCGAAGAACACCATCCCCACTGTCAAGCATGGAGGTGGAAACATTATGCTTTGGGAGTGTTTCTCTGCTAAGGGCACAGGACTACTTCACCGCATCAACGGAAGAATGGACGCGGCCATGTACCCTAAAATCCTGAGTGACAACCTCCTTCCCTCTGCCAGGACACTGAGGGTCGTGGATGGGTCTTCCAGCACGACAATGACCCAAAACATACAGCCAAGGCAACAAAGGAGTGGCTCAAGAAGAAGCACATTAAGGTCATGGAGTGGCCTAGCCAGTCTCCAGACCTTAATCCCATAGAAAACCTATGGAGGGAGCTGAAGCTCCGAGTTGCGAAGCAACAGCCTCAAAACCTTAATGATATAGAGATGATCTGCAAAGAGGAGTGGACCAAAATTCCTCCTGACATGTGTGCAAACCTGGTCATCAACTACAAGAAACGTCTGACCGCTGTGCTTGCCTAGCCTGGGCCCGCCCATCCTAAGTGTGACGAAACACGGGGGGGCTGTTGCGAACTTAGTCTGGCAAGGCAAGCTATCTCCAGCTCTTCCAAGCTCCTGAAAAATCGGGAGCCAATCAACTTTGAGCATCTCCAATGGCCCTGGGTAGAGGCGTGTTCAAGGCACTGACGTAGTAGAACTGCGACCGGAAGCCATAGATTGTTTACAGAATCTATGCCGGAAGCGCTTCATTCACTAGAAACATTACGAACATGGAGCAGCGGCAAGCCTTTGACACAGCGGTAGATGCTGTATTGAAAGCATTCAACGGGAAGTTCTCATTGAAAACGGAGCAAAGAGCAGCCCTGGAGGTATTTATTGAAAGGAAGGACGTTTTCGCCTTGCTCCCGACCGGCTTCGGTAAGAGTTTAATCTACCAGTTAGCCCCGCTGGTAGCCAAATCAATGGGGCTCAGCGAGAATCCTATCGTTGTGGTCGTCTCACCTTTGATCACGCTATTATCGTCCTCTTCCTCTTCAGCTCCTCCTTCTTCTTCCTGTTACTCAAGCAGTTTCCGTCGCATCACATACGTCAGAGGAAAGAGTGATGTGATTGGTTTAAGCTTCGTCACAGCCTTTTCTGGCTTCGACCAGTAGCAAACTGAGGCATTTCAGGGAGGCGGGTCAACCACGCGCTTTGGGAAACGGTTGGGCTTAATATCTATGCCAGACCAATGCTCGCAGAGCTTTGAAGTTGCGTTAGCCAGACTAGTGCTTGCCAACAAGGGTTTTGCCACCAAATACTAAGTCTTGTTTGCTAGAGGGTTCAAATACTTATTTCACTTAAAGAAATGCAAATCAGTTTATATCTTTTATATGAAGTTATTTTCTGGATTTTCTTTTTGATGTTTTGTCTCTCACAGTTAAAATAAACCTACCATTAAAATTATAGAATGTTCATTTCTTTGTCAGTGGACAAACTTACAAAATCAGCAAGGGATCAAATAATTATTTCCTCCACTGTATCTCCCAGTTCAGTGCAATCCGGATCTGGGACGGGACTTCCATCTTGCCGGCATTCACATCCTGGCCTGCTCTGCTGTGTATAAATAGGCCGTTCTCAGAAGGGGACTTTGCCAGAACATCTTGTCTGTTTCTCATGTCGTCTCTGTGCCAGTTTTTGCTTCCTGATTTTTGCTCTCTGTTTTGCCTAGTCTTAACCACAGTTTTTTGTACTCACGTTTTGTCATTTTTTTCTTGTTTTTTGCACTATGGTTATTGTCTGAAGTATTTTTCATGTTTTTTCATATTAGCACTTTGTCTTTGTCTACCTCGTTGTTGTCTGGATTATTTTTGCTATTTTTGTTTGTTGACTCTTTTTTTTTTTTAGACTTTAAATAATTTTTTATTCACTGGATTTTCTGGTTTGTGTTCTGCTATTGGAACCTAACTCCCCACATCTTGCCACCCTTAACAGTACGTTCTGGCCAACATGGATCCAGCAGAACTTAACCATCTGAGAACGGCTATGCAGCAGCAAGGAGCCCTCCTTGGGACCCACCAACAGGAACTCAGGCAGATCACCCAGAACCTGGCCACCCTGTCTGACTCACTCAACCTCCTAGCCACACAACTCCAGCACTCCCAAGCCGTGTCTACCCCTGCCCAGCTGTCTCTTTCTTCACCTCCCGCCACCGCCGCTCTCCACAAACCAAGACTCCCTTCGTCTCAGCCCTACAGTGGAGAACCAGGTACCTGCAGATCTTTTTTGTCACGGTGTTCACTGATCTTGGAGCTTCAACCTCTGGCTTTCCCCACAGAATGCTCCCGGGTAGCCTATACCATCACGGTCCTCACCAGCAAGGCCAGGGAATGGGGGACGGTGGTCTGGGACGCCGATGCACCCTGTTGTTCCAGCTTCAAGGAATTCTCTGAGGAAATGAAGCAAACATTCAACTGCTCTCTATCCGGCTGGGAGGTGGCAAGAGAGCTCATGGAGCTGCGGCAGGGGTCCCGATCTACCTCGGATTATGCCATCGAGTTCTGGATGTTGGCAGCGTCATGCGGTTGGAACGAGAGTGCCCTGGTCGACGCGTTCCTACTTGGCTTATCTGACGCCATCAAAGATGAACTCATCTCGAGGGAACTGCTGTCGGACCTCTCCAGCCTGATGGACCTGGCCAATCGTATTGATGCACGGATTCAACAATGGAGGAGAGAGAGGAACCACCACAACTTCAAACCCTCTCCACCACCCGCCTCATCTGTCAAACCCATGCAGGTAGATCAGGTACGGGTGTCAGCGGAGGAATGACTGCGCCAACGGAGCATGGCAGCTTGTTTCTACTGCGGTCAACAGGGACACATCTGCTGAGCCTGCCCGCTAAAAGGACGAGCCCACCAGTGAATTGAGGCGCCCTGGTGGGCAATGCTCAGAACCAGTCCCCTGCCAACTGACCATTGCTCCCTGTTATCATTCAACAACTGGCATCACCATCTTCAGGCGCTCGTCGACTTAGGGGCGGACAGGAACCTGATCTGCTCTGCCACCGCCAAGGATCTTGGAATCCCGTTACTCTCTCTCAAGGTCCCTCTCACCGTCCTGACACTCAATGGCATTGGCTTGACCACCATTACTCACCTCAGCACTCTGCTCACCCTAAGGATTTCAGGCAACCACTCCGAAACTATACAACTTCACGTCATGAACAACCCTCGTGTTCCCATTATTCTTGGATTACCCTGGTTGATGCAGCACAACCCCCACTTAAACTGGACTGACCACATCATCTTAGGCTGGAGTCCTTCCTGCCTGGCCTCCTGCCTGAACTCCACTCTGCCTCCTGCCAAACCACCTCAGCCCTCAGCCAGCGAGTTTCCCGACCTTTCTCATATGCCTCCGGAATATCTGGACCTCAAGCCTGTCTTCAGTAAGACCTGAGCAGTGTCCCTTCCCCCTCATAGGCCCTATGACTGCAGTATCGACCTCCTGACAGGGACGGTGCCACCCAAGGGATGTCTCTACTCTCCCCCGCCGAGAGACAAGCCATGGAGAAATACATCACTGAGTCTCTAGCAGCTGGGATCATCCGCCCTTCCTCCTCCCCAGCAGGGGTGGGATTCTTCTTTGTGGAGGTCTCAATGCCATCACAGTCAAGAACCGCTACCCACTACCGCTCATGACTACAGCCTTTGAACTACTCCAGGGAGCTGAGGTATTCACTAAACTGGACTTATGCAACACCTATCACCTAGTCAGGATCAGGGAAGGGGACGAGTGAAAGACGGCCTTCAACACCACCACAGGTCACTATGAGTACCTCATAGTCCCTTTCGGCCTGACTAACGCGCCTGCGGTATTCCAGGTGCTGGTTAATGATGTCTTGAGGGACTTTCTTAACACCTTTGTCTTTGTTTACCTGGATGATATCTTGATTTTCTCTCACTCCCTGGAGGAACATTGGGGTCACGTCCGTCAGGTTCTTCAATGCCTGCTGGAGAATAAGCTGTTCGTTAAGGCAGAGAAGAGTGAGTTCCACCAAAGCTCTATCTCGTTCCTGGGGTTCATCATTTCACCAGCCAAGATCCAGATGGACCCCCTCAAGCTGGAGGCAGTCACTGACTGGCCCACCCCATCTTCGAGACGAAAGCTCCAGCACTTCCTGGGGTTCACCAACTTTTACAGGCATTTCATCCGCAACTTCAGCACGGTGGCTGGACCTCTCTCAGCCCTGACCTCGACCAAGACCAAGTTCAAGTGGGGGGAGGAAGCAGAGAAAACCTTTTCCAGTCTCAAGCACAGGTTTACCACAGCTTCCATTCTCACCATACCCGATTCTACCAAGCAGTTTATCGTCGAGGTCGACGCCTCCGAGTCAGGGGTTGGAGCCATCCCATCACAGAGGGTCAACAACAGCAAGGCCCACCCATGCTCCTTCTTTTCCCGCCAGCTATCCCCAGCCGAACGAAACTATGACATCGGAGAGCGAGAACTACTGGCCGTGAAACTAGCCTTGGAGGAGTAGAGGCACTGGCTCAAGGGGTCTGACCTCCCGTTCCTAGTCTGGACCGACCATAAAAACCTGGAGTACCTCAAGTCTGCCAAACGTTTCAACTCCCGTCAAGCCCATTGGTCTCTCTTCTCCCGATTCAACTTCATGCTCTCCTACCACCCAGGCTCCAAGAACGGCAAACCTGACGCCTTGTCCAGGATGTTCTCTTCCCACCAAGAGAAGTCCAAGCCACCCAACACTATCCTTCCTCCACGCTGCCTGGTGGGAGCCGCTAGAAGTTGAGACGCTCGTGCAGAAGGCCCTGGAGCAGGACCCCGGTGAAGGTAACTCCAAGGATATTCCTCATAACCATCTGTTTGTTCCCTGTCATGTGTGAACTCAGGTGCTGCAGTGGGGTCACAGTTCCAAGCTGGTCTGTCCTCTGGGAGCTGCCTGAACCCTGGCTCTCATCCAGCAGTGCTTTTGGTGGCCATCCATCAAGGAGGACATTCAGGAGTTCGTGGCAGCCTGCGACACATGCTCCCAGAACAAGACAGCCAATCGACCCACTCCTGGCTTACTAAGACCCCTTCCTACTCCAGATTGACCTTGGCCTCACATCGCCCTGGACTTCATCACCGGACTCCCCAACTCAGGTGGCAATACATGCATCCTCAATGTCATTGACCATTTTTCTAAGACCATCCATTTAATTCCTCTGCCCAAGCTCCCCTCAGCCAAAGAGACCACAGAACTACTCATCCACCATGTTTTCCACCTACATGGTCTGCCTACCGACATAGTTTCTGACCGGGGTCCTCAGTTCATTGCACAGTTCTGAAGAGCCTTCTGCAAACTCATCGGGGCCACCTGTAGTCTCTCCTCAGGCTCCCACCCAGAGACCAATGGCCAGGCAGAATGGGCTAACCAGGCTTTGGAGGTTGCACTCAGGTGCATGGCATCCAGGGATGCCAGTTCTTGGACCAAGTACCTACCTTGGATCGAATATGCACATAACACTCTCCCTTCCTCTGCCACAGGTCTCTCTCCATTCCAGTGCTCACTAGGGTACCAACCACCACTGTTCCCCAGCCAGGAGGAGGAGGTTGCCATACCATCAGCCCAGGCCTTTATACACCTCTGCAGGAGAACATGGGCATTGGCCCGGAGAAGACTCATTCGCTCCGCACTTGCATCCAAGAAGCAGGCCGACAAACGTCACTCCAAGGCACCCACCTACCGAGTGGATCAACGAGTTATGCTCTCCACATGCCACCTGCCACTTAGGGCCCTCTCGCAAGCTGGCACCCAGATTCCTTGGACCCTTTCTCATCAAGAACGTAATCAATCCTTGTTCTGTTAGACTGGCATTACCACTCACCATGCGAAGTGTTCACCCCACCTTTCATGTATCACAGCTTTAACCTCTGGTCTCTAGTTCTTTGCTGCAAGGCCTACACGGTCAAGAAACTGCTGAAGGTGCAGCGGCGAGGCAGAGGACTCCAGTACCTGCTGGACTGGGAGGGTTACAGTCCCGAGGAGAGAAGTTGGGTCCCCGCCAGGTTCATACAGGACCCAACACTTATCACGGAGTTCCACCGGCAACACCCTGATGCTCTCCCTAAAGCGCCTGGAGGTGCTCATTGAAGGGGGGGGGTTACTGTCATGATCTGCCCCTGACTTCTACTCCGGAGATTTACTATCTCACAGTTCAGCACAATCCAGGACGGGACTTCTATCTTGCCAGCATTCACTTCCTGGTCTGCTCTGCTGTGTATAAATAGGCTGTTCTCAGAAGGGGACTTTGCCAGAACGTCTTGTCTGTATCTCATGTCTCTGTGCCACTTTTTGCTTCCTGATTTTTGCTCTCTGTTTTGCCTAGTCTTAGCCACAGTTTTTTGTCATTTTTTCTTGTTTTTTGCACTATGGTTGTTGTCTGAACCAGGCCTGGAATTTCGTCATTTTAGGGGCAAGGCCACTTGGCCTTTTGTACTGTTAATTTTTTGAGGGCACGAAGGCCAAAAGCCAGGGCACCAAGGCCATAAAATAAAACAATTATTTTAAGTTCACGTCTATAATGAATTTAACTAATGACTCTTCTGAGGAAGATTGGAGTCTCAGTCGAAACTATCAAGCAGGTAAATTTGATTTAGACGTTTGATTAAGTCTCCTGGTTGGCTGGTGATAGATTGGTGTCATTATAGCACGTCGGAGTGGTTCATGCCAGGCTCGAGTCCGATCCACCACTGATGAGTTGCCCAATAAGAATCCAGAACGTCATCAAAAGACGTTTTTTTTCTCAATAGACGCAGGTGATGTTAAAGCCTATTGGCAGTCACGAGGCAGACTACAAAACCACAAAAACCACAGGGCATCAAGGCCACTGTGGCCTTACGGCAGATATTTTTTCCAAGGGCACAAGGCCAAATTGAGAGGGCATGAGGGCCATGGGCCTCGTGAAATTCCTGCCCTGGTACAGTGGCATAATACACGGAGGATAAGAGATATGATCACAATATTGCTATCAGTAAACCTACTAGAAGGGAATAAAATAAGTTTTTATTCCATGGAAAAAGTGTCCTACAGTGCTCAGCGTAAATGAGTACACCCCATTTGAAAAGGAACATTTTAAACAATATCTCAACACAAACAATTTCCAAAATGTTGACAAGACAAAGTTTAATGTAACATCTGTTTAACTTATAACATGAAAGTAAGGTTAATAATATAAACTTAGATTACACGTTTTTTCAGTTTTACTCAAATTAGGGTGGTGCAAAAATGAGTACACCCCACAACAAAACTAGTACTTTGTATGGCCTCCATGATTTTTAATGACAGCACCAAGTCTTCTAGGCATGGAATGAACAAGTTGGCGACATTTTGCAACATCAGTCTTTTTCCATTCTTCAACAATGACCTCTTTTAGTGACTGGATGCTGGATGGAGAGTGATGCTCAACTTGTCTCTTCAGAATTCCCCAAAGAAAATAATTTCTTTACACCACAAAGGTGAAGGCTACAAGAAGATCAGCAAAGCTTTACTTATCAGTCAGAATACTGTAGCAAAAGTGGTACAAAAAATTTAAGAAAGATAGAACTGCAACCATCTCACAGAGACATCCAGGTCGTCCACGGCCATCACCCCTCCCCATCCCCCTTCACACCCACTGGTCTGGTCCTGGTCTTAATTAGGTCTCACCCTGCTATGGTCTTGGTCTTGACTTGGTCTCCACCCCTCAAAGTTATGATGATATGGAAATCATTCTCAATCTCGATACACTTTAGTCTTGGTCATGACTTGGTCTTGGTTGAGCTGGTCTTGACTCCAATACTACCTGACAGTCCTAATAGATTCTAGTACATGCTTGGAAAGAGAGGTGTATTCGTTTGGGTGCAATCTGCATCCTGACTACTAGATGCCACTAAACCCTACATCTTATGGTAGTCTGTTGTGTCCGATGACGACTAGGAGGTGTTTAGCATTTGTTTGCTCGCTTTGTTTGCTCATAATAAAACTACGGCCACATCTTTCACATAATGTTCGACACCAACTGCCCATGACGTGACTTGTGTTGTTATTATGATAACAACATACCGATCTTTCTCCACTTGTATCTGTCTCTGGCTTTTTCTTCCCAGTTGTTCTTCACAGTCTATTCTTTTAAGATGAAGCCAAGGTCTAGTGGTTAGAGAAGCAGCTTTGGGACAAAGCTTTGGGACAAAAGGTCATTGGTTCGATTTGGGAACTAGGAAATGTGTACTGGGAAGTGGGAAATGGGAACAGGGTGGCTGTAAATGGGAAATTGGAGGAAGGATTAGAAGAATGGAAGGAAATAGAAAATTAGGTGATGGATGAAAATGGGAAATTGGGAATGGGGTGGATTGAATTGGGAAATGGGGGTCAATGGATTTGAAAAATTGGGGGATGGATTGGCAATTAGATGCAAATGAAAAATTGGGGATGGGAACTGGGAACTGGGAAGCCGGAACTCGGAAGTGGGAGTTCGGAAGTGGTAGGTGGGAAGTCGGAACTCGGAACTGGGAAGTCGGAACTGGGAAGTCGGAACTGGGAAGTGGGAACTGGGAAGCGGGAAGTCAGAAGTGGGAACCGGGAAGTCAGAACCAGGAAGTGGGAACTCGGAAGTGGGAACTCGGAGTACCTACTCATCTTAAAATTCCTACAGGAGTCCTTGACATCCTACACATACAGGTCCACATACAGGTCCAAAAGCAGCAAGGGTTTTAGCGTTTCTTTCTGATAATTTACAGTCCACTAAACCTTAAACTTCCTACAGGTTATATTTGTTGTAGGGCCTAAACCATCATCCTACTGGATGAATGGTAAGTAAGTTGCTGCAGGATATATAGACTGCATTTAATTGTCGTGGACCAAACATACTGTGAGACTTTTATTTTGTAATTTAAAAAAACCCACCCCTGCACACACCTTTATTCATGCATATACTTAATTTCAAGGTCATTAAAAAGAAATAGAAATGCATGCTCAGTTTCAAATCCAAACACTTCATGACCTGATACTACCATTTTACCAGATACCCAAATTATGTCACAAAACTTTTTATTAGTCTTCAGTATACACAATTCCTGATGACATTTGATAGACATTCTGCCTTATCAAACTAATGGAAATTTTAGTTGAGTAATTATATAGGTTGTTCATAAAGTAATAGTTGTACAAGGCAAAACAACAAAATAACCACAATATTGGAAATAACTACCTT
This sequence comes from Neoarius graeffei, assembly GCF_027579695.1. Classification (NCBI taxonomy): domain Eukaryota; kingdom Metazoa; phylum Chordata; class Actinopteri; order Siluriformes; family Ariidae; genus Neoarius; species Neoarius graeffei. Next base: position 56,472,949 of record NC_083570.1, on the reverse strand, counting down.
TTAAAAGGGGAAAATTACCTCCATACACAAAAGTAAATTAAAATAGTTGTTGAACTCCCCACTTTCTCATATCTAGTGGTAAATTTTCACAAAGCCTGATACAAAATGATATAATTAAATAATATTGGCTGGCTTTTTTTGTGGTCTATCAGATATATTCCATTCAGCTAGCATGATATTGAACAAGGGCGGCACGGTGGTGTCGTGGTTAGCGCTGTCGCCTCACAGCAAGAAGGTCTGGGTTCGAGCCCCATGGCCAGCAAGGGCCTTTCTGTGCGGAGTTTGCATGTTCTCCCCGTGTCCGCGTGGGTTTCCTCCGGGTGCTCCGGTTTCCCCCACAGTCCAAAGACATGCAGGTTAGGTTAACTGGTGACTCTAAATTGACCGTAGGTGTGAATGTGAGCGTGAATGGTTGTCTGTGTCTATGTGTCAGCCCTGTGATGACCTGGCGACTTGTCCAGGGTGTACCCTGCCTTTCACCCGTAGTCAGCTGGGATAGGCTCCAGCTTGCCTGCGACCCTGTAGAACAGGATAAAGCGGTGAGAGATAATGAGATGAGATGTTGAAGATGAGTTCAGTACCATGCTAGCTGAATGGAATATATCTGATAGACCATGAAAAAAGCTATTATTATTATATGTATAATTATATGCCATTATTATTATATGTATAATTATTATTATACATACACACTCTCTTCATATCAGTATTCTCGAAGGCCAATGCTAGCTTACCCACGACTCTGTGCTGTTAGCACGGCAGTCCAGTTAGCTTCCAGCTGGTGTAGCGTTAGCAAAGGCCAACATTAGTTTACCCACGCCTCGGTGCTGTTAGCACGGCAGCCCAGTTACTTTCCAGCTGGTGTAGTGTTAGCGAAGGCCAGTGCTAGCAGAGTCAAGCTGATTATTATTATCATCTTCCCTGTGGAATTTACTTAATTACTTTTAAAATCAACATTGACAACTACAGACAACAGAGTGACCTGGCAGCCAAAATTCTCTCAAAATCTTCTGTTTTTAACGAAGCAAACCTGGCAGCCATGTCTGTTTAGAAATTGTCACAGGCGCTCGCTAACATGGAAATTTTATGTCGCCGACGTATGATGTGTTTTCTTGACAACGTGCAATATTGTAACAATATTGCATGCTCATTCTCTGTTGGGTACCGTGCAGGCCTGGAATTTCGTCATTTTAGGGGCAAGGCCACTTGGCCTTTTATGCTGTCAATTTTTTGACATAAAATAAGGCCATAAAATAAAACAATGATTTTAAGTTCACGTCTATAATGAATTTAATTTAAGGACTAATGACTCTTCTGAGGAAGATTGGAGTCTCAGTCGAAACTATCAAGCAGGTAAAGAAACATCTCCTACACTATTATGTCTGAAGATAAGAAAACATTGAACACATCTAAACTTATCAATCCATCACTCACTTCAAAAATTGTAAAACTTATTAAACCTATATCCTCCCATAATTTTTGTTCGACACCGAATGTGCAAGAACATCTTCAGACTGTACTACTACGCAGATTTTTGATTAATTAAAATTGAGCCTGGAGTACATCAAAATGTTTGACTGTAAATGGAACATATACTAGCATGCAGGCTACTGATTAACCCATAAGAGCCCAGACCAATTTCTCAATCAAGGAAAATTACTGAGGAAATAAAATGAACTAAATAGACGACAAAGAAAACATTTCTGACCTTTTTTTTAAAATAGCACTTTCATGTCTCAAGATCTGAAATATTAAATTGCAAATTTGCAGAACACTGCAACACTATTACACTGTTAACCCGAAAGTTCATTCTATGCAAACAGTTTGAGTAAATACCACTTTTAAAGATTAGTTTTATTGCATTACTTAAACAGTATGAGTATATGAAGAATATATGAGACAGTCATTGGGTGTACTCATTTTTGTAATTTAAACAAACTTAAACTATCATGTTTTACCTCAGGCCACAGTGCTGCCCTGTTGTGATTGGCTCAAAACTCAAGACAAGTCTGTGCTTGTCCGTTGATGGCTACAGAGGAAGTTGCGCCATTTTCTAATTTACACAGAGCAATTTAAGGTCTTTGCACTTTTGACAGCAAGCTAATTAGCATTTGTTACCGGCTACAGTTGGTACTCGGCACGGTAAAAGTGGGTCAACGTTGTAACGACATAACGCTACTGTACAAGCAATGCTTATTTAACAGTAACAAACTTAAGCCCTATATGTTGAAATTCCTATCTTATTCGTTCGTTAATTTATCACACAGTCTTACCTCAGTCAACTTCTTCCCGTCTCCTGGTTGGCTGGTGATAGATTGCTGTCACTGTAGCACGTCGGAGCGGTTCATGCCAGGCTCGAGTCCGATCCACCACTGATGAGAATAAGAATCCAGAATGTCATCAAAAGACATATTTTTTTCTCAATAGACGCAGGTGATGTTAAAGCCTATTGGCAGTCACGAGGCAGACTACAAAACCGCAAAACCGCAGGGCATCAAGGCCACTGTGGCCTTACGGCAGATATTTTTTTCCAAGGGCACAAGGCCAAATTGAGAGGGCATGAGGGCCATGGTCCTCGTGAAATTCCTGCCCTGTTCTGAACTATTTTTCATGTTTTTTCATATTAGCACTTTGTCTACCTCGTTGTTGTCTGGATTATTTTTGCTCTTTTTGTTTGACCTTTTTTTTTAACTTTAATTATATCATTTTTTATTTATTGGATTTTCTGGTTTGTGTTCTGCTATTGGATCCTAACTCACCACATCTCGCCACCCTTAACAGTGAGAGGCGGGGTACACCCTGGACAAGTCACCAGGTCATTGCAGGGTCGACACACAGAGACAAACAACCATTCACACTCACATTCACACCTATGGTCAATTTAGAGACACCAATTAACCTAACCTGCATGTCTTTGGACTGTGGGGGAAACCGGAGCACCCGGAGGAAACCCACGCGGACACGGGGAGAACATGCAAACTCCACACAGAAAGGCCCTCGCCGGCCGCTGGGCTCAAACCCAAGACCCCCACACACACTGTGAGGTGACAGTGCTAACCACTATACCACCATGCCACCTCTTGGTAAACTCCAAAAGTAGAAATTAATACAAACAACAACAAATGATTAACAAAATATGATCTACAAAAATACTTAGAAAGTGGGTAAAAAGGGAAACAAAAAGATTTCCTGACACAGGTTCAACATTATCAGTTCATTTGTTTACAAACATTAGAATTACTTTCTCCTTTACGTGAACACCGACATCAGTATATTTATATAAAAGATACTTTGTACTCAATATAAGTCTATGTAAAACAAATTTTAAATAATTATATTTTGTGAACTTAGTACCACATAGCTATTATTATTATAAATAATCATCTGGGTGTCGATAATTATGGAACGGTGTGGATAACTATGGACAAAGGTGTCGATAATTGTGGAACGGTGTCACGTGGTCTGATACGCAAAGTAATCGGGAATCAAGTCATTTCTTTTTCCAGTGGAAGTTTGAGAAATTTTTCATGCACAATTTACTTTTGCAACGGCCAAAAGATCATTAAGGTGCCGATAATTATAGCCGCCGCTCTAGTTTTAATCTAAACGAGTCTTTCCTGGTTAAATAAAGGTGAAATAAATAAATGTGAGCAGCGTTTTAAGAAACAAACACAAACACACACAAGGACCAAGAAGAAGAAACCTGCTGTGTGAGAGCCAATCCTGCATTTTATACATACACATACAGTGGTGCTTGAAAGTTTGTGAACCCTTTAGAATTTTCTATATTTCTGCATAAATATTCTGCATAAATCTCCTTTGTTTGTGCCATGATACACTTCCACAAACATGCGTTGTGAAGCTCAGACTTTGATAGATACCTGTTCTTTAAATAAAACAGGGTGCCCACTCACACCTGATTGTCATCCCATTGATTGAAAACACCTGACTCTAATTTCACCTTCAAATTAACTGCTAATCCTAGAGGTTCACATACTTTTGCCACTCACAGATATGTAATATTGGATCATTTTTCTCAATAAATAAATGACCAAGTATAATATTTTTGTCTCATTTGTTTAACTGGGTTCTCTTTATCTACTTTTAGGACTTGTGTGAAAATCTGATGTTGTTTTAGGTCATATTTATGTAGAAATGTAGAAAATTCTAAAGGGTTCACAAACTTTCAAGCACCACTGTGTGTGTGTGTGTATATATATATATATATATATATATATATATATATATATATAGTTGGAGAATAGAGTGTGAGTAGCTCTAGCGAAGAGTAAAAAAATTATTTCTGTAGTTTCAAGTCATTTTGTTTGTTAATGTGGAGATTTGGTGGTGATTGTGTTTGTGCGTCAAGGCGCGCGCCGTTAATACGCTTAAAGGAGCGTCACGCGCCTGTAGAGAGAGAGAGAGAGAGAGAGAGAGAGAATGGTAAAGAGGAGAGTCTTTTCAGAAGGAAACTGCCTCAGACGGCTGGCGGATGAGAGGGCAGCCCTCAGGAGAAGCTGCCCCTGGGGTGGGGGCTCGTGCTGAAGCGGGTGCGCACGCGGCGCTGAGGAGGAGGAGGAGGAGGAGAGGCAGCGGTTTGATTTCCACAGAAATGCCCACCAACCTCACCGCTTCTGCCAACCACACCGCTCAGCTCTCAGCCACAAACTACAACTTTCCTGCACTCGTATTTGGGATCCTGCTCATCATCGTGATTATCTGCGGGAACCTGCTCGTGTGCCTCAGCGTGTACAGAGAAAAGGCTTTAAAAACTACAACCAATTACTTTATTGTAAGTTTAGCCGTCGCGGACCTGCTGCTCGCAGTGCTCGTTCTGCCCCTGTTTGTTTACGCAGAGGTAAGTGCAACAACCCCGGGATTTATCCCATACATCTTATTTCTAGGCTGGTCAGCTTTTTCTACTCAACTGGAAAACTGTGAGGGTAAAAGGAACTGAACAATATACCTACTCTTTTCCAGTACATCACCCTTAATGTACACTATATGAACATGACCATGACACACACATGTGCTTGTTGAACATCCCATTTCCTGTTATAATAACCTCCACTCTTCTGCAGAGTGTTTCCACTAGATGTTGGAGTGACTGAGGATTTGTGAGCATTAGTGAGGTCAGGGGTTCAGTGGGGTTGAGGTCAGGGTTCTGTGCAGGTCACTCAAGTCACTGTCATGCTGGAACAGGTTTGAGCCTCTTTCTGAACTCCAGTGAAGGGAAACTGTAATTCTACACCATACACAGACATTCTATACAATTGTGCTCTTCTGGTCATTTGGGGAAGAACCACATCCACATATAGTCAGTTTTCCACAAACTTTTGCCCATATAGTGTACGGTAATTCATTTACATCTCTGATCCTTTGGCGTATTTGCTTTAAGTTTTGTCACCAGAACTGTGTGCATGCTTCTGAAGTGAAATCCAATTATCCATTAAACAAAAGTGTGAGCTTGGGTTCACTTGGCATGTGAGATGGGAGCGACACCTCCTACAAAGTGTGTAGCCTCGCTCCTGTTTCCCACCAGTGCGCAGCCAGTACAGCCCCCAGTGCACAACAGACGTTGTGTCTAACACGGCAGGGTTCGAGTCCAGCAAAACAGACTCGTAACAACAGCCCATAACACCGGAGTCCCTGGATGTTGATCGATTTCTACTTTACACTACTCTCACTTTGCTTGAAAATGTGGAAGAGGTAGTATTAGTTTATTACCTGGTTATTTCTGGTCATGGTCTCGCCTGACATCCTTACTGTGCAATCCAGCAGCTTTTCCTCATTATCATACTCCGCACTCTGTTGCCAGGAGCTCATGCATTCCACTTGTAGGGCAAATATGGGTCATTGGCATAAGAAAGGAGCTTTTACCAATAAAACAATTGAAGCTCTCCATTCCTCATCATTAAAATGCCATTGAATCCTCTTATCTGAGTTTTTTTAACACCCACACACACACCCTTTTGACACTGGGGTGTATCAGACCCAGAATAGCACATCAATTTGAGGGACATGGAGTGTGTGTGTGTATGAGAGAGAGAGAGAGAGAGAGAGAAAGTTTTGCTTGGGATAAGGACACAATATACCTAATAAGTATGATATGATGATTCCTGACACAGCCTTTTTGCTGTCTGCCAGCCAGGGAGAGAAGAAACGGATAAGGATGGAGTGACAGACAAAAAGAGGGAGTGCATGAGCATCAGTATAATTAAGGCAGGAGAGAGAGAGACGGACAGACACTCATTGCTGTTCTGTGTTTCAGTTCCAGGATGGAGTTTGGTCCTTGAACATGACCGTGTGTGATGGCCTGATGACCATGGACGTGATGCTGTGTACTGCCTCCATATTCAACCTTTGTGCAATTAGCATTGACAGGTAGGCTTGACAGAGAGAGAGAGAAAGAGCAAGAGTGAGTGAGAGAAAGTGAGAGAGCGCGAGAGAGCAAGAAAGAGAGAGAGAGCGAGAGAGAGTGAGAGAGCAAGAGAGAGCGCAAGAAAGAGTGAGAGAAAGCAAGAGAGAGTGAGTGTGAGAGAGAGACAGCGAGAGAGAGTGAGAGAACAAGAAAGAGCATAAGAGAGAGAACGAGAGATGTCTCACATGGTCTTGCACAGTAATTTCGATCATACAGGTGCAGGCATATGAGGGACATAAGTATAACCTCAAGGCACAAACAACAAAACATACAGAGTGAGTTAAAATATTTTTAGAGTGACAGACAGTCCCGAGCAGCATGTAGAGGTTACCTGTGGATGTCTCATTTACACTCTCATTGACATTGTCCTGCTGATCGAGGGTGGCTGCAAAGTTAATTGCGTCTGATGCCGTGCTCCCAGAGTGGTGCACAAGATTAATAGAATTGCACAGGTCAAGGGGAATAAAAGCACTGAAACGAAATCCTTTCATGCAGCGATTTTATGAGCGTTTATCTTTCTGAACTTTGTGCACAAACAGAAGTGGATCTGCTTCTAATAGCATCTCTGTTTGGATTGCTGCAGGTTTATTGCTGTATCCATCCCACTCAATTACAACCGTAAACATGTGGACCAGCGGCAGATTGTCCTGCTGTCTGCTACCTGGATCCTGGCACTAGCTGTGGCCTCGCCTGTTCTGTTTGGCATCAACGACGTGCCAAATCGGGATCACAGTGAGTGCAAGCTGGAGAACAACAACTACGTGGTCTACTCCTCTGTCTGCTCTTTCTTTGTGCCCTGCCCCATCATGCTGCTGCTCTACTGTGGAATATTTCAGGGCCTCAGGAGGTGGGAGGAGGTGAGGAAGGCCAAGCTGAAGAGCAGCACGCAGCAGGCCTGTCACCAACTTGAGGAGCCACCAGCATCTCTACCACCGCTAGCTTCTCTACCGCCGCCACTTCCCCCAGTCATACAGAATGACTTTACAGACCTTAATCTGAAAGAGATGGACCAAGATCCTGTCCCAGATGGTCCTTATACAATAGAATGTAAGAATGGGCCTGTAGCTTCGCTGACCTTCTCGGATAGTGGTTACAACCAAGATCAGAACCAGGAGAAGAAGAGGGCTAAAATTAACAGGAGGGAGAGGAAGGCCATGAGGGTGCTTCCTGTTGTGGTGGGTGAGTAGATCTTCATTGTGATCTCAACACTGCTGCTGAAAAAAAGTGTCTCGGTGCATGAGGACAGCTTTAGTGAGCCTTGGTTCAGAGTCTACAAATCTCAATGGATGAACACCATTCTTTTAAAAACATAATCCTTCAGTTGGTGTCGTATGGCACATAAACATCACAAGATCCCAGTATAGTGGTCCTCAATTCCAGTCCTGGAGAACCTGTATGTTTTTGTGTTTTCTGTGATTTAACACAATAATTTACTGGCCTGGATTATTGAAAGTGATTGAGAAACACGGCTATATAGAAACCTTTGTGTATATTAAGTAGGACTGGGTGATATGACGAGATAATATCCACATCATCACGATAAATTATATCACAATATGTTTTTCTACTGAAGTATATCATGATATCCATCCATCCATTATCTGTAGTCGCTTTATCCTGTTCTACAGGGTCGCAGGCAAGCTGGAGCCTATCCCAGCTGACTACGGGCGAAAGGCGGGGTACACCCTGGACAAGTCGCCAGGTCATCACAGGGCTGACACATAGACACAGACAACCATTCACACTCACATTCACACCTACAGTCAATTTAGAGTCACCAGTTAACCTAACCTGCATGTCTTTGGACTGTGGGGGAAACCGGAGCACCCGGAGGAAACCCACGCGGACACGGGGAGAACATGCAAACTCCACACAGAAAGGCCCTCACCGGCTATATCATGATATCTTTTTATTAAATTTAAAAGAAAACATTTTTGCTAATAATTCCTTAGTACTGACTGGAAGCCAAAATAAATGCAATTTTCTCAACATTAAATAAAGTATCATCGAACAATTTAATATTAACGCAACACTACTAACATATTGCTGGGAAATTGTTCACAAACCAAAATATTGTGATACATACATATTGTGGGCGGCACGGTGGTGTAGTGGTTAGTGTTGTCGCCTCACAGCAAGAAGGTCCGGGTTCGAGCCCCGTGGCCGGCGAGGGCCTTTCTGTGTGGAGTTTGCATGTTCTCCCCGTGTCTGCGTGGGTTTCCTCCGGGTGCTCCGGTTTCCCCCACAGTCCAAAGACATGCAGGTTAGGTTAACTGGTGACTCTAAATTGAGCGTAGGTGTGAATGTGAGTGTGAATGGTTGTCTGTGTCTATGTGTCAGCCCTGTGATGACCTGGCGACTTGTCCAGGGTGTACCCTGCCTTTCGCCTGTAGTCAGCTGGGATAGGCTCCAGCTTGCCCACGACCCTGTAGAACAGGATAAAGCAGCTACAGATAATGAGATGAGATGAGACATACATATTGTGTATCACTGAAATGCCTTTTGAGAATCACAGGATATTTTTGTCTTATTTCACGAATACTCGATTCTGATCGGTCAATTACAGCATTCTGCAGTCTTCAGACCAGCCTGTTGCTATGGACCATGTCATTAGTGGAAGCAAACAAGAAAATCATTTTAAAATATACATCAGCTTATTTAAATATACAGTATATATTAGCTTATTACATGACTACTCGTTAGGTAATGTACAGCAAGTCGGTCATTATTGCAAAATAAACTCTTTCAGGGTGATTCAAGACCCTCTTGCTTGGCATCAGGGTTTATCTCACCGGCTCACCCACTCATAATACCAAGTTATGTTTGCGATAGTATGATGTGTCAGAAAACCTTCATATTTCTTTTTGATAAGCCACTAATCGGTTGAGTATTTTTGTTTAGTTTATCACTAATCACTCTTATTAAATTGGTTCTAGGCAAGTACCAACATTGGTTATGATGTGACATGAGAATTCATTGATCAAGTTTTCGCTGTACACATATGTATACTGTATAGCCAAAAGTTTCTGGACATATGACCATCTCAGGCACAGTCTGCATACAAAGACATCCTGTACAATTGTGTGTTTCCAACTTTGTGGCAACAGTTTGGGCAACTTATCATACACTTATAATATACAAACTGGATATATATAGTATACAAGTTCTGCAATTCACTTTCCTCAGTGTCATCATATGATATTTAAATAATATTGACTGGCGTTGAGTGGTCTATCAGATATATTCCATTCAGCGAGCATGATACTGAACGAGTCAAAGACGAGTTCAATATCATGGTAGCTGCATGGAATATATCAGATATACCATGAAAAAAAGTCAGCCAGTATTATTATTATACATACACATTCCTTTCAGGTGTTCAACGCGTCTTTCTCTTTCAAAATTCTCTCAAAATTTTCCATATTTCACGAAGCAAACCTTGGTGGCCATGTTTGTTTACAAATTGTCACAATCGCTCACTAGCATGGAAGTTTTACGTCTCTGACGTACAACGTCATGTTGTCTTGACAACCATGCAATATCGTAAACCATATTCAACGCTGGGCGGCACGGTGGTGTAGTGGTTAGCGCTGTCGCCTCACAGCAAGAAGGTCCGGGTTCGAGCCCCGTGGCCGACGAGGGCCTTTCTGTGTGGAGTTTGCATGTTCTCCCCGTGTCCGCGTGGGTTTCCTCCGGGTGCTCCGGTTTCCCCCACAGTCCAAAGACATGCAGGTTAGGTTAACTGGTGACTCTAAATTGAGCGTAGGTGTGAATGTGAGTGTGAATGGTTGTCTGTGTCTATGTGTCAGCCCTGTGATGACCTGGCGGCTTGTCCAGGGTGTACCCCGCCTTTCGCCCGTAGTCAGCTGGAATAGGCTCCAGTTTGCCCGCGACCCTGTAGAACAGGATAAAGCGGCTAGAGATAATGAGATAAGATGAATGAGATATTCAACGCTCATTCTCCACTGGGTAGAGTGGTGTTAATACATGTAGGATAAGCGATATGCTAACAATATTGCATGCTGTCAAACCAGATGAATGAAATCCGCTAGAAGGGAATAGAATACATGTTTTTTCCCATCGAAAAAGTGTCCTGTATGTATAATAATTTTTATATCCCTTATCAAAAAATTCCCATGCAGGGATTGGCCAAGGATGGCTCACGTGATAATTTCACCATTGATTAAGCAATGTATCTCATGACGAGTCAGATGGCGAGATAGTGTGAGTCAGTCATGGAATATCCTGGCTATACCATGAACTGATGTCACAGTTTCAAGCTACACGGCCGACTTGAGTCACAGCTGTGGCTCCGCGAGCATTTGTGTGTCTATGTATCATGATTATGCCTAGCGAGGCAGGCAATAGCATGGTTAAAAATAAATAGATAGATAGATAGATAGATAGATAGATAGATAGATAAAGCGATAACATGGTACATTGCACATGCGCAGGTCGAAGGTCGCTCCGATGTAAACAACAAACATGGCTGCCTCCAGTGAGTTTATGCCAAGATTCAATCTCATCAACGAAAGTTAAAGTTAACATTTTTTGTTTGGAATTTTTTGATCAGGGATATAAATGTAATATACCCTGCGCTGAGAGGCAGCGGTAATTATGGATTCTGTTCAGTGACTGGCATGGTACTGCTGCGCCCCTCAGAAAATAGTACTATGCCAGTTACCTCAGAGAATCCATAATTTCAACTGGAGCCTCTCAGTGCATGGTATATTAGATTAATGTGCAAATCTTCACTGGTTTCTCAGCATAGATAAAGAGTTTTGGTTTGCATCAAAGAGCAATCTGACTAACATAGCTAGCAAGTTTCAGATGTTGCAGCACGTTCGCTTGTGTTAGAGATGAGACGTTTTGTAAACATATTCCAAATCTGTCTAGAATGTTTTTTCCCCTTCTTCCAGTGACCAGTATAATGGCATTTCCATAGTTGAGAAGGAATCGTGTTCAAAATACTGTAAGCCCCAAATCGCTCTGTACCTTCGCAGATGCTTCCCATATGGAATATGACAGTATCGTGCTGGTTGATTATTTTGTACATTGTCCAGTATAACAAATTATCAGCAAATAACTAAATGTTGGGGGGGAAATGTTGCAAAATTGAGAAGAAGCTTTAAGTCGTCATTAAATCAAGTGAAGGTTTCTGAATGTAAAGACAGGATGCACAAGCTGTGAAACTGAGTGACTGACTCTTCTGAGCCACGTTGGCTAATCAGCTCCTTAAATCCTCCAATCCTATTATGATATAACCTTTGTCCTAGGTTGAACGCAGCCATAGGGAGCTAGGACACTCACGTTTACAGCATTTTGCACACACACCTTTATCCAGAAGTGTTACAACACACACACACACACACACACACACACACACACACACAGGGTTAGTCAAAATTATGTTAACACTTGAATGGTAGAAACCATTTATTCACAAAACCTGTTCACCATCGTGTTCAACACACAAAAACCAGCGAGCAACAGTACCGTTTAAAGCCCGGACACACATTTCACGGTCATGGCGCACCACACATTCAGGAGAAAAATAATCCACACACACACACAGTGGCGTGCAAAAGTATTCATCCCCCTTGGTGTTTGTCCTGTTTTGTCGCATTACAAACTGGAATTAAAATGGATTTTGGGGGGATTAGCACCATTTGATTTACACAACATGCCTACCCATTTAAAGGTGAAAATTGTTTTATTGTGACACAAACAATAATTAAGATGAAAAAACAGAAATCTGGGGTGTGCATAAGTATCCCCCCCCAAAAAAAATAATAAATAAAATAAAGTCAATACTTTATAGATCCACCTTTTGCTACAATTACAGCTGCAAGTCTCCTGGGGTATGCCTCTATTAGCTTAGCACATCTAGCCACTGGGATCTTTGCCCATTCCTCAAGGCAAAACTGCTCCGACTCCTTCAAGTTAGATGGGTTGCGTTGGTGTACAGCAATCTTCAAGTTATGCCACAGATTCTCAATTGGATTGAGGTCTGGGCTTTGATTAGGCCATTCCAAGACATTTAAATGTTTCCCTTTAAACCACTCCAGTGTAGCTTTAGCAGTATGCTTAGGGTCATTGACCTGCTGGAACGTGAACCTTCATCCCAGTCTCAAACCTCTGGCCGACTCAAACAGGTTTTCCTCCAGAATTGCCCTGTATTTAGTGCCATCCATCTTTCCTTCAGTCCTGACCAGCTTTCCTGTCCCTGCAGATGAAAAATATCCCCACAGCATGATGCTGCCACCACCATGCTTCACTGTAAAAATAGGGTTCTCAGGGTGTTGGGTTTGCACCACATATGGCATTTCCCATGATGACCAAAAAGATAAATTTTAGTCTCATCTGACCAGAGAATCTTCTTCCATGTGTTTGGGGAGTCTGCCACATGCTGTTGGGCAAACTCCAAATGTGTGTTCTTAAGCAATGGCTTTTTTCTGGCCACTCTTCTATAAAGCCCCGCTCTGTGGAGTGTACGACTTAAAGTGGTCCTATGGACAGATTCTCCCATCTCCGCTGTGGATCTTTGCAGCTCCCTCAGCGTTATCTTTGGTGTCTTTGTTGCATCTCTGATTAATGCCCTCCTTGCCCGGTCTGTGAGTTTTGGTGGACGGCCTTCTCTTGTCAGGTTTGTAGTGGTGACATATTCTTTCCATTTTGCTATAATGGATTTAATGGTGCTCTCTGGGATATTCAAAGTTTGGGATATTTTTTATAACCCAACCCTGATCTATACTTCTCCACAACTTTGTCTCTGACCTGTTTGGAGGCTCCTTGGTTTTCATGTTGCTTGCTTAGTAGTGTTGTAGAGCCAGGGTCCTTACAGAACAGATCGATTTATACAGACATCATGTGACGGATCATGTGACACTGATTGCACACAGGCGGATCTTAATCAACTAATTATGTGACTTATGAAGTGAATTGGTTGGACCAGCTCTTATTTACGGGTTTCATATGAAAGGGGGTGAATACTTATGTACACTCCAGATTTCTGTTTTTTCATCTTAATTATTGTTTGTGTCACAATAAAAAAAAACAATGTGCACCTTTAAAGTGGTAGGCATGTTGTGTAAATCAAATGGTGCTAACCCCCCCAAAATCCATTTTAATTCCAGCTTGTAATGCGACAAAACAGGACAAACACCAAGGGATGAATACTTTTGCAAGGCACTGTATATATAGATGTATATATATATATATATATATATATATATATATATATATATATATATATATATTTTTTTTTTTTTTCTGGAAATACATTCCTCATTATATATAGCAGTTACGTATAGCTCCTACTGCTCCTTCTCTCAACTCGTCCCTCCACCCCCTTCTCTTCAACTTGTCCCTTGTGATGGAGTGATGATGGTCTTCAGCAGCTGACAACAGGGACAGTGACAGAGAGCTGTTCCATAATTCATAAACCGAGGACAGATGAGTCACTGTCAGCCACACCCCTCTTACTAAGAACAGCTCTGAAAGAATACAAATCAATCATGGCAGCCTGCAAGCTCTTTTTTTCAGCCCAATCACCACCGAGAAACGATTTGTAACAAGCATGTGAGATTAATTTAGCTGTTTCATGAGGAAAGGTTTTGACCTCCCCTAGAGCACATGTTGTTGTGCCTTTAACATGACACATGATCACAGGATGTTCTGGCCGATGAGCTGACGTACTCTGTGCTTTTCATTCCAGGTGCCTTCCTGTTCTGCTGGACTCCGTTCTTCGTGGTGCACACGATGCGTGCTCTGTGCCAGGACTGCGACATTCCCAGCAGTCTCATTAGCATCGTCACATGGTTGGGTTACGTTAACAGTGCCATCAACCCCGTCATTTATACCGTCTTCAACACAGAGTTCAGGAAGTTCTTCAGGAATTTTTTACCTAAATGCTGCTAGACACATTGCATGCCGAATGTTCAATTGGCCAATAAGCTCTGAGCCTGACCATGATTGTAAAATAAGGCAATGCTTACATCTTGTATATAGTAGAATGTGTACTTTGCCATCATAATACAATGTTACGTTGTTGTTGTTGTTTTGTTTACACTTGAGTTGAATTGCTGTAACAGCAGAATTGCAGTGGGACACTTGGCTGTTTTTAACGGCCTCATTCATAGGCTCTTATTGCATGTTGAACATGACTGACTTTGACTTTGTTCTTCAGCCTAGATCTATGTTGCGAAATGTAGTCATTTAAATCACAGCGACCCTGGCCAGGATAAAGCATTTACTTAAAATGAATGTAGTAAATGCAACGTGATGGAAGAGTAAAAACAACCTGCACCCGCATTTTTGCGTTGGCTCCTGTGAGAAACACATCAGGTTTTTCCAATAAGAATATATTTACTTGTTCGTGATTAAATATATGTCAACTTTATCCACCATCAGCCTGTGTAGCGGTATATTTTCATTCGAACCAAGTAACACATGATTCCTGAGTCTTGCATACACTTACGGAACAGCTACTTTTTTTTACAATAAACATTACACACACCTGCAAAGCTTAAAAAAGTTCCACCAATCTTGTCATTATTTTGTCATTTTCTTATTATCCGTCTTCCCATGTCAGGCTTGTTATTCTAAAAACACCTAAAGTGTCTGAAGGTCAAAATAAAAAAGGTGGAACATGTTTTGTAGAAGGAAGATCAGCACTGTTTTATGTTCTCACTGCTTTTAATATGAGCAGGACGTCAGTTTGCATTATACTGAGGCTAAGACAGGGCCGAGTAAACCCTCCTCTTACAACCCTGATTCCAAAAAAGTTGGGACAAAGTATAAATTGTACATAAAAACGGAATGCAATAATTTACAAATCTCAAAAACTGATATTGTATTCACAATAGAACATAGACAACATATCAAATGTCGAAAGTGAAACATTTTGAAATTTCATGCCAAATATTGGCTCATTTGAAATTTCATGACAGCAACACATCTCAAAAAAGTTGGGACAGGGGCAATAAGAGGCTGGAAAAGTTAAAGGTACAAAAAAGGAACAGCTGGAGGACCAAATTGCAACTCATTAGGTCAATTGGCAATAGGTCATTAACATGACTGGGTATAAAAAGAGCATCTTGGAGTGGCAGCGGCTCTCAGAAGTAAAGATGGGAAGAGGATCACCAATCCCCCTAATTCTGCGCCGACAAATAGTGGAGCAATATCAGAAAGGAGTTCGACAGTGTAAAATTGCAAAGAGTTTGAACATATCATCATCTACAGTGCATAATATCATCAAAAGATTCAGAGAATCTGGAAGAATCTCTGTGCATAAGGGTCAAGGCCGGAAAACCATACTGGGTGCCCGTGATCTTCGGGCCCTTAGACGGCACTGCATCACATACAGGCATGCTTCTGTATTGGAAATCACAAAATGGGCTCAGGAATATTTCCAGAGAACATTATCTGTGAACACAATTCACCGTGCCATCCGCTGTTGCCAGCTAAAACTCTATAGTTCAAAGAAGAAGCCGTATCTAAACATGATCCAGAAGCGCAGACGTCTTCTCTGGGCCAAGGCTCATTTAAAATGGACTGTGGCAAAGTGGAAAACTGTTCTGTGGTCAGATGAATCAAAATTTGAAGTTCTTTATGGAAATCAGGGACGCCGTGTCATTCGGACTAAAGAGGAGAAGGATGACCCAAGTTGTTATCAGCGCTCAGTTCAGAAGCCTGCATCTCTGATGGTATGGGGTTGCATTAGTGCGTGTGGCATGGGCAGCTTACACATCTGGAAAGACACCATCAATGCTGAAAGGTATATCCAGGTTCTAGAGCAACATATGCTCCCATCCAGACGACGGCTCTTTCAGGGAAGACCTTGCATTTTCCAACATGACAATGCCAAACCACATACTGCATCAATTACAGCATCATGGCTGCGTAGAAGAAGGGTCCGGGTACTGAACTGGCCAGCCTGCAGTCCAGATCTTTCACCCATAGAAAACATTTGGCGCATCATAAAACGGAAGATACGACAAAAAAGACCTAAGACAGTTGAGCAACTAGAATCCTACATTAGACAAGAATGGGTTAACATTCCTATCCCTAAACTTGAGCAACTTGTCTCCTCAGTCCCCAGACGTTTACAGACTGTTGTAAAGAGAAAAGGGGATGTCTCACAGTGTAAACATGGCCTTGTCCCAACTTTTTTGAGCTGTGTTGTTGTCATGAAATTTAAAATCACCTAATTTTTCTCTTTAAATGATACATTTTCTCAGTTTAAACATTTGATATGTCATCTATGTTCTATTCTGAATAAAATATGGAATTTTGAAACTTCCACATCATTGCATTCTGTTTTTATTTACAATTTGTACTTTGTCCCAACTTTTTTGGAATCGGGGTTGTATAACCTTAATGAAAAAGGCGCCGTCGAACAACGGCTCCATTGAAATGTGAGTGGCACTTTGGGTGACCAGTCATATTCTGTCGCTGGTTTGTGAAACAAAATCAAACGTCTGGCTCAGTGTAAATGTGCGTACATGACAGAACAAGATAGTGTTGATTTTCACTGGTGCACTTTACAAACTGAGGTGATCACTGTAGAAAAGTCAGGGAGGCTCAGGCCAGCCCTCTTCAGCTGTTCCGTGATTACCTCACCTGCGATGGAGTAAGCGGGGCGGGGTATTGTAATCAGTGCGGTTTGTTCGTTTACAATGTAGCATCTAGACGGTTGCACCGATTGACTTCAAATTTTCAGGGTAGGTGGGCAATGGTCCGTAGATTAAATTTTGGGGGTAATCGGGTCAAGGTCACCAGAAAGGTCAACCTTTCAGTCAAAATAACATATTTTCCACTATAACTCAAAAACTATTGCCGACAGACAGATATTTATGAGCATATAGGAACTCCCATATGGCTTTTCATTTGTCACCGTGATCTTTGACCTTGAGCGACCCTGAAAGGTCAAACTCAAGGTCATGGATTTTCAGAGGGCTGTAACTTGAAAACGGTTGATGGTAGACAGATATTTACCCTTATCAACTTATAGGAAGTACCATATGGGCTTTCATTTGGCACCAGGACCTTTGACCTTGAAAGGTCAAACTATAGGTTATGGGTTTTCAAAGGACTATAACTTTAAAATGGTTCACGATAGCCAGATGTTTACCATTATCAACGTATAAGATCAACCATCATACCATTATCAACATATATGAGCTTTCAGTTGCCGCCATGACCTTTGACTTTGAATGACTTTGAAATGTCAAACTCAAGGTCATGGATTTTCATAGGACTATAATGTGACAGCTGATAATTGAGACATATTACCATTATCAACATACAGGTATAAAATAAGTGCTGTCGTGTAAGGTTTATTACACTTTTTTTTTTTTTTAAGTCCAAGTCTGTTCAAGGGAAATGGATTTCATTGACCTCTGCCAAGAAACCAGTTTGCTTATTTGGAGACACCACTACTTTCACTTCAGAAGAAAAGCCCATGGTTCAGGAGTCTCCAAAGACCAAAAGTAAACCCTCTACTCAAGTCAAAACCACTGAAGCGTAGGTTTGCAGTAGGAAAACCTCTCTCTTCATTAGAGGTTTGAGAACTCTAATATCATAAAAGCGCTAAACCGCACAACTGTAATAGGAGAAGAATTAAAACAATACAAGGCAGCAGGAAATAAGACGACAGTTTAGCATGAAATGATGCTTCACAACCAGAACCACTGGGACTGGATCAATGAGCTGCTAAGTTTTGTGCCTCCTCCTGACTTGATGCAAGACATCCACTACCGTTCAAAAGTTTGGGGTCACTTTGAAATGTCCTTATTTTTGAAAGAAAAGCACTGTTCTTTTCAATGAAGCTCACTTTAAACTAATCAGAAATCCACTCTATACATTGCTAATGTGGTAAATGACTATTCTAGCTGCAAATGTCTGGTTTTTGGTGCAATATCTCCATAGGTGTATAGAGGCCCATTTCCAGCAACTCTCACTCCAGTGTTCTAATGGTACAATGTGTTTGCTCATTGCCTCAGAAGGCTAATGGATGATTAGAAAACCCTTGTACAATCATGTTAGCACAGCTGAAAACAGTTGAGCTCTTTAGAGAAGCTATAAAACTGACCTTCCTTTGAGCAGATTGAGTTTCTGGAGCATCACATTTGTGGGGTCGATTAAATGCTCAAAATGGCCAGAAAAATGTCTCGACTAGATTTTCTATTCATTTTACAACTTATGGTGGGAAATAAAAGTGTGACTTTTCATGGAAAACACAAAATTGTCTGGGTGACCCCAAACTTTTGAACGGTAGTGTAAGTGCATACAGGAAAAACAAAAGGACGTGTAAAACATTATACGTGTTTGCGTATTTTGTTGAGGTTTAATACATTAATCACAACTGAAGTTCAAGATTGTGTTGGAATCTCTCCTTGACTGATTAAGCAAGTGAAACAGCATTTCTGAAATGACTTTCTAACACTGCAAGGTGAAACACCATTGCATTAATGTCATTTAGCAGACGCTCTTAACCAGAGTGACGTACAACATACCCAGAGCAGCCTGGGGAGCAGTTGGGGGTTAGCTGCCTTATTCAAGGGCACTTCAGCCATTCCTGCTGGTCCAGGGAATCAAACCAGCAACTTTTTGATCCCAAAGCTGCTTCTCTAACCTTTAGGCCTCGGCTACCCCCAAATTTAGTTTTGTTCATTTTGACCCTTGATGTAATGCTTCCTCACTCCTGGCACGTGAGCTTGTGTGTCCAAGAAAGCAACAAAAGGGAGCCGACGTTGATTTTAGAATACACAGAACGGAGGAGGACAGAATAAATTATTGCGGGTTCACAAACTCCTGGAGGTAGATTTGACTGGACAACCCTAGAGTCTCCTGCCACTGAAAGACGGTTCCCATCAGTGACTCTTCATGAAGCTCCTTAAGATAGCACTGAAATGTACAATTTCATCTGGTAAACATTTAACTGATAAATTGAAATGCGCGTCACAAGAAGATGCTTGTGATACATCAAGCATGGCAGTCAAAGCCATTACACTTCATATTGAATAAAAATTACTTTCTTTAAAAGAACTGTTTGTGCTCTTTACATATTTTGGCATTTGAAATCATCCAGTCCTCCCATCAATAATGCATTATGACTAAAAGTCATTCTAACTAGAAGTTGCAGTAAACTACACTGCTCGAGCCAGACATTCATCAGTCTAGATTTTGGGTCACTAAAAGGCTAAATCCTCGAGGAAAACATTTTCTATAGGGCAAAAGTTGTTTTCAAACCCTAAGCAATTTGCATAGGCTTGAATCTCTGATAAAGATTTTTATTTGGTTAATGCTGTTCCTCGTCACAAATGTCAAACACGCCGTTTAATTTTAGAAATTGAGGCTGCATGGCATGGTGAATCTGTCCAGTGGAGCATGTGGAGTTCATCAGCTCAGGATTAATATGGATGAAGCCAGCTGTGTGGCAGTGGATAACACCTCAGAGAAAAGCCCAGCTAATCTCCGCTACGTGCCAGTCATTAAATAATGGCTATTTCAGTAACGGGCACATGCAATCACCAGCCACTTTAATAGGAACAAATTATCCAATCCGCCGATCAGGTGGCAGCAGCACAATGTGTAAAATCATGCAGATAAGGGTCAAGAGCTTCAGTTAATGTTCACATCCTGGAATATACCCATGCCATCATGGAAGAAAAAATCCATCGATGGTATAATCTGGTCATTCAGGTCGTCAGCTGACTTCATTTTATTGCCACGCAACATTGCTGAGCCTCGAACTGACCAACTGAAGCAACCAAAGATCATAACACTGCCTCCAGAGGTTTGTACAGTGGGCACTACACATGATGGGTGCATCGCTTCACGTGCTTCCCTTCTTACCCTGACACACCCATCACTCAGGAATAGAGTAAATCTGGACTCATCAGACCACAGGACCCTTTTTCCATTGCTCCAGAGTCCAATCTTTAGACTCTCTAGCAAATTGAAGCCTTTTCTTCCAATTAGCCTCACTAACAAGTGGCTTTCTTATGGCCACACAGCCGTTTAGTCCCAATCCTGTGAGTTCTCATCACATCGTTAGTGTGGAAATGCTCTTACTTTCACTATTAAACAAAGTTGAACACTATTACCCCTTTTCCACCAAATCAGTTCCAGGGCTGGTTCGGAGCCAGTGCTGGTGCTGGTTCACAACTCGTTCAACTTGCGAGCCAGCTGAGAACCAGTTTGCTTTTCCATCGCTCGCGGTGCTAAGCGGAGCCACGTCATTACGTCGCTGTATACGTCATTACGCCGCTGTATACGTCAGTTACGTCGCTGTATACGGAAGTTACGGCGCTACGTTTGCATAAACCTTGGCGTGAATATCGAAGCAAAAACAACACGGAAGAAGCAGCAGCGGCAACAACAACAATAATAATAATAATGGATGACTTCGCATTTGTACAGCTGATGCTTCTCGCTGCTTAAAAATGGCGATCTTTCGCGGTCTTGTTATTGTTGTTGGTCTTAACAACTCCGCCCCCCCGCTGACGTAAGCGGTTCTTTCCTCTGGCCCAGCAGAGAGTTGGTGCTAGCCTGGAACCGGTTTTTCTGGCCCCAGAGCCAGTTCTTTGTCAGTGGAAACAGAAAACCCGGTTCCAAACTAAGCACTGGCCCCGAACCAGCCCTGGAACTGCTTTGGTGGAAAAGGGGCATATTATACACACACACAACCCCAATTCCAAAAATGTTGGGATGCTGTGTAAAACATAAATAAAAACAGAATATGATAATTTGCAAATCATGGAAACCCTATATTTCATTGAAAATAGTACAAAGACAACATACCAAATGTTGAAACTGAGAAACTTTATTGTTTTTTGAAAAATAAAAATATGGCTGTGTTTCTGGATATTGTTTATATCTGGTTTTAACTTGCATTTGTGGATGCAGTAATGAACTGTTTTCACAGACGATGGTTTTCTGAAGCATCCCTGAACCCATACAGTGATTTCCACTACAGACACGTGTCTGCTTTTAATGCAGTGTCTCCTGAGGGCCTGACGATCACCGGCATCCAGTATTAGTTTTCAGCCTTGTCTCTTGCATACAGAGATTTCTCCAGATTCTCTGAATCTTTTAATGATATTATGTACCATAGATGATGTGATCCACAAATTCTTTGCAATTTTAAATCGAGGAACGTTATTCTTAAATTGTTGCACTGTTTGCCCACGCAGTCTTTCACAGAGCAGTGAACCCCTCATCTTTATTTCTGAGAGACTCCGCCTCCCTGGGATGCTCTTTTTATACCCAATCATGCTACTGGCCTGTTGCCAAATAACCAAATTAGTTTTTTTTTTGTTTTTTTTAGCATTACACAACTTTTTCAGTCTTTTGTTGCCCCTGTCCCAACTTTTCTGAGATGTGTTGCTGACATTAAATTCAAAATGAGCATATATTTTTCAACAAACAATAACATTTCTCAGTTTCAACATTTGATATGTTGTCTTTTGTAAATTTTTCAATGAAATATAGGGTTTCTATGATTTGCAAATCTTCACATTCTGTTTTTATTTGTTTTACACAGTATCCCAACTTTTTTGGAATTGGGGTTGTGTGTGTGTATATTATCTCATCTCATCTCATTATCTCTAGCCGCTTTATCCTGTTCTACAGGGTCGCAGGCAAGCTGGAGCCTATCCCAGCTGACTACGGGCGAAAGGCGGGGTACACCCTGGACAAGTCGCCAGGTCATCACAGGGCTGACACACAGACACAGACAACCATTCACACTCACATTCACACCTACGGTCAATTTAGAGTCACCAGTTAACCTAACCTGCATGTCTTTGGACTGTGGGGGAAACCGGAGCACCCGGAGGAAACCCACGCGGGCACGGGGAGAACATGCAAACTCCACACAGAAAGGCCCTCGCCGGCCACGGGGCTCGAACCCGGACCTTCTTGCTGTGAGGCGACAGCGCTAACCACTACACCACCGTGCTGCCCCTGTGTATATTATATTATATATATACACACACACACACACACACACACACTATCGTTCAAAAGTTTGGGGTCACTTTGAAATGTCCTTATTTTTGAAAGAAAAGCACTGTTCTTTTCAATGAAGCTCACTTTAAACTAATCAGAAATCCACTCTATACATTGCTAATGTGCTAAATGACTATTCTAGCTGCAAATGTCTGGTTTTTGGTGCAATATCTCCATAGGTGTATAGAGGCCCATTTCCAGCAACTCTCACTCCAGTGTTCTAATGGTACAATGTGTTTGCTCATTGCCTCAGAAGGCTAATGGATGATTAGAAAACCCTCGTACAATCATGTTAGCACAGCTGAAAACAGTTGAGCTCTTTAGAGAAGCTATAAAACTGACCTTCCTTTGAGCAGATTGAGTTTCTGGAGCATCACATTTGTGGGGTCGATTAAATGCTCAAAATGGCCAGAAAAATGGCTTGACTATATTTTCTATTCATTTTACAACATATGGTGGTAAATAAAAGTGTGACTTTTCATGGAAAACACAAAATTGTCTGGGTGACCCCAAACTTTTGAACGGTAGTGTATATATATTCCATTTTCAGGAGAAAAACGAAGAACATGAATAGCACTAAACACAGAGAACTAAAGGTTAATTGGACAAAATCCTGAAATTTACCATTTTAGCCAGCTTGAAAAAGTAAAATTGATGCTTGCCAGATTTCACCTAGTGCCATTTTGTGAGCAAGCATGTTTATGCAAGCCCTGATTTGACTTCACATTTAAATTTTTTCCAAGTGTAGGTCATAAAAAGAATTTTCCCCGACACACAATTATTTTTGTTTAGTGGACCAAAAGCTAATGAATTTGAATCACAGACTTCCAATTTTATTAGCTTTTTAAACTAGAACAATTAATGAATTTACAGCCACATGGCCCTAAATTCTTCACTATTTTTTCTTGCTGCACCATGATGCAATTCAAGACACTACGTCATGCATCACGTGGTGGGCTTTCCCCGTTCACAAAAGGCATTGTGGGATACAAATTTGAAACAGGAGAGAAAAATGGAGGACGCAAATGAAACGTGAAAGACCGACTACAGTAACGGAAAGTGAGAAGAAAAGACGTTATGTTGCGAAGGAAAGGAAACGCAGGACCAAACTAATAAATATCGGCGGTCAGCAAGCACCTCGGTGTGATCAGCTGTTCGTTTAGCGACAGAATGATGGAACAGTCAGTGCACGGTCAAGGTAAACCTGTAGATGGCAGTAATGCAACACTGTGGATGCCAGCTGCCGTAAAACCCAAAAGAAGAGGTAAACCTGCGCATGCGCACACGGACTTCCTTTGTCTGCTTGACTGCGTAAAGCAAGCGATTTCATGCACATTATTTGCTCGGGAATCCCGTCAAATTAAATAACTTCCCAGCCACAGAACGGCCTGGAGTTATTTATTTATCTATTTAAGACATTGCAGAAATAAACATATCACAATGACCAAATTTCAGAGGGAACTAAATTTCACCGATTTTATGAAATTGAAAAGCTGTCTAGCCTCCAAAATGAAATCCATACATCTAAAAAATCTTGCTATCAAAACCACACATTTTGCACTGCCATAAACCCTAAAGTCTAGGCAATAAGTAACCTGTGTGGGCCTATTTGTTGTTCAGTTTTGTCGGCTGTAGGTGATTATGGTCACTTGTACGTGTCAAGCGGTCTAAAAGGTACTGAAACCTCAGTACTAGAGATCTGTAGAACAGTGTGCTGTTCCCTATTGACATCAATAATGATTGGATTTAACCCAGAGAACTTCACTGATAAACCTGAGGCTGTGAATAATAACAGAACGACGCTAGTGCTGGCTATGTTACACGTACGTTTTTTTTTTCCTTCATGCTCATTGATGATTACGGGTTAATTGGAAACATTCAAAATTATGGATAATATCACACGCAAAACACTAAACCATGTGTCATCCAGTAGCGCAAGTTAGAATGTTAGAATGTATCATGTGAGACGTGCGTTTTTTGCAATGTTTTTCAGGGTTTCTGCAGGCTTGAACAAGTTCAATTTAAGACTTTTTAAGACCATAACAGGTTAAATTTAAGACTTATGCCGCACAAAAAATAAAGAAAATTGGGAGAGCCTAAATTACTTTCAAAATAACAAAATTTATCATCATTCACCAATGAACTCATTACATCCCCAGGGTGCGCTCTTGCATTAATGAGGAACTAAGTTGCAGTGGAGCCAAAAACATCCCGCAAATCACTTGAGGATGAGGCATTCGATTCCGTACGGTTTGTGTGTTGTAGCGTTACAGTTTGCACGGAGTTTGCTGATACACTGTCTCGAGATGTGCTGACAACGGTGAACAAAATTGAGTGATGGCATGCGAATGTTGCAGACTTTTATGGGCAGCCTGGTGCTTCTCCGCTTTCGCGTGCGATTCCGGTGCCTTTACACCCAGGGTGCTGAGTTTGAGTGTTCTTTTGCACAATGTGCAGTACGCCTCAAACGGATTGTTTGGTACACGTTTTAACCAGTCTACGAAATCATTGCATTCAAGCCAGCAGTCGTTAAACTTGCATTTGCCCATTTTGCTACAAACCGTGACAATCTCCCTCGCTTCTTTTAGGCTCTACTGTCTAAATGCGCGCGCACCATGCCCTGTGCATCACCATGCCAACCGGGCTAGACGCCAGATTCTACTGTGTCTCATTTGTAGTTTGCAGCATAGCCTACTGATACTAAGTAGGCCTAGCCTATATGACTAATTATGAATATCACCAACACATTCAACAAAAAAAAAGCGAATGGGGTAAATGGACGTAAGGATTTAAAGGTCCCATGGCATGAAATTTTCACTTTCTGAGGTTTTTTAACGTTAAAATGAGTTCCTCTGACCTTCTTAAGTCACCCCAGTGGCTAGAAATTTCATAATGTGTAAACCAAACTATGCCCAACATTTGAGAATGGCGCGTCAAAATGGCGCGTTGATAAACTCTTCCCTTTACTACGTCAGCAAGGGAGATGATCCCCACGCCCCCCCTCTGGATTCCCACCCACTGTATGGATTGCCCGCCCAGCTCAAAAGTTGCCACCAAACATGGAAATTGCGCTGTACATGGATGTGACAACACAGAAAGGAGTCTGTTTTTACTGCCGACGGGAGAGCCCCTGAAGACGCAGTGGCTTAATTTTATTTACTCCAATAATACGCCGTCGAGTCTACCTAAGACGGTGTATGTTTGTCGGAAGCATTTTCCTGATGAATGTTTCCACAACTTGGGACAGTACAGGGCAGGTTTTGCACATCAACTGTCACTGAAGCCTGGGTCCGTACCAAGCATCCCTGCCGCATCAGCCACAAACACCGAACAAGTAAGTGTATAACTGTTAAGTCGTTTTGCCATGTTTTAAAATCGGTGCCACGTTAGCCTTGCAATGGCTACATTAGCTGTGCAGCTAACCGCTTCCTGCAGTTAGCCAGGTACTCTGCGCTACAAAACCAAAAAGCATGCAGCATGCTCTGTTATAATAGCCAATCAAAACAGTTTTTACAAAGACACCCACATTCTTTTTTTTAAGTCACTCGTTCATTTTATTTGTTTGTTTGTTCAGTAAAAACCCAAATATTTGTTGAATTTATTTTATTTCCTCGCGTCGCACCTTAATGACGTCAGCGCGCGGTATTTTTCCCTTCGCGGTTTGTTCCTTCTCTCTCGCCATAGTAAGACACCCACATCCGCTTGTTCTGACCCACTGGAGGTAGCGTCACAGTGCTGTTAGCCAATCAGAGGTAACACGTTTACATGTCATGAATGTTAATGATAAGACACGCCCCCACCCTCTACCCTTCCCCGCCTCCTGCTTCTCATTAGCAAAACGACGCACTGGGAAAAGCGCTGAAATGGGGCTTTCTCCCAGGAGGCTATATCTACGTGCCGAGGGTTCATTTCGAGAAAGGCTGCGGATATAACATCCGGAAACCTCCACGAGCCCGTTTAAAGCATCAACAAACCACCATGCCATGGGACCTTTAAGACTTCACAAAATTACATTTAAGACCTACAATGCAAAATATGCTCGTATTTTAGACTTTTTAAGGCCTTAAATTAGGATTATCAAATTTTAGACTTTTTAAGACTTTTTAAGACTCTGCGGAAACCCTGAAAGATGAACGACAGAACAGACGGATGGATGGATGTTCAATCCTGTTCAGCAAAAAATGAAACAGCAGAAAGATTCCCACATGAGGCCACATGTTGAATTGTGCAGCCTGGTGAAAAAAACAGGTTCCACTTCATCATAACTTAATAATGTTTGTACTGGAGTAATCAAAACAGCCCGAAGTGGAGTTTTGCATTTGTTTATATCATTCATATTCGATTTTCCAATGACAGAAGTGTGAGTAGATTTTTACAAGCAGTCAAATAAGGATAAAATAAAATAATAACTGAAGCTGGGGTATTTTCAGCTAAGCTGGTAAATCATTGATGCATGATTAATGTAACAGACCACCCCGACCCCCCCACCTCTTTGACGTCTCTTTACTTTGTAAGGTAGTTTGTTGTGCTTCCTGGAGTAAATGTAACACTGCATGCTAGTGTCTGCTGTCAGTATGGACATATTAATTACATTTACAAAATTCTAGTCAAAACCAATTCACCTAATATTATCGGTACTATTCGATGATTGCAGTTGTTTCTCATCAAATTACACTGATTACATATTATACATTTAATTTAAATACTGTCCAACGTTCAAGGTATAAACGAAGTCATATATTCATCATCGTGCTCCTTGAGCCTTGGGTTCATGATCGCATCGATATTTTTATTCACATTAATCTTATTTTGTGTTAAGCCATGCTTCAGAGACTGAGAAGAACTGCAGTGGTTTCCAAGACCAACTCCGTTTCCTCATCTTGCATAAAGGTTTCATTTCAGTCTCTGGTGTTATGCTTGTTCTTCTTCTTCTTCAAAAAAGTGTCCTGCCCAATATGGCCAAAAGTTTGTGGACACATCATCAACCAGCCCACCACATGTGCTTGCTGAACATCCCGTTTCAGATTTATTCCCCACTTTCTGTTATATACGCTTGGAACACAGGTGGCGTTCCAGTTCATCCCAAGGGTGTTCAGTGGGGTTGAGGTCAGGACACACGACTTCTTCCACTCCAACTTTGGCAAACCAGGTCTTCACAGAGCCTGCGTTGTGCACAGGAGCACTGTCATGCTGAAACAGGTTTAAGCCTCTTAATTCCAGTGAAGGAAATTACAAAGACGTCCGAAAACAATTCTGCGTTTCTAACTTTGTTACAGCAGTTTTTTTTTTTTTTGGGGGGGGGCACATATGGGTGTGATGGCCAGGTGTCCACATACTTTTGGCCATATAGTGTGTTTCTACATCGTAGAAGGTGAGGGTGGGATTATTCCACCACCACTGCCTGTGTCCGTACTGAGGCTATGACTTGACCTTCTCTGCCTCCATGCTGGCTATGTGAGCCTCATCATGAACTCCCATAGCTACACTGGGCTGAGAGCAACTGTGCTGGTGATCCTTCCAGTCCTGGGGAAAAAAAAAAAAGACTATCAATTCTATCAATGTTGAATACACAGAATATTGTGGGGGGTTTCGAGCAAGAAGCATGTTTCTGAGGAACAGATGTGCTCATTAGACACTGACGGACACTATTAAGAGCGAAAGCTGCATAATGCACAGTTAAATGTGATCCTTCATTAATTTTAAAAAAGAAAGAAGTGCAATGAATTTAGAAACTGCAACTTAATCCAAACTAGAAATTTAGTGAGTGTCATGCTTACCTTTTTTTGGCAGAAGTTAGAACAGTAGTAGACTTTGTGGCAGCCTGCACATTCGCTAGAAGCTTCACGGCCACAGTTCACACAGGTATGCTGCAAAGAACAAGGAAAATGACAACATGTGGCTGTTAGATTCATTTACCCGTAAGGTGCCTAATGAATAATGTAATACGAGAGCGGCGGCTACAGTTATCGATACCTTAACGATCTTTCGGTTGTTGCTAAAGTAGAAAAGACTTTCAATATGTAAATTGTGCATGAATAATTATTTAAACTCCCACTGGGGGGAAAAAAAAAAAAAAGAGTTGATTCTCGATTACTTAGCATATCAGATCATGTGACACTGTTCCACAATTATCGACACGTTTGTCCACAGTTATTGACACCGTTCCACAATTATCGACATCCACATGATTATTTATTTTAAAAAATAATCGGTATGTGGCATTAAATTAACAAAACGGTTTTTATTTAAAATTTATTTTACATAGACAAAATATCTTTTATATAAATATATCGATGTCGGTGTTTACGTAAATAATGTTTGTAAACAAATGAACTGATAATGTTTAACCTGTATCAGAACATATTTCTGTTCCACTTTCTACCCACTAAATTTCTAAGTATTTTCGTAGATCACATTTTGTTAATCATTCGTTGTTGTTTATATTAATTTCTACTTTTGCAGTTTAACAATAAATGTAAACAGGCATTTCACATTGTAACCACATTAAAATCCAGGTCAAAGGTCGCATGTCATTCCTCGAACCGAAACTTTATATTTTTACATCTAAAAATATAAAATGTCTACTGATATTGTAATATGTGGTAGATATTTACAACAAACTGCAAAAAAAAAAAAAAAAATCTGAATGGAATAGAAAAATCTGAATATTTCAAGCATGTAATTTTTTATATGCCAGGAATTTAATTCTGCTCTAATTCTATTTTTTGCAATAGGATTCCAAATAGTCTATAATCATTCCATTCTGTTATGAATCAGAAAAAAAATTATTATAAATCACAGCACTTTTTTTTTTTTTTTTAAGTACTTCATCTACTTCAACAAGATCGATCCATAACAGTTGTAAATGTCACTTAATTCCACAGGGTGTCGATAATGGTGGACGCCGGTGAAAGTGATCACTATTATCAACACCTCACGTGACTTCTCAAACGCGCGTTTAGATACAAAATGGCGACTGTCAAATGAAAGAGTAAGAAACAAAGTAGGTTTCGACAAGGAGATCATGAAATCTCAGTGAATTTGATCAGTAAAAACATGTCCGTGATCTTTCCATCTGCGATGATAACGTCCGGGTTTTCCTCAAATTGCTGATCGTGTTAAAAAAAAAAAAATCGATCTCAGGTAACGAGCTGTCATCAGACGACAAGAGCAAAGGGTGAGGCGGGTCTTCCGGTTGATTAATTAACCAGCAATAACTGTTGTAACTGAAACTCACCTTTGTAAAATAGTTTTTTGTTGGTAAATCTGAAAAGGTGTCGATAATTATGGACTGTCAAAAAATGCTGCATTCAAATAGAAGCTGTAACTCGTAATCCCTGCCCTCCAGCCAGGAAAAACGGAAGAAAACAACCCTTAAGTGGGAATTCCTACTCAGGAACTCGGGATTGTCTGCTCACAGCATCAACAGGAAACAAAGCAGCACTTCTTATCTTTAAATGAGTTTTACTGTATATACACAAGTATTTAGATTAATTAACATAGACATATTCGCCTACTACATCCAGAACACTGACTGTACAGTTAACTGTTTTGAGGAGGAAAATAAACATCACTCATCACATTTAGCTGGCTAGCTTGTTGTTAACAAATGTCGAACACGGAGGTGTCCATGGTTTTACCCCCTGCCATGTAGCTTGAATGCACAGACGTCAAAAATGACGCTGTTCTGAGTGCCGACTCGGAGCACAGGGACGCGGTGTGCAGTTAATTCATCTTCGTAAGCCTTCAGTATTAGTTCTCTCACACTTGTTCAGTACACCCTGATCCTCGACTGACCCTCCACACACACACTCTCACACTTTCTCTAAATGAACTGCCTGAGCTCATGCAACTGTTACTGCTGATGGAACCACATCACGCTCCACAGATCAACTCCCTTCAAGCGGCTTAACTCCGGGCTACGCTTGCAGAAGGAGCAGCGGCACAGAGAGACAAGTTATGTAGCGACTATGCCATTACATGATTTAGCTTTCACAGCTACAAATGTCCACAGATTAAAGTGTTAAAAATTATTTTTTTTTAAAAATGGCTTGGCACAAGTGAAATGTAGGAACCAAATGAGAGAATCCATCCTCTGGATCATCACCAAAGCGCTAAAATGCTTCTGTGCAGAATGATTTTCGGATTTTGAAGCTAGCAGGGGCAGTCGGTTGGAGCGACTGCAAATATCACTTCCAGAAATTGGAAGAGCCTCAAAGACGCCTCCTACTAGAGTTATAAACATGATTTATAAATCTTAGTATGAAAGCATTTTATCTGTAATGCAACTGAGTGGCTTTACTGCTCAAGTTCAGGGCAAGAGTTTGCACATGCACCTGCCCACCCACACAAACACACACTTTCCTATATATTTTTCTCCCCGAGTCCAGATTGGAGTTTGCGAGAGAGAGAGAGAGAGAGAGAGAGAGAGAGAGAAAGCGAGCAGGACGCCTACTTGCCTTGATGATAATTTCAGTAATCTTCCCCTCTGTGTCATCAGTAAGCGAGAGTTGGCTGGGAAAAGACTGAAACAGAACACGTATGATTAGCACACTTAGTGATGATAGACGGACACAAACACGATTTTAATGGTGAAATTACATTTCCTCGATCATCACTATGACATGATTAGCACTAATCAGAAGGTGTCTAAAGGCTTCACGTACCTTATATTTGTGCATCTTTCTTTTTCAATGGCCAGAGTGACTTACTGAGTCAGAAAATACTGCTGTGCAATTTATACAGCATTAGAGACTGTTCTCTTTTAACTGGATTTTAAAAATATCCTATTGAGGTGTCTATCCACAGCATCAAAACTCCAAATGAGAGAAACCCACTGTTCCTGGAAAGCACACATAGGCTAAGCTCTAGCAAATCAGTCCTTTCCTTGCCGAGCGAGGTAAAGAAAACAGGCTACTTTCGGCTGGAAATATTTTAGACGGTAGCTTAAGGCAACTGCACGCTTGTCTAAAACTTTCTTTTGGAACACATTTACATCACTTTTGTGGTTAAGTATACAGGTAGTCGTCGACTTACGACTGCGTTTGGTTATGACTGACCGGTCGTAAACCGATCTGGTCATAAGTCGGCCTATGTTAAATGAACGTAAGTATATTGTGACGTGTAATGCTATTGTAATCATCTTAAAGTCTTATTTTATCAACATTTTCTTATTTCATTACCTTGGCTCATTATTTGGTTTAAGTCAAACACTGCATACTACACTGCGTACAGTACAATTTGTTTAATATGTGCAAAACAAAAAATATGAAAAACAGGTGTGAAAAATAGAAAACATTTTAGTTTGAAACATACCAAAATACAAATGTAAAACAGCAAAATACAAAATTTAGTGACCGCTGGCATCACTGGTGCTTGGCTGTGGGTCGTCTACATCATCATCAGCTGTTGCAGCGCTCGGGCTGGCGGGAGCATTTGCTCGTTTCATAAACCAGGAGCTGGGGCGGAAACTGTATGACGGAGTGCGCGAGGGAGCGCGAGAGAGACTGCGCGTGTGCCGGGAGCTGGGGCGGAAACTGTTGTACGCGGTGAGAAGCGCTGCCGGGAGCTGGGGCGGAAACTGTCATACACTCAGCTAGCTCAGCTGGGAAACACTTGCCAGTCATAACCAGACGGTCATAAAGTCGATTGGTCGTAAGTCGCATAGGTCGTAAGTCGATGACTACCTGTAGAGGGTGTGCACAGGAGTTTATTTATTTATTAAAATCCCACTCACTCATGCAGTTAATTTTATCTGTACCCGTCTGCAACATGTGCTAATGAGCATTTCATTTATATTAGGCATATCGGGGGAAAATTCAAATTTAGTCCAAATTGCTTGAAACTGCTCTCATCGAATTCAGAGTGGAATGCAGAACAACATACTTTTTAATGAATTAAAATACATTTATCCGTTCTTGAGATATTGCAAATCAAAGATTGAAAAAAAAAAAGGCTTAATTTTTAGAAAGCTGCCGTAATATTCTGTATTAGGATCACATGGTCTAAAATGGGCCTCATTAACGCATGAGATCAAATGTTTTTTTCTGAATAACTTTTTTATTTTTCAAGATATTTACAGTTGGCAGGCACATAGATTGTTGTATAATGAATACAAAATTTGAAAAATTAGTAAAAAGAAATGATGCAAATTAGTATCTCATTAGTATTAATTATGCTAATTAGGCAAAATGTTAAATCGGTACACTCAATAAAAAAGTAAAAAAAGATTATTTCTAATACCCTCTTTGTGTTCTGTAGGCCTTTGTATTTCTCAAAAGTAGGGCTTACTTGTGTTTATATGAAAGAATACATATATGTTATTTACCAGCTTAAGGTCGGTCCGTATGGTGAAATACCGTGACCGAGGTCTTGAAAGTACTGCGTGAGGCCCTCTGGGCCAAGATCAGTATTCAAGGCCGAGGTCACGGTATTTCACCATACGGACCGACCTTAAGCTGGTAAATAATATATATATTTTTTTCTTTACCAAATTCTAACAGAAAACGAGAGCGCCCGAAAGGGAAAACCGAGCCGAGCCGCCATTTTGAATCCTCATTCACGGCTGTAATGCAAATGGCTTCCTCCTCGGTATACAAGTGCACTTCCATGGCAGGAAAAAAACTACATTTTGCCGCCTATGTAGTCCCCTATTTATACAAATAGGAGTCATTCAGGATTCAGCCATGTTTTTGCTTGGCGTTAGCAAGTTACAGGTTTTTAGCTTTCTCCTGAAATGTTTTCTTTTATTTCTTCTTCCTCAGGGGAGTAAAACTCACTTTCGCTGTGAACACTGTCGTTATCGCTATCCATGCTGTAAAATTAGTGCTATTCTCCTGAGAAATGCTCACCAAAATGTATAAGATTTTTGATAATCTTATAAATAAATCTTATAAAAAAAGCGCTAAATGTTGACAAAAAATGCTACTATGTTTGTTGTTGTTGTGAATGAGTCGCCAGAGGTCCGTAACTGGGGTCCGTATCGTAGGATACAGACCCGCTTGCCAGCCAATCAGAGCGCAGGATTTGATGAAAACCGGACCGCGAAAAAAATTTAAATGATTATTTCAATTAATATTCACAGCTTTCAAGGCGAACCTCAAGAAAACTGTCTGAGCCACACCCAATAAACAATTCCCTTTAATTGAACTGAAATTGACACTCGCGTTTCTGACTTTCGATTTTTTTTAAAAATCTCATTCCGACCACTAAAATCTCAATGTTTTTCATCAAAACAGCTACAGTTATATTCTAAAATAGTTATTTATTTACAGGAATCAGTTTGATTTGAAAAAGAATAAGTAGGTAAAGCTATGAAAACTCACTTCAAAGTCTTCTGTGAATCATAACATCAAAACTAGCTGATGGAAAATTTTTCTGAATACTTCATCAGAAACAGTGAGACCTACAGAACATCCCTATAAAAGTTATCTGACTGATATTCACGAGTAATCCAGTCGGAAACCAATCAGAAGAGAGAGCGAGCGCCTGACCACTTTCCCGTGACTCAAAAAGCACCGTCAGTTTCCCGACGTCACGCGAGCAGAGTTTTTACTCTGGTGTACCAACTTCAACCTGCTGTTACTCCCAAAGTACTGAACAGATCTTCAGGACATACATTTCTTTGGAAAACAGATATTATAAGCTTTTTAAATGACAGCATTCATGATAGAAAATATTCAAGAGTTAAGCAATGACAGATTTAGAAACTTAGATGAGCGTCTGCATGCACAGTTTTCACACCACGGCCAGCGAGCGTCTGATACGCCTATTTATATTAACAAAAAATTATTTAAATATCAGCGACCCTAACCTGGATAAAGCAGTTAAAGAGCAAGTAAAGTAAAGATGAACATCTCTAATGGAGTGGTTTTACCAAAAGGACACCTGACCATCACACACGTGTTTCCGCTGCCACAATTTGTGTGGAAAGACACAATTGTATAGAAATGTTTTTGTATGTAATGCTGTAGCATTACAATTCCCCTTCACTGGAATGAAAGGACCCAAACCTGTTCCAGCATGACAATGCTCCTGTGCACAAAGCAAGCTCCATGAAGACATGTGCCCCTTTTCCACCAAATCAGTTCCAGGGCTGGTTTGGGGCCAGTGCTGGTGCTGGTTCACAACTCGTTCAACTTGCGAGCCAGCTGAGAACCAGTTTGCTTTTCCATAGCTCGGGGTGCTAAGGGAAGACACGTCATTACGTCGCTATATACGTCAGCTATGTCGCTACGTTTGCATAAACCTTGGCGCGAATATCGAAGCAAAAACAACACGGAAGAAGCAGCAGCAGCAACAACAACAACAATAATAATAATGGATGACTTCGCATTTGTACAGCTGCTGCTTCTCGTCGCTTAAAAATGGCGATCTTTCGCGGTCTTGTTATTGTTGTTGGTCTTAACAACTCCGCCCCCCCGCTGACGTAAGCGGTTCTTTCCTCTGGCCCAGCAGAGAGTTGGTGCTAGCCTGGAACCGGTTTTTCTGGCCCCAGAGCCAGTTCTTTGTCAGTGGAAACAGAAAACCCGGTTCCAAACTAAGCACTGGCCCCGAACCAGCCCTGGAACTGCTTTGGTGGAAAAGGGGCAATGGTGAGCCAAGGCTGGAGTGGAAGAACTCAAGCGTCCTGCACACAGCCCTGACCTCAACCTCCACTGAACATCTCTGGGATAAACTGCACCCCAGACCTCCTCGCCTAACGTCAGTGCCTAATGCTCTTGTAGCTGAATGATCGCAAATCCTCACATGCCCCTTTTCCACCAAAGCAGTCCCAGGGCTGGTTCGGGGCCAGTGCTTAGTTTGGAACCGGGTTTTCTGTTTCCACTGACAAAGAACTGGCTCTGGGGCCAGAAAAACCGGTTCCAGGCTAGCACCAACTCTCTGCTGGGCCAGAGGAAAGAACCGCTTACGTCAGCGGGGGGCGGAGTTGTTAAGACCAACAACAATAACAAGACCGCGAAAGATCGCCATTTTTAAGCGACGAGAAGCAGCAGCTGTACAAATGCGAAGTCATCCATTATTATTGTTGTTGCTGCTGCTTCTTCCGCGTTGTTTTTGCTTCGATATTCGCGCCAAGGTTTATGCAAACGTAGCGACATAACTGACGTATACAGCAGCGTAATGACGTGGCTTCCCTTAGCACCGCGAGCGATGGAAAAGCAAACTGGTTCTCAGCTGGCTTGCAAGTTGAACGAGTTGTGAACCAGCACCAGCACTGGCTCCGAACCAGCCCTGGAACTGATTTGGTGGAAAAGGGGTAATAGCCACTCTCCAAAATCTACTGGAAAGCCTTCACAGAAGAATAGAGGTGATTATAACAGCAATGGGGGAATAAATCTGGAATGGGATGTTCAGCAAATACATATGGTGTGATGGTCAGGTGTCCACTTACGTTTAGAGTTTAACTTGTAATTTGCTG
This sequence comes from Neoarius graeffei, assembly GCF_027579695.1. Classification (NCBI taxonomy): domain Eukaryota; kingdom Metazoa; phylum Chordata; class Actinopteri; order Siluriformes; family Ariidae; genus Neoarius; species Neoarius graeffei. Next base: position 56,437,091 of record NC_083570.1, on the reverse strand, counting down.
TTGCTTATCAGCACTAACGAGAAGGATGCTCGGTAGAGTACGTACCTCCGCCAAGCCACGCATTCAGATTTGCATCAAAATCTAATAAACTGTTCCTTGGCCCATGGCTCTCCTTTCCTCAACGTTTCATCAGAATCTGTTCACTACTTTGTGTTATGTCGGGAACAGGCAAACAAATAAAGGGAGGTGAAAACATAAATAAAACTGACTCTACTGACTAGGTTTCACTTTATTAGTCGTGCAACCCTAGCATACTGAACCCAGGCAGTTAAATATAAAATCGGGGTTAACTGAAATATATAGGGGCAAACTAACTGATGGCACTGAAAAACCATGACAACTAATGCGACATGCTGAAGAACACAAAACAAATCTCTCCTTGCTGTTTTTGGCCCTTGGAAAGGATTTAGTAGATTATTATTCAAACATTTTAATATATTTATTGTTTTATTTGCACAACAATTGCAATAACGACAATGTGATTATTACTCTGAGCCAGAGGAACTAATTCACAGACGCTTTCTAAATAAACAAGGAATAATTTCCCATATATTACAGCATGCTTTGCCTAAGGCCTGTCTGTCGTCTAGACCACTCGATGACGGTTTCTGCATATAAAAGGCATGATGGTGATTGTTCGCACAACTTTAGTACAACTATACAGGACTAAATTCCTGAATACTCGGTGTCTCTTGCGAAGGTAAAACAGGAATCTAGTAATAAGAGACTGCTACTTAGTCTGTGCTGTGTGGGAAGGTGGTGTAACATTTCTTCTGTTATATTTGAGCTGCTTTGTAAAGAGAGAACAAGTTATTTTTAGGGTGGAATTAAAGCCCTTGTTTAAATATGCATTGTTCAGACAACGTGCTCTGAAGAAGCGGCTAGTGACTGAAATACTTTCATTGTTATTACTTTACTATTGCTCGAAAAGATCTATGCATTTTACTGATGATGACGACTGACATGAAACTGGGACCAGTTTTGCTTTTATACACCACACCAATCAGTCCACTCACATCCTTCCTGCTGCAGTTGCTTTTCTCCAGGCTGCTGTTGGTTTGGCTGGCCTGTTTGGCCTGGGCGATGAATGCTTTGAGCTGCTGGACGGTGTTGAGTAGTGTATTGGCCGTCTCCTCCAGGTACAGCCAGGTGCGCTGCTCGCTTATCTCCAAGCCGTTGGCCAGTCCGGCTGCAGTGGGAGCTTTCGCCTGTAACACGGACTGCTGAGGGACGACAGTCAGAGCCGGGAGCGTGGTCAGCACTGACGAAAATCAAGAAGAAAAGTTTAGGACTAGGAATTAGCACTGAGAATTAAGATGCTCTCTTACCAGCAGAATTTATTTTTAAACCTGCAGTTTAAATCAATCAGTCAAATACGACCTTGGTGAAGAGACACACTGTCCTAAAATGGATCCCACTTTAACCCTGCTCTAAATTTTAACAACTTATTAATGAGAGCAGTGAAATGTAGGCTAGATGAGATGCCATACAAAACAAACAAAACCTGTGCAAGTGAAGGCTCAAGTACAGCACTCTGTGCATTGTGTATGTCCCTAACAGGGACTGAAAAAGTACAAAAGTGTTCCTAGCTTGGCTTTACCACCAATTAGGCATGTAATGATATATCGCAGTACAAATTTACGACCCAGTCAATGAAATAAAAAATGAATCGTGATTATTATCAGGCTGTGTAATCTCTTGACTTCACCATAGTTGGAAGTAACACAGCTCTAGTGGTGCGAATACACACACACACAAACAAACAAACAAACAAACAACAAAAAAAAGATCTAAAATGCTTTTTTTCCCATTTTTCCCCCAATGCGACTGACTGTACAAATAGATTTAACAAGAAATCAGAGCTCTCTTTTTACAGACTGCTGAAAGCAAAAGAAAAGAGAAGCAAATGGGGTAATGCTCATACAAGTTTACTCAGAAAATGCCTATTTGTTATTAGCTATTTCAATTTTTAATAAAAGGAATATTTTAGTTAAAGCTACACTGACTTTCAGATTTTTCAAGTGTAGGTCCTAAATTCTCCGCTATTTTTTCCTGCTTCACCATGACCCAATTCAAGATACTACGTCATGCATCACGTGGTGGGCTTTCCCCGTTCGCACAAGGCATTGTGGGATACAAATTTGAAACAGGAGAGGGAAATGGAGGACGTGAGTGAGACCGACTACAGTAACGGAAAGCGAGAAGAAAAGACGTTATGTTGTGAAGGAAAGGAAACGCAGGACCAAACTAATAAATATCGGCGGTCAGCGAGCACCTCGGTGTGATCAGCTGTTCGTTGAGCGACAGAATGATGGAACAGTCAGTGCACGGTCAAGGTAAACCTGTAGATGGCAGTAATGCAACACTGTGGATGCCAGCTGCTGTAAAACCCAGAAGAAGATGGTAAACCTGCGCATGCGCACACGGACTTCCTCTGTCTGCTTGACTGCGCAAAGCGAGCGATTTCATGCACGTTATTTGCTTGGGAATCCCCTCAAATTAAATAACTTCCCAGCCACAGAATGGCCTGATATTTTGTGAGATATTACATCACTGATTTTATGAAATCGAAAGGTCGTCTAGCTTTAATAGGCTGTTATATTTTACTCCAACCTTTACAAATATGGTTTAATAATTACTGTTGGTTACTAAGAAAATGAAAGAAGTTTTCTTATTTAACAAAAGAAATATTTACGTTGATAAAGAATAGGAACATAAATGTTGCATTTTTTTATTGTGGGAAAATCAAATCACGAACCCAATATCGTGAATCAAATCAAATCAAGAGTTGGGTGAATCGTTACGTGCCTAGTACCAGCTGCTGCAGCTTCCACGAGTGATTAATGGCAACCAACTGTAGTATGGCGTTACTTTAGGTTTCTGTATTTAAGCTTGTATTTTCATACCTGTGTTTACAACCTGGTCTAATGTGAGCTTGGCCGCAGAGACAACTAGACCCACACGAGTCTATTATAATTAATGGTCACTGAGGACACAGGTGTCCTAGAGTGATGAGCGACTTTATCCGCCAGAGAACTCTGCACCTAATCATCTTCCAGAAACGGAACTAGCCACGCATAACTAATACACAGGGCTTTAATTGCCAGCGTGACAGATGGCGCTCTAACAGATCTCCATCTCCACACACTCACAAGAACAAGGGTATATGGGTCCGTCTCAGAAACTGGTCTCTCATTTGGGACATTATGGTCAAAAAATAAATTTTCTAATTTTACTATTTTTTTTGCATTTACCGAACACTCAATGTTTCTTTTGTCATGTTTAATAAGAATAAAGATAGCATCTTGCTTTATCTGGCCTCCACTGTGGAAAATTTTTTTGATTACAATTCAAATGCTTTTGTAAAATTGATTTCCATATAAAATAACTACATCATGAAGAATTAAAGCCCCTCCTTCACAGATGAGTGAAAATATTGAATAAATTTCCTCTTTTTGATTGCTTGGGTTAAAAATGCCAAGTTATGATGACTGAATTGTTCATTCACTTAAATATGAATAATATGATACATTTTAGGTATTTGATATGGCGAAATAGGACAATAGGATACAATGGAAAAATCAAGAACACATCGGAAAGATGAGAATAACGGCGGTGGTAAAAGAACAGCGACTGTACCGGCTGAAGGTCGCGCGGGTCTCTGCTGCGGCACGCGAGCAACGGGACATCACTACCGCACCGGCTGGAGCGCGAGGCGGGGGCGGGACAAAATGACTGGCCGTAGATTCTATCAAAAGTTCGATCTAAATTGACCATGGTTGCAAAATATTGGCCAAAAATACGCAAACACTACAAAAGATGAAAGTAAGATGAAAAAGAAACATTCTATTGCCTTATACTGCAAGACTAAAACAAAACAGAACTGTCAACACTCACCTTTTCAGTGATAACGTCCAAACAGATCACCCGCGTAACAGAAAGACCGCAAATGGAAGCACGATCAACTTCTAACTGTTAGAGTGGAAAATTCCATTCTACATGTGCAAATTGTTAATGTGTGTCCTTCCCCGCACACAAATAACACACTACGGTAAAAAATAGACCACAACTCATTTTATAGCTCAGAAATTCATACAAGACCAGCTACCATCGTAACATTCTGTAAGAAACATATTCTATACCTCACTTTCAGCTTTCGTTTTAAAAAACAAAATCGCAGATTTATAACTAAATTTTTATATGGCGTAGTGATTTTAAGTTACTACTTTTGGTGAGGTAGTGACCTTGACCCTGAGGCTTTCCGTTTAGATCAAAACACACGATCGTATTGGTTTTGGGTCTGCGGAAAATGGAGTTACAACGGTGATCAAATATTTTGCATGATGTTTTATTACGGTTATGATTATTCTGTGAGCGCACCAATCCTTAGGTGTATAAAGTTACAACTTAAAATACAATTAGTGATAACTGTAGACTTTTCAGTGGACTACAACCTTTTTAAGGGAACGTGATGTAGTCAACCATTTATCATGTCCCAGATCAAGCCGCCATTTTTCCACAAATTTGCAGAATTTTTGCCAAATTCTGAATAGAGTATTCACATCAAAGACTTAGTATTATAATCTGTATTATTTCTTTCATCATTTTATTTCAAATTAAAACCAACATCACCATGCAAAACCGTATAGTTCATTGACTGAGTATATTTAGTGGGGTTCCCCCACAGTACCCAGTTTCTGAGACAGACCCATATACTGTACAGACCACAACTATCGACTACATCATGACAAAAAGATTACTTAAAGCAACAGTGTGTAGGGTATGGTTGCTAAAAAAACCAACATGATTACTGAGAGTACCGTAGAACAATCCTCTATAATAACTGACAATCTTGTTGGGTGTTCGGGTTAGAACTGATGGGACCTTGTGTGATGGGACACTCACCAAACACTTTATTAGGAACACCTGTAATTATTTAAGCAGCCAATCACGTGGCACCAACAATCATGCCATAGTCAACATATCGTTAACATGATCAACACATCGAACCTTGAGGCGGTTGACCTCCAACAGCAGAAGTCCACGTCAGGTTCAACTTCTGTCAACCAGCAGTGTTTTTGAGTGTTGTTGCTGACCATGTGCGTCCCTTCATAGCCAACATTTACCATCTTCTAATGTTCTTGCATGACAATGCACCACGTCACAAAGAAATAGTCATCTCAAACTGTTTTCATGAACATGACGATGAGTTCAATGCTCTCCAGTGGCCTTCCCAGTCCCCAGATCTGAATCCAACAGAACGCCTTTACACTACGTTCAGACTGCAACCTGAAACGACCCATATCCGATTTGTTGTGAAATCCGATTTTTTTGTTAGGCCGTTCACATTACCAATTATATGAGACTTGTGTGCGATCTCCAATATGAACGGAAAACGACCCAAAAGTGTCCCGCATGCGCAAATTGACACGTAATAAGCACATCTACGTAATACGTAAACAAAAAAAAAAGCGCACTCTTCAAGTTTAATTATTTCTTTTTTGTTTGTTTAATTATCTGGTTAGTGTTAAAGTGTGAGGTCTCGTGTGTGTTTTTGTTTCTGAACTGAAATGAAAACGTGTAGCCTGGTAACGAGGGTTGACTCCTAAATGTCTCTCTAATTTCTATATAAGTGCACTACATGTTACTAGGAAGTAATGGATTTTTAAACTCTATATAGTGCACTCGAGCTTCAGTAGGCAGTCATTTGGGATACGGCCGCTGTATTACCAAACTCTTAATTCAGGCTTAATAATTTGCACATATTTATTTCGTCATATTAATAAACTTTTTCTACATTTTTATAAATATTTATTTAGATTGTTTATAGCCAGCTGAATTCTGCAACTTCTCTCAGCGCTGGCTCAAGGTGCAGAAACACCAGTGCAGTTTGCTATGGAGATGAGGCGAGACCTGGCGATGTGGTTTTTGTGGCGGCGGCGGAACTCACACAATAATCTGATTAATGTGGGCAGCAGACTAATGAGACCGAAGGTGTCAAATTACTGGAAATTTCCAGAACAATCTTATAATCTTGTAATACAGGATGGTTTAAGTTATAAATCAGTTATAGAAACTGTTTTATTTAATCAGGCTAACAGATCAACATCCAGGTCCCTACCAAATCCACCATTAGCTTGATCAATTCTATAAAAGTCTATTTAAATTCTGAAAACTGTATAAATGTTGTTGTTTTCCACCAAAGAGGCGGGATTAGCCAACGCAGAATAGTGACGTTTGTCTCTTGTTGATGACGTGTAGGTTGCATGAATGCGACCTGCCCGGTCAGACTGCAGTCGCATGTGAAAATATCGGATATGCATCGGATTTAGGACCACATATCCAAGCGGCCTGGGTCGCATGTGAAAAAATCGGATCGGTGTCGTTCAGATTGTCAATAACAAATCGGATACAGGTCGCATATGGGCAAAAAAATCGGATATGGGTCGTTTCAGGGTGCAGTCTGAACGTAGTCTTAGATGTGGCAGAACGGGAGATTCGCAGCATGAAAGTGGAACTGAAAATCCTGCAGGAATCGTGTGATGCGATCATGGCGACATGGATCAGAATCGCAAAAGAATGTTTCCATCGTCATATGGAATCCATGCCATGAAGAACTGAGTCTATTTTAAGAGCAAAGGGAGATCCCACCTGGTATTAATATAGTGTTCCAAATAAAATAAAATGCTCGGTGAGTGAATATACATCATCATGCCCCAAACTTTACGCGTGAAAGAAGTACTAGAGGTACTACAGGACTACGAGATCCATTAAGACATGGATTGGAAGAACTTGAGTGTGCTGCACAGAGTCCTGACCTCAACCCCACTGAACACTTTTGGGATGAACTGGAACACCGGCTGCATCCCAGACCTCCTTCTCCGACATCACAAAGACTACTCTCAAGGCGACAGGTTGCCACAGGGATCCAATTAAAAGCTTTGTATACAAAAGGCAACCATATTACAGGCTGCTGCTAGGAGAATAGATGGATTGGAGGACCTTTTCTTGTGCGAAGGCAGCTAAAAATATCACAGCCTCATTAATATATGACCAAAAGAAGAAAGAAAGAAAGACAGAATCCCAGTGCGCAAAGGGAGAAAGAGAGGGAGTGTGTGTCAGTGGAAAGAAATAAAACACACAATCTTCAGAGGAGGTACAGTATACTGCTGTTCAGAATGCCCTTGACCTATCTGTCTAATGGACTGTTAAGAGCTCGAGGCACAAATAGCTGCACTGGTATAAAAATAATGGACGGAAAAACAAAACCGAAAAATACGCTGTCCACGTACTGAAAATCTCATCTCATAAAATATCGAGACAATATAGTCAAAACAGTTTGTCGTGTCAGAATCTGTTAGATTCCCTCATGAGCATCAAAAAAGTGTTTAGGAACAGCCGCATTCCTGCAATTATCTAATCAACCAATCATGTGGCGGCACTGCAATGCGTACAATCATGCAGATACGGGCCAGCAGCTTCACATAATGTCCACATCAACCATCTGAATGGGGAAAAAAAATGTGATCTTGGTGATTTTGACCATGGCATGATTGTTGGTGCCAGACGGGCTGGTGTGAGTATTTCTATAACTGCTGACCTCCTGGGGTTTTCACACACAATAATAATAATAATAATAATAATAATAATCAGTTAAATTTATATAGCGCCTTTCTCAAAACCCAAGGTCGCTTTACAATTATAGGGAGGGGAAAAAAAAAAAAGTCCACCACCAAATAGAGGTCAGGATGTCATTCCAATGGTGTAGCAGCCACAGTCCCACCAAAAGGTGCACGAAAACAAGCTCCACACCACCTGCACAGCCGCCGGGCAACACCACTCGGAACACCACGCCATGGATCCACAAAGCGAGCACAGACGCACAGACACACCGCCACGCAGAGCGCTGGTATATCCCAAACTGCCTGCACAGCCGCCGCGACGCCACCGAGCAACATTGCTCGGAACATCACGCCAAGCACAAAAGCGCTGCTGCACAGAGCACTGGACAACCACGATGTTAAAATGAACAACGAGCTCACTGCAGTCCATAGCGAGGAGCACAGGCATCACCCACGGCGAACCAAGGCCTGGAGGGAACCGACGCCCAAAACTGGGTCCGGAGCTACACCACAACCAGCAGACGAAACACTCAGACAAAAACAAACATCAAACTACACACAAAAATACAACCCCAATTCCAAAAAAGTTGGGACAAAGTACAAATTGTAAATAAGAACGGAATGCAATGATGTGGAAGTTTCAAAATTCCATATTTTATTCAGAATAGAACATAAATGACATATCAAATGTTTAAACTGAGAAAATGTATCGTTTAAAGAGAAAAATTAGGTGATTTTAAATTTCATGACAACAACACATCTCAAAAAAGTTGGGACAAGGCCATGTTTACCACTGTGAGACGTCCCCTTTTCTCTTTACAACAGTCTGTAAACGTCTGGGGACTGAGGAGACAAGTTGCTCAAGTTTAGGGATAGGAATGTTAACCCATTCTTGTCTAATGTAGGATTCTAGTTGCTCAACTGTCTTAGGTCTTTTTTGTCATATCTTCCGTTTTATGATGCGCCAAATGTTTTCTATGGGTGAAAGATCTGGACTGCAGGCTGGCCAGTTCAGTACCCGGACCCTTCTTCTACGCAGCCATGATGCTGTAATTGATGCAGTATGTGGTTTGGCATTGTCATGTTGGAAAATGCAAGGTCTTCCCTGAAAGAGACGTCGTCTGGATGGGAGCATATGTTGCTCTAGAACCTGGATATACCTTTCAGCATTGATGGGGTCTTTCCAGATGTGTAAGCTGCCCATGCCACACGCACTAATGCAACCCCATACCATCAGAGATGCAGGCTTCTGAACTGAGCGCTGATAACAACTTGGGTCGTCCTTCTCCTCTTTAGTCCGAATGACACGGCGTCCCTGATTTCCATAAAGAACTTCAAATTTTGATTCGTCTGACCACAGAACAATTTTCCACTTTGTCACAGTCCATTTTAAATGAGCCTTGGCCCAGAGAAGACGTCTGCGCTTCTGGACCATGTTTAGATACGGCTTCTTCTTTGAACTATAGAGTTTTAGCTGGCAACGGCGGATGGCACGGTGAATTGTGTTCACAGATAATGTTCTCTGGAAATATTCCTGAGCCCATTTTGTGATTTCCAATACAGAAGCATGCCTGTATGTGATGCAGTGCCGTCTAAGGGCCTGAAGATCACGGGCACCCAGTATGGTTTTCCGGCCTTGACCCTTACGCACAGAGATTCTTCCAGATTCTCTGAATCTTTTGATGATATTATGCACTGTAGATGATGATATGTTCAAACTCTTTGCAATTTTACACTGTCGAACTCCTTTCTGATATTGCTCCACTATTTGTCGGCGCAGAATTAGGGGGATTGGTGATCCTCTTCCCATCTTTACTTCTGAGAGCTGCTGCCACTCCAAGATGCTCTTTTTATACCCAGTCATGTTAATGACCTATTGCCAATTGACCTAATGAGTTGCAATTTGGTCCTCCAGCTGTTCCTTTTTTGTAACTTTAACTTTTCCAGCCTCTTATTGCCCCTGTCCCAACTTTTTTGAGATGTGTTGCTGTCATGAAATTTCAAATGAGCCAATATTTGGCATGAAATTTCAAAATGTCTCACTTTCGACATTTGATATGTTGTCTATGTTCTATTGTGAATATAATATCAGTTTTTGAGATTTGTAAATTATTGCATTCCGTTTTTATTTACAATTTGTACTTTGTCCCAACTTTTTTGGAATCGGGGTTGTAAATAAATTAATAAAATAAAAAGTGCTGATGAGAAGCGGCAGCCAGAATGTGCACGACGTACTCTCAACTGGAAAACGGAACCCATGACAACAGTCTCTAGAGTTTACTCAGAAAGGTGCAATAAAGAAAAAAGCATCCAGTGAGCAGCAGCTCTGCAAACAGAAAAGCCTTGTTGTTGTTGCGAGAATGGCCAGACTGGTTTGAGCGGACAGAAAAGGTACAATAACTCAGATAACCACTCTGTACAGCTGTGGTGAGCATCTCAAAATGCACAACACGTAGAACTTTGAGTCAGATGGGCTACGACAGCAGACGACCACATCAGATTTGACTTACGTCAGCCAAGAACCGAAAGCTGAGGCTAGAGTGGGCTTAGGCTCATCAAAACTGGCCAGCTGAAGACTGGAAAAATGTAGCCTGGTCTGATAAATCTCAATTGCTGCCGAGGCACACAGATGGCAGGGTCAGAATTTTGTGCCAACTGCATGAATCCATGGACCCAACCTGCCTTGTGTCAACAGTCCAGGCTGGTGGAGGTGGTGTAACAGTGTGGGGAACCAGGGCTCGACATTAACGGTAGTCCGACTGTCTGGGACAACTAAATGTTTGGTCCGGACAAGTCAAATCTAAATTGTGCCTCGGCAGCAATTGAGATTTATCAGACATTTTTCCAGTCTTCAGCCTGTCCGACAGGACAAGCTGAATATTTGTTGAAAAATCACCATTTTTATAGTAATTATTCAAGACATACATCAACAAAGTTCCAACAAAACTAGTTCAATCACCTCAGTGATCCGACTGTGTTACTGTTTACAAAATTCCGGTGAAGCCAAGGGCAGCAGCTGTGTGTGTGTAAAAATAACATCATCGTAATATCTAATCATAGATTATTAGTAGTGCTGTCAAGCGATTAAAATATTTAATCGCGATTAATGTCGCGACTGTCATAGTTAACTCGCGATTAATCGCAATTTAATCGCACATTTTTGTCACATGAAAACCATTGTAATTCTCTTATCAGCATAAAAAAGTGAATGGGCTTGCTTTGTACCAATGTTTTTTTTTTTTTATTGCAGAGCATAACACGTCTTGTCACAGCCACTGCAAAGTCGGGCTGGAGCCGCCGATGGGAAAACGAAACCTAAGCCGAGCACCGTGGCTCTTCGTCCCGAGGCGCGGGGCTAGCATGCCCTGCCCGCGCTGGTTCTTTGGGGGGGGGCAGAGGACTCTGGCTGTGCGGGGCGTGCCATTACAGTCTAGCTGCTATCGTTTTTCTAAGCAAAGTCTCTGTTCCAAGTTCCTGGCAGTTTCAAAAGCTTATGAAAAACCTACATCATGTCACAGAGCGTTAATCTCGCGATAAAAAAATTATCGCCGTTAAAATTGAGTCAAGTTAACGTGATAATAACGCGACATTTTTGACAGCACTAATTATTAGACTTTAAATTCAGCGAAATTGGAGAAATGGTGATCAACTACCTCAATAAAATAAATATCTGTGGTGAATTTTCACTTCATTCGGACATTTATTGTGTTTTTCTTTTGTATGGTACACATTAACCATCGCAAAAGTCGTAAAATATTTAGCGGGAATTTACTACCATGCCGAACTCACTTATGGTTTGTTCTCATTCACCTGTATCATGTCCTACTTATTTTCCTTCCATTTCATTTCTTTTAATTAATTTATACAGGGTTCTTCAAAAAATTTGATATCATTTCACAATCTAATAACTTTGCCAATTCTCGTTCAACTGACCTCAAATTTTAACAGCATATGTAGAAACGGGTCAAAAATGTTGAATGTTTTTATCTTTTTAGGTATAGAAACGCCATTCACTGGAAAAGAAAAGGAGTTTTGTGTGTTCGAGTACGCTTGAACACAGTCAAACAAGACTGCAGCGTGCATTTATGAGACAATTCTGTAAAAATGCACCAACTGCAATGCAGATTTGGACACGGCACAAAAAGTTCAAAGAGGAAGACTGTCCGTGTGTCGTGTCTCAAGCGGCGCGCATATTGAAAATTTGTGAAATTGTTCAAGGAATCCACATACCTTTGAATTTTTCATTCAAATTTTGAGGAATACATCTTATACTGCTCAACATTAAAGTGCACATCACGGGTAAATTCAGGAGCAAGATCAATGTAATTCTCCTATTTTATATTAAACTTTGGTCCAATATTTGTCACATTCTGCATTCTCTGCAATTTTTTTTTACCTTCCGCAATACCAGAAAAATCCAGTTGAAATCAAGCCATTTGAGGCGAATTGGTCCGCCTCTGAAAAAACTTGCCATTTGGATTTCCCGGGAAACACTGATTTTCGTGACGTTGCGTGCGGGACGCCTCCCTCTGAATCCTACGCCAGCGCTGGTTTGTTTATGAGAAAACGACCTGGTGGTTTTCTGCAAACTTCTTCAGCGTTATCACGTAATTATTAAAATGGTTAACAGATGTATCGTAGGAGGGTGTAGCAACACCAATCTTGATGGGATTAGTACTCATCATTTTCCAAAAGACCGGACAATGAGAGAGAAATGGGAGCGCTTGGTCTACACAGGCTGTGCACTGAAACCATACAAGCTCGCGCAGCCTGCTGGCGCTTCCGCAGGTAACGTCACGAATCTGGCTCCAGACTCCCTTGGGATTTTTCCAGACGCGTTTTGTTATTTTATTTTTTTCTGCTGTAGACAGATGGCCTTGTGCAAAATTACCCTTCTGGATGAGTGTGTAAAGGGACATACTTTCATATAAAAAAAAAAACACAAAATTGGTCCAGAATATGCACATTAAGCCTGTTCAGTTTCATTTGCCTGGACTATGTAGTTTCTGGGATATTTACATCTCAAATAATATTACATTTTTTGAAACACCCTGTACTTCAGGTTTTACTGGATTAATCAAGCTTTAATTTTATTTCCTCCAGATGTTTTGAATTTGAGTGAGTCTAACTCTCAACCTGCAGATCAGGTAATGTGTTAGAACAACACACGCACTATAATGGGGTATCGGATAGTTTTTGTTTATTGTTACAGCTGAAGTTTGAGTTTTATGAAAACATTATAAATAATTAAAGCATAATGATTATCATAACCAGACCTGCTTTTTGATTAACAAAGTTTACCACTTTCCTTTCACTGAACTAGGAAACACATAGTAATAAAAAGGTTATGGTCGGGACAAGTGAAAAATCTTGCTGCTTGTCCGACTGGATTAAAAAGTTAACGTCGAGCATTGGGAATGTTTTCTTGGTAAACTTTGGGCCCGTTCATGAGCGCAATTTACCAATGGCTACTTCCAGCATGACAATACAACATGTCACGGAGCAAAAGTCGTCTCAAAGATCTGCAGGAATTGCGTAATGCGATCGTGTCAACATGGACCAGGACCTTAAAGGAATGTTTCCAACATCATGTGGAATCTATGCCATGAAGTGTTGAGGCTGTTTTGAGAGCCAAAGCAGACGCTACCTGGTATTAGTATAGTGTTCCTAATAAAGTGTTCATCGAGCGTATACACTACCGTTCAAAAGTTTGGGGTCACCCAGACAATTTTGTGTTTTCCATGAAAAGTCACCCTTTTATTTACCACCATAAGTTGTAAAATGAATAGAAAATATAGTCAAGACATTTTTCTGGCCATTTTGAGCATTTAATCGACCCCACAAATGTGATGCTCCAGAAACTCAATCTGCTCAAAGGAAGGTCAGTTTTATAGCTTCTCTAAAGAGCTCAACTGTTTTCAGCTGTGCTAACATGATTGTACAAGGGTTTTCTAATCATCCATTAGCCTTCTGAGGCAATGAGCAAACACATTGTACCATTAGAACACTGGAGTGAGAGTTGCTGGAAATGGGCCTCTATACACCTATGGAGATATTGCACCAAAAACCAGCAGCTAGAATAGTCATTTACCACATTAGCAATGTATAGAGTGCATTTCTGATTAGTTTAAAGTGATCTTCATTGAAAAGAACAGTGCTTTTCTTTCAAAAATAAGGACATTTCAAAGTGACCCCAAACTTTTGAACGGTAGTGTATGTATTCATAGCTTTTTATTAAAAATGGACACTGCTCTGCTGTCTCATTTGATTTCTCCTGTTAATTAGACTTGTCATCTGTAAAGTCTTAGGTGGGGTTTACATTAGACGGTATCAGCGGATCATCAGATTAACGTTTTTAAAACGATTAGTGTGCACACAGCAACGCCAATACACGGATACGCTCGGCTCCGCAGGCATCCTGCGCTCCAAATCACTCCGCCCTGAACAGCGAGTGCCCTCTGGAGGGTGCGCACTCCGGCCCTGCGCAGCTCACAGAGCACGCGAGTGAAGCGCACGAGCAGTGATTCGGGACTGAGCCGCTGTGTGTGTGATCTCAGTGCATGTCGGGCATGCGCGTCACTAACCACTTGCAAGTGGAAGGATGGCAAGCCTAAAGACAATCATAACTACACAATGGGCAGTATTTGCATCAGTATTTGCAGTATTTTCATACTTTTATACTCTTTAATGAAAGGTGATACAAGGCGGAAGTCCGCGCCGTTTTTCAGCAGTCGCGTCACATGACCAACGCCAGCGAATCAGGAAGGTGGATGTCACAGTGACGTTGTCCAATGACGACGCCAGCTAGAGCTCAGCACAGCGTATCCGCGTATTCTCAATGTTTACACAGCACCGGAGCTGACACGATCTGGATTGAATACGTGGACCCTGGCGGATTCCCGTTTCCCGGCGTTTCCAGGCGTTTTAATGTAAACGGACAGTGCATCCGCGAAGAAAACGAGACCGATACGGTCTAATGTAAACTTGGCCTTAGGGTTCGCACGTGCTTCTTCATATTCTTGTGGCCTTAGTATTTTAGGTTGAACCCTGGCATACACATCATACACAGATGCATAGGCAGGTTGTTTATTATTTCCTGTTGAATGGTAGGGAAACAAATATGCCAGTGATATAAAGAGGTGTCATTAAACGGTTGCTAAGCCTAGTGATAATCATTTAGACAGCCCAAAACATTTATTCATTGGTGTACGTGCGCCATCCCTCTGTCTGACCCATTCTGTCAATTTTTAACTCACAGATGTCTCCTGATTTTTTTTCCCCGCACAGTTATGAGTACTCTTACAGATTAGAACTTCTGATATGGACACATACATCACATTACACTCAGATTTTTTTTTCATGGAGTTCTTCCTCTTGAGCAGCTTGATGATTACGGGTCCAGGTCTGAGTTCAGTGCCTGAGAGAGCAGAAGAGGGCTTCATGGTTTCATTACCCCTCACAGCGTTGCCAGTGATGAGGCACCTGCTTCAAGAGCCACTCTGTCTCTGACTGAGTCAAGTCTACAGCAGCTCTGCTCTTCAAGAGGAAGAAGAGGAATATGAACGCGTGTGTGTGTGTGTGTGTGTGTGTGTGTTTGGTTTAATATCTTGGTGAGGACCAAATGGCCCCACAAGGATAGGAATATCTGACCATTTTGATCCATTTGGCTGGTCACCCTGAGGGGATTACAGCTTAAAAAAATAAGAAAAATGAAATAAAAAATAAATAAAAGTGACAAAGGCTTTCCTTTTGGTTACTGAGATTAAGGTAAGGGCCCGGTCCCACGACACCGATAACTATAACTGTACCTATAACTACATCTATCACTGCGTTCAGACTGCAACCTGAAACGACCCATATCCGATTTGTTGTGAAATCCGATTTTTTTGTTAGGCCGTTCACATTACCAATTATATGAGACTTGTGTGCGATCTCCAATATGAACGGAAAACGACCCAAAAGTGTCCCGCATGCGCAAATTGACACGTAATAAGCACATCTACGTAATACGTAAACCTAAAAAAAGCGCGCTCTTCAAGTTTAATGATTTCTTTTTGTTTGTTTGTTTAATTATCTGGTTAAAGTGTGAGGTCTCGTGTGTGTTTTTGTTTCTGAACTGAAATGAAAACGTGTAGCCTGGTAACGAGGGTTGACACATGAATGCGACCTGTCCGGTCAGACTGCAGTCGCATGTGAAAATATCGGATATGCATCGGATTTAGGACCACATATCCAAGCGGCCTGGGTCGCATGTGAAAAAATCGGATCTGTGTCGTTCAGATTGTCAATAACAAATCGGATACAGGTCGCATATGGGCAAAAAAATCGGATATGGGTCGTTTCGGGGTGCAGTCTGAACGTAGTCTTTGACTATACCTACGCCTGAATTTATTTCCAGTCTGGAGCAGTCACACCACAACTATAATCCCGACTATAATATATAATATCGCTTGGTCCCGTCACTCACGTAAATAAATGCATGCAACTTAGGAATAGTCATGGAAGTTTTTTCCAAGTAGTAGCACATTATTCCGGATCGTACTGTACTTCAAAACAACCCATACGCACACTCTGGTGGTTGACAAGATACAGTTACAGTGGGGCAAAAAAGTATTTAGTCAGCCACCAATTGTGCAAGTTCTCCCACTTAAAAAGATGAGAGAGGCCTGTAATTTTCATCATAGGTATACCTCAACTATGAGAGACAAAATGGGGGGAAAGAATCCAGGAAATCACATTGTCTGATTTTTAATGAATTAATTGGTAAATTCCTCGGTAAAATAAGTATTTGGTCACCTACAAACAAGCAAGATTTCTGGCTCTCACAGACCTGTAACTTCTTCTTTAAGAGGCTCCTCTGTCCTCCACTCGTTACCTGTATTAATGGCACCTGTTTGAACTCGTTATCAGTATAAAAGACACCTGTCCACAACCTCAAACAGTCACACACCAAACTCCACTATGGCCAAGACGAAAGAGCTGTCAAAGGACACCAGAAACAAAATTGTAGACCTGCACCAGGCTGGGAAGACTGAATCTGCAATAGGTAAGCAGCTTGGTGTGAAGAAATCAACTGTGGGAGCAATTATTAGAAAATGGAAGACATACAAGACCACTGATAATCTCCCTCGATCTGGGGCTCCACGCAAGATCTCACCCCGTGGGGTCAAAATGATCACAAGAATGGTGAGCAAAAATCCCAGAACCACACGGGAGGACCTAGTGAATGACCTTCAGAGAGCTGGGACCAAAGTAACAAAGGCTACCATCAGTAACACACTATGCCGCCAGGGACTCAAATCCTGCAGTGCCAGACGTGTCCCCCTGCTTAAGCCAGTACATGTCCAGGCCCGTCTGAAGTTTGCTAGAGAGCATTTGGATGATCCAGAAGAGGATTGGGAGAATGTCATATGGTCAGATGAAACCAAAATAGAACTTTTTGGTAAAAACTCAACTTGTCGTGTTTGGAGGAGAAAGAATGCTGAGTTGCATCCAAAGAACACCATACCTACTGTGAAGCGTGGGGGTGGAAACATCATGCTTTGGGGCTGTTTTTCTGCAAAGGGACCAGGACGACTGATCCGTGTAAAGGAAAGAATAAATGGGGCCATGTATCGTGAGATTTTGAGTGAAAACCTCCTTCCATCAGCAAGGGCATTGAAGATGAAGCGTGGCTGGGTCTTTCAGCATGACAATGATCCCAAACACACCGCCCGGGCAACGAAGGAGTGGCTTCGTAAGAAGCATTTCAAGGTCCTGGAGTGGCCTAGCCAGTCTCCAGATCTCAACCCCATAGAAAATCTTTGGAGGGAGTTGAAAGTCCGTGTTGCCCAGCGACAGCCCCAAAACATCACTGCTCTAGAGGAGATCTGCATGGAGGAATGGGCCAAAATACCAGCAACAGTGTGTGAAAACCTTGTGAAGACTTACAGAAAACGTTTGACCTCTGTCATTGCCAACAAAGGGTATATAACAAAGTATTGAGATGAACTTTTGTTATTGACCAAATACTTATTTTCCACCATAATTTGCAAATAAATTCTTTAAAAATCAGACAATGTGATTTTCTGGATTTTTTTTTCTCATTTTGTCTCTCATAGTTGAAGTGTACCTATGATGAAAATTACAGGCCTCTATCATCTTTTTAAGTGGGAGAACTTGCACAATTGGTGACTGACTAAATACTTTTTTGCCCCACTGTAGGTCACAGACTACTGAAATATAATAAAAAAGGATACAAAATACTCGATTTAACACGGATGCATCACGGATGCTAATAAGTTACAGACTGGTCACGGATGTTTCAGTATATTACAGATTGGTTACTGATTTCATTACGGATAAAAAATTCATAGAAAAGAAAAGAAAGGACGCACAACTTTATTCATCACACATTTGTGAAATTTCCTCTCTGCATTTAACCCATCTGAAGCAGTGAACACACACATGCACACACACAAGTGAGCAGTGAGCACACACACACACACATACCCAGAGCAGTGGGCAGCCATGCTAACAGCACCCGGGGAGCAGTTGGGAGTTAGGTGCCTCGCTCAAGGGCACCTCAGCCCAAGGCCGTCCCATATTAACCTAACCTGCATGTCTTTGGACTGTGGGGGAAACCGGAGCACCCGGAGGAAACCCACGCAGGCACGGGGAGAACATGCAAACTCCACACAGAAAGACCCTCGCCGGCCACTGGGTTCGAACCCGGAACCTTCTTGCTGTGAAGCGACAGTGCTAACTACACCACTAACTACACTACAGGATAACTACACCACCGTGCCACCCAATAAGTCTAAAACGATTAAATGTTTGGACTGCCAAAGTTCATAATTAAAATATTTTACCTGCATTTACATGTTGATTAAATTTACTTCACGGAAAATATCACATATCTGTGAAGAAAAGATCCATGCTTGGTATTATTATTTTTTATTTTCCGTGAATCCATAATTTGTGACTTCATGATGCAACAAGGATGTACAAAGATGCCTGGAAAAAATTAGTCTGGCTAACGCGACTGCAAAGCTCTCCGAGCTATCGGTCTGGCAAAGATATTAAGCCCAACCGTTTCCCAGAGCCCGTGGTTGACCCGCCTCCCTGAAATGCCTCAGTTTGCTACTGGTCGAAGCCAGAAAAGGCTGTGACGAAGCTTAAACCAATCACATCACTCTTTCCTCTGACGTATGCGACGCGACGGGGCTAACTGGTAGATTAAACTCTTACTGAAGCTGGTCGGGAGCAAGGCGAAAACGTCCTTCCTTTCAATAAATACCTCCATGAACTTGCTCCATGTTTGTAATGTTTCTTCCGGCATAGATTCTGTAAACAATCTATGGCTTCCGATCGCAGTTCTACTACGTCACTGCCTTGAACACGCCTCTACCCAGGGCCGTTGGAGATGCTCAAAGTTGATTGGTTCCCGATTTTTCGGGAGCTTGGAAGAGCTGGAGATAGCTTGCCTGGCCAGACTAAGCTCGCAACAGGCCCTCATGTTGTGTCAGGCTTAGGATGGGCGGGCCCAGGCTAGGGAAAAATAGCACGTGCTCAGACGTCGTCACATGTAAACAATTACCTGATTGGTCAGATGTTTTATGGGATCAGGTCCAGGCCGGGAAAAATCGCTCCAGAAGCAATCTCACCGATACGGATAAACCCAGGGCTGGGCTATAGGTATTGTTATCGGTCTGGTGTGACCACCAATCACATAAACTGCAGGGGGACTGATTTATTTATATTTGTAGTTACAGTTATAGATATCGGTGTTGTGGGACCAGGCCTTTAGGGTTAGGTTTAGGTGTAGTGTTGCATTCATTACCTGAATTAATAATTATGTCGATGGAAGGTCATCACATGGATAGTAAGACGTGTGTGTGTGTGTGTGTGTGTGTGTGTGTGTGTGTGTGTGTGTGTGTGGGCATCTAATTTCCATTGTGCTTCCTGAGAAAAATCCCTTTCCATAAAAACGACTGCAGACTACTGATGATTCTCTTTTAGTTGAATAACAGTCATTTGTCCCATTATGATGACAGGCTATAAGTGAAAGCTACACTGGGGGGGTGGGGGGAAACCACCACACCCATTCCTTAAAAAAAAAAAAGTGACAAATTATGTGAGATTCAAACATCTGAGTTAGAAATGCAAAAGAAAGCGGTTATGAACTGACAAGGAAATTACTGCCATGTAACTAAACATAACCTGCAATTACAGCGATCAGGATGTGACCAGGCACTTTATTTACCCTGCCAGCTGGAAATCATCAGCGCCAGCCTTCAAAACCACGACTGCTGGAGTCAAAGCAACTCTCAGCTCTAATGACAGAAGGATACTCCCCATGTGCCTATGACCTCTGACTGCCCTCATGTGAATGAGGAATGGTCCCAGACCACTGCTCCTGCATGCTTGCTCGCCTAACTAGACCTAGTTTAAGGTGAAAATGAGAACAAAAAGTGAGTATCTGAAAACGACCAACCTGTTGTGCTGCTGAAGACGTCTGAAGAGGCAGAGCTGTCGGAAATGAGGGTTGTCGTGTCTCCGGTTGCCGTTCGATCAAAGGTCAGTGTACCAGCAGTGGTGAGCTGACCTGATGGGGTCACTGTGACTGAGTAAACGCAGAAGCAACCATCAGGAACCTTTCGCTTTGGGTACAAAGCAGTGAGCCAGTCCCAGTGTTGTAGTTGAGTCACTAAATCTCGAGTCCGAGTCCAGTCTCGAGTCCCCAGTGTTCAAGTCCAAGTCATTAAAAAAAATGTTTGAGTCGAGTCCACTATCAGACTCCAACCGCACCGTTTGACGGTGGCTGTTTTAGCGCCATTAACGTTAGCTTGTTCCTGAACATGACGTATGAACAGGTGAAGGTGCGTTCGCTTTGTCAGGGAGTGCTGCGAAGTATTCTGTCAGAGATGGTTGGGAGACGGATGCAAGTGCAGAAGGTGTGTTTTGAGTGGCAAACGAAGACACATAAACGATCCGGAATGGCAGGCAAAATCGTAAAACAGTGAAACAGGTTGAGCGAGGCACAAACAGGCTATCGTAGACTAGAAACAGGAAATCAGGGCTCAGGAATAGGGTGCATCAGTTGCCCCCTAAAAATGAAAAGTTCCTCCGATCATGATGCATTTTTGTTTTTATGTTCCTTTTGGTAAGAAAACACACTGGGTGAAATATTTTGACACAATTCAAAAGTTTAATGGTGGCACCAGGAGCTCAAAGTTATGGAAAAAGCTGCTGTTTTATGACTTTTATGACAAAATTTCAATCACTTTTCATGAAACATTATGGCACCTTATAGAGTATACCAAATATCTTAGATACACATTTTTAGTACATATTCTAAATATATTATCAAGCACAGTTTGAGTTTTAGCTGTTCATTGAATCATTGTTCAACTACTTTTAAACAATACAAATGTATTATGAATCACATTAATGCTTCTCAATCCCTTGCAAAGGTTCTTAACATCATCTCTGGGTCACAAGAAATCAATAAATGGAGTCCAACATTGTGATTCAAACCTTACGCGAAAACATAAAATAAGCGTTTTTTTGGCAAAAAATGAACCTCATGGTGCCACCATTAGACTTTTGAATATGGTCAAAAAATTTTACAGGATGTCTTTATTGGTGAAAAGGAACACCCAAACAAAAATGCATCAGATTTTATGAAAGTGAGGGCAATTGATGCACCCTACTCAGGAAACAAGGCTCGGTAACGTGTCAGCAATGCAACTCAATACTTCGCAAAGTAAGTGTGTTTTTATATCGGCACACTGATTGCGCCTTAATCCTGTGTAGATGTGAGTCGTTTACAGCGCAATCGTTCTTGAAACATCTCTTTGTAAAACCACTACATTTCAAGCATCTTACTTTAATAGGATAGTTTGCCTCTGGAATGCCATCTGTAAAGAGGCGCCAACTAGTATTTTTTCTAGTCGTTCTCAATTTAAATTGTTTCTAAAGCATAAATACTTCTCTTTGCTTGAGGACACATTTGATGTTGATCTGACATGCACTTGGTCACTAGTTCGCAACTGTCCTTGTCATCATACTCAATAATAACCGAATCTCAGTGACTTTATTTGATTTTATTTGTCTGAACTCTAGTGATTATTTTTGATTGTTATTCATAGATCTTAGTTCACTAGTTATCAATTTTTTACCATAACTGAATTTTATTTAATTTTTCAAGTCAATTGTTCTATTTATTTTAAGTTAGTCAAAAGGAAATGCCTAGCATGGGACTTAGAGTCCCGTTCGCACTTTCCTCTTTGGGTAGTCCTACGTATTCTGTAATTTTCCTTTCATTGATTCCCAATAAAGTTGTTAAAAAAAAAAAAAACGTGAGACAGTCCACTTGGAGCGCACGCTGTCTAGACCAAGCTCGAGAGTCTCTCTAATGCATGCAGGTGTGACAGTCTTGCACGAAAGTAGTACAAAAATTTATGTAGATATAAATATCTTCTGCCAAATTATTATGGCATGTTACAAAAAAAAAAAAATCTGAGTCCTCATCTTCGGTTTACGAGTCCGAGTCATCAGTGCTCAAGTCCAAGTCGAGTCACGAGTCTTTAAAATTAGGGCACGAGTCGGACTCGAGTACTACAAGCCTGGCCAGTCCTAACTAAAATGTTCAGACGGCCAACATTCAGGTACATAATGATAATCATTATCTTCATCATGCACTAAAAACGCCCATCAAATCAGTGCATATAACGACTGAGCTTGAGCATGACCTTCATGTAGGTGTTCGTAATTAAATAAGCAATATGATGAACAATTGTGTAAATGAGCTATGGTGGTTTAATGTGTGTACTGATTAAAGGAATATACTAGTGCATCTCAAAAAATTAGAATACCATGAAAAAGTTTCCTTTTTTCATAATTTAATTCAGAAAGGTAAACTTTCATATATTCTATATTCATTACATGTAAAGTGAAATATTTAAAGCCTTTTTTGTTTTAATTTTGATGATTATGGCTTACAGCTCATGAAAATCAGAACTCCAGTATCTCAAATTATTATAATATTCCCTAAGATCAATCAAAAAAAGGATTTACAATACAGAAATGTCCAACTTCTGAAAAGTATATTCATTTATACACGCAATACTTGGCTGGGGCTCCTTTACCATGAATTACTGTATCAATGCGGTGTGGCATGGAGGTGATCAGTCTGTGGCACTGCTGAGGTGTTATTGAAGCCCAGGTTGCTTTGATAGTGGCCTTCAGCGTATCTGTATTTTTGGGTCGGGTGTTTCTCATCTTCCTCTTGACAATACCCCATAGATTCTCTATGGGGTTCAGGTCAGGCAAGTTGGCTGGCCAATCAAACACAGTAATATCATGGTCAGCAAACCATTTGGTAATAGTTTTGGCACTGTGGGTAGGTGCTAAGTCCTGCTGGAAAAGGAAATCAGCATCTCCAAAAAGCTCGTCAGCAGATGGAAGCATGAAGTGCTCTAAAATCTCCTGGTAGATGGCTGTGTTGACTTTGGACTTGATAAAATACAGTGGACCAACACCAGCAGATGACATGGCACCCCAAATCATCACAGACTGTGGAAACTTCACACTGGGCTTCAAACACCTTGGATTCTGTGCCTCTCCACTCTTCCTCCAGACTCTAGAACCGTGATTTCCAAATTAAATGCAAAATGTACTTTCATCTGAAAAGAGGACTTTGGACCACTGAGCAACAGTCCATTTCTTTCTCTCCTTAGCCCAGATAAGACACTTCTGACATTGTCTCTGGCTCAGGAGTAGCTTGATATTAGGAATGCGAAAGTTATATCCCCTTTCTTGAAGATGTCTGTTCGTGATGGGTCTTGATGCACTGACACCAGCCTCAGTCCACTCCTTGTGAAGCTCTCCCAAGTTCTTGAATCAACTTTTCTTGGCAATCCTCTCAAGACTGCGGCCATCCCTGTTGCTTGTGCACCTTTTCCAGCCACCCTTTTCAGCAATGACCTTTTGGGGCTTACCCTCCTTGTGGAGGGCATCAGTGATCATCTTCTGGACAACAGTCAAGTCAGCAGTCTTCCCCATGATTGTGGTTGTGTGTACTGAACTAGACCGAGAGATACACTGTGTTCATACTGTTTTACTGAAACTCAAAATGAAATATTCTAATATTTTGAGATTTTTTTTTTTATGTTTTAGTACCGTATGCCATACTGATTAAAATTAAAATAGAAAAATGCTTGAAACATTTTAGTTTATGTGTAATGAGTCTATAATATATAACATTTTCACTTTCTTAAATAACTGATGGGAAATATTGAACTTTTTCACAATATTCTAATTTTTTTTAGATGCACTAGTAAGTGAAAGGTTTAATATTAAAACCCTTACATGCAGCCCCAGGTGGTAGAGTAATGTTCTTGGGTGGTGGTGTCTCCTTCTTCTCTGGAGATGCCGGACGCTCGCACTCTTTCTTCCGCCTCTTGTAAGGGACGAAGAGTCGCACAGGTCCAGTCTATAGTAGTAGAGAGTACAGAACCATCACCAACTTTGGTAACAAAGCACGACATTAAAGCAACAGTGTCTAAATTAGCCACGGTTTTGACATTACCATAGATATGCTGTCGCCTCCGAAGGATCCGTCCTTGTTCTGAATGAAGGTTAGAGACAGACACAGAGTGAACACAGTACAATGTTTTCAAAGTTTAACCTCAGCCATAGAACTACATTTAGCGTTCTCCCTGCTCTGGATTCACTGAAGAGCACAGACTACACCCTGCAGCATCATACAGCAGATTTTCATCAGTCAATATCAGAACATCCAAATAATAACTAAACTATCTTTAGTATAAATTTGCAGGTGATTATAGAAAATCGTGCACGCTGATTGGTCGAGAAATTCTGGCTATTCTTCGATAATCCCCTCGAGCGGCTCGGCAAAATGGTGGGCGATCGCTTTGTCACTGTAAGTGAGGAAGAATTACAAATGATGAAAGAAAACACCGTTTCTAAAATCAATGAAGATGCTACGAAGTTTGGTCTAACACTATTCAAAGGTAAGGTGGGACTGTGATTTATTTTATCGATTTCAAAACAAAAGTATTTTACGTGAGTCGTTATCGATAAGTGACACAAATCTGCACCGTGCCATTATGACGTTTGCATGCCGCTTTTGAAGTTTGAAATAAATGACTTTTTAATACAATTTTTTAAAATTTAAATAATCACCTGTATATTTATATTAAAACAATTATCCGCCCCAGGCTCAGTGAATAATAATGGAGATGAAGTTGAGGTTAGTCTCAGTTATTATTTAAATAATATTGGCTGGCGTTGCGTGGTCTATCAGATATATTCCATTTAATGAGCATGATATTGAACGAGTCGAAGATGAGTTCAATATCATGGTAGCTGCATGGAATATATCTGAAATACCATGAGAAAAAGGTCAGCCAATATTATTATTATTATTATTATTATTATTATAATACATACACGCTCTTCACATCAGCATTCTCGAAGGCCAACACTAGTTTACCTGTGACTCAGTGCTGTTAGCGCGACAGTCCAGTTAGCTTCCAGTCAGCGTAGCAGTAGCGTTAGCGAAGGCCAAAGCTAGCTTACCTGCGACTTGGTGCTGTTAGCGTGGCAGTCCAGTTATCTTCTAGCTGGTGTAGTGTTAGCACAAGCCAATGCCAGCGCAGTCAAGCCGAATATTATTATTATTTCATGTGTAATTTACTTAGTTACTTTTAAAATCAATATCGACAACTACACATAACGGAGCGACCTGGCAGCCAAAATTCTCTCAAAATCTTCGGCTTTTAATGAAGCAAACCTCGCGGCCATGTTCATTTACAAACTGTCAGCCACTCGCTAGCACGAAAGTTTTACGTCCCGATGTGTCTCTTTTCCAGTTTTTCGATGTCCGTTGGTATGTTTTTCTCTTGTAAATATGTGTGAAGAATATATAATGAAGTTTTGGTAGCCTTTTGGATGTTCAGCGCATCTTTAGTTTCAGTTTATTTATTTAGTGCTTAATCCTAGCACTGTATTAGCCTCGTCTTCTCTCTTTCCCACCCGACAAAGCAACGACTGTACGTAGGCACAGCAGAAAAGTTTTGTCACTGGATATTACAGAGTCGGTAGACTCTCTATGTAGGGATGGCGCGGATTGCCACGCCCCCGATTTGCCGCTAAAAAGCTAGCGATCTTGCCGACTTTTCGGTTCTAAAGCTTTTCACGAGTTTCACTATGTTATTTGACTACTGGTTGATTAGTAGAAATGGTGAAAAGTGCTCTATTGCGTTACGATTCACGCGTGTGAAAATGTGTCCGCGATTCCACGGTTCTATCTTCTTATAGGTTTCTTTTGATTCTTCTTCAACTATACGACTTAGCGCCTAAGTAACTATAACGTAGTAAAAATGAGTGGAACAAGTGAAAAAATCATTTCATGAAATGAAAATGTGATGGAGTGATGTCGAAATATGAAAAGAGTCAGACAAGTAGGTATTTGCTTCTCCCAGAAAGGACTGGGTGTATTGATGCTGTAAGACTATCCATGTATTATTTTCAGGATACGTTATTAGTTTTATCACAATAAGTAACACAATCCCTACATTAGTCAGCTTTTCTAGTGGTCTATCAACACTCTCATATTAGTGCTGACTTTGTAAGAAGACTCAGGATGGTAATGCTTTTATAATCGTGTGCTCTACCGTGTGTTTAACACTGCAATGTTTGTAAATAAGGTCGGGCATGGTAGTGAACTGCGTCGGAAAAGCTACAGTTTTAGTAAACTGATGTAGGGATTGTGTTACTTATTGTGATAAAACTAATAACCTATCCTGAAAATAATACATGGATAGTCTTACAGCATCAATACACCCAGTCCTTTCTGGCAGAAGCAAATACCTACTTGTCTGACTCCTTTTTCATACTTCGACATCACTCCATCACATTTCCATTTCATGAAAAGATTTTTACACTTGTTCACATGAGCTCTGGCATGTGACGTCATGTTGTCTTGACAACGTGCGATATTATAACAATACTGCACGCTCATTCTCTATTGGGGAGAGTGGCGTAATACATGGAGGATGAGCAATATGATGACAATATTGCATGGCATCAATAAAGCCACTAGAAGGGAACAGAATACATATATGTTATTTACCAGCTGGGAGGTCCATATGGTGAAATACCGTGACCGAGGTCTTGAAAGTACTGAACGAGGCCCTCTGGGCCGAGATCAGTATTCAAGGCCGAGGTCACAATATTTCACCATACGGACCGACCTTAAGCTGGTAAATAATATATTTATTTTTTTCTTTACCAAATTCTAACAGAAAACGAGAGCACCCGAAAGGGAAAACCGAGGCGAGCCGCCATTTTGAATCCTCATTCACGGCTGTAATGCAAATGGCTTCCTCCTCGGTATACAAGTGCACTTCCATGGCAGGAAAAAAACTACATTTTGCCGCCTATGTAGTTCCCTATTTATACAAATAGGAGTCATTCAGGATTCAGCCATGTTTTTGCTCGGCGTTAGCAAGTTACAGGTTTTTAGCTTTCTCCTGAAATGTTTTCTTTTATTTAATCTTCCTCAGGGTAGTAAAACTCGCTTTCGCTGTGAACAATGTCGTTATCGCTATCCATGCTGTAAAATTAATGCTATTCTCCTGAGAAATGCTGGCAAAAATTTATAAGATTTTTGATAATTTTATAAATAAATCTTATAAAAAAAAGATAAATGTTGACAAAAAATGCTACTATGTTTGTTGCTGTTGTGAATGAGCGAGTCGCCAGAGGTCTGTAACCGGGGTCCGTATCGTAGGATACGGACCCGCTCGCCAGCCAATCAGAGCGCGGGATTTGATGGAAACCGGACCGCAAAAAAAAATAAATGCTTTTATTCCATGGAAAAAGTGGCCCGTATGTATAATAAATCACCGATATTCACTGAGCCTTCGGCGAATAACTGCTAAATATAATAACTAAAACTAATAAGTATCAATAAATCATTATTGTTTTCATGATACATCTCAGGGATTTCATCTCCATCAAGAACATAACTCAAAAGTGTTACTGAAGTGCTACCATGTGCTCGAAGCCAAAGTTAAAAAAGCAACGAGAACAGGTCCACTCTTTTACAGTGCTTTATATGAACAAGGGGGGAGTACAGGTTCTATGCTGTCACTGAAATCTTCTGCCGTTTCTGTAAATGAAGTGCGTATTATCGCTTTCATGAGGTACCCACAGGAAACTACACCCCCCTAAAAATGTAAAAAAAATAAATAAATAATAATTTTAAAAATCTGCTGTACACTGTATAATCAACACTCACACCTACAGCAGTATTAACCCGGTGCGTTTTGCCAAGAGCGCCCACTGCCAGTTGGCTGTATTACACGGTCACATTTCGCAGAAGCCAACCTGTCACCTTGGCGACACTACACACTGCACGCTGGTTATGCTGGCCACATTGAACACTGTTCCTCTCAAACGAGTGGTTTCAAACATCTTTCATATAATATATGAAAACATTTAAAAACACAGCTGACTAAAGGGAAGACTCCTAGTCCTACCTATGAACTGCGTTATCTATTATTTATTAGAAAGAACAGCAAACTGCTTCGGGCAGCACGGTGGTGTAGTGGTTAGCGCTGTCGCCTCACAGCAAGAAGGTCCGGGTTCGAGCCCTGTGGCCGGCGAGGGCCTTTCTGTGTGGAGTTTGCATGTTCTCCCAGTGTCGGCGTGGGTTTCCTCCGGGTGCTCCGGTTTCCCCCACAGTCCAAAGACATGCAGGTTAGGTTAACTGGTGACTCTAAATTGAGCGTAGGTGTGAATGTGAGTGTGAATGGTTGTCTGTGTCTATGTGTCGGCCCTGTGATGACCTGGCGACTTGTCCAGGGTGTACCCCGCCTTTCGCCCGTAGTCAGCTGGGATAGGCTCCAGCTTGCCCGCGACCCTGTAGAACAGGATAAAGCGGCTAGAGATAATGAGATGAGATGAGATGAGATTTCTACGTTATGGAGTCAGTACAAAAGCATTTCCAAATATTACTTTTCCAGCACAAAATGAAATATTACAGAAAAATGTTTGTATGTCAGTAAAGAAAGCAGCGTATTACACCAGACAAAAACACATGATAATGAAGGCTGCTTTGTGTTGCTGTAAAAAAAAAAAAATGAAACAAGTGTGACCGTCAAAATCTCTAGAAGAACTGTGTCTGGTTCTGCAAGATGCTCCCTAAAGCTATGGTCACACCTGCCTATGAACTGCGATGCTGTGCGATGGGTTATTGATGAAAATGAGGCGTTTTGGTGACGATATACAGGCGAGCTAAAAGCTGTGGTCACACAGCAGGCGAACACTTGACTGTCACGCCTTTGTGCGCTTGAGTGGCCACGCTCGCTCACAGGACCCAGTCGTTATGGGAAACACCTGATGCTGATTTGAGCGCAATCAGCACGTGCATATAAGGGCACTGTTTTCACAGAGACTTTGTGACGTATTATCATAATTACTCTCACGTTTGTTTCGAGCCATGCTTATGACTCCGGTTAAATATTCTGCTTTCTGTTTCGTTTTTGTAAATATCATACCTGCTAATAAACACTCTTCCTGCACTTAGATTTGTCTACCGCCACGTACCTGACACAATATACTTCACAAAGTTTCTGTGAAAACAGCGTCCTTAGATTAGATTAGATTAGATTAGATTAGATAGAACTTTATTGATCCCTTTGGGAGGGTTCCCTCAGGGAAATTAAAATTCCAGTAGCATCATTACAGGATAAACAGAGAATAGAAATAGAGAAAAACTTCTAGATAAATTAAATTAAATTAGGTATTTACATATACAAATATAAAAAAAATAAGAATAAGATATGGGGAAGAGGAAGGGGAAAAAAAAAGGCCAGCAGAAGAGGTATTGCACATTGTCCGGTATTGCTTATTGTCAGGCTAGGCTACTGCTCCTTCCCGTCCTCTGTCCTCCTGTTACCCCTCCTCCTCCCCAGAGAGGAGTTGTATAGTCTGATGGCATGAGGGACAAAGGAGTTTTTAAGTCTGTTCGTCCTGCACTTGGGAAGGAGCATTCTGTCACTGAACAGGCTCCTCTGGTTGCTGATGACGGTGTGCAGAGGGTGACTGGCATCATCCATGATGTTCAGTAGTTTGTCCATAGTCCTCTTCTCTGCCACCGTCACCAGAGAGTCCAGCTTCATACCGACCACAGAGCCGGCCCGCCTGATCAGTTTGTCCAGCCTGGATGTGTCCTCCTTGGATGTGCTGCCCCCCCAGCACACCACGGTGTAAAACAGGACACTGGCGACCACAGGCTGATAGAACATCCACAGGAGTTTCCTGCAAACGTTAAAGGACTGCAGCCTCCTCAGGAAGTACAGCCTGCTCTGTCCCTTCCTGTACAAGTGGTATGCACGTGCATGTGCTGATTGCGCTCAAATCAGCATCAGGTGTTTCCCATAACGACTGGGCCCCAAGAGCGTGCTCCGAAGGATCCCTGAATGTAAATGCACTTTTTAAGTCTCGGGGAAGGTTAGACTATGCTGAGCCGCGGTGTTGATAAGGCTCCCACGAGCATCGGGGACATGGATTCGAGACAAATACATCTCCAGAGGTTTGGTGAAGGTTCCCTGAGCTTTGGAAAGTATTCCCAAACCCGTCTGCGAGTATTTGCCGTTTAGTTTGCCGACGAAAACATCGCCACCTAATTTCAATGCAGGCATTAAAATTTTTCGCGACGTTTTTGGACACTCGTGATGCGGAGACAAACCGAAAAACAACTTGCGAAGCTTGGAGAACATTCGCTGTGCATTGCACGATTGGTGGCGATGCTACCAATTTTGCATCGCCAAGTATTTGCGAACCCATCGCGAGCTGTAGTGTGACCAGAGCCTCAATTTCCAGCTCATTTCCTTATAAAACAGCACACGTTGTACCGGAGACTACTATTTTCTTCTTTAAGCAAAGGATTGTCACACTGAAAATTGTCTCTGTTTCATTTATGACTGTTTCTTGCTCTTTATAGTCTTTTTTCTAAATGTAGAAACATTTAATTTCGTTATTTTTAAAGGCATCTTTGCATTACAGCATTTCTTTGCTTGTGACTAGGACTTCTGCACAGCATTGTATCTGAACAGCCATCTTGAACTTATGTCGAATTCTACTGCATCTCAGACCCTGTCCACACGTAGCCGGGTTTCTGCTAAATCGAAGATATTTTTCTACGTTTTGGCCTGTCATCCACATGAAAACACATCGAAAACGAATATTTAAAAAAACTCCGGGCAAAGTGAAGATTTTTGAAAACTCCGTGTATGCCTTTTCGTGTAGACAGAGATAACCGGAGTTTTGCGTTTTAGAACGTCACAATCTGCGCCAAAAAATGACAACAAATCTGCCCTGACGTCAAACGTGCGACCTTTGTTTACTGCAGAAGCCAGATTAAGCATGGACAAAGAGTAATGGATCGGAGTAGTGCCTTGAAAGCGTTAATTATTGTGCAGGTGCTATTTACATGTTTAATTTTAGAAGCCCAACTACTGACAAGATTCCCAATTAACGTTTTCTTGCGTCTTTTGAAGTTTATACTCCAAAATTGTGTTTAGAAGCAATTCTGTCTCCGAGTCTGTCCAGACGAACGAGCTTGGCGCCATGTTTTATGTTTAGGCGGAAGTGACGCCAACAGAGGGCTATTCTGATGTGATTAGGGGGTAGGATTTGGGGAAATAATGCCATCTACAGGTTTGGAATGCTTGTGAACGTGATTGAAAACGCAGATGTTCGGTTGTGTGTGGAAGGGATTTTTTTCGAAGACGAGGTGGTGTGGATAAAACATTTTTATAAACAGAGGGGGGGGAAATGTTCGGTTTTAAAAATACCCGGCTACGTGTGTACATGGCCTTAGTGCTACACTACAGGGTGACCAATGCGAGTACCAAGAAGCACTATATCTCCTCTTTCATCTAATATTAATGCCATTTTCTCCTATAAATGTCAATAAACAAGTAAATAAATAATACATACAAAATCGTCTATAGGTAGTTTAACTCCCATTTATTTTTCGGACACCCTGAAGCTTAGGCACCTTTAAAGCAGAACTCTATGATTTTTTTTTTTTAATTTAAATAATGGACTGAGGACAGAGAAAGAGATGTTACTAACCACAGCTAGATCATCACAGCAGGCCACACATGTACAAGATGCAGCATGGGGGTTGAGGATGTGCTCCTGTAAAAACAGCCAACATGTGTTTTGAAATTCTACACAAAAGACTGTCTTAAACAACAGATAATAGATATCACTTACATGGCATTCAAATGTCCCTACTTACTATTCTATAAGATCCCTAAAAAACACTATTATATTGTGTCATATAATCATATGAGCATTGTTAGCAATCTCGCGACACACGATTATTTTACGTGTTCGACTTAAAGTGCATATTCTGGACCAATTTCGTGTTTTTTTATATGAAAGTATGTCCCTTTACACACTCATCCAGAAGGGTAATTTTGCACAAGGCCATCTGTCTACAGCAGAAAAAAATAAAATAAAACGCGTCTGGAAAAATCCCAAGGGAGTCTGGAGCCAGAATCGTGACGTTACCTGCGGAAGCGCCAGCAGGCTGTGAGAGCTTTGCATGGTTTCAGTGCACAGCCTGTGTAGACCAAGCGCTCCCATTTCTCTCTCATTGTCCAGTCTTTTGGAAAACGATGAGTACTAATCCCATCATGACTGGTGTTGCTACACCCTCCTACGATACATCTGTTAACCATTTTAATAATTACGTGATAACGTTGAAGAAATTTGCAGAAAACCACCAGGTCGTTTTCTCATAAACAAACCAGCGCTGATGTAGGATTCAGAGGGAGGCGTCCCGCACGTGACGTCACGAAAATCAATGTTTGCCGGGAAATCCAAATGGCAAGTTTTTTCAGAGGTGGACCAATTCACCTCGATTTCAACTGAATGTTTCTGGTACTGCACAAGGTAAAAAAATTGCACAAAATGCAAAATGTGACAAATATTTGACCAAAGTTTAATATAAAATAGGAGAATTACATTGATCTTGCTCCTGAATTTACCCGATATGCACTTAAGCCCCCGTCACACTTATTCGGAATTAGCAGGAATCAAGCAGAACCAGCCGGAATGAAAAAATTTTCAAAATTCGTGCCACATTCGGGCGGGAATTTCAAACTGACCAGCATTCTTACAGCTTTGTAAGAATGCCGTTCGAATACTTAGAATGTGCTTCAAACCCGCCTCGAATGATTCTTGCACATTCCGGGTGTATTAGCTTTCAAATGCAGTTCAAATGTAGTTGGAACACAGTAGGAATACCTAGAATGCTGTTACAATGTAGTAAGAATATTAAGAATGCACTTCGAATGCCGTACGAGTGCGGTTTGATTGCTGCCCGAATACCACCCAAAGTCGGGTCGGAAGGTGCCTCGAATGCTGTACGAATTCACCTCAAATGGAGTCAGAACGCTCCCGGAATAGCTGCCGAATATGTTTAGAACGTCTAAGAATTCAAAGAGAATGCAGCTCGAATACTTCGAATGTGCTTAACACGAATGTCCCGAGTGTACCAAGAATGCCACCGGAATGGTCCCCGATAGGGTATAAAACGCTGCCGAATCTAGCCTTTTCATCAGTCTCAGCCCAGACACCATAGAGTATGGACCCCCTGGACCATGTTGCTTCGCTGCAGATTGCTGTCCTCCAGCAAGACCTGCTTGAAAGAGATGTGGAGGAGACTAGGAGAAGAAACATTAGGAGGAGAAAACCCAGAAGGTATCAGACCTGACCATGGCTGCAGCCAGTGATGGAGTTCTTGACCTTGGCTCCCTTCTTCCTTGGCGGCATGATGTGAGAAACTTGGGAAACTTTTTAAAACAATGTACGAAAGGTTGATGTTGAGCAGGCGACTCCTCAATGCAGACTGAAGTTCCAGAGGCAGCTAGCCGCATTTTTATGTGATTCGGTGGTGTTCTGAATCACGTCCGGACTTATTCGAGGGCCAATCGGGACGTTCCGACTGCATTCGAGATGTATTCAAGCGGGAATCGAAATATTCAGACAGCATTCGAAGTGCATTCCAGCTGAATTATTTTAATATCAAAATAATTCCGGCAGCAATCGAGATGCACTCGAGGTGCATTCCGGCTCGTTCGAGGCACATTTGAGACATTCTGGCAGGACTTGAAGTGGCTTGCCATTTAGATTTTTCCCTCGAATGCGATCAGAATGTTTTGAATGCCGTAAAAATATTTAGAATGGAGTCAGAATACACTTCGAACACCGTTCGATATTTCTCCTCTTCGAATGCACCTCGAACGTTTTGAGCATGAGCAAAACATTCGGGCCGGCCACAAGAATGGGCCCGAATGTTTGGAATGCACTCAGAATGCAGTCAGAATTTTTAGAATGCACTTCGAATATCCCGGAACATACGAAGAATTTTCATTCCGACGGCATTCCGGCTCATTCCACCTCTAGTGAGACTACCCTATAAAGGGCAATAAAATACCTGTAATATCTATAAACCAAACATAGATAAGTATAGAAATGACTTCAGAAAACAATTAATCTGATCGTAATAAACTGTATGTTAGCGATTTTCAGAGACACTGACGTCTAGCTGCATTCTCAGGGAAGATGTGTGTGAAACCAGACAACGCAATGCGTTATTCCATGGTATTTTGTAGCCCATTCAGGAACACTGAGCCTCATTTAACAACCTGTACACAAACAAAGGTTGCGTTCACACTGCAAGCCTTCGTGCTCAATTCGGATTAATTGCTCAGATCCAATTTTTTCGATTGTTCACGTTATTAACTCCACCAACTGTGTTGGAGGCGGTCATGTTTTTGCCTCCATCTATTTGTTTATTTGCCTGTTTCCAACGTAACTCAAAAAGTAGTGAACAGATTTTGATGAAATTTTGAGGAAAGACGAACCATCAAGCCAAGGAACAATTGATTAGATTTTGATGCAAATCTGGATATATACAGTGGATATAAAAAGTGTACACACCCCGTTAAAATGATAGATTTTTCTGATGTAAAAAAATAAATAAATAAATGAAAAATATGAGACCACAATAAATAATTTCAAAACTTTTCCCACCTTTAATGTGACCTATAACCTGTACAATTCAATTGAAAAACAAACAAATCTAACAAAAAAAAAAAAAACGTACAATAAGCTGGTTGCATAAGTGTGCACACCCTTAAACTAATACTTTGCTGAAGCACCTTTTGATTTAATTACAGCATTCAGGCTTTTTGGGTTCACACCTGCCATCAATTAAAATGACTCTGATTAACCCCAAATAAAGTTCAGACATTTACTCCGTTGCCTCCTCCAGCAAAAGCCAGGGTTCACAGAGAGCTTACAAAGCGTCAGAGGGATCTCATTGTTGAAAGGTATCAGTCAGGAGAAGGGGACAAAAAAGTTTCCACGGCATTAGATACACCATGGAGCACAGTGAAGACAGTCATCAAGAAGTGGAGAAAATATGGGACAACAGTAACATTACCGAGAACTGGGCGTCCCTCCAAAATGGATGAAAAGACAAGATGAAAACTGGTCAGAGAGGCTGCCGAGAGGCCGACAGCAACGCTGAAGGAGCTGCAGGAATTTCTGGCAAGTACTGGTTGTGTACTACATGTGCCAATCTCCTGTATTCTCCATATGTCTGGACTATGAGGTAGGGTCAAAGAAAAACATCCAGGCCCGGCTAAATTTTGCAAAAAACAAAAAATACATCAACTCTCCCAAAAGCATGTGGGGAAAATGTGTTTTGGTCTGATGAAACCAAGGTTGAACTTTTTAGCCACAATTCCAAAAGGTATGTTTGGCGCAAAAACAACACTGCACATCACCAAAAGACCACCATACCTACGGTGAAGCATGGTGGTGGCAGCATTATGTTTTGGGGTTGTTTTTCTTCAGCTGGAACAGGGGCTTTAGTCAAGCTGGAGGGAATTATGAACAGTTCTAAATACCAGTCAGTTTTGGCCCAAAACCTTCAGGTGTCTGCTAGAAAGCTGAAGATGAAGAGGAATGTCATCTTTCAGCACGACAATGACCGCCAAACAGTTTTGGAACGGCCCAGCCAGAGCCCAGACCTAAATCCAATTGAAAATCTGTGGGGCGACCTGAAGAGGGCTGTGCACAAGAGATGCTCTCGCAATCTGACAGATCCGGAGCGCTTTTGCAAGGAAGAGTGGGCAAATATTGCCAAGTCTAGATGTGGCAGGCTGATAGACTCCGACCCAAAAAGCCTGAATGCTGTAATTAAATCAAAAGGTTCTTCAACAAAGTATTAGTTTAAGGGTGTGCACACTTATGCAACCAGCTTATTGTACGTTTTTTATTTTTTATGTTTTCCCCCCGAACAGATTTGTTTGTTTTTCTTCAATTGAATTGTACAGGTCACATTAAAGGTGGGAAAAGTTTTGAAATTATTTATTGTGGTCTCATTTTTTTACATCAGAAAAATCTATCATTTAAACAGACTTTTTATATCCACTGTATGTGGATCCAGGATTTTTGTGTCTGTTCCCAACATAACTCAAAAATAATGAACGGATTTTGATCAAATGTGGTGTCCAGCGTTAGTATTATCCTAGGTTCAAGTGATTTGATTTTGATGTTGATAAAATGGAGCCTGGCAGAGGTATGCACTCTACCGAGTGCCGTTCTAGTTTTTTTAAGTGTAGCCAAAGCACAAAAGAACAATAACAGAGACGTCACGCGCTGCACGCTGTCGTACAGAAGTAAACATGGAGGCCACTGAAGTCAGCGCTTAGGGTTTCGGTTACAAACTGATGTACAGTGGAAGCCAGCAAATTTCTGAGTGGATGATGATGAGAACAAGGAAGAGGAGAAAGATTTTTAATCATGGCTTTTTGTAGAGCAATGCCTGCTACTTCTGTACAGAGGTGTGTTTGGATGTTAAGCCAGGAGTGGTGGGATTGTGATGTAAATGGCTTCACTGAAACGGATTTCAACCAACATTTCAGGAGCTCAAGGGCTATTTTTAACGCCATCGCAGTTGTCTTCCATGTTTGTATTTACCGAGTGACTCATGCCAGCAAAGAATTGTGATGAATGTCGATCTAGAGCAGCGTTTCGCAAAGTGTGGTCCGCGAGGTGATTTACAAATGTAGTCAGCGTTTTCAAGATAAGCTAGCGTATGCTTTGCAACATTATTAGAAAGTTAAATTTATCCAATCTTGTTTTTAACGGCAATCAAACGGGCCTGTAATTTCATCATTATTATTATTTAAAAAGCGTTCTGCATCTGAATTTGCACCACATAAAACTTGTAGTGTGCACGTGCTCTTATTCCGCCTCTCGTCTCTAGGCAACAGTCACCTCACAAATCTCTGCCTCACAGGCAAACAGGCAGGCAGACCTGAAAACAAGCAAACCAAAATTCTCAACATATAATAGGCTAATCCTAACTAGCTCGTGTTCGTGGCGATTTTTTTAATTTACTGAAAGTGAAACAATAAGGATGGAGAAGTGGCTGACAGGCTCAGTTAAGAGCTTGGAACCAGATATTAAATCATTGATGCTTAGTATGCATCAGCACCACTCCTCCCATTAAGAAAAAAGAGTCAGTTTTGAGCAGAAGACAAGTAAGCGTAATCTGTTAAATCTAAAATTTGTTTTGTTCATTTCAGTTCATTCATGTTCCTCCTAATTTTGAACAATTTTGAACTATTGATATGAAATGTTCTGATTAACTGTTTGCTGAATTTTAAACCTCCATACTTTTGCCTTTAAAAACCACGGAGGATACGGAATGGAGAGGCCTTTAATGTATTTAGGTAACCATAATTTTTTCAATTAAAAACACCTAATAGTACACATCTCTGTATGGTCTGTGTGTGTGTGTGTGTGTGTGTGTGTGTGTGTGTGTGGGGGGGGGGGGGGGGGGGGGGGGGGGGGGGGGGGGGGGGTTGACAGGTGGTCCCTGAAATTTTTTTGGGGACAAAGTGGTCCTTGGTCTGAAAAAGTTTGAGAAACACTGATCTAGAGTGACATAAAAGTCACATGAATTGTGATATGACTGTTCAGACTGCACATGTGAATGCGGTCCAAATCAGCATTGAAAAGATCAGATTCCATATGATTTATGCTGTTCATGCATTAAAAAAAAAGAGATATGAAAAAAACAATTTGAGCCACTTTTGCCTGCAGTCTGAACATAGCCGTATTAATTCCTAATTTTTTACACAGGAAATGTGGTCTTTATGAAAATCCAGTTTGATCAGAAAAACGTTTGTGTCCTGTGAGAGCTCCCAAGTTTGCATAAATTCATATATAAAGAGAGTTAGTAATACGAGTCTTGATTGATAGGTTTCAAATCATATTTGGTACGAGCTGGTGCAAAATCTTTGTGAATTTTAAATCACTTCTTCTTTTTGCCTGTGCCTATACCAGGCTTATAGTACTTGAGTCCAGGACTCGGACTCGAGTCCGACTCATGCCCTAATTTTAAGGACTCGTGATTTGACTTGGACTTGAGCACTGATGACTTGTTCTTGAACTCAGACTCGTGCATTAACTGCATTCGGACTCGCAAACTGGAGACTCTCGCTACGTTCACACTGCAAGGCTGTATGCTCAATTCCGATTTTTTTGTGAAATCCGATTTTTTTGTGAGGTCGTTCACATTAACAAATATATGCGACTTGTATGTGATCCTCAGTATGAACAAAAAGCGACCTAAAAGTGTTCCGCATGCACATTGCAGGATACGACGACGTCACACGCAGTGAGCATGGCCAGTGTTTACGGAAGTAAAACCGCCTGGTTGCGGTATGACCCATCCAATCTAGCTTGAATAGCTGCATCCCCCCAAATGGAAATCAGCTCCCTAACCTCTGTGTCCTTCCATTGAGAAGATTCAGAACCTTCACAGCCCGAAGCGTCCCTCGCATTGATGTCATGCGCAGGGGCGCAGATACGTTTTTTGAACTGGGAGGGACAAAAAACTGGGGGGGACAAAGCTGCCAGCAAACCAACCCTAATATGCCTGTCAAACTTGTTGTTAGTAACCATAGCAACCAAGCTCGAGCTCGCAACCTGTGCAGTCTGCGCCGCTCAACCAACCGAATATCAGTCTTTGTTTTGTTTTATGTGAGTTGTTGCAACTATGTATACACTGCTGTGCACCTCAATAAACCGAATGGTAATTAGTCTTTTGATTTTTCCATGAGGTTTGCCTTATGCAAAGAAAGACAGCATAGACGTTTTTTCCTCCCTATTAGTGGGGGGGACCGAACGAGGTCTGCGCCCGTGGTCATGCGCCATGTTGTTGTAACTTTTTTTGAGAGACCCGCCGCCTACTTCAGCGCAGAATAGTGACGTTTGTGGCTTGTTGATGACGTGCAAGTCGGATGAATGCGGCCTGGCGGTTCAGACTGAAGTCGCATATGAAAAGAGCGGATAGGAATCGGAATTAGGACCACATATCCAAACGGCCTGGGTCGAATTTGAAAAAATCGGATCTGTGTCGTTCATATTGTCAATAAAAGACCGGATACAGGTCACATATGGGCGAAAAGATCGGATTTGAGTCACTTCAGCCTGCAGTGTGAACGTAGCCTAGGACTCAGATTTTTTTCTAATACGCCATAATAATTTGGCATAAGATATTTATATCTACATTAATTTTTATACTAATTTTGTGCAAGAGAATGCACATTCACCTGTTCATACGTCATGTTCAGGAACAAACTAACGTTACTGGTGCTAAAATGCCTGGAGTGAAGCCCCAGGATTGTCCGCTTTGCTTAGACAGACTTCTCATGCAGTGGGAAAAAAATGCACTGTTATGTGTTCCATATGTAGAAGAACTATCGAGGAGACGACAGGGACGACCTCGAACTTCAATCATCATTTGGCAAGACTCCACCCAGAGGGGTAAGTGACACGCTGCGTTCATTGCTCTGTTGATAGCGGGGTTTGCTTGGTGACTGATGAACTAGCGAGTGTTAGCCCTCTCTCATGTTATTTGCCCTGTTGATAGTGGGCGGAGCTTGCTAAACAACAAACAAAAGCTTTTTATCTGTAGCCTATTAACTAAAACGGGGCAGTCGAGCAGTAACGTCAGTCCAACACAGTAGCAGAGACGCTTTCACATAAATGCCACCGTCAAATGGTGCGGATGGAGTCTTGCTCTCGGACTCGACTTGAAATTTTCTTTAATGACTTGGACTTGAACACTGGGGACTCGAGACTGGACTTGGACTCGAGGTTTAGTGACTCGACTACAATACTGGCCTATACATCGAAGGAACATTTTGTGAAACTCGGTCATTTCGTATTAATAACTTGAAAGAAAGCATAATCCAAAAAAGAATCCATACAGTGGGGCAAAAAAGTATTTAGTCAGCCACCAACTGTGCAAGTTCTCCCACTTAAAAAGATGAGAGAGGCCTGTAATTTTCATCATAGATACACTTCATCTATGAGAGACAGAATGGGGGGAAAGAATCCAGGAAATCACATTGTAGGATTTTTAATGAATTAATTGGTAAATTCCTCGGTAAAATAAGTATTTGGTCACCTACAAACAAGCAAGATTTCTGGCTCTCACAGACCTGTAACAACTTCTTTAAGAGGCTCCTCTGTCCTCCACTCGTTACCTGTATTAATGGCACCTGTTTGAACTCGTTATCAGTATAAAAGACACCTGTCCACAACCTCAAACAGTCACACTCCAAACTCCACTATGGCCAAGACCAAAGAGCTGTCAAAGGACACCAGAAACAAAATTGTAGACCTGCACCAGGCTGGGAAGACTGAATCTGCAATAGGTAAGCAGCTTGGTGTGAAGAAATCAACTGTGGGAGCAATTATTAGAAAATGGAAGACATACAAGACCACTGAGAATCTCGCTCGATCTGGGGCTCCACGCAAGATCTCACTCCGTGGGGTCAAAATGATCACAAGAACAGTGAGCAAAAATCCCAGAACCACACGGGGGGACCTAGTGAATGACCTGCAGAGAGCTGGGACCAAAGTAACAAAGGCTACCATCAGTAACACACTACGCCGCCAGGGACTCAAATCCTGCAGTGCCAGACGTGTCCCCCTGCTTAAGCCAGTACATGTCCAGGCCCATCTGAAGTTTGCTAGAGAGCATTTGGATGATCCAGAAGAGAATTAGGAGAATGTCATATGGTCAGATGAAACCAAAATAGAACTTTTTGGTAAAAACTCAACTTGTCGTGTTTGGAGGAGAAAGAATGCCGAGTTGCATCCAAAGAACACCATACCTACTGTGAAGCATGGGGGTGGAAACATCATGCTTTGGGGCTGTTTTTCTGCAAAGGGACCAGGACGACTGATCCGTGTAAAGGAAAGAATAAATGGGGCCATGTATCATGAGATTTTGAGTGAAAACCTCCTTCCATCAGCAAGGGCATTGAAGATGAAGCGTGGCTGGGTCTTTCAGCATGACAATGATCCCAAACACACCGCCCGGGCAACGAAGGAGTGGCTTCGTAAGAAGCATTTCAAGGTCCTGGAGTGGCCTAGCCAGTCTCCAGATCTCAACCCCATAGAAAATCTTTGGAGGGAGTTGAAAGTCCGTGTTGCCCAGCGACAGCCCCAAAACATCACTGCTCTAGAGGAGATCTGCATGGAGGAATGGGCCAAAATACCAGCAACAGTGTGTGAAAACCTTGTGAAGACTTACAGAAAATGTTTGACCTCTGTCATTGCCAACAAAGGGTATATAACAAAGTATTGAGATGAACTTTTGCTATTGATCAAATACTTATTTTCCACCATTATTTGCAAATAAATTCTTTAAAAATCAGACAATGTGATTTTCTGGATTTTTTTTTCTCATTCTGTCTCTCATAGTTGAAGTGTACCTATGATGAAAATTACAGGCCTCTCTCATCTTTTTAAGTGGGAGAACTTGCACAATTGGAGACTGACTAAATACTTTTTTGCCCCACTGTAAATTAACACAAATAATTCCAGATGTTAATTAGGACACTTGAAATGCGCTCTATAAAAGAAGGAAGAGTTTGTTTACGGTAGCCAATGCACTACAATGACTGAACCGCATTACTGGAAGGCTCTCTCGCTGTTTAGTTGGTGTTTTCGGCTCTCTGTGACCTTTTATGAGGTTTTTTGGGCGTCGCTAAATGTAAATCCGCTGCCCTGTCAACACAATTGGTCATTTCCAGGAGACTGGGATTCATCTGCATACGAGCATGAACATGGCCTATGACAACCTTTACACAAAAAGTGTACTCAAAGGCTGATAAATGTACACTGCCTGTCACAGTGCACTGCATAACCTCAATTATGTTTTCAGGAACCACTACAAAATAGCAGACTCCTAAAACAGCGCACGAGATACTGAACAGGCCACAGATTCAGGCACGGCACTAGAAATACTTCGTACTGTCTATAAAGACTGACGT
The DNA here is from genome assembly GCF_027579695.1 of Neoarius graeffei. Classification (NCBI taxonomy): domain Eukaryota; kingdom Metazoa; phylum Chordata; class Actinopteri; order Siluriformes; family Ariidae; genus Neoarius; species Neoarius graeffei. Next base: position 56,395,003 of record NC_083570.1, on the reverse strand, counting down.
GGTGCAGTGTTTCTGTAAAGATCTGACCTGGATAAGGCATTGTAGAGGTCTCCCAGCATAACGAATGCTCCTCTTCCAGTCCTTACTGCTGGCTCTTCCAGCCAGCCCTTCGAACTCCGTTGGCGTGTACCAGTTATTGTTGCATTTGATGCAATGTCCTTTGCCACCTGAGAACAGGGTGTGCATTTACAAACACACTGCAAGCCAGAAGGTGCTCTGCTATCTGTGCACAAGTGTGAGACCCTATTTCATGACTATTTTCAGCAAGTCCCTGTAGATTTCACCTCATGACTCAGAAGTGTAAATGGTCTATATCACACATGTGAACGGGGTTGGGGAATTTTCAATAAAATAAGAACACACTTTCTTTTGGACAATAAACACAATCTGCTACACATGTCCTATTAGACGACCTCAAATTAATTAAAAAGCTCTTGATCAAATGATATCATAATCTACAGACAGACAAGAAAGGAGAGAAAAAGTGTCACTAGTACAGCAAAAATCGGAATTTGCAAGGCTTTCTGGGTGAATTGTGTTCCTGAAGTCTGCTGTATAAAATCCACAACCTAATCAAAACATACTGTTGAGCTGATAAGTATAACGACATAAACAGTGCATCACGTCAGAAAACGATCGCACTGCGTGGTGTGATGTGCTTCAGTCCTCCCAAAGTAAATTATTTTCCAATAACAGCACTTCTCGAAGCATTTTATTCCTCTTCTAACACAATTTCCCAAAGCTATTACTTTTTATTAAAGCTAGACGGCCTTTCGATTTCATAAAATCGGTGGAATTTAGTTCCCTTTGAAATGTGGTCATTGTGATACATGTTTAATTCTGTAATATCTCACAAAATATCAGGCCATTCTGTGGCTGGGAAGTTATTTAATTTGAGGGGATTCCTGAGCAAATAATGTGCATGAAATCACTCGCTTTGCGCAGTCAAGCAGACCAAGGAAGTCCGTGTGCGCATGCGCAGGTTTACTTTCTTCTTCTTCTTTTGGGTTTTACAGCAGCTGGCATCCACAGTGTTGCATTACCGCCATCTACAGGTTTACCTTGACTGTGCACTGACAGTTCCATCATTCTGTCGCTAAATGAACAGCTGATCACACCGAGGTGCTCGCTGACCGCCGATATTTATTAGTTTGGTCCTGCGTTTCCTTTCCTTCGCAACATAACGTCTTTTCTTCTCACTTTCCGTTACTGTAGTCGGTCTTTCACGTTTCATTCGCACACTCACGTCCTCCATTTCCCTCTCCTGTTTCAAATTTGTATCCCACAATGCCTTGTGCAAACAGGGAAAGCCCACCACGTGATGCATGACGTAGTATCTTGAATTGGGTCATGGTGAAGCAGGAAAAAATAGCGGAGAATTTAAGGTCACGTGGCCCTGAATTCATTAATTGATCTATTTTTTAAAAAAGTAATAAAATTGGAAGTCTGTGATTTGAATTCAGTAGCTTTTGGTCCACTAAACCAGCGGTTCCCAAAGTGTGGTGCGTGCACCCCCGGGGGTGCGCGAGCTGCCACTAGGGGGTGCGCAAGATAAAAAATGTAATGGCGATTTTTAACTCTTCTCCGCCGCAACGGTTCTGCAGTAGTTTGTGGCTTCATTCATTCATTCATTCATTCGCGATGCTCAACTGGTTGAAATCGGCAAAACTAAATGCGCCACCACAAATCAGGGATGAAGGAGGAGAAACCCCACCCACCGTCTGTCTGTCTCTCTCTCTCGCTGCAGACTGAGCCGCCAGCGCTGCACAATCAGATGGATCCTCTTCTTTATCTGTTCCTGATATGCTCCTTAATTGTTGTATCTCTTTAAAATGCATATGTTCATGACTATCATTGCTATTTTTACTGTTATTATATGTTAACTTTTTTGCAAATTAAATTCATTCTCAATTCATTTTCATAACCTTGTAATGACTGGGTTGTGTTGCTAGTGTTTTAAACACGGATGAAAATCATATATTTTCCCCATATCTGGCTGGTAGACTACATGCCTCGATGTGATCTCCCTTTGGAATGAATTTGCGCATTTACCGTGTTGCAACGTTTTAAAACTGTTACATTTCAATCAAATTCAAATACGAGAGCGCATATGTTAATATGATTCGATGTTCTCATTCGAGCATGACGTGCTGCCTGTAAGGTGTTTTTTTTTTTTTCACTTTTGTGGTTTCCTGCAGGTGTGGCAAACGATGTTTGTTATCATTTTAGCACGATTGAAGATGCTGCCTTTATAAGAAAGCGTGTGTTTTTTGAAACTGGGGAACTGGGGGTGCATCAACCTGGTTGGAGTATAGAAGGGGGTGCGCGGCCAGAAAAGTTTGGGAACCGCTGCACTAAACAAAAATAATTGGGTGTTGGGGAAAATTCTTTTTATGACCTACACTTGAAAAATCTGAAAGGCAGGACAGCTTTAAAGGTCATAGGCAATGGTCGGAGGTGAAATGTAGAATATCAACTTTATTGTCTAGAAGAACGACCCAAAAAGCAAATTCATTCTTCCTAGTGTCTAATTTGCACCCTAAAATTGAATAAAACGGTTAAAATGTACTGTTTTGCCCAATTTCCGAAGGTTTGTTTACATCTCACTTATGCACACTTTCACCACCAGGGGGCCGCCGCCGTGACGTCATTTAAGCCAAACAGACTGGGAGCAGCTCTGTGTTTACTTGCGAACTGAGCACACGTGTACGGACTTTGGCCGTGAGAGGTTGTGTAAAATGTCTGAAAGCGATAGCGATTTTGAAGTAGGAACTCTCCAAATTGAATATCGAGAGGTTAAGCCATATATGTATGAACCTATGGCCGTTGCGAAGCAATCGGTGAATGTGGCTCACTGGTTTGACCGTGCGGCCTTGGAATCGGACAGCGACTCGGCCGACTCTGATCGTGGTGACCCCGGACCTCAACAAGACTCGCGCCCAAACAATTTATTCTGGTAATTATGATAAATTCCTACTTTCGTTGTAATGAGGCCTTTTGAAGAATAATTAAACCGCCCTCCCTAGTGGATATAGGGAACAATTACTGGACAGTGCGCCGGTAGGCCACATTAGCCTGCCATCCACAGCATTATACTATTTATAGCCCACTCTAAGCGAGGAAATATCCCTTTGTCTCATTTCCACAATGATTGTACAGGATCCCTCAGGATTCTTGACCTGTCAATTGCACGCAAAGGTAAAAATGTTTACCTCCAATCTTCTCCTTTTTGCTTGAGCGTTGCTGCTCCGTTTCTTCTTTGACTGCTTAATTTTGTTTCACATGCACAATCCACTCTCTCCGCCTCTTCTCCTCTTTCGGAAAAAGCCAACCCACTCGTTCCGCCTTTTCTCCTCTTTCGGAAAAAGCCAACCCACTCGTTCCGCCTTTTCTCCTTTTTCGGAAAAAGCCAACCCTCTTGCTCTGCCTCTTCTCCTTTGTCGGAAAAAGCCAACCGTCTCGCTCCGCCTCTTCTCCTTTTTTTGGAAAAAGCCAACCCTCTTGCTCTGCCTCTTCTCCTTTGTCGGAAAAAGCCAATCCTCTCGCTCCGCCTCTTCTCCTCTTCCGGAAAAAGCCAATCCACTCTCTCCGCCTCTTCTCCTTTTCCGGAAAAAGCCAACCCTCTCGCTCCGCCGTTTCTCCTTTTTCGGAAAAAGCCAACCCTCTCGCTCTGCCGCTTCTCCTTTTTCGGAAAAAGCCAACCCTCTCGCTCCGCCGCTTCTCCTTTTTTGGAAAAAGCCAACCCTCTCGCTCCGCCGCTTCTCCTTTTTGAAAAAAGCCAACCCTCTCGCTCTGCCGCTTCTCCTCTTCCGGAAAAAGCCAATCCTCTCGCTCCGCCTCTTCTCCTCTTCCGGAAAAAGCCAATCCACTCTCTCCGCCTCTTCTCCTCTTCTGGAAAAAGCCAATAAACTCTCTGCCTCTTCTCCTCTCTCGGAAAAAGGTAAAAACTTCTTCCTGAGCCGGTCCCGTTGTTACAGTTCACTGCACAACAATAAGGCATGGGGTTTTTCTTTGGAAATTCCCAAACGCACGTCTGCACTCAAGCCGAATGGCAATGTAAGTAAACAAAAGTAGACTCAACTCAAGCGGTTTGTTTGTCTGGAATGACGTCACGCGCCGAGTGGTCACGAAAATCGCCGAACAGAAATTCGCCGCGATCCGCACTAACTTATTTTAATTATTACTTATTAACAATACTTCTTGGGACCAGAAGAAAATTACAGAGGGTTTTTTAACATATAAAGTTTCAAATGTGCATAAATTGAAAACCGTTGCCTATGACCTTTAATTACATAATGACACACTCTAGATTGAAATACTTATGTTCCGCGGCATCCATGAAACAAGTTTTCCTGTTATTAATTGTTAAATAGCAGCTATAAACAGTCGTTCCCTCATCAGCCTCTTTTGTTTTTGGTTATGCTAGCAAAAAAAGCAAAGTACTATATAGCCTTGCCTGTCCTGAACACTTTCCCTGACTGAAAAAAAAAAACCAAAAAACAACTAAATCTACAGCTTTATCTCTGACTATATCTTCCGCAAATGCTAAATAAGTATCTCCACCATCAGCAATTACACGCAGTAACAAACCCGTATTAGAACGAGCACATGAACACTATGTAAGCCTGTGACTTGGCTTACAGCCGGAACGAATGTCAGAGTCGTGCTGCTCTGACCAATCAGATTTGAGAATTTAATAGCACTGTTGTATAAAGTCACATAACACTCCTTGAAATGCTGAAGCCAAATGAATGGGTAAGTTAACAACACGACTTAGAGGTTATTAAACCGTCAGTGCAGATGACAATGCTTTGGTTCCCCCTAGTGTTCAGAACATACCTGATCCTAGTCTGTTCTTGTACAGGATACCACTGGTGTTCCTGCAGCGCACGGGCAGCTCGTTGTCGTACACGGACGGATCCCAATTATACTTGTTCACATCTTTCTCATGATTCGGAGTCAGTGGGGTGGAGGGAGTCGGAGGCCCTGGAATGGAGCGAAAAAATGTTTTCAAGCTTGGTGCCTTTATTAAAAAACTAAAAATCAAGTAAAGGATATAAAGTTCATCTCAAACTACAGTAATACGATGTTCTCATATGACCCGTACGGACCTGTGCGCGCACTCTTAAGAAAACCATTGGGAAACGTCACATGACTGGGCAGATATGGATTTTTTAATACGGTCCGGGAAAAGCCGTATGCAGCCCCGGACCCGTTTCCCTCGCTTCCATGGTTTTCATTTTGCTCTCAATTGTTACTTTGAAAAATGAGCGACACAACTGAGCATGTGAATTTTATTATTTTTTAACAATTTTATTACCATTGTTTTCTTCAAAAATATGATCAATATCTCCACCAGTCAAGGTTCTGTGGCATTTGGTTTGTTGCCTTTTCCATTTTTCCGAAGGTCTCTGCGTTTGGATTTCAGGACTTCCCGGGACTTTTTAAAGTCTTCGTCTTTCAGGATGTTTATCTTACTGTTGTTGTTGTCAAGTTAGCGTTGAATACTTTGCAAAAAGGCAAGGCAAGGCAAGTTTATTTGTATAGCGCATTTCATACACACAGGCAATTCAATGTGCTTCACAAAAAATAAAAGCATAAGAACAGTAACAAAGAATTAAAGCAAAAGTGAAATCATTAAAATCAAAATTAAAAAGAAATTAAAATAAAGAATTAAAGTAAAATCATTAAAATCAAAATTAAAAGAAATTATGTTAAAGGACATTAATTACACTTTAGGTAAAAATTAATCAAGTGAAAGCATCTGAAAACAGCTTTGTCTTGAGCCTGGATTTAAAACGAACAACAGTAGGAGCATTTTTGATCTCATCTGGAAGTTGGTTCCAAAGCTTAGCAGCATAGCAACTCAAGGCTGCTTCACCACACTTCGTTTTGACAGCTGGTATTACTAGCAAGTTTTTCTCCTGTGATCTTAGAGACCTAGTTGGTGCATATAATTGAAACATATCCAGTAGGTAGCTGGGTCCCATCCCATTTAATGTTTTAAATAGAAGAAGGAATGCCTTAAAGTCAATTCTATAGCTCACTGGGAGCCAGTGCAGAGACCTTAGGATTGGAGTGATATGGACTACCCTTTTTGTTCTTGTAAGAACCCTTGCTGCTGCATTTTGGATTACTTGAAGCTCTTTGATGGTCTTTTTTGGAAGACCTGTGAAAAGGCTATTGCAGTAATCAACCCTACTGGAGATGAAAGCATGAATAAGTTTTTCTAGATCATGTTTTGACATGAGACCCCTGAGTTTAGAAATGTTTTTTAGGTGATAGAATGCAGACTTTTTTACCACTTTCATATGACTGTTGAAGTTAAGTTCACTGTCAATAAGGACACCAAGGTTTTTGACAGTATCCTTTGCTTTAAGCCCCTTAGTTTCAAGAACAGTGGCAATCCTAAGCCTTTCCTCCTTTTTGCCAAATATAATTGCTTCAGTTTTATCTGCGTTCAGCTGAAGAAAATTGTGAGACATCCATTTGTTAATTTGGTCAATGCATCTATGAAGAGACTCAAGAGGGGCATAGTCATTAGGTGACATAGCTAAGTAAAGCTGAGTGTCATCTGCATAGCTATGGAAGTTTATTGAGTTATTCTTAAAAATCTGTCCAAGTGGGAGCATATAAAGGTTGAATAGTAATGGTCCCAGGATTGAGCCCTGGGGAACCCCACAGTTCAAGGACACGGGTGATGAACTGTGGCCTCCAATGGCCACATAAAAAAATCTTTGTTGTAGGTAAGATTTTAACCAGTTGATTACTATACCAGTAAATCCAACCCAATGCTCCAGTCGATGTAACAGTATGAAATGATCTACTGTGTCAAATGCAGCACTTAAGTCTAAAAGCACCAAGACTGATGTTTTACCAGCATCAGAATTAAGACGTAGGTCATTCATGCCTTTAGTAAGAGCTGTTTCAGTGCTATGATTGGCACGAAAACCTGACTGAAACTTATCAAAACATCCGTTTGATGTCAGGAAGGCAGTTAATTGATTAAAAACAATTTTTTCAATTATTTTACCAACGAATGGCAAATTGGATATGGGCCTGTAGTTGTTGAGTACTGAGACATCCAGGTTATTCTTTTTCAGTAGGGGTTTTACACAAAGTGTCAGGGTCGTCGTCTAAATTTCCATTTTTCTTTGCTTGTATATAGAAACTACATACCAAGCTGCCTAACTCCTTAGAGGGGATGACGGTTATGTCTCTTTCCTCCTTAACTTCAGCAAGAAATCTTTTGAAAACGTTCATGTTGTACTTAGTTTAGTTTTGGGGTTTTTTACGGTGTTTTCTTGTTGTCCTTGTATAAACAAGTGAATTTATTGGCTCAAAAGTACTTTTTTTTGTCATTTTCTTCGACAATTTCAGCTTGTTCAATTAGGTCTGTGTCTGATAAGTCATCTGGATAATAAAATTCACTTTCACTCTGCTCAGTTGAGTCATTTTTCACACACTGTTGTTCATTGTTTTCCACTGTGTACAGTGGTGCTTGAAAGTTTGTGAACCCTTTAGAATTTTTGATATTTCTGCATAAATATAAATGTGGACGGCACAGTGGTGTAGTGGTTAGCACGGTCGCCTCAAAGCAAGAAGGTTCTGGGTTCGAGCCCTGTGGCCAGCGAAGGTCTTTCTGTGTGGAGTTTGCGTGTTCTCCCCGTGTCTGCGTGGGTTTCCTCCGGGTGCTCCGGTTTTCCCCACAGTCCAAAGACATGCAGGTTAGGTTAATATGGGACGGCCTTGGGCTGAGGTGCCCTTGAGCGAGGCACCTAATTCCCGACTGCTCCCCGGGTGCTGTTAGCATGGCTGCCCACTGCTCTGGGTATGTGTGTGTGCTCATTGCTCACGTGTGTGTTCACTGCTTCAGATGAGTTAAATGCAGAGAGGAAATTTCACAAGTGTGTGATGAATAAAGTTGTGCTTTCTTTCTTCTTTTTCTTTCTTTTCTTAAATATGACCTAAAACATCATCAGATTTTCACACAAGTCCTAAAAGTAGATAAAGAGAACCCAGTTACACAAATGAGACAAAAATATTATACTCGGTCATTTATTTATTGAGGAAAATGATCCAATATTACATATCTGTGAATGGCAAAAGTATGTGAACCTTTGATTTCAGTATCTGGTGTGACCCCCTTGTGCAGCAATAACTGCAACTAAACGTTTCCAGTAACTGTTGATCAGTCCTGCACACCGGCTTGGAGGGATTTTAGCCCATTCCTCTGTACAGAACAGCTTCAACTCTGGGATGTTGGTGGGTTTCCTCACATGAACTGCTCGCTTCAGGTCCTTCCACAACATTTCGATTGGATTAAGGTCAGGACTTTGACTTGGCCATTCCAAAACATTAACTTTATTCTTCTTTAACCATTCTTTGGTAGAATGACTTGTGTGCTTAGGGTCGTTGTCTTGCTGCATGACCCACCTTCTCTTGAGATTCAGTTCATGGACAGATGTCCTGACATTTTCCTTTAGAATTCGCTGGTATAATTCAGAATTCATTGTTCCATCAATGATGGCAAGCCGTCCTGGCCCAGATGCAGCAAAACAGGCCCAAACCATGATACTACCACCACCATGTTTCACAGATGGGATAAGGTTCTTATGCTGGAATGCAGTGTTTTCCTTTCTCCAAACATAACGCTTCTCATTTCAACCAAAAAGTTCTATTTTGGTCTCATCCATCCACAAAACATTTTTCCAATAGCCTTCTGGCTTGTCCACGTGATCTTTAGCAAACTGCAGACGAGCAGCAATGTTCTTTTTGGAGAGCAGTGGCTTTCTCCTTGCAACCCTGCCATGCGCACCATTGTTGTTCAGTGTTCTCCTGATGGTGGACTCATGAACATTAACATTAGCCAATGTGAGAGAGGCCTTCAGTTGCTTAGAAGTTACCCTGAGGTCCTTTGTGACCTCGCTGACTATTACACGCCTTGCTCTTGGAGTGATCTTTGTTGGTCGACCACTCCTGGGGAGGGTAACAATGGTCTTGAATTTCCTCCATTTGTACACAATCTGTCTGACTGTGGATTGGTGGAGTCCAAACTCTTTAGAGATGGTTTTGTAATCTTTTCCAGCCTGATGAGCATCAACAACGCTTTTTCTGAGGTCCTCAGCAATCTCCTTTGTTCATGCCATGATACACTTCCACAAACATGTGTTGTGAAGATCAGACTTTGATAGATCCCTGTTCTTTAAATAAAACAGGGTGCCCACTCACACCTGATTGTCATCCCATTGATTGAAAACACCTGACTCTAATTTCACCTTCAAATTAATGGCTAATCCTAGAGGTTCACATACTTTTGCCACTCACAGATATGTAATATTGGATCATTTTCCTCAATAAATAAATGACCAAGTATAATATTTTTGTCTCATTTGTTTCACTGGGTTCTCTTTATCTACTTTTAGGACTTGTGTGAAAATCTGATGAAGTTTTAGGTCATATTTATGCAGAAATATAGAAAATTCTAAAGGGTTTATTTAAAGCAAAATAATAGTTACTGCAGCAGATTTTCATGAATCAGTAGTAAAACACGTATCAGTGAGTTACCAGATTACACTGATCTGGATTTGTGTTATTCTGCTTGAGAAAATTAAAAACTAGATTTGGTGTTGTTCTTGTAATAGGTGATCAGGATGGCATCCACGCACCTGGCGTCATGGGTGCTGTTGTGGCTTTCAGGCCTGTAGCGTCCACTATACTCCCATCCGTGTGCACAACGATCAGCGTGGCTTTCTGCGTGCTGAGACTGTCCCCAATCTGCAGAGTGGTTCTGCCTGTCTGCATAAACCAAACACAAACACATTGCACTCCTTTACTTTCAGAGCCTGGATGGACTTTCACATTGCAACATCAGTATATAACCAAGAACAATATCATTACACTACTGCCAGTATTTTTGCTTTTTATCATCTTTCATTTTGTGTGATTTTTCTGAAACAGTGCATTACTCGGGGGCGGCACGGTGGTGTAGTGGTTAGCACTGTCGCCTCACAGCAAGAAGGTTCTGGGTTTGAACCTCGTGGCCAAAAGGGGCCTTTCTATGTGGAGTTTGCATGTTCTCCCCGTGTCTGTGTGGGTTTCCTCCAGGTGCTCCGGTTTCCCCCACAGTCCAAAGATATGCAGGTTAGGTTAACTGGTGACTCTAAATTGAGCGTAGGTGTGAATGTGAGTGTGAATGGTTGTCTGTGTCTATGTGTCAGCCCTGTGATGACCTGGCGACTTGTCCAGGGTGTACCCCGCCTTTCACCCATAGTCAGCTGGGATAGGCTCCAGCTTGCCTGCGACCCTGTACAACAGGATAAAGCGGCTAGAGATAATGAGATAAGATGAGATGAGATGAGTGCATTACTCGGACACCATTTTCGATTTAGACAAACTTTTTCGGTACAAAATGCAAAGTTTTCGAACCATAGTGAAATAACCTGACAAAGAAAAATATGTTTTGATAAATGGAGGCTAAAATTTAAACATGCTACAAACAGAATTCCCTGATATTCCATGACTTGGCCCCAAAAAAACAATCAAATCCCAATCTAAAAAAACCCACGTTGGGCCATTATGGGATTTGCAAGCGTTAAGCCCTCCCCACACTGCCCACAGCTTGCCCATAAAGGCCTGATGTGGGCATGTTTGCTGGGATCTAAAACAAATGAAACACGCACAAGCACATGTTCGGGGATGGAGGCTGTCGTGGCAACCGATGTTGAGAAAACGTTGTCATCTGCACTCTGGACATCGCTGACTGTCACAGTTGTAACCTCTGTGAAGAGAAGGAGGAGATTCATTATTTCTAGCCGAGTTTACAGAGTAAAGTAGTGAATCATTTTTTTGCAGGTATACATAAATAAATATAAGCAGTTAATTTACATCTCTACGGACAAATTCATAATAAATGGGGTACAGTATGAACCAATATAGTGAAGGTGTTTGTCAGGAGCTTAAACCAATCCTTTTCAGATGGGGTGGGGGGGTCATTCATAATTATGTATTAGACTTGGTAGTCTTCTTGTTCCAGTTGAAGGAAGACGATATACACTTCTTCCTAGAGAACGTTTGTAAATCCTGCCTTGATTGAGTTTTGTATGGAAATTCAATAGCGACTTGAGTTATGACATAGTAAGCCATACTTATAAGATAGTTTCTTATATTTTGACAACAGAGCGGCGGCTACAATTACCGACAGTCCATAATTATCGACACCTTTTCAGATTTACCAATAAAAAACAATTTTACAAAGGTGAGTTTCAGTTACAACAGTTATTATTGGTTAATTAATCAACCGGAAGACCCGCCTCACCCCTTTGATCTTGTCGTCTGATGACACAGCTCGTTACCTGAGATCGAATTTTTTTAGCACGATCAGCAATTTGAGAAAAACCCGGACGTTATCATCGCAGGTAAGCATGGTGGAAAGATCATGGACATGTTTTTACTTATCAAATTCACCGAGATTTCATGATCTCCTTGTCGAAACCTACTTTGTTTCTTACTCTTTCATTTGACAGTCGCCATTTTGTCTCTAAACACGTGTTTGAGAAGTCACGTGAGGTGTCGATGATAGTGATCACTTTCACCGGTGTCCACCATTATCGACACCCTGTGGAATTAAGTGACATTTACAACTGTTATGGATCGATCTTTGTGTAACATTGTTGAAGTAGATGAAGAACTTTAAAAAAAAAATAAAAGTGCTGTGATTTATATTTTTTTTCTGATTCACAACAGAATGGAATTCTTATAGAGTATTTGGAATTCTATTGCAATAAATAAAATTAGAGCAGAATTAAATTCCCAGTGTATAAAAAATTACATGCTTGAAATATTCATATTTTTCTATTCCATTCAGTATTTATTTATTTATTTATTTTTACAGTTTGTTGTAAATAAAGTTGTGGTCAGAAGTTTACATATAGTAACATGAACGTCATGGCGATATTGGGCTTTCAATGATTTCTCTGAACTGTTCGTTTTCTGTGGCAAAATGATTGTGCAACATATTTCTTTAATAGAAAAAAAACATGAGTTTGATGCACAAGTTTTAATTTATTTTGGGTTTTCTGAAATCAACAGAGGGTCAAAATTATACATAAAGGGTCAAAAATATACATTCACTCACTTAGAGTATTAATTCAGAGGTGCTGAAACGTCCAAAATGTCTCTGATCTTGCCAAGGTCGAGGTCTCTTAACTTCCTGTTAGTGATCATGATTGACTCCAGCTGGTAGCTTCTCTGTGCCTTCATAGAAAGGGTTTGTTTACAGCACTCATTGGAGTGACCAACACACAGTAAAATGGGAAAGTCCAAGGAGCTCAGTGCAGATCTGGGAAAGAGGATCGCAGATTATACACAACTCCAGAATGTCTCTTGGAGCCATTTCTAAACTAGAAAAGCACTCGGAGAGCGCAGACCTCCGCCAAGAATCCTTTAAAAAAATTCCGGGATCCAGAAGGTGATCCGGATCACCGCCAAAATTTAATGGATTGTTACTTGTGCCCAGTCACACCTCTGGAAAAAATTTCAGAGCAATCCGTTCATTACTTTTTCCGTAATGTTGCTAACAGACAAACCAACAAACAAACAAACCAACGCTACCGAAAACATAACCTCCTTGGCGGAGGTAATAATAATAATAACTAGAATGCATTTCCGGAGAAAATGCGAAAGTGTGCTTGCTCAGGTGCGCCGCCATGGCGACCCGGCAAGAGAGGCAACCGCACAGCCACACGACAAGTTTTGTGTCAACACGCGAAAGTTTGGCCAAGACACAAGGCAGATTCTCATACGGAGATGACAGGCTGGCAAGGAAAATCTAATTAGGCGGAGAATTACGTCATAGAGTGCGTTGGAATCGTCTAGCTCCAAGGATTCCAACGGCACCCAACTTATGAAAATCGGACATACGGATCAAAAGTTACGTGCATGAACGCATGTAAGACTGTGATCAGTTGGTGGCGCTACAGCGTGAGACATACCAACATGAAACTTGATGAAATCAATCAGGGTCCACTCCTCTATCAGTGTACCAAGTTTCATGACTTTACACCTTACGGTTTGGCCTCCCAAAGGAAAAACCTGTTTTTTGCGTCGCACACCCATTCATTTCAATGGGGAAAAAATTAATCCTTTAAAAAAATCTGGGATCCAGAAGGTGATCCGGATCACCGCCAAAATTTAATGGATTGTTACTTGTGCCCAGTCACACCTCTGGGAAAATTTTCAGAGCAATCCGTTCATTACTTTTTCCGTAATGTTGCTAACAGACAAACCAACCAACAAACCAACGCTACCGAAAACATAACCTCCTTGGCGGAGGTAACAACTGCAAATTCCAAGATCAGTTCAAACAATTGTATGTAAGTTACTGGGAGGTGCAGTCATTTTGCCAAGCCACTTTGCTTCAAGAAAACCCAAGCTGTCACCCTCAGCTGAAAGAAAATTGGTTTGAATGGTCAGGAACAACCTGGGAACCACCATGGCACAGCCCTGCCATGAACTAGAAGCTGATGGATCACTCTCTACAGTTCAGATCACCATGGACTAAGAGGCTGCTATCCAAGAAATAACTCCCTGCTCCAAAATTGACACCTTCAAGCTTAACTAAAGTTTGAAGCTGACCACACGGACAAAGAAAAAGCCTTCTGGAGGATAGCTGTATGGTCAGATAAGACAAAAATAGAGTTGTTTGGCCACAATGACCACCATGTACAGAGGGACAGTGTACCAGCTGGTGGTGGTGGTAGGATCATCATGCTCTGGGGCTGTTTTGCTGCCAGTGGAATTGGTTCACTGCACAAAGAGGATGGAATAATGAAGAAGGAGGACGACCTCAGAATTCTTCAGCATAAACCGTCAGAAACTTGAACAAGACTTGGGAGTTACAGCAGGACAATGAACCCAAACACGCATCACAGCTGGCTGTGGAGGATAAAGCAGGCTAACATTAAGCTTAAAACAAGTCCTGACTTCAACCCTATTGAAAATATATGGACCGTACTTATAAGTCGAGTCCATGCCAAGAAAAAAAAAATGTAATTGTTCTACCAATTCTACCATGAAAAGGCATGAAATATCCAACCAGAATTCTGCCAGAAGCTTGTTCATGGTAAACAAAAACATTTGGTCAAGGTGAATCTTGCAAAGAGACATTTTACCCAAATATTAGGTGTGCTGTATATAAATATTTGACCCTGTGTTGATTTCAGAAAACCCAAAGAAAACTGTGCACCGAATTCTAGTTTTTTTTAAAGATGTATGCTGTACAATCATTCTGCCACAGAAAAAGAAGAGTTCAAAGAAATTACTGAAAGCCCAAATATCGCCATGACATTCATATCCGAGATGACATTCATGTCATTGTATGTAAACTTCTACCACATATTACAATATCAGTAGACATTTTATATTTTGGTTTGAGGAATGACATGCGACCTTTGACCTGGATTTTCATGTGGTTACAATGTCAATTGCCTGTTGACATTTATTGTTAAACTACAAAAGTAGAAATTAATACAAACAACAACGAATGATTAACAAAATGTGATCTACGAAAATACTTAGAAATTTAGCGGGTAGAAAGTGGAACAGATTTTCTGACAGGTCAAACATTATCAGTTCATTTGTTTACAAACAGAATTATTTCCTCATTTACGTAAACACCGACATTGATATATTTATATAAAAGATATTTTGTATTAAATATAAGCCTGTGTAAAACACATTTTAAATAAAAACTATGTTTTGTTCATACCACATACTGATAATTTTTTTTTTATAAATAATCATCTGGATGTCAATAACTGTGAACAAATGTGTCGATAATTGTGGAACAGTGTCATGTGATTGGAGATGTTAAGTAAGCGGGAATCAACTTGTTTGTTTGTTTGTTTGTTTTTTTCCAGTGGAAATTTGAGTAATTATTCATGTAGAGTTTATGTACTGAAAGTCTTTTCTACTTTTGCAACAGCCAAAAGATCGTTAAGGTGTCGATAACTGTAGCCGCTGCTCTACTACTGTAATTGTGCCATCACATTTGAGGAAGAGACAGTGTGTGTGTGTGTGTGTGTGTGTGTGTGAGACATCTCTTCAGTATGTGGAAATGGATCCTTTTTCAATCAACATTTATGTTTTTAATTCATAAACATAAATCCAGGGCGGCACGGTAGTGTAGTGGTTAGCGCTGTCGCCTCACAGCAAGAAGGTCCTGGGTTCGAGCCCTGTGGCCGGCGAGGGCCTTTCTGTGTGGAGTTTGCATGTTCTCCCCGTGTCCGCGTGGGTTTCCTCCGGGTGCTCCGGTTTCCCCCACAGTCCAAAGACATGCAGGTTAGGTTAACTGGTGACTCTAAATTGAGCGTAGGTGTGAATGTGAGTGTGAATGGTTGTCTGTGTCTATGTGTCAGCCCTGTGATGACCTGGTGACTTGTCCAGGGTGTACCCCGCCTTTCACCCGTAGTCAGCTGGGATAGGCTCCAGCTCGCCCATGAGCCTGTAAAACAGGATAAAGCAGATAGAGATTATCTGTAGCCGCTTTATCCTGTTCTACAGGGTCGCAGGCAAGCTGGAGCCTATCCCAGCTGACTACGGGTGAAAGGCGGGGTACACCCTGGACAAGTCGCCAGGTCATCACAGGGCCGACACATAGACACAGACAACCATTCACACTCACATTCACACCTACGGTCAATTTAGAGTCACCAGTTAACCTAACCTGCATGTCTTTGGACTGTGGGGGAAACCGGAGCACCCGGAGGAAACCCACGCCGACACGGGGAGAACATGCAGACTCCGCACAGAAAGGCCCTCGCCGGCCACAGGACTCGAACCTAGAACCTTCTTGCTGCGACGCGACAGTGCTGACCACTACACCACCGTGCCGCTGATTTTCATGATATTCTGCAATGTTAATAATCTATTGCTGTGGTTTAAAATGCGCTGATATACCACTGAAATCCTGCTGATGTTTAGTTATGATTTCGACATTGTTTCAGGCTGCAAAAGTGATAATGAACCAATATCAGAGTTCAATGAAATTGACAGCGGAATGATGATTCAACGTAGTTTCAGTGATTATATTATTATTATCCCAGACAGCAAGTTTCTCATAATTATAACTTATCTTATAGATATGTGAAAGTGTCTCATAAATAATGAGGTATTAAGTCATAGTTTTGAGAAAATTATTATGACACAGTATCTCATAACTATCTCATGAGGTATGAAGTCATAATTATGAGATATTTTATCATTATTGTGTGACTTTTTTTTCTTCGTGAGGCAGAAACAGGCTTGACTGAGGGGCAGCTTTTAGTCAGGTGGTGAACAACAACAGCAGCAGCAGCAGCTCCCCGCTAGTAAAGCGCGCGGTTAGCTCCTGCTCCTCGGCTCTTTAATTAGCAGCTTTAGCTTCCAAAACAAACCCAAATATCGTCGTTGTTTGTCTGGTATAGTATCGTATGGTTTGGTATGGTCTGGTCTGGTCCCCCTCTGTGTGAAAGTGAGCGCGGAGGCGCAGTGAGTCTGTGTGAGCGGGACTGCTGGAGTAAACCGACCCGCAAACGGCGCTCCGCCGTCGTCTGTGTTCGGCAGCGACTCGGCTAGAGCGATGTTGGCCGCTTCCGCCATGCCGGGCATCGGGCTCACTTCGGCTTCGTCCGGCTCGCTTTCGGAGCGCTCCCCCTCTTCGTCCTCCTCCTCCTCTTCCTCCTCCTCCTGCAGTCCCCCGGCCTTCTCCTCCTCCACTCCTGCGGCTAACCCGAGCTGCTTCACCGCCGCCTCGCCTGCGTCCATCACATTCAGCACAGCGGCGCCCGACTGCAGCCGAACACAGCCGAGACTCACGAACCGGCTCCGCCTCGGCCTCTCCCCGCTCCGCTCCGCTCCTGCTGCCGGCTACAGCAAGCACACACCGCAAACACTGCGCGCTTATTCAGGGAAATGGTTTCACACGGGCGGATAAAGGGAAAGGGGACATAATGGCTGCCAACTTTGTTTCTGTGGGCCGATGAGCAGCACAGGAAGGAGACGCGGCGGAAATGCACGGAAAAACACGACGTAACACGAAGTGACGCGGGGCACGCGCTACAGGCCGCGCTTCACTCTCACTATCTCTCTCACACACTCTCTCTCACTAACTGTCTCTCTCTCACACACACTCAATCTCTCTCACTAACTGTCTCTCTCTCACACACACTCACTCTCTCTCACTAACTGTCTCTCTCTCACACACACTCACTCTCTCTCACTAACTGTCTCTCTCTCACACACACTCACTCTCTCTCACTAACTGTCTCACACACTCACTCTCTCTCACTAACTGTCTCTCTCTCACTCACACACACTCACTCTCACTAACTGTCTCTCTCACTCTCTCACACACTCTCACTAACTGTCTCTCTCACTCTCTCACACACTCTCACTAACTGTCTCTCTCACTCTCTCACACACACTCACACTCTCTCTCACTAACTGTCTCTCTCTCACACACACACACTCTCTCTCACTAACTGTCTCACACACACACACACACACTCTCTCACTAACTGTCTCTCTCTCTCACTAACTGTCTCTCTCACTCTCTCACACACACTCTCTCTCACTAACTGTCTCTCTCACTCTCTCACATACACTCACTCTCTCTCACTAACTGTCTCTCCCTCACACACACACACTCTCTCACTAACTGTCTCTCTCTCACTCACACACACTCTCTCTCACTAACTGTCTCTCTCTCACTCACACACACTCTCACTAACTGTCTCTCTCACTCTCTCACACACTCACTCTCTCTAACTGTCTCTCTCTCACTCACACACACTCACTCTCACTAACTGTCTCTCTCTCACTGTCTCTCTCACTCTCTCACACACACTCACTGTCTCTCACTAACTGTCTCTCTCACTCTCTCACACACACTCACTCTCTCTAACTGTCTCTCTCTCACTGTCTCTCTCTCACTCACACACACTCACTCTCACTAACTGTCTCTCTCTCACTGTCTCTCTCACTCTCTCACTGTCTCTCACTAACTGTCTCTCTCTCTCTCACACACACTCACTCTCTCTCACTAACTGTCTCTCTCACTCTCTCACACACACTCACTCTCTCTCACTAACTATCTCTCTCTCACACACACACACACTCTCGCTTACTCTCACTAACTGTCTCTCTCACACACACACACACACACTCTCGCTTACTCTCACTGTCTCTCTCACACACACACACTCTCGCTTACTCTCACTAACTGTCTCTCTCACACACACACTCTTGCTTACTCTCACTAACTGTCTCTCTCTCACACACACACACACACACACTCTCGCTTACTCTCACTAACTGTCTCTCTCACACACACACACTCGCTTACTCTCACTAACTGTCTCTCACACACACACACACACACACGCTTACTCTCACTAACTGTCTCTCACACACACACTCTCGCTTACTCTCACTAACTGTCTCTCTCACACACACGCACACTCGCTTACTCTCACTAACTGTCTCTCTCTCACACACACTCGCTTACTCTCACTAACTGTCTCTCTCTCACACACACACACACACACTCGCTTACTCTCACTAACTGTCTCTCTCTCACACACACACACACTCTCACTTACTCTCACTAACTGTCTCTTTCTCTCACACACACTCTCGCTTACTCTCACTGTCTCTCTCACACACACACACACACACACACACTCTCGCTTAATCTCACTAACTGTCTCTCTCTCACACACACACACTCGCTTACTCTCACTGTCTCTCTCTCTTTCACACACACACACACTCTCTCTCACTCACACACACTCACTCTCACTAACTGTCTCTCTCTCACTCACACACACTCTCACTAACTGTCTCTCTCTCACACACTCACTCTCACTAACTGTCTCTCTCTCACTCACACACACTCACTGTCTCTCACTCTCACTGTCTCTCTCTCACTCTCACACACACTCTAACTGTCTCTCTCACTCTCACTAACTGTCTCTCTCTCTCTCTCTCTCACACACACTCTCTCACTAACTGTCTCTCTCTCACTCTCACACACACTCACTGTCTCTCACTCTCTCTCTCACTAACTCTCACTCTCACACACACTCACTCTCACTAACTGTCTCTCTCTCACTCTCACACACACTCACTCTCACTAACTGTCTCTCTCTCACTCTCACACACACTCACTGTCTCTCACTCTCTCTCTCACTAACTCTCACTCTCACACACACTCACTCTCACTAACTCTCTCTCTCTCACTCTCACACACACTCACTCTCACTAACTGTCTCTCTCTCACTCTCACACACACTCACTGTCTCTCACTCTCACTCTCTCTCTCACTAACTCTCACACACACTCACTCTCACTAACTGTCTCTCTCTCACTCTCACACACACTCACTCTCACTAACTGTCTCTCTCTCACTCACACACACTCACTCACTGTCTCTCACTCTCACTGTCTCTCTCTCACTCTCACACACACTCTCACTAACTGTCTCTCTCACTCTCACTAACTGTCTCTCTCTCTCTCACACACACTCTCACTAACTGTCTCTCTCTCTCTCACACACACTCACTGTCTCTCACTCTCTCTCTCACTAACTCTCACTCTCACACACACTCACTCTCACTAACTGTCTCTCTCTCACTCTCACACACACTCACTCTCACTAACTGTCTCTCTCTCACTCTCACACACACTCACTCTCACTAACTGTCTCTCTCACTCACACACACTCACTCTCACTGTCTCTCTCTCTCACTCTCACTGTCTCACTCTCACACACACACACTCACTCTCACTAACTGTCTCTCTCTCACTCTCACACACTCTCACTCACTGTCTCTCTCTCACTCTCACTAACTGTCTCTCTCTCACTCTCACACACTCTCACTAACTGTCTCTCTCTCACTCTCACACACTCTCACTAACTGTCTCTCTCTCACTCTCACACACTCTCACTAACTCTCTCTCACTCTCACACACACTCTCACTGTCTCACTCTCACACTCACTCTGTCTCTCTCACACACACACACACTCACTATCTCACTCACTCACTAACTGTCTCTCTCTCACTCACTCACACACACACTCACTATCTCACCCACACGCACTATCTCACTCTCACATACTCTCACTATCTCACACTCACTAACTGTCTCTCTCTCACTCACTCACTCTCACTATCTCACACTCACTGTCTCTCTCTCACTCTCTCACACTCACTCTCTCACTAACTGTCTCTCTCACTCTCTCACACACACACTCTCACTAACTGTCTCTCTCTCACACACTCTCACTGTCTCTCTCTCACTCTCTCACACTCACTGTCTCACTATCTCACACACTATCTCACACTCTCTCACTAACTGTCTCTCTCACACACACACACTATCTCACACTCACTAACTGTCTCTCTCACACACTCACTATCTCTCACACTCTCTCACACACAATCTCTCTCACTATCTCTCTCACTCACACACACTGTCTCTCTCACTATCTCACACACACTCAAACTCTCTCACACACAATCTCTCTCACTATCTCTCTCACTCACACACACTGTCTCTCTCACTATCTCACACACACTCAAACTCTCTCACACACACACTCTATCTCACTGTCTCACACAATCTCTCTCACTCACACACTATCTCACACACACTCACTCTCTTTCTCTCCCTCACTCACACTCCCTCTGTCTCTCAAACACTCTCTCTCACACACACACACACTGTCTTTCTCACTCACACTCCCTCTGTCTCTCTCTCAAACACTCTCTCACACACACACTATCTCTCTCACACACTCTCTCTCACACACACACACTCACTAGCTCACTCATTCTTACACAATCTCTCACTCTCTCACACTCACTATTTCACACACACACAATCTCTCACACACTGTTTCACACACACTTTCACTCTCTCACACACTCTATACTTGCACTATATTACAACCAATACTTTTGATAATTATAACAAAATCATATCTCATCTCTCTCATCTCATGATTATGCAATTTTTATTCAATAACTCTCCACTAATTAAGTAATTTAGTTCCTACATTTTGTCAAAGTTGGCTTAAACTGTCCAGACTCTCCAGTCATCACACAATAATCAAATTATTTTAATTCATGGATCAAATGTGTAAGGAAAAAAAGGCATCATTTCATTTTATTTAAATAGCTTTTGTAAACGTACAAAATTGTGCACAATCAAAAACATCCAGTGAATAATCAACTACTTCAAAACAATAGCAAATAAACACTAATTGCATATCTAGCAGCTCAACTGCATCATAAAAATATAATATCGCTTTTCATGGTACTGATGATGTACAACTAATGATATTAGCTCGTGATTTCTGGATCAAAACAGCCAGCAGTAGGAGGGAGAGCTTTGTTTTTGGATCTTGCCACGTTGCCATGGAAATGTCACCTGTTGGCCTGTAGTCAATAGATAAAATATATCCACATTAATATTCCTGTGCAGAATAAACAAACATGCATATCCAAAACACTTTGAAGAATTGTACATAAATCATCCTGATACAGAAATATCACAAAAGGTGCTTATGTTAGAATTGATGTTTCTTTTGATTACTGTTGTTTATCCGAGTTAAGTGATTATGACCGTTGACCTGGATTAAGAGGGATTCTGTCTCCGGAGCTCTGTAGCACAATCTCAAGAGGACAAGGCTGCTGATTCCCAGAATCCTTTGCCTGCTTCCGCACGACAACACTGACTTCCTGTCTAACACACACCCAGTCTAGCTTATTGCCAAGGTAACTGATGCCTTTCAGACTGAGCATAGACACTTCGTTAGGTATCAGTGGGGAAAAAGTCAGACAGTCCTTCTGGACCCTAAAGAGAACAACAGAGGAATATCAAAATCGCTAAATCATCTGGAACATTAACATGAAACTCTAGAAAGTACAAGTGGTTTTACTGGATGTGTGCATGCAACATCAACATGGAGTACGTTTGTATTTCCATCACTGCAAAAAATGGCCTTTCAAAAATAAGGAGTAAAAGATTAAAACAGCATATTTGCTTGAGGGGCGGCACGGTGGTGTAGTGGTCAGCGCTGTCGCCTCACAGCAAGAAGGTCCGGGTTCGAGCCCCGGGGCCGGCGAGGGCCTTTCTGTGCGGAGTTTGCATGTTCTCCCCGTGTCGGCGTGGGTTTCCTCCGGGTGCTCCAGTTTCCCCCACAGTCCAAAGACATGCAGGTTAGGTTAACTGGTGACTCTAAATTGAGCGTAGGTGTGAATGTGAGTGTGAATGGTTGTCTGTGTGTCAGCCCTGTGATGACCTGGCGACTTGTCCAGGGTGTACCCCGCCTTTCGCCCGTAGTCAGCTGGGATAGGCTCCAGCTTGCCTGCGACCCTGTAGAAGGATAAAGCGGCTACAGATAATGAGATGAGATGAGAAGATGAAAAATCTAACCTGTTTTCAGATGAAATAATTCCAAAATAAGATTGGGGAACTTATTATGCGAGATCTGATTAACTCAAAATAATCAAAATAGTTCTTATAACAAGATCGTACTTCTTACATTTAGCCAGTCAAGTCATTTTTATTTATTTCATTTTAAGGGTATTTCACTTAAATTCATGACAAAGTCTTAGCAGTAAAAACTGAATTTAAGATAAATATACTAATATTAGGATTGTTAAATTCTACAACTAAGCATTGCTAGCTTAAAAGATTCTCCTTTTGTGACCTGTAATTAGTAAAATACTCTAGATATGAGACCAGAGACTATCTTGAATCAAGTTGACGACACGTGTAGCATTGCAACAAGTTTTTTTTTCCCATTTAAACATTCAAACATTAAAACATCTCTTAAGATTCCACTTCCCCAGGACCTCAGGCACCAAAAAAAAAAAAAAAAAACCCTAAAAAAATAGTCTACGCATTTTGACTTACAGTGCTTACACAACGCCAAAGCAACAGTGCATTTTGGGGGCACTGACTATTTGTTTGTTTGGTGCCTGATCTTGTAAACCCCTCATACACAAAAACCTCACGAGTGGGTGGGAAAAAAAACAAACCACTGAACTTGTCCTCCACTCACTCCTAGCCTTTTTGAAGGCACTTGTCTGGTCTAGAGTCTGTACAGCATCTAGAAGCAGCTCACTCTGAATGACTGAGAAAACAGTCGCAGTAAACTTAGGATATGTGAGCTGACAAAATATCTACGCATTTTGACTTACAGTGCTTACACAACGCCAAAGCAACAGTGCGTTTTGGGGGCACTGACTATTTTGAAATGTATGAACTGTAATGAAAGATTCAAAGATTTCAGTAAAGTTCATTTATTCCCAAAACAAGCATACTTTTGTTTTGTTTTTCTTGAAACAAGATGAACCGCATTTGACAAATGTCCAAAATGTACTTACTTGTTTTTTTAAAAAAACTTGTTTTATTTTCAAAGGTGCTCCAAATAAGACTTTTTCAAGACATTTTGTCTATACAAGATTTTCAAGATGGACTGTCTAAAAACTAGCCTTTCTAGCTAAATGAGGTTTTGCTTGTTGGGCAATTATGTCTTATAATAAGGGTGGCTAGATGTTCTGACTTGAAAATAGACAAATAAACTTCCTAAGATTTTTATTTTTTGCAGTGATGAATCGGTATTCTGTAAGTGTTTGTGTGTGTACTTGTATTAATTGCTCGTATGGAAGTCACTACAGGCACTCGCCTGAAACCGGTGTACCCGAACAACACAGCCTGCAGAAATCCCCCCATGCCTGTGAGGAAGTTGACCGCTCCAGAACCATCAGATGACTCACTCCACACCTGCATACACAAGTACTGACCAAAATGCATCTGAAAATAACCCTTTCGACTCCAGAATTATTGGCAGCCCTCAAGAGAATGAGACGCAAAATAAAATGTTGTGTAAAATAAACATTACAAAAGAAAATTTTCACTCAAATAAACTGGAGACGCTGCTTACTTACATTTGCCTTCAACATTTATGCCAGAACTTTCTTTTTAAAATAATAATATTTTACCAAAAGCATATTTGTTGGCACCCCGAAAGAATATTTAAATGAATACAAAAATAAATTGCTGGAGTTATTAAAAACGCTCTCAGTATCCAGTATCTAAGTATCTGTTTGCCTTTTGATTGCTTCCTGTTTCTCTATGTTATGTGTATTGAATATGATATTGCACACATGTAAAATCCCTTTATCATCAGTCATCATGAGGAAAATCAAATAGCTTATAATGCACGAGAGACAGGGATATGTTTGTTGGCCGCACAAGTTGGATAATGGACAAATAAATAAATAGAAACAAGAAGACAGAGTCATCTATATCCCCTGCCCTATATACAACTATATACCAAGTTTCAAGATATTATGTGTCACATTTTTCAAGTTCTGCTGCAGGAAACCAACCCTACCTCTTTACACGGACCTCAGCAGCCCATGGCATAAACCCAACGGACCTTTGGTCGGGGTGAGCTAAAAATTTAAATTTCTCACATTTCTTAGTATCAAAAGGCACATATACATTACTTAATCAACACATATACCAACTTTCAAGACCATACCACTCAGTTTTCAAGTTCTGCTCCAGAAACAAAACCTACCCCTAAGACTAACTAACCTGAGAGATGAAGTCTGAAATTGTTTCCATGGAAACATGAAAAATTTAAATTTCTCAAATTTCTTAGTATGAAAAGGCACATCTACATCACCTTGTTAACATATATACCAAGTTTCAAATCCAGATCATGAATAGTTTTGGATATACGCTCCGGAAACGAGCACTGCTCTTAGAAGCCAAGTAAAAAATAAATTTATGTAAAAATTTGAAAAATACTTTTTTTTAAAAAAAATCCAAAATAGCAAAAGGCACCAGTTCACATGTTACTTGATATGTACAAAGTTTCATGAAGATATCTTCAGTAGTTTTAAAGATATGGCCCGGAAACGAAAATGTGACCGGATGGTCACTTCATTTGGGTGGGGGATAATTAAGGAAAATCTGAAACTGCTGAAAATAGGACAGGAATTATACATGTCGGTTTCAGAAGTGCATGGTGACTCTTGAGGTTGTCTTGAATTGCAAAAGCTATTAGATGCCACCTTCATAACAATGACCCATCAGTACTGTTATCCTCACTAGGGAATGCTGCAGCAAATGATTATGGGGGTGTCAGTAATTTAGAAACCAGCATTTTTACAGAAAAAAAAATATATATACATCACTATTTAAGAAAGCTGATTATCTTTGAAAAATAACTGGCTAAAATAAAACTATACATCACTCCTATACGGTTGATCACAAAAGACTGCTCACTCATTGTATGTGCTGTTCATTTTCAGAAAGGGTGCCAATATTTATGGAGTTGACTGTACAGGGAGAAGCACAAAGAAGTTACCTGGAAGGGCCCCTGTATATTTTTGAAGCACTTTTGCAGAAGCTGTTGTGCTTTTTCAGCTTCACCAAGCTCCAACCAACCCACTGCAAACATACTCTACTGGTGGCACACACACACACACACACACACACACACACACACACACACACGAGGCATTTACATTTACCTAACTCATCTGATGTACTAATAAATTAAAACTAGAAAATCAGGACATTCTTACCCAAGTCATAGCAGGACCAAGCGGATCAGTGACAGCCTCATAACACTCCAGATCATTCCGTCTGACCTCTGGGCTCATGGGCAATCCCAGTGGGAATCCCACCAGAATGGCATCTGCCTGCTTCACTTCAGTTCCTAAAATGCACACATACACAAGAGGTCATATTAGCATTCAAATTGAAATTCTAATACGAGGGTAACAAATCAAGACAAAGGGCTCACCAATTTTGTAACCGTCAAATTCTGGGTGGTACTTCAGTCCAGGGTCATATGGGATTTTTAGCTTATCAGCTATTTCCTGCCATTCTGAGGGTGCAGGATGCTGGAGCAATCTAGCCAAGTCCACAGCAAACTGCAGGCTGAGAAATCGATAAAAGATGAGGTCAAATCTATGATAGTCAAGTTTATCTGAATACACAACCATACACACACCTGTACTTGGCCACAGTGTTCGTGTACACCGAGTTGTCGACATTTTTGTGATGCTCATCAGGAGGCATCACTCCTAAATGACACACGCAAACAGAAAACCTTGCAAAATTCTCTTTCCAAGATATCTCTCAAACAAACATGCAACTTTTGTCTGCTTAGATCACTCTACATACCTTTGAGGTGGTAGTGCTGGTCAGCAGGGTCCCAGATAACTCGAGACACCCAATAATCGGCTATACCCCACACCACTTCACTGGCACCGCCTTCTTTAAATATTCCAATGTCCTTTCGAAAGAGGAGAACAATAATGGATTTTTGAAGATGATTGCCCAATGACTGGGGGGAAAAAAAAAATGGCCCGCGTATAGTCATTAAAAAGTGAAGCCACCACAGGTCTAGCACCTTTGCTGGCTGGCTGCAGTTTAATGTGTAGCTCCGCCCACCCCCACGTCAAAATAGCCCATTTTCCATGTCAGTTTAGATGAGAAAAGTATCTTTCCGTCTAAAGTGTCTAATTCGGACAGTTAGTTTGCGGATATCGGCACATGTTTAATTTTGGCCCCAGAAATGAGTTTCAAAACGTTATTCAACTATATCGTAAGAAGGCATGGATACACTTGGGAATTAAGTGATTGACAGCCTTGGTGATGTACTAGATGCACCTACCAAATGAGGAGGTGTACCTGACTTTGACCTTCATCTCTCCTGCACAGACTAGAACGGAAGGGGATGGAGCCACACCGTCCATCGCATTTGCCTAATATACAGTGGTGCTTGAAAGTTTGTGAACCCTTTAGAATTTTCTATATTTCTGCATAAATATGACCTAAAACATCATCAGATTTTCACACAAGTCCTAAAAGTAGATAAAGAGAACCCAGTTAAACAAATTAGACAAAAATATTATACCTGGTCATTTATTTATTGAGGAAAATGATCCAATATTACATATCTGTGAGTGGCAAAAGTATGTGAACCTTTGCTTTCAGTATCTGGTGTGACCCCCTTGTGCAGCAATAACTGCAACTAAATATTTCCGGTAACTGTTAATCAGTCCTGCACACCGGCTTGGAGGAATTTTAGCCCATTCCTCTGTACAGAACAGCTTCAACTCTGGGATGTTGGTGGGTTTCCTCACATGAACTGCTCGCTTCAGGTCCTTCCACAACATTTCCATTGGATTAAGGTCAGGACTTTGACTTGGCCATTCCAAAACATCAACTTTATTCTTCTTTAACCATTCTTTGGTAGAACGACTTGTGTGCTTAGGGTCGTTGTCTTGCTGCATGACCCACCTTCTCTTGAGATTCAGTTCATGGACAGATGTCCTGACATTTCCCTTTAGAATTTGCTGGTATAATTCAGATTTCATTGTTCCATCAATGATGGCAAGCCGTCCTGGCCCAGATGCAGCAAAACAGGCCCAAACCATGATACTACCACCACCATGTTTCACAGATGGGATAAGGTTCTTATGCTAGAATGCAGTGTTTTCCTTTCTCCAAACATAACGCTTCTCATTTAAACCAAAAAGTTCTATTTTGTTCTCATCCATCCACAAAACATTTTTCCAATAGCCTTCTGGCTTGTCCACGTGATCTTTAGCAAACTGCAGACAAGCAGCAATCTTCTTTTTGGAGAGCAGTGGCTTTCTCCTTGCAACTCAGCCATGCACACCATTGTTGTTTGGTGTTCTCCTGATGGTGGACTCATGAACATTAGCCAATGTGAGAGAGGCCTTCAGTTGCTTAGAAGTTACCCTGGGGTCCTTTGTGACCTCGCCGACTATTACATGCCTTGCTCTTGGAGTGATCTTTGTTGGTCGACCACTCCTGGAGAGGGTAACAATGGTCTTGAATTTCCTTCATTTGTACACAATCTGTCTGACTGTGGATTGGTGGAGTCCAAACTCTTTAGAGATGGTTTTGTAACCTTTTTCAGCCTGATGAGCATCAACAATGCTTTTTCTGAGGTTCTCAGAAATCTCCTTTGTTCGTGCCATGATACACTTCCACAAACATGTGTTGTGAAGATCAGACTTTGATAGATCCCTGTTCTTTAAATAAAACAGGGTGCCCACTCACACCTGATTGTCATCCCATTGACTGAAAACACCTGACTCTAATTTCACCTTCAAATTAACTGCTAATCCTAAAGGTTCACATACTTTTGCCGCTCACAGATATGTAATATTGGATCATTTTCCTCAATAAAAAAAATGACCAAGTATAATATTTTTGTTTCATTTGTTTAACTGGGTTCTCTTTATCTACTTTTAGGACTTGTGTGAAAATCTGATGTTTCAGGTCATATTTATGCAGAAATATAGACAATTCTAAAAGGTTCACAAACTTTCAAGCACCACTGTACACTTTTGGGGTGATTTGGCACCTTAAGCAGGATATACACCTGTGTCAGGTAGAGGTAGTGACGGAAGGCAAGAGCTACATCGCCGTTCACATGGATCTCCTGCTTTCCAAAACTGTCCATTGGACACACCTCTTGACCGGATACAGCACTCTCCCATGGGAACTTCAAGCCCTGGTAACAAATTCATAATGAACAACACAAACCCTGTGCCACAACTGTGAGATGAAGCCAAATAACAGGGCGGCACGGACACGACAGTACATTTATACACAGAGGTACTCCACCACCTACATCCCAATCACTCAAATTCATACCTTATAGCCCTGCTCCTGGGCATTGATCCAGGCACCTTCTAGTGTTCGCATTCTGTACTCTAGTACAGCTCTGGCTAGGTTAGGGTGAAAGACTGCAATGTTAGGATACATCCAGGTGTCCTAGACAGACACAGAAAATCAAAAATCAAATCAATCATTCATATCGACTTAATACATAGGATTAACTGTAAGAATGGATTATTTTCACACTCATCTAACAGATGTCTTAGTTAGAGGTCACAATTTTACTCAACTGTGAGGAAACATCTTCAAGGTTTTATTTGTGGTTCTCAAAGAGAGTTCACAGAACATTCAGCAGACCAAGGATATTTTTATTATTCGTTCATTCTAGGTCCCTAGTGAGCAAGTCAGAGGTGACATTAGGAAAATCTCCCTAAGACAGCATGAGGAAGAAAATATTACATACATATCAACAGTATCCAAGTGATTATCCACTGAAGAATAGACAAGTTCTGGGCATAAACTGTTCCACTCTACTGATGTATTTTTAAACATATTTTATGCCCTAAACATGTGTCATGTCTTAAAAAGAGGATCAAGCCTGTAATGTCATGTATATAACTTGGCAACGAAAACTTTGAGTGCAGGTTTTGCACAGGTTGTTAAAAATGTTTAAGCTCTTCCAACACAATGTTGGATGATTTCAGTGATGGAAATGGTGGTTTCAATAAGTAAGTAAGTAAGTAAGTAAGTATCTGGTGTGTACTGTGTATTTGTTTTAAGCCTAATGAGCTTGCATTATTAGCTAAATATTCTTCTATTTTGTGATCATACAGTCTGTGAATTGCAAACAGAACCATCTCATCTCATTATCTCTAGCCGCTTTATCCTGTTCTACAGGGTCGCAGGCAAGCTGGAGCCTATCCCAGCTGACTACGGGCGAAAGGCGGGGTACACCCTGGACAAGTCGCCAGGTCATCACAGGGCTGACACATAGACACAGACAACCATTCACACTCACATTCACACCTACGCTCAATTTAGAGCCACCAGTTAACCTAACCTGCATGTCTTTGGACTGTGGGGGAAACCGGAGCACCCGGAGGAAACCCACGCGGACACGGGGAGAACATGCAAACTCCGCACAGAAAGGCCCTCGCCGGCCCCGGGGCTCGAACCCGGACCTTCTTGCTGTGAGGCGACAGCGCTAACCACTACACCACCGTGCCGCCGCAAACAGAACCAGACATTTGAAAATAGGTGAAACACTACTGAAAGAGGAATCGTTTTACACTTAATGAAATATATAACAAAGGTACTGGTCATGAAATGAAAGCAAGCAAACTTTGGGATTAAGAGCCATCATCTCTACTCACCATCCACATCATTAGGTTGTTTGATGTGAACATTAACTATAGCGCTTGACCTGTACCTGCATGACTGATTCCTACTATTTGTTAAAAACCTAGAAATGGCACGGTGATGTAGTGGTTAGCGTTGTCACCTCACAGCAAAAAGGTTCTGGGTTCGAGCCCAGCAGCCGACGGGGGCCTTTCTGCGCGGAGTTTGCATGTTCTCCCCGTGTCCGCGTGGGTTTCCTCTGGGTGCTCCGGTTTCCCCCACAGTCCAAAGACATGCAGGTTAGTTTAACTGGTGACTCTAAATTGAGCGTAGGTGTGACTGTGAGTGTGAATGGTTGTCTGTGTCTATGTGTTAGCCCTGTGATGACCTGGCGACTTGTCCAGGGTGTACCCCGCCTTTCGCCCGTAGTCAGCTGGGATAGGCTCCAGCTTGCCCGCGACCCTGCACAGGATAAGCAGTTATGGATAATGGATAGATGGATGTTAAGAACCTTACCTGATCCCAGAAAACATGTCCCCAGTAGTCCTGTCCTTGTCCGTGTCCCCCGTTAGACAATCCTCCAGGACTGATGCCCCCAAATGGTCTGGGTGTCTCTGTGAGAGACGGGAATGCGCTGAGAAGGTAGAACATGCAGCCAATCACAGCTCGACTCAAGGGCTCTGGTCCGGCCAGCTCCACACTGCTACCATGCCATAACTCCGCCCATGCCCTTACATGGGAAGCCTGCAGGTCGCCATTTTCAATGAGCTCCAAACCAGTGTCAAAGCAAAACTTGGCGATCTCACTGCTCTCTGCAACTGCAACCAGAAAGCTCCAGCTAGACTGGCTCTGGTCAGGCAGTAACGTTACACAGGAGATTACTGGGGTCCAGATAAGGTGCACACAGGGACAGAGTACTCCAGGGAACTCTGCTGACATCGTGTGCCCAAACATGTGCCTGTTGTTAAGAAACAGAGCTTTACTGTAATTAGTTGAAGCAATAAGCAAGATCATCTGTCCATTATCTATACCACTTATCCTACTGATGGTCACGGGTGAGCTGTGCTAACCACTGCGCTGGTGGCCAGGTGACAGTGCTAACCACTGCGCTGTCCTAAGCAACATCATTGTGTATCTGCTGTAATCCATATTTTTTTAAAAATCAGCGTTTGTCTGGTTCAATGTGTGTATTTAGGATTAACTAGGGCTTTTACAGATTCAAATCACTGCTCTGGTCTCACACTGTTGACAGTGTATTGGGTTTCAGATGCCAAAATACACAACCCAAGGATTTGCTAAAACATACCTCCCTCCTCTATAGTCAGGAGCCGTCTCAAAGGCAATGTCATGACTGTGAGGAGTGAAAGAACTATCAAGCTTGACTGTGATTGGTTCCTCAGAGCTCATCTGACGCTTCAGCAGTACTTCCATAACCAGGAGGTTGGGATATTCTCGATGAGCATAGAACATCTGAGTTGCTTCCACATAAGAGGTAAGTACTGAGTGAGTGAATATACCTGCAAGAGAAGAAGAGATACACTTTCTCATCCAGGCATGCATACTGGCATCAGAAAGTTAGTGTTTATAGTTGTTGCATGCAAGTGAACCTAAGCAGAAGGCAAGAAGAATGGGGTAGACAGAAGTGGATACAACATTCCAGCTATACCAGTGTGGGCGTCCAAACTGTACGTATGCTTCCCCTCCTCAACATTCATCCTGACTGCAAGCGGACATGGTATATCCGCTCGGTGACAGGCTCCAAGCTCTCCATTATAGACTCCACCCTCATGCATAATTTTTTCAAACACTCTCCATCCCAGGGTCCCGTTAGTCAGAGGCGGCAGGAAACGATGGTCAGAGGGTAACAAGTGAGTTGAAAATATATAAGGGTCAGCAGAGTCAGGGTTCATCTCTGGCAAACAGAAGTACTGACAGTGAATATGCGCACACACACACACGCCTTAAATAAGTATTCACCCCCTTGAACTTTTCCACATTTTGTAGTGATACAACCTAAAACTGAAATGGAGCTACAGTGGTGCTTGAAAGTTTGTGAGCCCTTTAGAATTTTCTAGATTTCTGCTTAAATATGGCCTAAAACATCATCAGATTTTCACACAAGTCCTAAAAGTAGATAAAGAGAACCCAGTTCAACAAACGGGACAAAAAATATTATACTTGGTCATTTATTTATTGAAGAAAATTATCCAATATTACATATCTGTGAGTGGCAAAAGTATGTGAACCTTTGCTAAACATTTCCAGTAACTGTTGATCAGTCCTGCACACCGGCTTGGAGGAATTTTAGCCCATTCCTCCGTACAGAACAGCTTCAACTCTGGGATGTTGGTGGGTTTCCTCACATGAACTGCTCACTTTAGGCCCTTCCACAACATTTTGATTGGACTAAGGTCAGGACTTTGACTTGGCCATTCCAAAACATTAACTTTATTCTTCTTTAACCATTCTTTGGTAGAACGACTTGTGTGCTTAGGGTCGTTGTCTTGCTGCATGACCCACCTTCTGTTGTGATTCAGTTCATGGACAGATGTCCTGACATTTTCCTTTAGAATTCGCTGGTATAATTCAGAATTCATTGTTCCATCAACGATGGCAAGCCGTCCTGGCCCAGGTGCAGCAAAACAGGCCCAAACCATGATACTACCACCACCATGTTTCACAGATGGGATAAGGTTCTTATGTTGGAATGCAGTGTTTTCCTTTCTCCAAACATAACGCTTCTCATTTCAACCAAAAAGTTCTATTTTGGTCTCATCCGTCCACAAAACATTTTTCCAATAGCCTTCTGGCTTGTCCACGTGATCTTTAGCAAACTGCAGATGAGCAGCAATGTTCTTTTTGGACAGCAGTGGCTTTCTCCTTGCAACCTGCCATGCACGCCATTGTTGTTCAGTGTTCTCCTGATGGTGGACTCATGAACATTAGCCAATGTGAGAGAGGCCTTCAGTTGCTTAGAAGTTACCCTGGGGTCCTTTGTGACCTCACCGACTATTACACGCCTTGCTCTTGGAGTGATCTTTGTTGGTCGACCACTCCTGGGGAGGGCAACAATGGTCTTGAATTTCCTCCATTTGTACACAATCTGTCTGACTGTGGATTAGTGGAGTCCAAACTCTTTAGAGATGGTTTTGTAACCTTTTCCAGCCTGATGAGCATCAACAACGCTTTTTCTGAGGTCCTCAGAAATCTCCTTTGTTCGTGCCATGATACACTTCCACAAACATGTGTTGTGAAGATCAGACTTTGATAGATCCCTGTTCTTTAAATAAAACAGGGTGCCCACTCACACCTGATTGTCATCCCATTGATTGAAAACACCTGACTCTAATTTCACCTTCAAATTAACTGCTAATCCTAGAGGTTCACATACTTTTGCCACTCACAGATACATAATATTGGATAATTTTCCTCAATAAATAAATGACCAAGTATAATATTTTTGTCTCATTTGTTTAACTGGGTTCTCTTTATCTACTTTTAGAACTTGTGTGAAAATCTGATGATGTTTTAGGTCATATTTATGCAGAAATATAGAAAATTCTAAAGGGTTCACAAACTTTCAAGCACCACTGTAATTGGGATCATAAATTATGACTGTACAAAACCTAGCCCCTAATATTATACATAATATTGAAGTGTGCCTTTTTTGAACAGCAAATATTCACCCCTGTTGGTATGAACCGCGAGCTGGCCTAGTGGTTAGTGTGACCGGGAGATCGCGAGTTCAACTCACGGTCCGGTCATACCAAAGACCATTATAAAAATGGTACCTACTGCCATCTGGCAAGGCACGCTGCAATACAGATGCAAGTCAAACCCTTGTGGTTACCAGAGGACCAGCCCCCCCGTTGTAACAGGCAAGAAGCCGAGGGCACCTGAAACAGAGATTGGTGCCGCACTCATGTGCCTCAAGAGCTGGTTAGTACTGGGACAGGAAACTGCCTGGGAAGACCAGATCTTGGCACAGGAGGGACTTTGACCTGTTGGTGCGAAGACCCTAAATTATTCGTTCATTCATTTTCTATACTGCTTATCCATTGCAAGTGAGCTGGGACAACCCCAGCTGACATCAGGTGAGAGGCGGGGTACACCATGGTCAGGTTGCTAATCTCTTGCTATTGGACTAACACAGAGAAGCAGGCAGCCATTCACACCCACGGGCATTTTTGAGTAGTCATTTGACTTAATCTGCATGTCTTTGGACTGTGGGAGGAAACCCACGCAGACTTGGGGAGAACATGCAAATTCTACACAGAAAGACCCCAGTCAATTGGCAGGTTCGAACCCAGAACCTTCTTGCAGTGAGGTGACACTGTCCAGCCATCCATCAATCCATTATCTGTAGCCGCTTTATCCTGTTCTACAGGGTCGCAGGCAAGCTGGAGCCTATCCCAGCCACGGGCGATTGCTCTAAGACAACAAGGGAGGCTCAGCCTCCTCTAAAAATGACGAACATCGTGTAGAATGAATTGTGCTAGGCTTATGTTATAGCCGACCTTATAACATTGCTATTTCAGATCCAGAATCATAGAAATATATGTGCTCAACCCAACTACAGTGCGAAATCATTCCGTTATAACTTTCCCCCAGTTCACCTAATGTGTGCATGAGTTTTTCCCCCTCGTGACAGCGCGATGCAGCCCAGCCTCAGTGGACTTCAATGGCATTTGGGAGCTATGCGCTTTCAATCTCAAAATGCAAGACGGTTATTGGACAAATACTGCGGAAACGCCCGCCCACGGACTCCCAGCCTCACAGTGGGAGGGACATGGCAGTTTCCGCGAGGAGACTGGTGATTGGTGAAAACGGCCGGATATTTTCTTTGATTGACAGCTCATTTCAAATATAGACAGGCAGCGGTGAATTTCAGTTCAGTCCCATGCGGATTCGCAAGTGCTGTGGTGTATTGTAAGAGATCAGCTTACATTTCGATTTCATTCATTACATACGGTTTCTACCAGCTTTTTTAGTTTGTATATATTTTCATTGTAAATAAAGTGTAAATATAGTGTTGTCAAGTTTGCTATCTTAGTTCCAGAAATTTCGTTTATTTGAGTGACTGAACTTGAACTTGAGGGGGCTAGTCAGCTAGCAAGAAAGCTGCGCACGGATGCCAAGCATTGCTGATTTAATTTTGGCGAAGCCATTTGCCAGTCTTCCTTTCGAGGAAAAAATTAAAATTAAAGAGCAGGGTAGACCAACGCCTCAAATTGACTTGGTGAAAAAGGTAGGGAATAATACTCATTCCTTTCAGCTCTCCTGGTACGAGAAAGTGAATTGGCTAACAGCAAGTGACCCACATCAACAACAGTAAATAGGCTACTTTAGTAATATGTCATGGATGGACCAAAAATATAGAATCTATTTAAAATGTTTATGCTGAGTATATTATACTGGAATATATATTTCTCTGGATATGAATTAAACACAGCTACAATTTGGAAAACATTTTTAAACAAAAGCACAGCCGAGAATATTTCACACTACAGACCTGGATTAAAAGTGAAGGGTTATCAAAATTGTCAATAAAACATTTCTCAGTCAAAATAAGTAAAATATAGGGAAAGTGTCATTGAATGAAATGTGTGGCACCCAGCTCTATGTTTGGCTCCCCAAGGTCAGTGCTTGTGCCTATTCCAGAACACTCTGCTGTTACTGCTGAGGTTCCTGACAAAGAGCTGCTTTCAATAATGATCAATTTTTAAACAACATGCCACAATTTTAAAATATAAAATGTTAAAATATACCCCCCCCAACACCACCATCATGTATATTGGACAGTAGGCTAATGGGCCAAAAGAACCTGTTATTTCACAGTTTGTGACCCTGCCAACAATCAGCCAGATCAGAGGCAAGAGTATGGGCAAAATTGATGTGCTTTTTCTTTTTTCTTTTAAAATCTGGAAATATCGTAACCGACCAGCCTCCCCTGTTTGAAAGACTACCAGCCGCCACTGATCCCAGCTGACTATGGGCGAGAGCCAGGGTACACCCTGGACAAATCCAGGGCCGACACACAACCATTCACACTCACATTCACACCTACGGTCAATTTAGAGTCACCAGTTAACCTAACCTGCATGTCTTTGGACTGTGGGGGAAACCGGAGCACCCGGAGGAAACCCACGGGGACAACATGCAAACTCCGCACAGAAAGGCCCCCACTAGCTGCTGGGCTCAAACCTAGAACCTTCTTGCTGTGAGGTGACAGCACTAAATTTCTATTCTTAAATTAGGTCTGGTGCAATGATGAGAAGACACATCATTATTTGAATGGAATCATGAACAGAGTGTTATTTGATCTTCCTGTAAACACTCCAGGCTGCAACATTACACTACCGTTCAAAAGTTTGGGGTCACCCAGACAATTTTGTGTTTTCCATGAAAAGTCACACTTTTATTTCCCACCATAAGTTGTAAAATGAATAGAAAATATAGTCGAGACATTTTTCTGGCCATTTTGAGCATTTAATCGACCCCACAAATGTGATGCTCCAGAAACTCAATCTGCTCAAAGGAAGGTCAGTTTTATAGCTTCTCTAAAGAGCTCAACTGTTTTCAGCTGTGCTAACATGATTGTACAAGGGTTTTCTAATCATCCATTAGCCTTCTGAGGCAATGAGCAAACACATTGTACCATTAGAACACTGGAGTGAGAGTTGCTGGAAATGGGCCTCTATACACCTATGGAGATATTGCACCAAAAACCAGCAGCTAGAATAGTCATTTACCACATTAGCAATGTATAGAGTGGATTTCTGATTAGTTTAAAGTGATCATTG
This sequence comes from Neoarius graeffei, assembly GCF_027579695.1. NCBI lineage: Eukaryota > Metazoa > Chordata > Actinopteri > Siluriformes > Ariidae > Neoarius > Neoarius graeffei. The sequence goes on along the minus strand of NC_083570.1, from coordinate 56,358,130 downwards.
AAAAGAACAGTGCTTTTCTTTCAAAAATAAGGACATTTCAAAGTGACCCCAAACTTTTGAACGGTAGTGTATATTACATTACATTACAGCTCTGTCATTTCAGTACCCCTCCCTGACTCTCAGCATAACTGAAACTTTACTACCATAACTTCTTTACATTAAGTATGATCATATAAACCTATCAAACAGAAAAGTTTTACTTAATTACAACCATCTTTGCACTTCAGTCAGTTCAGTACTTGCTGTGATGTTTCTGTTTTGCTGGGCACTGCAGGCAGACTAAACAGAACTAAATGATTACAATTTTTATCATTATCATACATACCGTCTCAAAGCAATGTCTAACTGCTCTGCTCGACACCCGAAAACTGCAAACTACAGACAATTCTTATAAAAGTAAAGTTTGTGTTTATAAACTTCTCTTGTCTCTCTCCACAGGAAGTTAAACTTACAGAACTGTAGAGCCGTGTGGGCGGAGACTGGGGGCGGGGCCTCGCCTTTTTAGGCGCTGATCTGGGATCAGCTCCCAAGACCCATATTTCTGTCTTTGCCAGCATAAAGAAAACATCAGAGTTGGTTTGAGATCAGTAAAACAGAACGTTTGTCAAGACAATCAGTTGTCCTGCAATGATCAGATGACCCTCAGATGACAGCGGTATAGTGTTTTTGTTTTGTTTTGTGGAGTTTTAAAAAACAAACAAAAAAAAAAACAGCTAGTGTATTACAGTGACACTGTCATTTGAAACCTGAATTCAAAATTCACATTCATGCAAATTCTAGCAAAAAACAAAAGAAACTATTATTATTATTATTATTATTAATACCCACAAGCATTTGGCTTTGACTCCGCCCTAATGTGTTGATTGACAGGTAGGCTGTAGAAATGAAAATACAATCATGCATTTTCCAAGAGAATAAGTGCTCTGATTGTCTCATTCATCTCATTATCTGTAGCCGCTTTATCCTTCTACAGGGTCGCAGGCAAGCTGGAGCCTATCCCAGCTGACTACGGGCAAGAGGCGGGGTACACCCTGGACAAGTCACCAGGTCATCACAGGGCTGACACATAGACACAGACAACCATTCACACCTACGGTCAATTTAGAGCCACCAGTTAACATAACCTGCATGTCTTTGGACTGTGGGGGAAACCGGAGCACCCGGAGGAAACCCACGTGGACACGGGGAGAACATGCAAACTCCGCACAGAAAGGCCCTCGCCGGCCCTGGGGCTCGAACCCAGGACCTTCTTGCTGTGAGGCGACAGCGCTAACCACTACACCACCGTGCCACCCATTGCTCCAATTGTGTAAAGGCAAATCAGTCCATACATGCATGTAAGTAACTCCTCAGAGTGCAATTATATATAAATTCAACATTTTATCATATTGCCCTGGGCAGCACGGTGGTGTAGTGGTTAGCGCTGTTGCCTCACAGCAAGAAGGTCCGGGTTCGAGCCCCGTGGCCGGCGAGGGCCTTTCTGTGCAGAGTTTGCATGTTCTCCCCGTGTCCGCGTGGGTTTCCTCCGGGTGCTCCGGTTTCCCCCACAGTCCAAAGACATGCAGGTTAGGTTAACTGGTGACTCTAAATTGACCGTAGGTGTGAATGTGAGTGTGAATGGTTGTCTGTGTCTATGTGTCAGCCCTGTGATGACCTGGCGACTTGTCCAGGGTGTACCCCGCCTTTCGCCCGTAGTCAGCTGGGATAGGCTCCAGCTTGCCTGCGACCCTGTAGAACAGGATAAAACGGCTAGAGATAATGAGATGAGATGAGATGAGATCATATTGCCCTATTGCATTAACACACACACACACATACAGGTTGAGAAAGTTGTCCAGGTTTAATTTTTATTGAAATAAAGCTAACCATGGTGCAGTCGAATATTCTTGAAATGAAATAAACCAAATACACTGTATGGGCAAATGTTTGTGGACACTTGACCATCACACCCATATGTGGAAGCACACATCCATTATCTCTCGCCGTTTTATCCTGTTCTACAGGGTCACAGGCAAGCTGGAGCCTATCCCAGCTGACTACGGGCGAGAGGCGGGGTACACCCTGGACAAGTCACCAGGTCATCACAGGGCTGACACATACCGTAGACACAGACAACCATTCACACCTACAGTCAATTTAGAGCCACCAATTAGCCTAACCTGCATGTCTTTGGAGCACCCGGAGGAAACCTACGCAGACAACATGCAAACTCCACACAGAAAGGCCCCTGTCGGCTGCTGGGCTCGAACCCAGGACCTTCTTGCTGTGAGGCGACAGTGCTAACCACTACACCACTGTGCCGCCCGGAAGCACACAATCATCTAGAACAGGAGTATTCAATTAAAAGTCACTGAGGTCCAGTTATTAAATTTTGTCCAAGTAGAAGGTCCGAACCGAAGTCCAGCTTGTGTCTTATAGCCTTCCCCTATGTCCACATTTTCATATGGTTTCAACAATATTTATTGTTAATTTCCAATGCAGGAAATGAACTGAGTGCACAACTATCTCTTTTACCATAAATAAAAGTAGTCCCAGGAAAAATTCAAGGCCTTTATTTCAGATTAAAGAAAACAGAAACCTCAGAATAAAATAAATAAAAAAAGTGCAAACAGAGTGGAATAACTCCTTTTTCTCTTAAATTAAAGAGGTCCCAACCTGAAGAATTGAAGGCCTGCACTTCAAGTAAAAAAGTCAACTCAGAAAACATTAACTAAAAAGTGCAAACAGAGCGTTGACTTCACATTTTCTCTTCTTTGTTCTTAAAATAAGGAGGTCCCAGCCTAAAAAAATGAGGGCCTACTTTTCAAGAAAAAAAAAGTCCACATCTTCAGAAAACAAGTGGCTTTTTTGGGGGGGAAATGCAAACAGAACATTTTTCTTTGAACTTTTCTCTTTTAATTCTTCTTTTACTCTTCTTAATGAGAAAAACGGGCATGTGGCTGACCTGCCAGTAATTTAAATCTTGGTTGGAATGGAGTTAGTGCCATTCTCATGCAGATATGTAGGTGTTCATTGTCGAGCCTAGAACGGTACTTGGTTTTGACAATGTTCATTGTGGAAAAAGCTGACTCACAGCTGTAAGTCGATCCAAACATAGTCAAGGTGTGCAGTGCTCTTTTGGTTAGACCAGGGAATGCACTCCAATGTGTTTATGTTGCTCCTAAATCCACGCTACTTTTAAGGAACATTCGTTTGCACGTTGCTGGGCTGTAAGTGTATGTGTGATGAGTCGGGTAGACCTGTCATACTGTGCTTGCAGTTGGGTTATTTTGCGTGCCCTCAGCTCGGACTTCAGGGGATAACTTTGCTCAAAAGAGCTGTGCTTCGTTTCGTAGTGGCGCTTCACGTTGCCGCTTTTAATTAATGCCACGTTTTCGGAGCATATGAGGCACACTGGTTTTGAACTGCTCGCCGGAAGAATGAACATATATTTCTCCGTCCATTCATCTTTAAAACAACGATTTTCCTTGTCTACTTTCCGCCGCCTTTTGGAGCAAGCCGTGTTGTCTCGGTCAGTTGTCTCTGAACTTAACTCTCTTCCTCTCTGCTTGTTGCTCTGCTGTGGTGCGCTGGGTAAACTAACGATTTTATTGGCTCAACTGAGTGAAGCTGTTGTCGTATTAACTGGAGTAGCAGCACCCGCTGTCAATAGCCATGACCGTCCAAAATAATGCTTCATGAAAATTACTTAATCTCGTGAATTTACCATTGGTCACGGGTCCGGACAGAACCATCACTGGGTCCGGATCCGGACCGAGGTCCGCCATTTGGTGATGCCTGATTCTAGAATGTCTTTGTATGTTGTAGCATTATTACACTACAGCTTACCTTCACTGAAACTAAGAGGCCCAAACCTGTTCCAGCATGACAATGCTCCTGTGTACAAAGCCAGCTCCATGAAGACATGGTCTGCTAAGGTTGGAGCGGAAGATCTCGAGTGTCCTGCACAGAGCCCTGACCTTAACCCCGCTGAATAACTTTGGGGATGAACTGGAACACCGACTGAACTCCAGGCCTCCTCACCTGACATCAGTGCCTGATCTTGCTAATGCTCTTGTAGCTCAAGGAACACAAATCTGAATCTAGTGGAAAGCCTTCCCAGAAAAGTAGAGATTATCATAACAATAAAGAGGGAAATAAATCTGTGTTAAAGCTCATGGTTTTGTAATGGGGACAAACTGTATGGGTGTAACGGTTGGGTGTCCACATACTTTTGGCCATGTAGCTTATGTGGACTGCCATCATACATATTACAATTCAGTTTGAATATTGCCACTGGTATTTTCAATTATGAATGTATAAACCTGACTGCATTAATCTCAAATTATAGCTTAGTACACTAAGGTTATTTTTGAAAGTAAAAGGTTTCCTCATGGGACAATGAAAAGAAGAAATACACAAAAAGAAGTTTATTATTATTATTAGGTTCAATTACAGATTTATAATAGTTGATCTAATTTGCATGTCTTTGGACTGCGGGAGGAAACCCACACAGGTATGAGGAGAACATACAAACTGCACATGAAAAAAGCCCCAATTGGCCACAAGGTTTGAACCTGTAACTAAGTGGAGTCATAGCCTAAAGGTTAGAGAAGCAGCTTGGGGACCAAACGGTCACCGGTTTGATTCCCTGGACCAGCAGGAATGGCTTGAGTGCCCTTGAGTAAGGCACCTTACCCCAAACTGCTGCTCTGGGTATGTTGTGAGTTGCTCTGGATAAGAGCTTCTGCTAAATACCTGTAATGTAATGGAACCTTCCTGCTGTGAGGCAATAGTGCTAACCCCTGCACCACCATGCCACCCAGTAATACATAATGATACAGTGGATGTAAAAAGTGTACACACCCTGTTAAAATGATAATGAGACCACGATAAATAATTTAAAAACTTTTCCCACCTTTAGTGTGACCTATAACCTGTACAATTCAATTGAAAAACAAACAAATCTGTTCAGGGGAAAAACTTAAAAAATGTACAATAAGCTGGTTGCATAAGTGTGCACACCCTAGCACGGTCGCCTCACAGCAAGAAGGTCCTGGGTTCGAACCCAGCAGCCGGCGAGGGCCTTTCTGTGTGGAGTTTGGATGTTCTCTTCGTGTCTGCATGGGTTTCCCCCACAATCCAAAGACATGCAGTTAGGTTGACGTGGGGTGGCATTGGGATGAAGTGCCCTTGAGCAAGGTACCGAACCCCTGACTGCTCCCCGGGTGCTCTGGTGTGGCTGCCCACTGCTCTGGGTGTGCGTGCGCATGTGTTCACTGCTTCAGATGGGTTAAATGCAGAAGATGAATTTCACTGTGCTTGAAGTGTGCATGTGACAAATAAAGGTTTCTTCTTCTTGAAGCACCTTTTGATTTAATTACAGCATTCAGTCTTTTTGGGCTGGAGTCTATCAGCCTGCCACATCTAGACTTGGCAATATTTGCCCACTCTTCCTTGCAAAAGCGCTCCAAATCTGTCAGATTACGAGAGCATCTCTTGGTAGCTCAAGGTAGCACTCAAGGAAGTGTTGAATACCATTACCCTTACACTTATAGGCCTCTAGATGGGGTCACAACACAGTTTGGTTTCATCTGGCAGCATACCAGAGGTCGGAACTCCGAACCCTGGGAAAAGAGCAGCTTTGCCCTTATAAGGCTGCAATCCGTCCCCTCTGCTTTTTCCTTTATTGCTCTCTTCCTCTCCTTTCCTTCCCCCCTCCCTTTCTTTCCTTCTCAGACCTTTGAGATATTTACAGCAAGGCCAGCTCGGCGTACCTTATTAGGAACTACGTTTGCTGTCAGCAGCTACATTGTGTCCTTGTAGGACAGTGGGCAGACTACCAACGTGTGAATAGATGGGACAAACAGATGAGGGTAGAGAAGACGAAGGTAGCATTCTCTCAAAAGGTCATTCAGCTCTCGAGGCATGTCTATAAACAGCCACGTGCATGTAAAATCCATCAGAGGCATGAATCTGGAAAGTTGCTCCTCTTTGGTGAAAGATATGAATCGGTCAACAGCAAGAGTGTACACAAGATGTTTGAGAAGATTCACAAGAACCAAAAGGAGAGAAGAGAATGGTTCGCTCATTTCTAACTCTAGTCAATCAGCAGCCTTGACACAGCGCTTACACAAAGTTTGTCCGCATTCCACTTCGTGCCTTGCTCTTTCTAACACACACACAAACTGTGGGAATGTTGCACCCATTGCGCCAGCTGTTCCTCCCCTCAAGGATGCAGGACATCTGGTGGGCAGGCACACAAGAGTGAGCTACAAACATAGGCAGACGGACACCACTCTCAGAGAGTGGAAGACCAATCGATGGTTGTCTAACGTACTGAGGTTTCTTCCAACCCAATTGTACAGCAGAAGGTGGTACCTCCAGAACAGGGGTTCTTAACTCCAGCCCTGGAGACCTCATACCATGCAGAGTTTGACATTTTCCCTACCATCAACACCCAGCTGTTCATCAGCTAATTGAGAAGCCCTTTAGGAGTTGGTTCAGGTGTTGAGAGTTGGAAAATGTCAAACTTTGCTGGAAGTCTCTTGGGAAGAACAAGAAGGAGGAGGCATAATGACAAACAAGGTCAACAGCTCAACATACTTGATGCTAAAATCAACAAATGGTTCTTTTTCCATTAAAATATTAAAAGGTGCATTTGTCAAGAATGGAATTCCAAGGTAAAAGTTCAACATAGGAAGGATTGTTTCCTACCTGAACCCACCCCTCCCATTCCATGTCTTGGAAAAGTGCTAGTTTTTGGAAGGATGGCATATTTCTTTTCGCTCACAGTAAAAGTATCTGGTTGTGCTGGGCGCCTACCAAATTCCACCATGTTTTCCTTCCCAAACAGACTGAGATTGGGGATGGAGTGAATGAGCTTTGGAGTGCGTTTATAAAAAGACCAAACAGGAAGCCTATGTAAACACAATGGGTGTTTCTCAATGTAAAGGAAACCTCCTCAACAGCTGCATTTCAACAATGCCACATCATCGAATCCCACAGAAAGACTGATCCAATGTCTAGGATCTTTTCAATTCTTCCAAGGACCGAGTCCTTCACCTAGAGAATTTAAGGATGCATGTGTGTACGGTATCCTCGGTGTTCTTAAAAGCACCCAAAATCCTACGTGCATGTTTTGAAAAAGTGAGCCCGTTTCAATGACGCACACCTGCCTAGCCTCTGAAGAACTCATCCTACCAAGGAAGCATCCTTGAGATGATGAAAATGATCATGTTCTACAAAATTTTTCCAACTGTACTAGTCAGAAAAACTACCTATTGCACTAATATAAGAGCAACACAATGAAGGCTTCGTTTTTCACTATGGAATGTTGTTTTCACCAATATAAAAGCAAAACCATTTGTACACTATATGTAATTGTCCTGTTGGGACTGCTCTTCGATCTGAAGTGAAAACACAATGCAGCTATGTGGTTTGTTTTGAAACGTGAATATAATATTAACATCCGAGCACACCTGAACAGCTAATTATTAAACCCCAGGACTAAGAAGCCTTGCTCTAGAAAGAGAAGAAACCGACAGTGAACATCAAATACTTGACACTAAGCTATGAACACACAACGTTTTTATTAAGTGCTGAAATTCATTTATTATATATTAAAAACACATGGGTATCACGTTACTTTTGACATTATTATTTTAAGGGAATATGTCCATTTATATAATAAACAAAGTTACCATCCTCGATGCTGAACAACAGGTGCGAGGAATTGACGAAAAACACATGAAAACAATATTCTATTTCTTCACCTTTATATCAATACGTGTAAGAAAATACACAATGCATAGCAGGATAGGCTTGTGCACAACAGTAAAGTGGATTTGCACAGATTTCCCCGACTGCGCGTGTGTGAGAGAATTGTACTGGTCTCGTCGTTGATTGGAGTGCTTGTATGGCTGTACTTTTAGCCAGTACTGGGTAACAAAGTGGACATAGAATTGGCAACTTACACAACAAGAAACTAAATCAGCCTGTGTGTGTGTATGAGAGAGAAGTGTATGCAAAGTGCAAAATTACTGCAGACCTAAAGGAGCCCGAGAGGTGTGGAATGTGTGTAGCACTCATGCGAATGCCTTCTGTGCACGCACAAGCCTGCCAAGTGTGTGCATACATTTCCAACTAGACTCCCGAACATGGGGGCAATCGGAGTTCCTACTGGATGTGCATGTGTTGGAGTAGTTTACTATTCGTGTGCACACACCCTCTCAGACAAGACAGGTAGGGTTCAGGCCAAAATGCAGTTCATTTAAACGGTGTACGTTTAAAAAGAAAAGAAAAAAAAAAGAAGTGATGTGCTCCATCATTCTTTCGTTCCCTTTCTCTCTCACACAGCTAATTCTTTGGCACAGGATGTGAGGATGGGGGAAGGGGTGGATTGTCTCTCTCCGAGCCTCGTTCTATTTTCTGTTCTCCCTCTCGTTCGTTCACTTGTGCGTTCTCATTGTCTATTTCGAGAGCTTGCTGATCACACGGATGAGCGCTCCGTTTTCATCCTTCAGCCTCTGATTATCCACTTTTAAATCCCCCAATACCTGCAAGCACAAAACACAGAGGGGGGGGAGGGGAACCCCACAAAAGTTGGAGCTGATGTGTAAAGTAACCGAGGCTAAAAATCGATGAAAAATGGAGTTCTGGGTGTGTGCTGTTCTTACTTTCAGCTCCTCCTCTAACTCTGCTGCTCGTCTCTCCAACATCACCTTCTCCTAAAGAAAAAAAAAAAGTGAGAGATGACCGAGTAGTAAATCTGATACAAGCAACTAGTAAATGATTTTACCATCAAGTACCATGTGAGCGATAACGGTGCATGTGACCATACAATTTTCACAGCGAAAGACGGATCAACAAATTATACAGCTTTTACTCGGGTATGAAAAGCGTTCAAATATTTTTGCATGGTGTTTAGATCATTGGACCACTCTTCTGTTTAGTCAGGATGCTCGGACCCTGTATATACAGGGTGTCTCAAAAAAATGTACTCACACTTTGAATGACGTGAAAACCTTTATTTATGAACATGGAGTGAAATGGAATAGCTTCGAATACAGAAGACAAATGTAATTGAAGAATCACGTTCGCAAATGTTCAAATTGATGACCATTATTGTCCAGACAACGCTGGTAACGCGCACCAAGGGATTCGCAAACGTCACGAAACAGGTCATTAGGAATATCGCGACATTGTCTTTCAATTTCCAATTTCAATGCATCAATTGTTCTTGGTTTGGTGCGATAATTTCCTGCCATGCTGTGATTAATTAATTACACCTGCAACACAAAAAAGGCAGCATGTTAGGGACAGTTAAAGTGTGAGTACATTTTTTTGAGACACCCTGTATTTACGGTATTCTTTACAAGAGTCAAGGAAGTAATACACTCTTCTGAGGAAAGTGCTTTCTGCCCTCTTCCGCATACATGCGCCAACATAACGGGTAATAACTGGCTCATGAGGGCTCAGAGTACGCAGCCCCCTCATTCTGAGAGCATGGCCAATTTTGTTCTCTTGACTCACGGCCACAGACGGCTGGATTTCGTTCAAATGTACACAAGTTATATGGAGCAATGAGCGCACTCTTAACTTGATTAGAGAAGAGGACAAGCAAACGCACACCTTTTTCTCCAACTCCAAAAGAGCAGTGCAGTCACTGAACCTCTCCTGCCTCTGTATCACACAAACACATTTGCTGTTAGCACGGAGATCTGGGTCCAACATGAGGATTTGAAATGTACAATGTTTTCAAGCATGTGTTTACCTGCGTTGCTTTCTCCAGCTCCATTCTAGTCACAGACACACTCCTCAGTGTGTCCTGTAGTTGAGCCTGCAGCTGAGTGTTCTCCCTAGACAACCTCTCAAACAACTAGCGCACACACACACACAACAGCACTGAGTCAACGACTATATGCAAAATACACACAGGCTTAACATCCCTGGCATTGTAGTCGAGTCACAAAACCTTGAGTCCGAGTCCAGTCTCGAGTCCCCACTGTTCAAGTCCGAGTCATTAAAGAAAATAGCGAGTCGAGTCCGAGAACAAGACTCCATCCGCACCATTTGACGGTGGCTGTTGCTGCCTTTATGTGAAAGCGTCTCTGCTACTGTGTTGGACTAACGTTACTGCTCGACTGCCCCGTTTTAGTTAATCATCTTCTTCTTCTTTAGGTGTCAGGTCTGGTCTTGCAGACAGACATTGACAATCATGGCTCTCCATTCCTCTCTGCATTCAGTCCGTCTGATGAGATCAATGGTAGAGAACTGGTGGTTCGTTGCGATCTTGTTCAGGCTGTCTGTGAACTTTGTCCGCTGTCTTCCTCTGCTTTTTTTGCCAATGATCTTTCCTAACAGCAAGCACTTTTCCAATCCGTTTGCTCTCATTATGTGCCCAAAGAATTTCATTTGTCTTTCAAGGATGGTGTTGAGGAGTGATCTCTTGTACCCCGCCATTTGCATTACTTCCTCGTTTGTCTTTCTGTCCGTCCACGAGACCCTCAGGATTCTCCTTATAAACCATGTCTCAACTGCTTCCAGGCGGCGTTCAGTATCCTTTGTCAAAGTCCAGCATTCGCACCCATAGAGAAGGATTGACCATATATAGGTCTTCAAGGTCCTGATTTTTGTGTTGAGGCTTATGTTTCTGTTTGTGAAAATGCATTTCATGTTGTTGAAGGTAGATTTGGATATACCAGTTCTTTTCTTGATTTCGGTGTCACTCCCGCCATCCGAGGTTATTGTGCACCCGAGGTATCGTTTTAGTAATCGTTTTAGTTAATAGGCTACAGATAAAAAGCTTGTTCATCGCTCAGCAAGCTCCGCCCACTATCAACATAAGAGAAGGTCAACACTAGCTAGTTCATCAGTCAGCAAGCAAGCCCCGCTATCAACAGAGCAATGAATGCAGCGTGTCACTTCCTTCTCTGGGTGGAGTCTTACCAAATGATTGAAGTTCGAGGTCGTCCCCGTCGTCTCCTCGATAGTTCTTCTACGTATGGAACACATAGCAGTGCATTTTTTTCCCACTGCACGAGAAGTCTGTATAAGCAAAGCGGACAATCCTGGGGCTTCACTCCAGACATTTTAGCACCATTAACGTTAGTTTGTTCCTGAACAGGTGAACGTGCTTCTCTTTATCAGGAAGTGTGAAGTATTCTGTCAGAGATGGTTGGGAGACGGATGTAAGTGCAGAAGGTGTGTTTATTAATACAAGTGAAGACGGTAAACAATCCGGAACGGCAGGCAAAATCATAAAACAGTGAGACAGGCAATGGAGCACTTGCATGTGACGTCGCAGCCGATCCAGATTGTGACAGATGCCATCTTGTCGGTCAAACGCCATATTCCGCCTTCTACTTCTGCTTTTACCTTTTCTTCTGGAAAACCCTACTATATACCTACTACAACGGCTGCGGCTACAAGCTCTCCCTACCTGTGCACGTTTTTTGTGTGTATTTTTGCATGTTGTTCGTCTGTACTGGACTTCAATATCCACTACAACCATATGGACTTACTGGACATGGGTTTCCAGCAGAAAATGACGGTTTGTAGCGATTTCCATCACATGCACAACATTCCGGACGAGATAGCGAGACCAGCGGGGTCTCCGTGGATTGTTATCGGAGGCAAAGCGAAGGAGGCGGTGCCGGGAGCGGAAGCAAAAGCGAGGCTGCAGAGCCGGCCTGTTGACTAAGCTCAGAAAACAGCCACTCAAACCTCCACTGCTAAGCCTCTACCTCTCCAACGCCAGATCCATGTAAACAACACGGACGATTTGGAATTACAGCTGGAATTACCTTATTCTATAATCGGCTGGTCAGTGCTATACTCAATACTTAAGTGACTTACCCATCCAATGAGGATTCTTGTTTACAAGATGCCACATCTGAGTCGCTGACAAATCCTGAATTTCTGTAAAGATAACTGTCCAGAGATTTATAAGCACGCAGTGCTTCACCACTGAACAGCGAGGGAAAGTTAATGAGGTAATTATACACGTCTGGGTATTCCGCTGGCAGTTCAAAATCCGGTCGTGAAAACTCCGTCCGGTAAGCCATAAGGGTCACAAATCTGTAGATCGTTTATTTTAGACATATATCTAGTTATCTGTTCATTAGAAAAATGAGCCGTGTAGTCCGTCGGTTGAAACTGATCCATTCTGTACACGAGTGCAGCAGTATTCAGCGGTGTTTTTGACCGACAAGACGGCGGTTGTGTACTTTCCGGTCACGTGACTGCAAGATCTCTATAGGCAGAGTGAGACACAAACAGGCTATTGTGGACGAGGCAGAATCAAAGACGAGAAACAGGAAAATCAGGGATCAGGAAACCAAACAAGGCTCGGTAATGTGTCAGCAATGAAACTCAATACTTTGCAAAGCAAGTCTGTTTTCAGTCTTTATATCGGCACACTGATCCTGTGTAGGTGCAAGTCGTTTACGGTGCACGGGCTGTCCGGAGCGTACCCGAGAGTCTATCTGATGCATGCACCAGGGCACGCAGGTGTGACACTCTTGCATGAAGTTATTATAAAAGTTAATGTAGATATAAATGTCTGATGTCAAATTATTATGGCAGGTTACAAAAAAAAAAATCCGAGTCCTCATCTCCAATTTACGAGTCCGAATGCAGTTAATGCACGAGTCCAGGTCGGGTCACGAGTCGGACTGGAGTCAGAGTCCTGGACTAGAGTACTACAAGCCTGGTCCCTGGTGACAAAAAGAGACACCTACCCTTTTATAATCTTTAACATCTGATCCCCCTGCCATGAGACAGTCATTGAGGGCTGGATTAGACCTGAGAGACGAAGACGGAGAGAAGAGAGACTGAGGTCAATCTGATCTTTGCTCAACCGAATAAATCAAATGGTCAAATGTCAAAAGATGTACCTGCTGCTAATATATCGGTCTACCTGTATCATGGAAAACACACACACACACACACACACACACACACACACACACACGTATGAGAGGTTGTGTGTATGGACATACATAAACAGTGAAGAAGAAAATGCATAAATGAAGATATAAAGTGCTTTAGTGAGGCTGTTACTCAAACCTGTGGGTCCGGCCCACCTCTGCTCTCATCTTCTGCACTAGGCTCGTTATCTTCACTCTACGTACAGGAGGTCAAAATATCAAACCCCCCATCCTGGTACTCATTAATTCACAACATTCACACACAGCTCACCTCTCCCTCCCCATCGCTCACCTCTCCTGCTCTTTCTCTCCTCCGAGCTCTTGCTCGCCTCCTCTCCCTCGCTCGCTCCTCAATTTCAGCCAGACTGTCCTCTGCATCTACCACAAAAAAAAAAAAAAAAAAAACACACACTCTACAGGTAAAAAGAACATGTCTGGATTATTCACGAGTAAAGGTCAATAGGCAGTAAAAGGTCACCTCTCCTGTCAGCAGGACGAGGTGCACCAGGAGGGTGAGTGAGTCCCAGCAGATCCGACTTCTGCAAGTTTGCAATACGAGACCTCCAACTCACCTCCTGCACACACAGACCGAGAAAGAGAAGAGAAATGACAAAATGCACACAATTATCTTCTGAAAATATCAGGACCTAAAATAAATCTGCATAATAAAATCAGACAATTCGGGATGATGCACGAAGGCTCAACATGCACTGGACTGTCTTAGAGCTCAGGTCAACAATCTCAACCTTTCTCACCCCTTCCTCTCCCTTCTTCTGCTTTGCTTCTTTTTCCTCTTCCTCCTTAGTCTTCTCTTTTCCCTTGTTTTCAGTCTTTATTGTCTTCTCTGCTTCCTGGAGGTCAGTCAGTGTTACACCCTAGAGACAAAAACAAAACAATAGTACGAGATACGCATACACCAACACAACACTTGCCTGCTAGAGCTGGATAGCTGCGATCAGAAGTTTACATACAGACATGAATGTCATGGCAATGTCACAGGTTTTCTGAAATCAACACAGGGTCTAAATTATACACAGAAGGTCAAAACTTCGACATACAGCACACCTAATACTTGGTTAAATGCCCCTTAGCAAGGTTCACCCTGACCAGATGCTTTTGGTCACCATTAACAAGCTTCTGGTCGGATATCTGACCACACCTCTTGGCAGAATTAGTAGGGTTCAATTTGTGTGTTTCATGGCACAGACATTAAACACAGTCTGCATATTTTTGACAGGGTTGAAGTTTGAAGCTTAACATTAGCCTGCTTTATCCATTCCACAACCAGCTTGGATAGATGTCTGGGTCACTGTCCTGTTGAACACCCTATTGTGTTCAGGTTCAGGGGGTCACAAAATTCTGAGGTAGACCACCATTATTCCATCCACTTTGTGCGATGCATCAGTTCCATTGGAGCAACACAGCCCAAGTGCATGATGCTACCACCACCATGTTTAACAACTGGTACACTGCTCCTCTGGCTCATTATGGACAAATGACTCAATCTTCATCTCATCTGACCATAAAACTTTCTTCCAGAAGGCTTTTTCTTTGTCCATGTGGTCAGCTGCAAACTTTGAGCTGGAAGGTGCGGCTTTTGGAGCAGGGGCTTCTCCTGTGGATAGCAGCCTCTCAGTCCATGACGACGTAGACAGGGACACTGGTGTTCCAGTAGCCTCCAGTTCATGGTAGGCTTGTACCTTGGTGGTACCTGACCAGTTGAACCCGTTTCCTTTCAGCTGAGGGTGACAGTTTGGGTCTTCTCCAAACAAAGCAGCCTGGAAAAGTGCTACACCTCCCAATAACTTGTACTTGCGTACAGTTGTTTGAACTGACGATCTTGGAAAAAAATCGGCAGTTGTTTAGAAATGGCGCCAAGCAAGCAAGAAAGGATATATATTACACACACACACACACACACACACACACACACACACACACACACACACTAGTGCATCTCAAAATTAGAATACCATGAAAATGTTCCCTTTGTTTCATAATTTAATTCAGAAAGGTAAACTTTCATATATTCTATATTCATTACATGTAAAGTGAAATATTTAAAGCCTTTGTTTTAATTTTGATGATTATGGCTTATAGCTCATGAAAATCAGAAATCCAGTATCTCAAATTATTAGAATATTCCCTAAGATCAATCAAAAAAAGGATTTACAATACAGAAATGTCCAACTTCTGAAAAGTATATTCATTTATACACTCAATACTTGGTTGGGGCTCCTTTACCATGAATTACTGTATCAATGCGGTGCAGCATGGAGGTGATCAGTCTGTGGCACTGCTGAGGTGTTATTGAAGCCCAGGTTGCTTTGATAGTGGCCTTCAGCGTATCTGTATTTTTGGGTCAGGGGTTTCTCATCTTCCTCTTGACAATATCCCATAGATTCTCTACGGGGTTCAGGTCAGGCAAGTTGGCTGGCCAAACACAGTAATATCATGGTCAGCAAACCATTTGGTAGTAGTTTTAGCACTGTGGGTAGGTGCTAAGTCCTGCTGGAAAAGGAAATCAGCATCTCCAAAAAGCTCGTCAGCAGATGGAAGCATGAAGTGCTCTAAAATCTCCTGGTAGATGGCTGTGTTGACTTTGGACTTGATAAAATACAGTGGACCAACACCAGCAGATGACATGGCACCCCAAATCATCACAGACTGTGGAAACTTCACACTGGGCTTCAAACACCTTGGATTCTGTGCCTCTCCACTCTTCCTCCAGACGCTAGAACCGTGATTTCCAAATTAAATGCAAAATGTACTTTCATCTGAAAAGAGGACTTTGGACCACTGAGCAACAGTCCATTTCTTTCTCTCCTTAGCCCAGATAAGACACTTCTGACATTGTCTCTGGCTCAGGAGTAGCTTGATATTAGGAATGCGAAAGTTGTATCCCCTTTCTTGAAGATGTCTGTTCGTGATGGGTCTTGATACACCGACACCAGCCTCAGTCCACTCCTTGTGAAGCTCTCCCAAGTTCTTGAATCAACTTTTCTTGACAATCCTCTCAAGACTGCGGCCATCCCTGTTGCTTGTGCACCTTTTCCAGCCACCCTTTTCAGCAATGACCTTTTGTGGCTTACCCTCCTTGTGGAGGGCATCAGTGATCATCTTCTGGACAACAGTCAAGCCAGCAGTCTTCCCCATGATTGTGGTTGTGTGTACTGAACTAGACCGAGAGATACACTGTGTTCATACTGTTTTACTCAAACTCGAAATTAAATATTCTAATATTTTTTTTTAATGTTTCTGTACTGTATGCCATACTGATTAAAATTAAAATAGAAAAATGCTTGAAACATTTTAGTTTATGTGTAATGAGTCTATAATATATAACATTTTCACTTTCTTAAATAACTGATGGGAAATATTGAACTTTTTCACAATATTCTAATTTTTTGAGATGCACTAGTATACCCATTCCTAAGTGTAAATCTCATCCTCTTTCTCAGATCTGCACTGAGCTCCTTGGACTTTCCCACTGTACTGTGTGTTGGTCAATCCAATGAGTGCTCTCAAACAAACCCTTTTATGTTGCACAGAGAAGCTACCAGCTGTAGTCGATCATGATCACGAACAGGAAGTTAAGAGGCCTTGGCAAGTTAAAAGATATTTTGGAACTTTCAGCACCACTGAATTAATAATCTAAGTGGGTGCATGTGTGTATTTTTGACTCAGTAGGCATGATTTCAGAAAACCCTAAATAAATTAAAACTTGTGCACCAAATTCTTATGTCGTACAATCATTCCGCCACAGAAAAAGAACAGTTCAAGGGGAGAAAAATCACTGAAAGCCCAATATATATGCAAGACTTGATTATGATTAGCGAATTAACCCGTCTAAGTGATTCTGCGCAAATGGTGCTTAATGCCATGATTGGGTCAAAATTCTAAAGTTTAAGAGCAAGCGAACCTGAGTAGGGCGTCTGGACTGACGTGCATGTCTGGAGCGAGCTTTTCTCTGAGCTTCAGCCTCTTCATCACGTACTGGGGTCAGATATGATCTGCGCACGCGCACACAAACAAAAGGCCTTAATAAGATGCAGTACACAGAGGGTGTTTACAAGACTATTAAATGAGGTTGAAAAAGCAGACTGCAATTTATCCTTAGCTAGACTAATAAATGTCCAAAACACGAGCACACCAGCTCTATTACACTCACCTCCGCCTCTGCTTCGTCTCCTGCTCGCCTGTTGTCGAGGAGATTGTCGTGGATATGGGTTCCTTCTTTTCGGACTCTTCCTGAGCTAACCTGTGTGATGGAAAAGGATGGGCTGTTTGTGCGCTAAACAATCGTGTAAACCACCACGGCTGGATGATTCAGCCAGCATTTTATTTTGTGAGCGGTAACACGACGATGGAGAAGTGACTACATAGAAACTCTTTTAACCTAAAGCAGGGATGTCGAAAAGCAACCAAGCTGTTGGACAGACATGGCAATACTGAATAAATGAAAAACGGAACGCAGAGAGACGTGGGTCTGTTTAATTTGTCAGGCACCCGGCGCTGTAACGAAGGACGATTGTGAAACCAAGTGTCACTCTTTCATGTTGTGTTGAACAAGAACAAACAAGCCTGTCTGCGCAACCAAACCAGTTGTGTGTGCCAACCAAGTGCAAGGAAAGGCGCTACAAAGGCTTGCTAGAAGTTTATAGGTCTGTGCAGAAAACTCTTTGCAGAAGGTCACTTTATAAGTGAGTGGACTCACGGAAAAAAGTCGTCGCTATAAATTATATGCAAAAGATGCAAGAAAAAAAAAATCACACAAAAAAAAAAAGTTTTCGCAAAACAAAAACAACCCACAATGAATCGAAGACATCAACAGTTTTCTCTAATTATGCTGAACAAGAGATGATCGAGACCCAAGATAAATACTGATACAGTGGTACCTCGGGTTACAAACTTAATTTCTTTAGGGGTGTTCACACGGCACATATTTGCATCGATGCTGCACCGATATATCTTACACCGGTGTAAATTTTGTGGAGCGTTCACACGTCACAAACCTGCTTACTAGAGAAGCGTGTTAGCACCGGTGCAGCCCCACTTGCGTTCACACGGCAGTTTTTGCGACCGTGCTATACGATAGTAATAATGCGGAAATGAAATATGCGCATGTGTGAAAATGTACTTCCTTTTCCCGGTTGTCATGGCATCACCAAGCGCCGGGAAAACAACGTGGATGAAGACACCAGTGTTGCCAGATACTGCTGACGTTTTCCAGCCCAAAATATGTTCAAATCCGCCAAAATGCACTTAAAACCGCCCAATCCGGCAACACTGGAAGACACGCAGTTCCGTTGTTGTTGATATTCGCCATTTTGGAAGCGCAAAATACCAGGATGCAAATTATGCAATGCCCGTATGTAATCAACTCTCCTCACGCGTAGCGAGTCTACCCCTGTAGCGTTCAGACGTCCCATTTTATAATCGGTGCTGCCTCGCAAACTAGCATTTACTCCGGAGTAAATTTCTTAAACCACCTCCCAAGCAGGGTTAGATTTGCACCGGTTTAAGCAGCTTTCAGGGGCTACACCGCTATAACTTTGTACCGTGTGAACGCTCTACCGGGGCAGCCCCGGTGCTACACCGGAGTAAAAGTTGCCGTGTGAACACCCCTTTTGACTCTGTTCGTGAACCGAATTAATTTTTCCCATTGAAATTAATGTAAATCCAATTAATCCGTTCACCGGCCCCAGAAAGAGTTTTTTTGGGAACTTTTTATGGGTTTGTGTGTGGAAAAAAAAAATACAGAAAGGGATTAAAGATGACCTTAATTATAGAAAAATACAGTAATACTAAAATAAAACATAATTGTACAGTACACTTTACCTTTGTGGTCGATAGTTGCTGGCACACGTGGATGGAGGAGCACTAACACTTTTCACTTTCTTGGGAGCCATAACGAGGGTTAATTTAATGCAAAAAGCAAAAAAATCGTATCAACACAGCGCAATGATGAACAATGTTCACAGCGCGCCACCTTGAGTGCAACTGATGCTGCCGCACACGTCGCGTGGTGCGGAAGCCCGCCAGTTTGTGCGTTCGTGCATCGAAGCATCGTTCGCGAATCGAAGCAAAATTTATTCGGAAATGGTGTCCGTAGCCCGATTTGTTCGTGACCCGAGGTTTGACTGTAGTCACATTTGCAACGTGCTTCACATCTCCACTTCACTTGCACCTGACTTCAGTCCAAAACACACAAGTGTTCCCGTTAGAATTAAGTGCTGAGTGAAATCTGCCAAATCTTTACATAATGCTGAAAATGTGTTTAGAGCCATCCGACTGAGTTAGCGACCTGAATAAAAGGTCTTCGAGGTGACCTGGTACCACCTGTTACATGGTGTAAAATCAAGGAGGATCATTTCATTTTTATTTTATTCAGGTTTAGTTATTATTTGAGAAAAAGTCTTTACTCCAGGTATTTCTCCATTTGGCCCAAACAAGAAAATTTTGGAAACCCCTGATTTAAAGTTATACTGCCTTTCAGATTTTTCAAAAACGTAGGTCATAAAAATAATTTTCCCGACACCCAATTATTTTTGTTGAGTGGACCAAAAGCTACTGAATTTGAATTACAGACTTCCAATTTTTTAAAAATTGGAACAATTAATGAATTTACAGCCTTGTGGCCCTAAATTCTCCGCTATTTTTTCCTGCTTCACCATGACCCAATTCAAGACACCATGTCATGCATCACGTGGTGGGCTTTCCCATTCGTGCAAGGCATTATGGGATACAAATCTGAAACAGGAGAGGAAAACGAAGGACGCGAGTGTGCGAATGAAACGTGAAAGACCGACTACAGTAACAGAAAGAGAGAAGAAAAGATGTTATGTTGCGAAGGAAAGGAAACGCAGGACCAAACTAATAAATATCGGCGGTCAGCGAGCACCTCGGTGTGATCAGCTGTTCGTTTAGCGACAGAATGATGGAACAGTCAGTGCACGGTCAAGGTAAACCTGTAGATGGCGGTAATGCAACACTGTGGATGCCCGCTGCTGTAAAACCCAAAAGAAGAAGATAAACCTGTGCATGCGCACACGGACTTCCTCTGTCTGCTCGACTGTGCAAAGCGAGCGATTTCATGCACATTATTTGCTCGGGAATCCCTCAAACTAAATAACGTCCCAGCCACAGAACGGCCTGGGTTGTTTTTCCCCCCCAATATTACAAAAATAAACATATATCACAATGACCAAATTTCAGAGGGAACTAAATTTCACTGATTTTATGAAATCAAAAGGCCGTCTACTTTTAAAGGCATTTTAGAAGCATTTTTAGTTATATATATATTTTAGGGCTGTCAAACGATTAAAATTTTTAATCGCGATTAATCTCATAAAATTATGCAGTTAATCGCAAAAAAACTTTAAACATCTGTTTAAATTGTACTCAAATACATTTCTACATCAGAGCAAACATTTGAATATACGCTCTGATGCTCCATGTCAATTATAAGGCTCATCTTCTCTATGATAGACAATATATCGGCCTAATGCACAAATATTTGGCATTCGGGTTTTGATATTAGATCTAGGCGTGCAGCATATTCTTTCCAATGCAGCCTGTCAGACATCTGTTGGGCATACTGCAGGCTATGTGCAAAATACGATTTGGAGAAATAACAGACTGTATTTTTTTTCCTCAACGGTAATGGCTGCAAGCTACACTTCGAAGAGCAAAGAGGAAGTAGTTTGACTCCTGCAAGTTCATTCAAGTGAAGCGGTAGGCTATTTGGAAATCGCTAGGCTACCTACAATCTACAGGTGGAGAAAAGGGAGTGTGCGCATTCCCGATCGTAGCCCATCAGATATCAACACATTTCACCCGGGAAAGTGAAAGCAAACGGAACTCGCACTGCACCGCATATGCAGACTACAATTTAACTGACCATGTTGCGGGTTTATTTGACAAGTTGTAGAGCTTCGTTTTACCACAAAGTTGTTATAACTAGCTTTATTTTGCATGCTAGTCACCCGCAAAAATCTGCATTGTTCCTTACCAAGATGAGCCCAATTCACTGTTGTTTAAATACCCTGCGATAACGCCGTCATTTTTAAAAATCGCGATCAAATTAAATTGCGTTAACGCACTAATAACGCGTTAACTTCGACAGCCCTAATTAATTTGCTTTACCTGACAGCAACGAACATCAAGTGCGCCGATATTTAAAAATAAATGAATAAAATAAAATAAAAAATAAAAAATCTGTGACAGTTGCAGGGCTGTAAAAATCCCGTCCAATCGTTTCATTTGATCCGAATGAAATGACTGGACGGCCTGTTTACCCGTGTGCGCGCGCACTGCATGTAACCAGAGTCTTTCACAAGGCCAGAGAGCCATATTTTGGACATCGTGCTAAAGCTAGCGAGCTTGTCGACAGCTGGAAGCACTAACGGGCATGTTTATTGTTTACATTCATTTTGATAAACGTTAGGCTTTTTCTCACGTGAACGAGACACGAGTTAGTTGGACATGACGACGCACTGCGCTCCTCCAACACCACGATCCCTCATGGACTCGTTCCACAGTAGTCAGGCAGTGCGCGTTCATGTTTTGGAGGAGTGGCTTTGGGGGTAGGGGGTGGGATTTTTCAACTGGACACTTTCAAAAATCTAGCTTACTCTTGCTGGTTTCTACAAAATTACCTACCCTGACTTTAAAACAAACAAGGTACTGTTATCCTGGATATAATTAAGGTACGTCTCTCAAAAGGTTTGTTTTTCTTTGTCATACATATAACTATGCGTGTGTGCGTGCGCATGTTCACAATCCTGTTTGAAACATAGCAGTTGGAAAGCCCGTTCTCGGTCAGCATGGCATAACCTTTGTAGCGTTGCTCCACTGTTGTACTGCTAGTGTAAACACACACACCCACACACCTCTGAGCCACTATATTGTTGAGGCGACCGAGTCCAGATGTTCCCTGTGTGGTGACGGAGGTCACTGAAGAGTCATCGAGCTTCCTTCCATAAGATGAGCTGAAGTCAGAGAGACAGGGTTAAAAGCAGATCAGAAACATGATAATGGTGTGTGTGTGTGTGTGTGTGTGGTACTAACCTGCGAGGTAAAGAGGGGTTCTGTGCTGCCGGCTCACTGCCTGACTGGCTGTTCAGCCTTCGTGTGTATGAGGAGCTCCTGCTCAACCAGCTGCGCACAAAAATCACACGTCTCGTACCCAGAAATAATAAAAACCACGATGTATTTGCTAGGATGTTTCTTAAAACACACAGACCTGCTGGGGTTGTCTGAGGTGCTGCCGATTTCACTGTTTCCGACGCTGGTGCACAGACGTCTGGACGGAGTGGGCCGCACTCGGGCTAACCTGGGCTCCTGCAGCACAGAAGAGGCAGAGAACATGTGTTTATGTTGGTGCTGGAATGAATTCCCTCTGGATGAAATAGCAGAGCTGCTGGCTGTCTACAAACAAAATCTGAACACTCACCCTTTTACCTTATTTGAGCACCAAACATGACTTAATTAACAAAAAAAAAAAAAACCCACGCGAGTCGTACATGTATAAATGGTACTCCAAGTCATGGAAAAAAATTTACGTATTTAAAACCACAGCCAAAAAAAAAAAAAAAAAATTTGGTGGTTTTTCCTTTCTTCCGCCTTCAGAATAAACGGGTAAAACCACCAGCAACGTGCGGCACGGTGGTGTAGTGGTTCGCACTGTCGCCTCACAGCAAGAAGGTCCGGGTTCGAGCCCCGTGGCCGGCGAGGGCCTTTCTGTGTGGAGTTTGCATGTTCTCCCCGTGTCTGCGTGGGTTTCCTCCGGGTGCTCCGGTTTCCCCCACAGTCCAAAGACATGCAGGTTAGGTTAACTGGTGACTCTAAATTGAGCGTAGGTGTGAATGTGAGTGTGAATGGTTGTCTGTGTCTATGTGTCAGCCCTGTGATGACCTGGCGACTTGTCCAGGGTGTACCCCGCCTTTCGCCCGTAGTCAGCTGGGATAGGCTCCAGCTTGCCTGCGACCCTGTAGAACAGGATAAAGCGGCTAGAGATAATGAGATGAGATGAGACCACCAGCAACATGTAAAAATGCTTATAAAATGTCTAATTTGATCCCGTCTCACACGATACTCTCAGCATTACCTCGAAGTGTTGTAACGGCATTAAAAAAACCACTGCTAGGGTTTGGTGTGAGCTCTAACACTCCTAGCGATGATCATATGCTTTTAGGTCATCCACGTTAGCTGCCAGACGATTACAGAAGAATGATGCGTTTCATGGACAGGAATTAATGAGTGTGTGGACATTGTGTACACACTATTCTCTGGATTCTGGTCAGTAGTGCATTACACACACACACACACAGAGTTAAATTAGCTGCCAGCAGGGGGCGCTTTAGAAAACAAATGGCAAAGAAACAGGAGGAGAAGAGTGTACGGTATGCATGTATGAATCAGCGCGTGTGTACCTTTGTGTCAGTGTCCGAGCTGAGTCTCGGACTGGAGGCTGAGCGGGACATCCCGACGCTTGAGGTGTTTTCGGTGCCCCGTGGGTTTTCTGTGGCTGCATCAGATGCGCCTGAGGTTCCCAGTGTTACCGAGCTGCTAGCTTTACGCAGAGACGTCCTCCACGACCCCGGAGCTTCACTCACTGCGGGCCGGGTCGGCTCCGGCTACACACACAAAGTTTAGAAGGTATAACACATTCAATCGACTCCAATATGTCTCCTTTACAGTCTATTGAAAAACAAACAGTTATAAGCTAGAAAACTTTACAGAACACGCGAGGTTCAGCGTTTTCTAAAAGCTCCAAAGCACCGTGTCCAGATTAAAGAACCTCGTCCTCAAGTGCACTTTGGATCATGATGCGCTCTTGTTGTGTTTTGCAGGATTGCAGTATAAAGTACACTCCAGCACTCCTAATGCACCTTTTTAACCTGGTTTGTTGTGCTGCTGGTCGTGCTTGTGGTCGTTATAGGAGCAGCGATGTTGCGCTTGTTGTTCAAGTTGTTGATCAACTCCCTGGTTTTTGCTTTTTCTGAAAACAGACAGACACATAACAGGCTTCAAATGAATCCTAAACACAAATCAGCAGGATTAGCACCAATCCTACGTTCGGCTGTACGGGCATTTGCACAGTATTCGTTTCTTTGCCAAGAACCCACGGATGATAACGGGATAAAAACCTGAGCTCAGGATTGAACCAGGGGCCCTGGACCCATGAGGTAGCAATGCCATCCCATGCATCCCTGCCCAAAATGTAAAAAAAAAAAGAAAAAAAAAGAATTATTTAATTCCTGTTTACAAGTATTTTGTGAACTCTATCCAAAATTCGTCATCTTCCTACTGTAATCTATCCAAAACACATCATACATGCTTCTGTTCCGTTCCCTGGCACTCGGTCTGATCTCACATGGCAGTTTAACCAGTCTGCATTTAAAATACAACCCAAACTGCCTGAAATCCAACCACACGAGTCAATAATCTACTGGCTTTAATGGGAATGTGTTCCAGAAAACACATGCTTCCTGATTTATAATGCATACCCTCATGAATCATTTCATAATCCATTATTCTAATGGGGTTGAATCAACCAGTCAAACTGCACTGGGCTCCAACTGGCCGTTTTGGATGAGCCCACACGGACTACATGCAGTATAAAGTATACCGTCGGCATGCGGCCACCATTACTACAGATGTGTGATGACCAGTGAGCATTTCCAGAAAACGCAGTGCTCGTAGTGTTCACCTGATTCAGCGTCGCTCTCCGATTCGCTCTCCTCCTCTGAGCTGGAGCTGCTGGAGGCTTTGGACGGCGCACCTGGACGGCTCTGGGTGTTTGGCGGCTCCTCCTCCTCTTCCTCCGCGGGTGGAGTCTGGAGGGCGGGTGGAGGGTGCTTCTCTCGCTCGTGCAACGTGATCTTCTCCTTGCTGCTCATACGAGAGATGGACGTCCTGCAGGGGCGGGCCAACGCAGCCAGCGGAGCACGAGTGACATGCAAACCAGCCAATCGGTGAGAGCAACAGAACAGGTGAAGCGAATGAGTGAGCAGGCAGTTTGGCTGCGGTGTGGAAGGTATTGGCATCCCAATTTATGACTGGCCAGAACAACGGTCAATTTTCACAGAACGTGACGGATATAAAAATTCAGATTGGGGGTCCAATACCTTCAGGAATCCTTGACTTGCAAGTGACGTCAAAGCAAAATAGAAACCCGGATGTCGGCCATGTTGGTGGAGATACGAATGCGGGGTCAAGCGATATTCCATACAAAACACAGGTCACGCGTGCGCAACTCTCTTTCTTTTAAGCGTTCTTTTAGCTATGCCATATCTTTGTGCTGTATATGGTTGTGGTCGCAACAGTACTCGTGACCGTGGCACGTTCCGATTTTTTAGAATTCCGTCCGTGATTCAGAAAGAGGGCGAGGAAACTCCGAGGCTTAGTACGGAGAGGAAACGAGCACGGCTGAACAACATCGGCAGGGCTGATCTAACAGAAACTAAAACCAAAACGGCTTGTGTTTGCAGTAATCATTTTATCTCCGGGGAGATTCAAAAGCTCTCTCAATAATATCACAAAAGAATTTTATTTTGTGTTGCTAGAACTTTGATAAAAAAAAAAAACGTTCTCTTGTTGTAGTTCACTCAGTCGTTGTTGTAATTTTTAAGGCCAATTTATGCCGACACCGCAGTCCTCGCAGATGGCATCGCAGATGGCGTCTGCGTAGCCCCCCCCTTCGCAGACACTCTGCGCGCACCTCCCAAAAATTGTGACCACCGCAGAAGCCTCGCAGACAGCGTCGCAGACAAGAGGGCTCTAACTGGTCCACTCTACATCCGCTGTACACGCACTTCCGCTTCCCTACTTTCCCGGTTTGGTTTGTTTTCACGACCGCCATTTTTAAAAACACGAGCGAAGATGGAGCAGCACGAAGAGCGGTTGATCGAGGAAGTGAGGAAGTACGGACATCTATACGACTCCAGTTCTAGTCATTATAAGTAACCGGAGGATAAACACTCCACTAACCACACCCACCAACTACTCCTAGCGATTTCGCGACTTCGCGCCCCCTTGGGTTGTGCCGGTGAATAACATCATGCACGCCTATTACTCCCCGCTCAACGATGAATTACAACTGTCTGCGAAAAGCTATCTGCGAAAGCCTTGTCGCAAGAGCATGCAGAGGCCCTAACACGTGTGTTATTGTTTCACGTCTCGGAGCGCCTGCAAAATTACATGATAGAAACAATCCAGACTGGGCGCCCACTCAAAAAAAAAAAAAAAGGGCCATGTTTTGTTCAAGGTCGGACTTGATTCTTCGGCAGCGAAACCAGATAGAACGCGATATCTGGGTACTCGGCGGTCGGTAGAAGCGTCTTATCTACAGAAAAGTCTGACTTGTTTTAAATAATATGGGTCAAACCCACACATATCTATCTTCTCTTTGTATCGAATCTTCGCTCGAGCGTTCAAATCGTGGTAATACTGAGAAAATTCAGCATTGTTTACAGACGCGCTTTCAGCGGCTGCCATTCAAGTTGCTTCGTATATCCACCATCATGGCGGGCGCTCAGGACCTAGCACATTTTGATCACGTGGTTGCAAGTCATCTATAGGTGCTTAAAACTACAGAAAGAATAGTCCCACACAAATTAAATCGTATCATGAAATCTGACTGCTTTGCGCATTTTGCGCTACGTTCACACTGCAAGGCTTAATGCTCAATTCCGATTTTTTTTGTGAAATCCGATTTTTTTGTGAGGTCGTTCACATTAACAAATATATGCGACTTGTATGTGATCCTCAGTATGAACGAAAAGCGACCTAAAAGTGTTCCGCATGCGCATTGCAGGATACGACGACGTCACACGCAGTGAGCATGGCCAGTGTTTACGGAAGTAAAACCGCCCGGTTGTGGTATGACCCATCCAATCTAGCTTGAATAGCTGCATCCCCCCAAATGGAAATCAGCTCCCTAACCTCTGCGTCCTTCCATTGAGAAGATTCAGAACCTTCACAGCCCGAAGCGTCCCTCGCATTGATGTCATGCGCAGGGGCGCAGATACGTTTTTTGAACTGGGAGGGACAAAAAACCGGGGGGGGACAAAGCTGCCAGCTAACCAACCCCAACCCCGATATGCCTGTCAAACTTGTTGTTAGTAACCATAGCAACCAAGCTCGAGCTCGCAACCTGTGCAGTCTGCGCAGCTCAACCAACCAAATATCAGTCTTTGTTTTGTTTTATGTGAGTTGTTGCAACTATGTATACACTGCTGTGCACCTCAATAAACCGAATGGTAATTAGTCTTTTGATTTTTCCGTGAGGTTTGCCTTATGCAAAGAAAGACAGCATAGACGTTTTTTCCTCCCTATAAGTGGGGGGGGACCGAACGAGGTGAATTTAAATCTGGGTGGGACGAGTCCCCCCCTCTATCTGCGCCTGTGATTATGCGCCATGTTGTTGTAACTTTTTTTTGAGAGACCCGCCGCCTACTTCAGCGCAGAATAGTGACGTTTGTGGCTTGTTGATGACGTGTAAGTCGGATGAATGCGACCTGGCGGTTCAGACTGAAGTCGCATATGAAAAGAGCGGATAGGGATCGGAATTAGGACCACATATCCAAACGGCCTGGGTCGGATTTGAAAAAAATCGGATCTGTGTCGTTCATATTGTCAATAAAAGATCGGATACAGGTCACATATGGGCGAAAAGATCGGATTTGAGTCACTTCAGCCTGCAGTGTGAACGTAGCCTAAGACATACACACAAGATTTCCATCACTAATATGCGACTCTCCAGGTCACTAATCCCTTCAAAATGTTCTCCAAATCCCTAAGACCCACCATTTTATATAGTGTCCGTGTTGGTGTTCACGCATGCAATTCAAATATCGTGTCTTTTTGTGAGGCCAGAGCTGGTGGGTGAAATAACATGCACACCACATCGGAGTCAGCGTGTGTGTTTTGGTTTTTTTTACCTGCGAGGACGGACTGGTGCCATAGAAATGGGTGGACTGGTTTCAATAACAGGCATCTGGATCTTCTGCTTCTCTGTACGCATCTGAAGATTTACACACGACAGCAGGATAAAAACAGTAATAAAACCTGCTGAAAATCCCTCCACTCCATCTCTCGCTAAAACCCTGATCATAGACCAAAACTCACCAGCCTTACAGTAAGCCTTCTTTATGTAATTAACTGCCAAAGAGCAGCAAAAGGTAAAATAATAAACACAGTCTGACACGCTATTATGTGGAGGTCCTTATATGGCTCCTGGCTTGAGCAGTCCTGCCCTGCAATAACTCAGTGTGTGTGTGTGTGTGTGTTTGAGCAAACTGCTGGCTTTCCGAGTGTGTTCCAGCACAGATAACCTTTTCTTGAAAGAGCGAAAGTGGTCTTTGAACATAAACCAGAGAGAGGTGATAAGATAGCACTTCCCATGTGGAACATACCACACTGCGTGCGCGCGCGCGTACACACACTTACTGCATTTTGCTTCTTTTGCAGCTCCTCCAACTTGTCCACTAGATTCTCGTCGGAAACATCGAGAGCCGTCTGACCCTGTGGAACAAAAAGTCAATTACCTAAAGGTCAGACGGAAACGGAAGCGAGAGAGAGAAAGAAAGGGAGTTCGGATTCACTTGCCACGTTATTGACAGCGTTCATGTCGCACATCTGATCCACCAGGAGGTTGCACGCCTCCTCCTGCCCCCAGTGAGCAGCAGCATGCAGAGGTGTCCAACCATCACAGTCCCTACTATTCACATCCAACTTACACTTCAGTAACACCCTGCCACACACACACACACACACACACACACACACGATACTGTTTTACTGCAGCCTGGAAAAACTACAAAGTGCTGGCCGATCCGTGTCACAGCATACACTCACTTGAGCACTTCGATGTAGCCTTTAGCCGCGGCTACGTGCAGCGGCGTGGCCTTAGTATTGGGATGAGGCACCAGAGAACCAGTTCCTGCCAAAATAGCCGTGGCATCCTGCATCATCACCCTCTCCTCCTCTCTCCTCGCCTGCTCCACATCCACACCTAACACACACACACACACACACACAGGTGTGTTGACCTTATGTATCAGAATTACTTTATTAATCCCCAGAGGGAAATTCAAATTTGCTACCAAGCTCCTGAATCAAACATGTCTAAAAATAGAACATAAAATCATCTGAAAAAAGAATAAATAAAATAAATTTAAATAAAAGTTAAATAACTTAATAGTATAGTACCGACCGAGGCCCTCTGAGCCGAGGTCACGGTATTTCACCATACAGACCGACCTTAAGCTGGTAAATAATATATATATTTTTTTCTTTACCAAATTCTAACAGAAAACGAGAGCACCTGAAAGGGAAAACCAAGCCGAGCCGCCATTTTGAATCCTCATTCACGGCTGTAATGCAAATGGCTTCCTCCTCGGTATACAAGTGCACTTCCATGGCAGGAAAAAAAAAAAAAACTACATTTTGCCGCCTATGTAGTCCCCTATTTATACAAAATTGAGTCATTCAGGATTCAGCCATGTTTTTGCTCGGCGTTAGCAACAGTTAGAGGTTTTTAGCTTTCTCCTGAAATGTTTTTTTATTTCTTCTTCCTCAGGGTAGTAAAACTCGCTTTCGCTGTGAACACTGTCGCTATCGCTATCCATGCTGTAAAATTAATGCGATTCTCCTGAGAAATGCAAAAATAAATGTTGACAAAAAATTGCCACCATGTTTTTTGTTGTTGTGAACAAGCGAGTCACCAGAGTTCCGTAACTCGCCAGCCAATCAGAGCGCAGGATTTGGACCATGAAAAAAATAATTAACAATTATTCACCGAAGGTGAAGTGAAGATCAGTGAACAATAACCGAGATGAAGTTGAATCTTTCATAACTCCTGATATTCACCGAGACTTGCGTCACTTTTCTATGCCGACTCATAAAATACCTTGTTTTGAAATTGATAAAATAAAATCACAATTCTGACTTCCCTTTGAATAGTTTGAGACCAAACTTCGCAGCATCTTTAGTGCTTTTAGGAACCGTGTTTTCTTTCATAATTTATACTTCTTCCTCATTTACGATGACAAAGCGACTGGCCGCCATTTTACAGAGTCACTTAAGGTAATCATCGAGAAATAGTCAGAATTTCTCGACTAATCAGGGCAGGCAATTTTCTATACCAAAAATCACCTGCGTATTTATACTAAAGGTGACTATAGACAAAAAGGTGTAAACCTCAGGCTTCCAAACAATACGATTTAATTTAGTATCCTCCGATCGTTAAGTGAGCAACTTTGTTGAGAATCTGGGGGTAGGCCTACCGTTAACTCATGAAAAAATTACGTAGAGAAGGAAGGATTTTAAATAATCAGAGGTAAAGAATTATAAGCGTAAGCAAAATCACCTCGCTAGCCTGTTAACTGATTTACAGCTCATCAGTAACGACTAACATGTGAACGGAGAACATGCTAACAGCTAGCGTTAGCATATTAGCTGTTAGTAGCTAATCATTAGCACTAGCTGTTAAGGTCACGGAGTTAAAAATGCACTTTATTAATTTTTGTTTTCGTGACATTTAATTTAGCATTTAATTATTCTGTTGAATATTTGTGAATTTTCTCTGTTATTTTCATTCACGTTTCCTGTGGAAAGTGCTTTTTGGCCATCACTTTTTCTGTACACCTCTGGTTTCCATAGCTCCTCCCGTCTTCTGCTCACAGTGCCGTTACGCCTGCTGAGGGTAAATGCCGAAGTGTTTTATTGTTTTCTTTTGAAAAAGAGTCATTTATGTTGTTTCTTCTGGCAGATATTATTTAATGCTAACGCTGATAGCATTACCCAGACGCTTTGTGTTGTTTTAACCACTAGTATAAGTTTTGGTAGAAGTTTTCGGTTAGCTTTCTTGGCGCCATTTGCACTACAGTGGGCTGCCTGCACCATGTGACCAGTGTAGCGCTGCAGAGACTTTAGCATCCATTTTCCTAATAATATTAAAAAAAAAAAAAAACCTCTCTCTCATACACACACACACACACACACACAATATAAAACAACATGTTATTTCCCAGCTGGGAGGTCCATATGGTGAAATACCGTGACCGAGGTCTTGAAAGTACTGAGCGAGGCCCTCTGGGCCGAGGTCAGTATTCAAGGCTGAGGTCACGGTATTTCACCATACGGACCGACCTTAAGCTGGTAAATGATATATTTATTTTTTTCTTTACCAAATTCTAACAGAAAACGAGAGCGCCCGAAAGGGAAAACCAAGCTGAGCCGCCATTTTGAATCCTCATTCACGGCTGTAATGCAAATGGCTTCCTCCTCGGTATACAAGTGCACTTCCATGGCAGGAAAAAAAACTACATTTTGCCGCCTATGTAGTTCCCTATTTATACAAATAGGAGTCATTCAGGATTCAGCCATGTTTTTGCTCGGCGTTAGCAAGTTAGAGGTTTTTAGCTTTCTGCTGAAATGTTTTTTTATTTCTTCTTCCTCAGGGTAGTAAAACTTGCTTTCGCTGTGAACACTGTCGTTATCGCTATCCATGCTGTAAAATTAATGCTGTTCTCCTGAGAAATGCAAAAATAAATGTTGACAAAAATTGCTACCATGTTTGTTGTTGTGAACGAGCGAGTCGCCAGAGGTCCATAACCAGGATCCGTAACCGGGGTCCATATCGTAGGATACGGACCCGCTCGCCAGTCAATCAGAGCGCAGGATTTGATGGAAACCGGACCGCGAAAAAAATAAAAACCTCTTTTGTATGTTTAGGAGCAGAGGTGCAGAATAAAAAGACCAGAAGGTAATTGTATTGTCTTCTGCAAGAGCAAATGAATGCAGGAAAACAGTTCCTTGTCTCGTCCCTGTCTATGCCCCACCCACATCCATTATATTAGCATGTCAAAGCTTGAATATTAGCTGCTAGCATGTAAAATCAACTCCGTCATGAACTGCATTCATTTTTTTTGGCACAATCACATGCACATTTCGCATTTTCTTGCAGAAAATGCATCTCTAGTTTATCGATTATAACGGATGACGGATGGTTTAGGATTGTTGCATCGGAACGTTAGCGTACACCTGAATAGCAGCCACTCGACACTAAAAGCCGTAATGCAGTGTGCGCGCACGTGTATGTATGCAACTTTTAGAGATTTAACACCGACCTTTGACCTGTTGATCAGTTTTCTCCATCCCATTGTTGTCCTTTCTATTACTTTTTACATAATATGTACTCCTTATAAAAGGCTCTTCTCTCACACCATTTGTTCATTCAGTGCTTTTATCCTCCCTTTCCCCCCTCACCCTGTTTTTTGATCTCTGCCTTTAGCAGCCGTGCCATTGCATCCTCCGTGACCACATCTAAAGGAAGTTCCCCCTCGCTGTTCACTGCTCCCACCTGTGCGCCGTGCTCTATCAGGTACCTGCAACACACACACAGGTTCCAAGAGCTGAACATCACATCACATCACACACACAAATCAGTCAAACGTTTGACAAGTATGTTTATCATAAAGCAGTAAAGCCATCGATAAAGACATTAACATTATAAATAGCACATTTTTGAATGGGGAAGTGCGACATATCTAAGAAGTCGCTTAATATTTTAAAATTCTTTACAATATTCCCTTACCATCGTTACCCAGAAGGCTTTATCCAGTAACAGTGAGAGACTTGTTTATGTAGCGTTTAACAGATGGATCCTTTTTACCCAAGTCACCGAGACATAATATTGAGTTTTTGGAGGGAGGGAAAATGGATGGATGGATGCCCCCCCCCCAAAAAAAAACACCACAACCCACAGCCAGTCTGCATCTGCAAACGTATTCATGCAACGGTACATCCTCACGCCCCTTCATTAAATAAAAGTTATTCTCCACAATAATATTTCAAGCGTGGACACACACACACCTATGAAACTATACAACTTTAGCTAACGTGCCTCTTCACTCAGCAACCATCACTAAATGACACGCAAGTCGGCTAATTTGAGAACAAGCGTAGCAGATGGATACGAATCATTCACTGATTGCTAGCTAAATGTTATCTGCATTGTAAAGTGACTCACATTAGGTAGATAGCCAAGCGCAGGACACGCATTCATACAAGTAAACGACCCGACGCGCGAGATAAAGACACCCAGTACACGGCAAACACATTCAAGCTACAAGGCATCCTCAGACCCAAATCATTTAATATAACTAAGTAGCTTCAGTGATATTTGAAGCAAGAACACACAAATACTAACACCTACAACTCCCTCTCTCGCTCTCCCTCCCTCTCTCACACATCCCACAATGATGTGGAAGGGGGGATAGTTTGCGACCAAGAGCAGTAGATGCAGGTACGGTATGTACCGATAACAGTTATTCCACGAAATCGAGTCGTACGTGAGCTGATAGCCGACGAGGCGCGTGGTGCTGGAGCTGCCTATAAGCCATGTACGATGAGATTGAGTGGAATAACTTTTATTCTATCCATATTCACTGGATTTTGAGAAAAACAGAGCATTTTTATATACAAATCTGATAAATAAAAACTTTATACAAAACCATTTCCACTTAGGTGGGCTTCTTAAAAATCAATCGCTGGCTGCATGAACTGACTTTAGTGGGTTATTTATTTATTTTTAATTGGAGAAAGTGCCGTCTTGCCGAAGTATAGAACAGCTTTACACATTTATTTAAATTTTTCCTTGGACATTTCAGTTACGTAATTTTCAAACTTCTTTGAGCTTTTGAACCAGTGTTTAAAAAAAAAAAAAAAATTTAATATTTTTATATATATATATATATATATATATATATATATATATATATATATATATTTTTTTTTTATACTTAAAAGATGAACGTAAAACAAACCGGGGAAATGACAAGAGCAATTTGTGAAAAATTGTATAATAATTCTTGGGAAGAAAGGTGGGGGTGGGGGGGTGGGGGCAGCATCTTACCATCAAATACTTTCATTCCATATTTTGTTGCTTTTTTGGTATTTTTTCTGGGGGGGTTTGTTTTCGAGTAGAGTTTTTATTTCGTCCTCGGTTGGTTCAGCAACACGTTCCGCCATTTTGTTTTTCTTGACTCACGGTATACGAGCTGATAGGCTATTAATAGAGTAACCAATCAGAGTCCGCGACTGCTCATATCCAGTGAATGTGGATAGAAGAAGAATAATATATCCCTCGTATCATTTCATGCTAGCTAGCTAAGGGTAGCTATGTTTAAATTTGGCTAGCTAGAGAAAGGGACCGTGTCAGCCAGTCACGGAGCCGTCCATCCATCCATTTTCTTTCGCTTATCCGACAGTGGGTCGCGATGGCAGCAGGCTAAGCAGGGTATTCCAGGCATCCCTCTCCCCAGCAATGCTTTCCAGTTCCTCCTGAGGGATCCTAAGGTGCTCCCAGGCCAGATGAGATATAGAATCTCTCCAGCGTGTTCTGGGTCTACCCCGAGGTCTCCTCCCAGTTGGACGTGCCCAGGAGGCATCCTAATCAGATGCCCGAACCACCTCAGCTGACTCCTTTTGACCTGGAGCAGCGGCTCTACTCCGAGATCCCTCTGGAAGTCTGAGCTCCTCACCCTGTCTCTAAGGGTGAACCCAGCCACCCTACGGCAAAAGCTCATTTCAGCTGCATGCATCTGTGATCTCATCCTTTCAGGTCACTACCCAAAGCTCATGACCATAGGTGAGGGTTGGAACGTAGATTGACTGGTAAATCGAAAGCTTTGCCGTCTGGCTCAGCTCCCTCTTCACCATGACGGACCGGTACAACACCCTCGTTACTCCGGTCAGTCAGTGAGTGAAAATGCCTCTTCTAGGCTGGCAAAACCTACTTTGCTATGTGCTCCTGCTGTGACCAGTAGTGTTGTCTGGACTGTCCAGTGATGCAATTTTGTACATCTGTGATTGTTTGGCGAGGCACCAATAGTTTCAAGCATGTTTGTTTTTCTGACTGAAGAACCACATAGCATGAATCCTTCTGCGACTAGCTGCAAGTATAAACAATCACCAAGAGCCGGGGGGTGGGGGGTGGGTGGTGGGTGGTATTGATCTGCGCAGTAGTGTAGTCAAGACCACCTAAACCACGACCAAGACCAGTGGGTATGAAGGGGGTGGGGGAGGGTGACAGCCGTTAACAGCAAGAAACATTTCAAATTAGCAAGAAGTCACGTCTAGGCTGCATTTGAAGCATGAATTTTTACATCAAAAATCAATGTTCATGGATGCAAACGGCGCACCTTTTGGCGGATGCCGCCTTTTTCACGGCTGTCTGGGGGACTTGTGTGAATCACGCAGATCCGATGAGGTTTTTTTTTTGAGCGTTGGAGTGTCTGATTATAATTTCATCAAAGTAAACTCTGTATTAAAATTACTAAATAAGCAAATGCCGTTACAAGTCCATGAAACATAGGAAGTACAAGTATGAGAAGAAAACAGTAAATCAGAAAGCTGCGCGCGTAAAGCCAATTTACGCAAGTAAATTACACAAGTTACGTTGGACTGATGGAAATCCTTGCGCGTGCAGTGACGTGCAGCCAGCAGCAGATAATGGCGCGCAGCCAATTGGCTTTAAGTGCGCAGCTTTCTGATTTACTGTTTTCTTCTCATACTTATACTTCCTACGTTTCATGGACTGTAACGGCATTTGCTTATTTAGTAATTTTAATACAGAATTTACTTTGATGAAATTATAAATCAGACACTCCAACGCCCGCCCCCCCCAAAAAAAACTCATCGGATCTGCACGATTCACACAAGTCCCCCAGACAGCCGTGAAAAAGGCGCACCGTTTGCATCCATGAACGTTAACAAATAAATCAGACAGACGATGCATAAGCAGTTGAGTGAAATCGCCACAGTTGTGGTCTTGACCGGTCTTGGGATTTTATTTCATGCCCGAGACAAGACCGAGTAAAAATGCTGTCGATTCCGAGACCGTTCTCAAGTTTTACATCATCACTGCGCAGCAGATCCCTGAATCCAGTTCATCATCCATCTAGTTGTTGGGCGAAACCGAAGCACGGCGCTATTGTTTCTATGAGAACCTATTTTGTGCGCCATTCCCAAATGGCTGTTAGGCACAGCATTAAAAGCCAAGCTGCAGTTCCTCCACATTTTCTCCGATTACGCCGTTTTCAGAAAGCAGGAATTTTCCAATGTGACAGATTGTGTGGTCAGAATGAAGTCACGTAACGTGCACACTCCTACAACACCAAGCAAATGATTGGGGTAGTGGCGTGTGAAAGGGTCAGGGATTCTGCAAGTGGTGTAGTGTGCAATAAATCCTCTTTGTGCGTCACAACACAAATATATTTCAACGCAAAGTATAAACAGGCCTTTACATGACACACACACACACACACACTGACTTGGTGATCTGGATGAAGCCACAGGAAGCAGCTGCATGAAGGGGCGTCCAGCCCTCGTTGTCCCCTCGGTTCACATCACTACCGCTCTCCACCAGAAACTGCACCATCTCAGCGTTCTCGTCGATGCAAGCCTGGAGAAACAAAGACACCAAATGTGCTTTTAGATACAAGATCACCTGAGCTGATCTGTACGTTTTAGCTTTATCTACACAGAGACTGATTGCCCGTGTCCACCAGATAAGGTTTTTCATTTGCACTGGCAGCAGCACTCACCACCTCATTTTCAGAGCACTTCCAGGGCACTTCTCTCAAGCACTTAATGTTGCTAGGTTACCAAAAAAAAAAAAAAAAAACATCAAGCACTTCCACATTCCTTTGTCATCAACGTCAAGTATCAATCTGCTTTAGAAAGGTGATTTCAAAAATCCTGACCAACGTTTAACGACCATCAGCTTCTCCTCCACCATTTTTGACAGTATTGATATCTTAAGTCCCGCCCCTTCTTGAGTTTGATTAGTCGGTGAGAAAGAAGTGACGTTGACGAAACTTGGGTGTTCTAAAAGATAAATTATTTGCAACTAAAGCATCCTGAATGTAGTGGGAAAAAAAAAAAAAAGCTGTACGCTGACGACGTTTTTGCGATGAGGACTTTGAGCGTCGTCAACGCTCAACTTCACAGCGTAGAAAATAGACACTGGAAGCATAAAACACATTTGTTGGACGCAGACTCTTCTTTTCATGCAGGCTCGAATGTAATTTCACTGCTCTTGCCAATTTGAGTGCATGGCACTTTTTTGTGCAGCTCAGAAAAACGTGCATGTACAGGAAGCAAAGAAGCCTTTGGTCACACATACACAAGCAAAGACTTAAGCGTAGGTCACAACCGGACGTACGATTTTTTTGGCGTTTCCCAAATCGCTGCGTTTTTTTTGTTCGTGGAGAAAGACGCACGTTGGCCGTAAGTTTGTCTTGCAACCTGAAAAAAAAACGTAAGCGCCCGTAGAGTTTGACATGACAAAGAACCTCTGCGGCCGGTCTGCGGCTCGAAAATCAGCACGTCACACGCGCGCCCTCCGTGCGTTCCTTGCGTTTTTTGCACATAGACCGGCCGTAGGAGCACGTACGGCTGGTTGTGACCGAGGCATTAACGGAGAACTGAAGGCAAATTTATCATCAAAATTCTCTCATTTTATTAAATATCGGAACGCATTTTTGATAGCCATTTTTGTTGCTGCGATAGCAAGTTATGAGTGTTTGAAATATGCTCTGTAATATATCAGTCCATATGTCAAAGCGATGGCTGCAAACGAGATTCGTTGAGACTTGTGAGACATTGTAGGACAGAAGTAAAATGTAAAGCAGAAATCAAAGTGACCAACATCTGCCGACGTTGTCAAAAGACGTGCGTACCCTCCTTCGAATGCTGATGTAATCAAGCCGGAAGTTTTGTTTGTTTTGATAGCAATCAGGAAAGTTTGAAAAAAGTAGGCAGTAATCGTCATTTAAACTCGTTTTTGTGCAATATTTAGTTTGGAGAACAGTTTTCAAAATGGCGGCACTGACACCTGGCTGACACTTCACGTTTCGAAGTCTCGCACAAGTCTCGTGAAGATCGCGCGGATAAGCGACACCTGCTGTGGACCAAATGAACTACATTCAACACGGCTAAAAACCGAATAGGCCGATAAGTATAATATTTAATTGCAATTAGTTGCCAATACGATTCACGATATAAGGTTACTAAAACCGAAACTGTCATTGAAGAACACGTTAATTAAGAAGTTTAAAAATGACTTCAGTTCTCATTTAAGCACACAGTGAAATTTAACTTCTGCATTTAACCCATCTGAAGGAGTGAACACACATACACACAGACACAGCAGCGGGCAGCTATGCTACAGCGCCCAGGGAGCAGTTGTGGGTTCGGTGCCTTGCTCAAGGGCACTTCAGCCCAACCTCAGGCCAAGGCTGCCCCATGTTAACCTAACCTGCATGTCTTTGGACTGTGGGGGAAACCAGAGCGCCCGGAGGAAACCCACGTGGACACGGGGAGAACATGCAAACTCCGCACAGAAAGACCCCAATCAGCCACTGGGCTTGAACCCAGAACCTTCTTGCTGTGAGGCAACATATACAGTACCAGTCAAAAGTTTGGAGACATCTAATTCAGGGATTTTTCTTTATTAATTTTAAAAAAGAAAGAGAAAGAGAAAAAAAACACTTCATGCCTTAAAGCAGGGGTCTTCAATCCTATCCGCAAAGGGCCAGTGTGGCTGCAGACTTTCATTCCAACCAAGCAGGAGCTACACCTGATTTCACTTGTTTAATCATTTCACCCTCATCTCCAATCAACAATCAAGTGAGCCTCCAATTTGGCTGTAATGAAAGCCTGCAGCTACACCGGCCCTTTGCGGATAGGATTGAAGACCCCTGCCTTAAAGGAACAGTCCACCGTACTTCCATAATGAAATATGCTCTTATCTGAATTGAGACGAGCTGCTCCGTACCTCTCCGAGCTTTGCGCGACCTCCCAGTCAGTCAGACGCAGTCAGACGCGCTGTCACTCCTGTTAGCAATGTAGCTAGGCTCAGCATGGCCAATGGTATTTTTTGGGGCTGTAGTTAGATGCGACCAAACTCTTCCGCGTTTTTCCTGTTTACATAGGTTTATATGACCAGTGACATGAAACAAGTTCAGTTACACAAATTGAAACGTAGCGATTTTCTATGCTATGGAAAGTGCGCACTATAATGACAGGCGTACTAACACCTTCTGCGCGCTTCGACAGCGCATTGATATCTGAGCTCCGTATCAATGCGCTGCCGAAGCGCGCAGAAGGTGTTAGTACGCCTGTCATTATAGTGCAGACTTTCCATAGCATAGAAAATCGCTACGTTTCAATTTGTGTAACTGATCTTGTTTCATATCACTGGTCATATAAACCTATGTAAACAGGAAAAACGCGGAAGAGTTTGGTCGCATCTAACTACAGCCCCAAAAAATACCATTGGCCATACTGAGCCTAGCTACATTGCTAACAGGAGTGACAGCGTGTCTGACTGCGTCTGACTGACTGGGAGGTCGCGCAAAGCTCGGAGAGGTACGGATCAGCTCGTCTCAATTCAGATAAGAGCATATTTCAGTATGGAAGTACGGTGGACTGTTCCTTTAATAGAATGATGGATGATGTTTCTCTTTACTTAGTTGATCAGTTCTTGACCTAATATGGATTACTACAGTTGTGGAACAGGGCTATTTACTGTATTCTTATTATCTACTGTTTGATCTCAAACACATTAAGGCGGCAGAAATTGCACTAATTAACTTTTGACGAGGCACCTGTTAATTGAAAAGCATTCCAGGTGACTCTCTCATGAAGCTGGTTAAGATAATGCCGATAGTGTGTAAAGCGTCATCAAGGGAAACGCTGGCTACTGTGAAGAATCTAAAATATGAAAAAACATTTAAAAATTTTTTTTGGTTTACCACATAATTCCATCTCTTATTTCATAATTTTGATCTCTTCAGTATTGTTCTACAATGTAGAAAATAGTCAAAAGTACAGAAAAACCCATGAAGGAGTCCGGTGTCTAAACTTCCCTTACTTGAAATCACGACCCATTTCCTACAACTCCGGTTTGTAGGTGTACATTCCCTCCACACCACTTTCAATATAAAACAGGGCACCTACTGCCTAAAGACACCCAACTCAATTATTTATCTGTACTAAAGAACTAGATATCCTTGGCCAGGTAAGGCATCAGCGACGTTCTTCCAGGGCTTACGTGTTCTCATAAGGAGGAGGAGTGTGTTCTCAAAACATGTTTGTTATTGCCGTTTGCTTTCATCATGCGTTTGTGTTTGACTCTCATGTACACCTGTATTACCTGAATTTCAGCAAAACTCATTGGTGGGCTTTCTTGGTGGTTAAACAAGTTTGTTGTGTTTCCAAGATATTTCGCAAAACAACAGTCAAAACAATCGTTTGCACCGTGCCTCCATACTGCTGTTTTGTGAAACACAACGAGGATGAAGTGCAACTTCAGGAACTTCCTACTCTTCGATATTACTGGGGAGAACACAAGCTGGACTAGTGAAGAGGGTAAAACCTGCCTCTTAAAACAACTCTCTCCTAAGTTTTCAGCACCACTGACAAGAGTTCTCTTTGTAAAGCCAGATCGTCATGACATTTTGATCATTTTCGATCTAAACTCATCTCATCTCATTATCTCTAGCCGCTTTATCCTGTTCTACAGGGTCGCAGGCAAGCTGGAGCCTATCCCAGCTGACTACGGGCGAAAGGCGGGGTACACCCTGGACAAGTCGCCAGGTCATCACAGGGCTGACACATAGACACAGACAACCATTCACACTCACATTCACACCTACACTCAATTTAGAGTCACCAGTTAACCTAACCTGCATGTCTTTGGACTGTGGGGGAAACCGGAGCACCCGGAGGAAACCCACGCGGACACGGGGAGAACATGCAAACTCCACACAGAAAGGCGCTCGCTGGCCACGGGGCTCAAACCCGGACCTTCTTGCTGTGAGGTGACAGCGCTAACCACTACACCACTGTGCCGCCCTGATCTAAAATCAATCTTTTTTTTTAATTTTATTTTCTCTCGAGTGTTTGTGTAGTTTGAGGTTTGAGTGTTTTGTCCGCCGGTTGTGGTGTAGCTTCGGACCCGGTTTTGGGCGTCGGTTCCCTCCAGGCCTTGGTTCGCTGTGGGTGAAGCCTGTGCTCCTCGCTATGGACTGCAGTGAGCTGGTTGCTCATTTTAACATCGTGGTTGTCCAGCGCTCTGTGCTTTAGTGCTTGGCGTGGTGTTCTGAGCGATGTTGCAGCGGCTGGGGACGTACCGGCGCTCTGCATGGCGGCGCTTCCGTGCTCGCTTTGTGGATCCATGGCGTGGTGTTCCCCAGCTGTGCGGGACTTGTTTTCGTGCGCCTTTTGGTGGAACTGTGGCTGCTACACCATTGGAATGACCTCCTGGCCTCTATTTGGTAGACTTTGTTTGTTCTCTATAATTGTAAAGCGACCTTGGGTTTTGAGAAAGGCGCTATATAGATTGAAACTATTATTTATTATGAAAGTCATATTGCACATCCCCCTAGCCTA
This sequence comes from Neoarius graeffei, assembly GCF_027579695.1. Classification (NCBI taxonomy): domain Eukaryota; kingdom Metazoa; phylum Chordata; class Actinopteri; order Siluriformes; family Ariidae; genus Neoarius; species Neoarius graeffei. Next base: position 56,316,749 of record NC_083570.1, on the reverse strand, counting down.
AAACATGGCGAGTGAACCTCTGGGAGTTGGTCGAGGTGGGGAGGTGGTGTGTTCAGCTGGTTACAAAAAAAAAAAAAAAAAGTGTACGAGAAGAAATGACATTTGCTGCAAGTTACATCACTTACGCTACCCAGGTTTGTTTCATTTGGTGTACGAGCAGAACTGCGTGTTCAGGACCAAGAGCCTCAGCACAGAGAAGTCATTCAGCAGAAAGTGGGGGAGGTTACACAACATCTGACTGGCAGTTATTAGTGGAGGCCCCTGCTGAAACACAATGTTCTAGTAACAGATACACAGCAGTCAGGACTGTTTTGGCATGTCATACCGGCAGGAAATCGGAGCTAGGACCTGCTTATTTTTTCTCATATTAGCACGAAAGGTTGCGCAGCACCAATGCTCATTAACGAGTCTACAGAGAGCGCTCAACAACTAACTAATATTAGCATTGGTTCAACACGCTCCCCTACCTGTGGGTGACTATTAGAGAGATCAAATGTTTTCAAAATGGATTTAATAACAATTATATGACATATGATGCATAGTGAGTGATCGATGGGAAGATTGTTCTGGTCTGAACCTGATGTGGTCTTCTGCTGTTGTCGTCGTCCATCCACCTCAAGTTTCAATGCTTTGTGCGGAGATGCTTTTCTGCTCGCCACGGTTGTAAAAAGACTTGCTATGAGTTACTAGAACCTTCCTGGCAGCTCGAACCAATCTTCATTTTCCTCTGACCTCTCTTATCAACAAGGCGTTTCCACCTACAGAGCTCTCGCTCACTTTTTTTTTTTTTTTGCTGTTGTTGCACCATTCTGTGTAAACTCGAGAGACTTGTGTGTGAAAACCCCAGGAGATCAGCAGTTAGTTAATGGAATACTCAAACCAGGTTAAAGCCATGGTTTAAAAATCACAAATAACCCCCCCATTCTAATACTTGATGTGAACATTAGGCTAACTGAAACTCCTTGATGTGTATCTGCATTATACAGTACTCTGCATTGTGCTGCTGCCATATGATTGGCTGATTAGATAACTGCATGAATGCGGAGGTGTATGGGTGTTCTTATTAAAGGTAGAGCGTGAGTGAGTGTATATTAGGGGTGTAGCAATATACACACAAAAAAAGAAAAAAAAATAGCCTTAATGAGTCTGTAGCTCATATTCAGGGCCGCGTTAACCCTTGCCGAGGCCCTGGGCAGACCCCCCCCCGAGACCTCACCCCCGCCTGTTGTCAACTGCGCTCAGCAAATTCACCCCCTCAGACGTGCCGGTCTAACTAGACACAGAAACTTAAATAATGACAGTGGCACAATTAGAAATACTATTGAACGATAAAACTTTATATCCATCATCACCTATTTAATCGAGAAAAAGCAATGGTGAAATAGGCAATTGCATGGTGAAAAAATCCATCAGACATCACGGTTAACAAGTCTGGTTAACTAAAGTTTAGCCTCAAGAAGCCTTTGAATGAGCGAGTCAATGAACAACATGTCAAGAACATAACCTCGGCCTACAACAGTTTCTTTAGTATTCAGAACAAGAACATTCATTTGGTATATAACCGTTCGTTTTCATTTTGGAATCCAGGCGACTTTTAACTTGTGAAAACAAAGAGCGATAAAGAAAGAAAAATATCTTGCTTCTCAGAAATAAATCTCAAAATGTTAGGCTATGTGAAACATTTCATCCTTTCACACACGTAACGTCCCAAACAGCAGTGGCACACAGCTTTGCGCATTCAGTTTGACAGCCATGGGTCAACTTACAAGAGCACTTTCCTACTTTTCTGGAAAGCGAAGTCATTAATTAAATCATTGAACGCAAGCTGGCGTAGCGTGTGAAGACATGTTGGACAGTGATCATATTGACAATGACGGGTGATTTATGCGACGGGACAAGGTGGGCTTCCTTACGGGTGGCGAAATGCATGAAAAATGTTCAATATGATCAAAACTTCTGAAAATATCGTTTCATATTTTCCGATCTGGGCGGCACGGTGGTGTAGTGGTTAGCGCTGTCGCCTCACAGCAAGAAGGTCCGGGTTCGAGCCCCGGGGCCGGCAAGGGCCTTTCTGTGCGGAGTTTGCATGTTCTCCCCGTGTCCGCGTGGGTTTCCTCCGGGTGCTCCGGTTTCCCCCACAGTCCAAAGACATGCAGGTTAGGTTAACTGGTGACTCTAAATTGAGCGTAGGTGTGAATGTGAGTGTGAATGGTTGTCTGTATCTATGTGTCAGCCCTGTGATGACCTGGCGACTTGTCCAGGGTGTACCCCGCCTTTCGCCCGTAGTCAGCTGGGATAGGCTCCAGCTTGCCTGCGACCCTGTAGAAGGATAAAGCAGCTAGAGATAATGAGATTTTCCGATCTCGCTACCTCCGAGGCCCCCTATTGGCAGAGGCCCTGGGCAGCTGCCCATGAAGCCCATTAGGATAAAGCATCCTTGCTCATACTGGCCAAGATTTCCATGAAATCATAAATATGACTGGTGGCGCCACCATCTTGACAACTTTTATGCACACCCACCTGGGGAAAATCGTATGCGAGTTTGATCGAAATCCAAATCAATCCATCCTGTAGGAGTCATGATTTTTGCAAAATTGTGGATGGACGATGACTACGATGGACGACGCATGATCGCATAAGCTGATCCGGCCTGGCCTGCAGCCAGATCACTAATAAGCCTTGCTTGTACGTCAGTGGAAAACTTTAAACAAACACTACACTGAATGAATGTTTGGATGAGCCATTCAGATCTAAAAGCACAAAATTGTGCATTAGAATGTAACAAAATTAAACATGGCTAAACAAACACTAGCTCTCTGGCTAGATTTTAATTGGTGTGCCAAGTCTCAGAAAAATGACCACTCCAACTCCTTTCTCAAAAACTGAACAAAAATGACATGGAAAAGTATTGGAAAAGGAGATGCACAGGCTCACCAAAATGGGGCAGTTTTTGAAAATTGAGGGTTGAACAGAGAGAGAGAAAAAAAAAATCCACCATTCCCCACACCATTACAGCACCACCACCCTGAAATGTTGACACAAGGCAGGTTGGGCCCAGTAGTATCAATCAAGCACCATGTGAATGCCACAGCCCTTCAGAACAGCAGGTCTCAAACTGGTTCCATGAACAAGACCGTGAGTTCAGCATGCTTCAGTGGCGTTCCCAGATCTGAATCTAGTAGAGCAACTTTGGTATGTAGTGGAACAGGAGAGTCGCAGTACGAAATGTGCGTAGAAACCTGCTGCAACAACAACGTGATGCCATCATGTCAACATGGGCCACAATTTCAAAGAAAACCTTCCAACGCCTTGCTGAAACCATGCCATGAGGGACCGAGTCCCACTTACTAGTCGTATGATGTTCCTAGTTTAAAAAAAAAAAAAAAAAAGTGCCTGTGGCAGCGGGGGCGTGGTCAAGCGCCAGTCTGTGACAGGAGGGCGGAGCCAGGGAAGGTGAGTGGCAGAATCACTACACCTGACTGTAATTAACCTGTGTTTGTGGGTCTTCCCAGTACCGCGCCCTATTTAAGGAGGCAGAGGGAGAGCAGAGGAGAGCTCTTCCCGGGACAAGAACACAGCGCGTGTGTGTGTGTGTGTGTGTGTGTGTGTATTTACCAAATACGAACGATTGTTATACTGAAAAGTCTGGCAATAAAAGCCTGTTGTTCCCTGAAGCTTTGTCCTGCCGTCCTCTGTGCTCCACCCACACCTAAGAGAGCTCTACAGTGGTGCTGAAACCCGGGAGTAAAAGGTGGAGCACCAACCCAGCAGCCCCATGGAATCCTCCCCGTTCACGGACCTGGTCCACGCCCTCGCCACGGCTCAGCAAAGCCAGCACCAGGCGCTCATCACGCTCCGAAAGGAACAAGAGCGGCGCTTCGAAGCCCTGGTGCTGGCCCAGCAGGAAGATCGCGAGGTGTTCTGGCATCTCCTCGCATCGGCGGGGTCCACCAACACCCCGGCCGTGGGCCCGTCTCCCCTCACCGTGACCAAAATGGGCCTGCAGGACGACCCCAAGGCGTTCCTCGCATTGTTCGAACAGGTCGCCGAAGCCTCGGGGTGGCCGATGGAGCAGCGCGTGGCGCGCCTCCTACCCCTCCTGATGGGAGAGGCACAGCTGGCCGCGCTACAGCTCCCCGCTGACCGCCGGCTGGCCTACGCGGACCTTCGCCGGGCTATCCTCCAGCGCGTGGGGCGCACACCAGAACAACAGCGCCAGTGCTTCTGCGCGCTGCGGTTGGAGGAAGTCAGCCGGCCGTTCACGTTCGGCCAGCAGCTCCGGGACGCCTGCTGGCGGTGGCTGAGGGCCGACGATTGCGACGCCGAGGGAATCAATCAATCAATCAATCAATCAATGATCAGGTGGTGCTGGAGCAGTTCATCGCCCGCTTACCAGCCGGAACGGCGGAGTGGGTCCAGTGCCACCGCCCGGCATCGCTGGATCAGGCAGTAGGACTGGCGGAGGATCATTTGGCGGCTGTTCCGGCGGCAGGACGGCCGACGATGTCTTCTCTTCTCTCTCTCTCTCTCTCTCTTTCTCCCCTCCCTTCTGTGTCACGTCCTCGCCCCATTCCCCCACCACGGAGACGGGGGCCGGCTCCACCCCAGCCGGCCCGCCGCACCCGTGGTGCCCTCTCATTTCTCCCTTCTGTGTCTGTCTCTCCCCCCCCTCAGGTGAGTGAGCCCCAGAGCACCGGTGCAGAGGGAAAGCCCGGGCCGGTTTGCTGGCGCTGCGGGGAGCCAGGCCACCTGCAACAACAGTGCGCAGCAATGGAGGTGGGCGCGGTGGTACGAATCCCCGACGCGCCAGAGGCTGCCCTCGATCGGGCCGGAGCGTATCGCATACCGGGGAGTGTCCAAGGGGCTACATATCAGGCGTTGGTGGATTCTGGTGGCAATCAGACCTCGATCCGCCAAAGCCTGGTGCAAGACGAGGCACTGGGGGGAGCACAGGGGGTGAAGGTGTTGTGTGCGCATGGGGATGTTCACAGCTACCCTTTGGTGTTGGTCCACATATTTTTCAGAGGGGAAAAAAAAAAAAATCTATAGTGAAGGCAGCGGTTAACCCTCGCCTTACCCACTCTTTAATTTCAGGGTCTGATTGGCCGGGATTTCGGGGTTTAATGACGCGCCTAGTAAAGAGTGGGTCCTGCCATTTGACAGGGGGAGGTCCCGGTGTCACTTTGGCTGGAGCTGCTGTCGCAGAGCCGTCTACGTCATCTCCGCGACAGAGTGAGGAGCCGCCGGCTCCTCCTCTTTCTGTTGGGGAATCCCTCGCGGATTTCCCATTAGAACAATCGCGAGACGAGACTCTGCGACATGTGTTTGACCAAGTGAGAGTAATCGATGGTCAAACGCTCCAGCCGAACGCCACCCCATCCTTCCCCTATTTTTCTATTATGAAGGATAGATTATACCGAGTGACGCAGGACACTCAGACGAAAGAGCGAGTCACACAGCTGTTAATTCCAAAGAGCCACCGGGAATTGGTATTTCAGGCGGCTCACTTTAATCCCATGGCTGGACACCTAGGGCAGGATAAGACACTAGCCCAAATAATGGCCCGATTCTATTGGCCGGGGATTCGCGGTGATGTCCATAGGTGGTGTACGGCGTGCCGCGAATGCCAGTTAGTAAATCCAGCGGCCATTCCGAAAGCACCTTTGCGCCCCCTACCATTAATCGAGACCCCGTTCGAAAGAATTGGGCTGGATCTCGTCGGGCCATTAGATCGGTCAACACGAGGGTACCGCTTTATATTAGTTCTGGTGGACTATGCAACGCGATACCCGGAAGCGGTGCCTCTTCGCAATACCTCAGCACGCAGTATTGCGGAGGCCCTCTTCCACGTCATCTCCCGAGTTGGAATCCCGAAAGAGATTCTGACTGACCAAGGCACCTCGTTTATATCACGAACACTGAGCGAACTGTATGGGCTATTAGGTATTAAGCCAATCCGCACCAGCGTTTATCACCCACAAACGGATGGTTTAGTTGAACGGTTCAATCGCACCCTCAAGAATATAATTAAAAAATTCGTAAGTGAGGACGCACGTAACTGGGATAAATGGCTTGAACCCTTGTTATTTGCAGTGCGAGAGGTCCCCCAAGCCTCCACGGGGTTCTCCCCGTTTGAATTGTTATACGGGCGTAAGCCGCGTGGCATTTTAGATGTGCTGCGAGAGAATTGGGAGGAGGGACCTTCACAGAGTAAAAACGAAATTCAGTACGTTATGGACCTGCGCGCAAAACTCCACACGCTCACCCACCTAACTCAGGAGAATTTGCGGCAGGCCCAGGAACGGCAAGCCCGCCTGTACAACAAGGGCACGCGCCTTAGAGAGTTCACTCCGGGAGATAAGGTACTCATACTATTGCCCACGTCGGGCTCCAAATTAAGTCGCCAAGTGGCAAGGACCCTTTGAGGTCACACGGCAAGTCGGGGACGTCGACTATGAGGTGAGGCGAACGGACGGGGGGGGGGGGGGGGGGGGGGGGGGCTACAGATCTACCACCTCAATCTGCTTAAACGCTGGAACGAGGAGGTCCCCATGCCGTTGGTGTCGGTAGTTCCGGAGAAGGCGGAGCTGGGGCCGGAGGTTCAAAAAGGGACATTGGCATCACGTACCTCTCCAGTCCCCTGTGGAGACCACCTCTCCCCGACCCAACTCACGGAGGTCACCCAGTTGCAGGCCGAGTTTTCGGATGTGTTCTCGCCCCTGCCCGGTCGCACTAACCTCATAGAACACCACAAAGAGACGCCCCCGGGGGTGGTAGTGCATAGCCGCCCTTACAGGCTACCCGAACACAAAAAAAAAAAAAAAAAAAAAAAAAAAAAAAGTGGTTCGGGAAGAACTTCAGACCATGCTCGAAATGGGCATCGTCGAGGAGTCCCACAGTGACTGGAGCAGCCCGGTGGTCTTGGTACCCAAGGCCAACAGGTCGGTCTGGTTCTGTGTGGACTATAGAAAAGTCAACGCAGTGTCTAAATTCGACACGTACCCAATGCCTCATATTGACGAGCTGCTCGATCGACTAGGCACGGCTCACTTTTACTTGACACTGGATTTGACAAAGGGATATTGGCAGATCCCCTTGACTCCATTATCCCGGGAGAAAACGGCCTTTTCCACACCGTTCGGCTTACACCAATTTGGTCACACTTCCTTTTGGGCCGTTTGGGGCGCCCGCTACGTTTCAGCGGCTGATGGACAGGGTCCTCCGGCCCCACGCCACCTATGCGGCCGCATATCTTGATATTATCATTTATAGTAACGACTGGCAGCGGCACCTGCAACACCTGAGGGCCGTCCTTAGGTCGCTGAGGCGGGCGGGTCTCACTGCCAACCCGAAGAAGTGTGCGATTGGGCGGGTGGAAGTACGGTATCTGGGCTTCCACCTGGGCAACGGGCAGGTGCGTCCCCAAATTAATAAGACCGCAGCGATTGCGGCCTGCCCGAGGCCCAAGACCAAAAAGGGGGTGAGACAGTTCCTGGGGCTGGCTGGCTACTATCGTAGGTTTATACCCAATTATTCAGACGTCACCAGCCCGCTGACTGACCTCACTAAAAAGGGGCGCCAGATCCGGTCCAGTGGACGGAGCAGTGCCAGCGGGCTTTCTCTGAGGTAAAGGCTGCACTGTGTGGGGGGCCACTATTACACTCCCCTGACTTTTCTCTCCCTTTTGTGTTGCAGACCGACACGTCGGACAGAGGGCTGGGGGTGGTGTTGTCCCAGGAGGTGGAGGACTGCCCCATCCTGTACATTAGCAGGAAGCTGTTGGTGCGTGAGGGGCGCTACAGCACTATTGAGAAGGAATGCCTGGCGATCAAGTGGGCGGTCCTCGCCCTCTGTTACTACCTGCTGGGGCGCCCTTTCACCCTCTGTTCGGACCACGCGCCCCTCCAGTGGCTCCACCGCATGAAACGCGCGGATCACCCGTTGGTATCTGGCACTCCAACCCTTCAATTTCAAGGTGGTCCACAGGCCGGGGGCGCAGATGGTCGTGGCGGACTTCCTCTCCCGTCAAGGGGGGGGGGGGGGGGGGGGGGGGGGTCAGCTGCGGGCCGGACGGGCGCCCGGCCTGAGTCAGGCGGTGGGGGTATGTGGCAGCGGGGGCATGGTCAAGTGCCGGTCTGTGACAGGAGGGCGGAGCCAGGGAAGGTGAGTGGCAGAATCACTACACCTGACGGTAATTAACCCGTGTTTGTGTGTCTTCCCAGTACCGCGCCCTATTTAAGGAGGCAGAGGGAGAGCAGAGGAGAGCTCTTCCCGGGACAAGAACACAGCGCGTGTGTGTGTGTGTGTGTGTGTGTGTGTGTGTGTGTGTGTGTGTGTGTATTTACCAAATACGAACGATTGTTATACTGAAAAGTCTGGCAATAAAAGCCTGTTGTTCCCTGAAGCTTTGTCCTGCCGTCCTCTGTGCTCCACCCACACCTAAGAGAGCTCTACAGTGCCCAGATACACTCATTTATGATTTAATACCGCAATGCCGTTTTACATGGCTGTGAACAGGCCATTTAGCCAAAACCTTGAATTTGCTTACAAAGTTTGAACACCAACAAAAGAAACAGTTAAGAAATTAAGCAATTATTTATTTCTTACAGCATTTCCTTGCACTGAACAACACCTTTTGCACACGTGCTCCACACTTCTCTGTTACCGTGTCTGGCTTATGTTCGGTTGATTTAATCATCTTGTTGCATCGCAACCTTTTCAAAATATTTGCATAACATGAGCTGATATAAACACAAATGATTTGCATTTTTCTTTGTCCAGGTTTGTGCTGTCATTCCCAGGAATCAAGAGGCATTTCTAAGAAATCTGGAAGCTAGAGATCACACGCTACATGTCCAAAAGTATTTGGACACATGACCATCACACCTATACCGTAGGTGTTCCTTCTCCAAACCATTGCCACAACGTTAGACGCACATCATTCTACAGAATGTCAAGTTTATTTGTATAGCGTTTTTAACAATAAACATTGTCGCAAAGCAGCTTTACAGAATTTGAATGACTTTAAACATGAGCTAATTTTATCCCTAATCTATCCCCAATGAGCAAGCCTGTGGCGATGGTGGCAAGGGAAAACTCCCTCAGACGACATGAGGAAGAAACCTCGAGAGAAACCAGACTCAAAAGGGAACCCATCCTCATTTAGGCGACAACAGACAACATGACTATAACATTAACAGTTTTAACATGAAGTCAGTTTCGTTGATGTTATAAACTCTTCACTGATGAAAACTTGAGGGCAAAACTGTTCATGACAACTGCAGTCCTAAAGTTAGCAAGTCAACTGTAGTCCTCAGCCATAAAAGCATTATTGTAAGAGTCCAGAGCGTCCAAGTGTGACTTTCGACTGTCCATATGGGGCCGTCCTCTACAGGAGCGATGTGATGAGACTCCGACCAGGCACAGGGCACCAGGATGGATCAGGCAGGTCCGAGGAGCAGAAGAGGCCAGCATCTCGATCTCAGGATTTAGAATGGCTTTGTATGCCATAGCATTACAATTTCTCTGCACTGAAACCAAAACACTCAATCCTGTCCCAGCATGACAATGCCCCCGTGCACAAAGTGACCTCCATGAAGACAAGGCTTGCACAAAACCCTGACCTCAACCTCACTGAATAACTTTGGGATGAACTGGAACACCGACTGCACCTCAGTCCTCCTTACCAACAGTGTCCGAGCTCACTAATGCTCTTGTGGCTGAACGAACACAAATCCCTGCAGCCACACTCCAAAATCTAGTGGAAAGCCTTCGCAGAAGAGTGGAGGCTAGAACAGGAAAAGGACTAAATCTGGAAAGTGTGATGGTCAGGTGTCCACATACATATATAGTACACATCTTAACTTAACCCTAGGTTAATAAAGAGGAGGAGATGGGACTGGATAGTGATGCACTCTGTTGAATGCAGTGTTTTGTGCTGGTCATGACAAGTAATTTTCATTAGCTTTAAAGGTTACCATTATGGTCGGGTTCTTGTCCAAACTGATCATCGCATCAGTTTTTCTTTGGCTAATCGGACACAAGGTACACCACCACACTTGCCGGAGCAGTTGGGGGCCTTGAGCAAGGGCACTTGAGCCAGTCCTGCTGGTTCAGGGAATCAAACCAGTGACCTTTTGGTCCTAAAGCGGTTTCTATAACCATTTGGCCACGGCTTCCCCTATAAAGGGCATCAGGAATAGTGATGGGAACAAGCAGCAGCAGCAGTTTCATACAAAGTGATCTAAAAGCGATAATGTTACATTAAAGCAGGGGAAGAAAAAAAAAAAAAGCTTTCCCAGCATAAACTAGTTAACCATTATCCTTATCAGCTGAGGCAAGACTCTGGCTTGAAATGACTGCAAATAAACTAATCATGTTTGTCATGATTAGTGCTGTGCGAAAACAGCAGCATGGGAACTCTTGTTTTTCCGCTAGTCCAATTCCCCCGAGTTCCCCTCAGAGCCCATCCTCAAATGCTTGAGCTGCAGCCTGAAAAATAAATAGTCTGGGACTTCGTCAATGAAAAGTCCTATGTGACGTACATGCGAGTTCAACCGTGGCTTTCAAAGAAAGGAAAATGTAACAAGACTGCACGAGTTAAAGTCATGAGAACGAGGACATTCAACAAGCTAAACCGAGCCCGATCTCGAGCGGATGTTCTGCTGTTTCCAGGCTTCCTGTTTAGTGCTTTAAAACGGCTGTAAGATTTTGACTGCGCTCTCTCTCTCTCTCTCTCACACACACACACACACACACACACACACACGGTTCAGTCAAAACAGCACTTCTCCCTCTCCCTTTAATATCTCATGCCCCATGTGATTAGATTCAGTCAGTCAATGGGTTTCTCACACAGGAATGTATTAATCTAGACAAATTAAGACAATTTAACTAGTGTGGATCTAAAAGAACTGGTTTTACAGCACGCACCTTTAAATAAATATTTACAGTGGCTCTGACAAGTGGTAAGAGAACGCAAGCTGGAGGACAAAAGGACATGCAGCTTTAATAGAAAAGTCGAAGTTGTGCGCGCGCACGATTTGTAGTAGAATTCAGGCATATAACAAATCACGCGATAAGTTTGTATCGCCATTTACATTCATTCGAATCAATGAAAAAAAAATGATCATCAGGCTGCATAATCAATTGTTGCTAGCTTTAATTGCATTGTTTAGACAGCAGAGGGCACAATAAATAATATTGGCTGGCTTTTTTTAAGCCAGCCAATATAATTTAATAATACACGTTCCTTTCAGGTGTTCGATGTGTCCCTTTCAAAATTCTCTCAAAACCTTCCGTATTTAACGAAGCAAACCTGGCGGCCATGTCTGTTTACAACTTGTCACAGTCGCTCACAAGCACGAAAGTTTTACGTCTCCGACGTATGACATCATGCTGTCGACAACCATGCAACAAACCATACTCGACGCTCGTTCTCCATCGGGCAGAGTGATGTAATACATGTAGGATAAGTGATCTGCTAACAATACTGCATGCCATCAAGCCAAATGAACGAAACCCGCTAGAAGGGAATAGAATGCATGTTTTTACTCCATTAAAAAAAAAGAGTCCCGTACGTATAATATACAATAGAGCACATGGCTTCACCCTAGGTGGAAGTAACGCAACTCTAAAAGTCACGCAAACGCACAAACACAGATCTGAAATGGGAAAGAGCCGTTGTACGATTGCGTACAAACGGATTTAAGAAGAAATCCGAGCTCTCTTTTTACAGACTGCTGAAAACTAAAAAGAGAAGCAAATGGAGGTAGTGCAAATGGTTCATGAACGTTTATTAAGAAAAGGCCCATTTGTTAACTTTTCATTTTTAATAAAAGGAATATTAGTGAACAGGTTATTATATTTTATGCCAACCTTCACTAATGTGAGTAAATGTAGCTGGTTATATTAAATTAATTTTATTTAAAAAGAAATATTTAAGTTGATAAAGAATAGGAAAAAAAAAAAGTTGCTTTTTGGTTAAAAAAAAAAAAAAAAAAATTCATTAATTTTTTTTTTCAAAATTATGATGGGAAAATCCAGTCCAAAAATTGTGAACTGGGTGAACAGTAGGTATAAGTGTACAATAACAAAAACAAAATCACAATAACTGTAGACATTTTCAATGATACACTATGCATCATGATGTATAGTGAAAACACTGGTGCTGCATTTAAAAACGTGAAATACTAATGGAGTGTTTAGTAATTTAATATCCTACAAAATAAAGATGGGGAAGAGAAAAAAAAAAAAAACCCAGCTGCTTCTGAAATATCAGTTGCACAACGCTCGAAAAATACTGATGACACTGATATCTCAACAAAGTGGATTGTGACAATTGATCACGATATCAGTCCGTCGTCGCCATATGGCCCAGTCGTAGTGCAGCGAGCGACCGTTCTTGTGGAGGTGGGATTGCCTGCACGAGGGGATGAGTGGGTCACACAGTGTGCTTGTTTGAGTTGTGCATGTGTGAGGCACAGAGCGAGTGGCCTTTACTTCGGACAACAGCTGTTTGTGCTGCCTGAAGAATGTTTTCCATCCTTTCACTCGCATCCCTCCTAGAATGAAGGATGCATCCACGACGCTTTTCCATCTTTATCAAAAAAAAAAAATTTGCTCCAAGAACCGCTAAAGAGAACGGTGGGTGGGGAAGGACCAGTAGTGGGAAGAGACAGAAAATGAATGAGTGACTTTGGAGAGCAGAGATGGAAAATTAAGAGTGTGTAGTCCTATATTTAATCTTTGTTACCGGGCAACAAGAAAATAACATGGCAGAGAAGAATGGACAATAAAGAAAAAGCAAGGGACGAAAGTACCAACATAGTTCTTCGTGTTCTCACACACACACACGTATTTATAAACAACCAAAGATGAACTCCCAGGTCATCAACAACTACTTTAGCTCTGCGTCAGATGTTTAATAAATTGCATAATTCAACTCGCAATCAATAACTGATATGGTCACCACAGACATATTGTTTGTACAGACTAAATATGTAGCTGCCAGCCAGTGTTCTACTTCCTTCATGCAGCGGCACGCCAGTAAAATGGTTTCCGCATAGCACTTAATGTTTCATCTCCTCCTACGTTCATAACCAGCACATGGATCAATCATCCAGCTGAGAACATAAAAAACAAACCTGATCTAGCCAGTTAAAAAAAAAAAAAAAAAACCTGCACACGCTGAAACGTCTCGCCATCAAAGAAATAGGAGGCCGTACCTGAGCATGCGCGGCCTCGCTTTCTCCTCGCCAGGGACAGTTTTACAGCAACGGTGACTCAAAGCTATTGTTTTGGCCGTGTTCCTACAGCACGTTGGGTTTTAGAATGAAATGGTGCCTGATGATAAAGTGCAGACTATCAGCTTTAATTTGAGAGTATTTATGGCAGCGCACACTGTACAAATTATAGCCCTTTTTATGCACAGTCCTCCAAATTTGGAAGGCCAGAAGTAACTGGACGAAAATCGCATCACTGATTCAGCAGTTCATGTGGCAGAAAGCTCATAAAAAGGGCTGGAGCTCGTTCCAGATGTGGCAATTGCATACGTGCATGTGGACTCTGTTACTTGTCTATGAGAAGTGAGGATATAAATACAGGAGGTCACCAAAAGGAAAAATATATTAAAAAAAAAAAATCCCACACTCAGTACTGTACAAATGTCTTAGGCACGTACAGAAATACTGTAGACCAAAAACAGCTTAAAAATAATGAAATGTTAATATTTATAAAAAAAAAAAAAAAGGGCCGTAAGCCATAAGAAATGAAACAAAAGTCAATATTTGGTGCGAGACGACCCTTTGCTTTAAAAATAATCATAATAATAAAAATTAGTACCCTGACGTACAGTGAGTGCAGTTTTATAAGGAAATGAGCTGCAGGTTTTACTGAGCATCTTACAGAACCAGACACAGTTCTTCTGGACACTTTGACGGTCGCACTCGCTTCTTTTTTCTGCAACAAAACCCAATAACCCTCATTGTTTTTGTTCTGAAAAGTGGTTTCTTACATAACACGCCGTTTTCTTTATTAACAAAACGTTTTTCTGTAACATTTAATTTTGTGCTGGAAAACTAAATGTTCGGAAACAACATTTTTTGTACTGACAGTGTAGAAATCGTAAAAATTATATTTAAAAAAAAAAGTTCATACTAAAAATAGGGTGCCAAAAACTTCTGCACAGTACTTGTCCATAAATCAGCCCCCAAAAAAAGTGGATCCGAATACACCAGCTGGACTTCAAAAGGGTGAACATAACATCAGAAAGAATCGGCGAGTAAATAAAAAGGCACAGTTTGCTTTAACAGTGCATTAGGTAAGATCAGTCCATTTTTATAAGTCAAGATTGGATCTCCAACATTTATTCTGTAGGTGGGTTTAACATTTGAAAATCCCCCCCCAAAAAAACTCCTTGAGCTTACGCCCAAAACCTGCTCCAGTTCAGCTACAGTGTCCTGCAAAAGTATTCATCCCCTTTAGTGTTTGTCCTTTTTTTTTTTTATTGTGACAAACAATAATTAGCATGAAAAACAGAAATCTGGGGGGTGAATACCTATGCACACTCCAAAGTCAATACTTTGTAAAGCCACCTTTTACAATTACAGCTGCAAGTCTCTTGGGGTATGTCTCTATTAGCTTAGCACATCTAGCCACTGGGATTTTTGCCCATTCCTCAAGGCAAAACTGCTCCAACTCCTTCAAGTTAGATGGGTTGCGTTGGTGTACAGCAATCTTCAAGTTATGCCACAGATTCTCAGTTGGATTGAGGTCTGGGCTTTGATTAGGCCATTCCAAAACATTTAAATGTTTCCCTTTAAACCACTCCAGTGTAGCTTTAGCAGTATGTTTAGGGCCATTGTCCTGCTGGAACATGAACCTCCATCCCAGTCTCAAACCTCTGGCCGACTCAAACAGGTTTTCCTCCAGAATTGCCCTGTATTTAGTGCCATCCATCTTTCCTTCAGTCCTGACCAGCTTTCCTGTCCCTACAGATGAAAAATATCCCCACAGCATGATGCTGCCACCACCATGCTTCACTGTAAAAATGGGGTTCTCAGGGTGTTGGGTTTGCACCACATATGGCGTTTCCCATGATGGCCCAAAAGGATGAAGTTTAGTCTCATTTGACCAGAGAATCTTCCATGTGTTTGGGGAGTCTGCCACATGCTTTTTTTTTTTTTTTCGGGCCACTCTTCCATAAAGCCCCGCTCTGTGGAGTGTACGGCTTAAAGTGGTCCTATGGACAGATACTCCCATCTCCGCTGTGGATCTTTGCAGCTCCTTCAGTGTTATCTTTGGTGTCTTTGCTGCATCTCTGATTAATGCCCTCCTTGCCCGGTCTGTGAATTTTATGTGGACGGCTTTCTCTTGTCAGGTTTGTAGTAGTGCCATATTCTTTCCATTTTGCTATAATGGATTTAATGGCGCTCCCTGGGATATTCAAAGTTTGGGATATTTTTTATAACCCAACCCTGATCTATACTTCTCCACAACTTTGTCTCTGACCTGTTTGGAGGCTCCTTGGTTTTCTTGTTGCTTGCTTAGTAGTGTTGCAGAGTCAGGGTCCTTCCAGAACAGGTTGATTTATACAGACATCATGTGACCGATCATGTGACACTGATTGCATACAAGTGGATCTTAATCAACTAATTATGGGGCTTGAAGTGAATTGGTTGGACCAGCTCTTATTTAGGGGCTTCATACGAAAGGGGGGTGAATACCTATGCACACTCCAGATTTCTGGGGGTTTCTTCCATCTTAACTGCTTGTGACACAATAAAACAACGTGCACCTTTAAAGTGGTAGGCATGTCGTGTAAATCAAATGGTGCTAACCCTCTAAAAATCCATTTTAATTCCAGCTTGTAATGCGACAAAACAGGACAAACACCAAGGGGGATGAATACTTTTGCAAGACGCTGTAGCTCTCCAGTGACCTAAAGTGTAACGTATCTATAAAATGACTGACAGGAGGCTCATATAAAAACGCATAAGCATACCAGAACTATCTGGAGTAGTGCACTTGTGCTGAAGTCGTGGCTCAAGCTAATATATAAAAAACATCCCAGAGCTGAAGCTGTTCTGTACAGAGGAATGGGCTGAACTTCCTCCAAGCCGATGTGCAGGACTAAAACAGTTGGTGGAAACGTTTAGTCACACCAGATACTAAAAGCAAAGACTCGCATACTTTTGCCACTCACAGATATGTAATATTGGATCATTTTCCTCAATAAATAAAGTGACTAAGTAGAATATTTCGGTCTCATTTGTTTAAACGGATTTTCTTTATCTACTTGTAGGACCTGTGTGAAAATCTGATGTCAAATTTATGCAGAAAATTCTAAAGGGTTCACAAACTTTCAAGCACCACATCATCATATAGACATACGTTTGTCACATCATCCACCTCTAATGTGGTGAATTTAAAAAACACCCCAAAACTCTAAGAGCCAAAGAGCATCATCTTGCTTGTAGTTGTAGAATAACGACTACAGTATTTTGCAAAATAGTTCAATGTGATCACTAAATAAACAAAAGTACTTTCCTTCTCACCGTTCTATACACTCACCATGCACCTATACACCTGCACGTTCATGCAGTTACTTAAATCAGCCAATCATGTGGCAGCAGCGGCGTGTATAAAATCATACCGATGCAGGTCAAGAGCGTCAGTTAAGGTTCACAACAATTCTCAGTGACCTTCACTGTGGCATGCGTGGACTGGTTTGAATATTTCAAAACCCCAGGAGCCCAGCAGTTTCACTCACACACACACACAACAGCATCTAGAGTTTACACAGAATGGTGCAAAAAACAAAAAACACTGAGTGATGCCCCTTTTCCACCAAAGCAGTTCCAGGGCTGGTTCGGGGCCAGTGCTTAGTTTGGAACCGGGTTTTCTGTTTCCACTGACAAAGAACTGGCTCTGGGGCCAGAAAAAACGGTTCCAGGCTAGCACCAACTCTCTGCTGGGCCAGAGGAAAGAACCGCTTACGTCAGCGGGGGGGGGGGGGGGGGGGGGGGCGGGCGCGGAGTTGTTAAGACCAACAACAATAAGACCGCGAAAGATCGCCATTTTTAAGCGACGAGAAGCAGCAGCTGTACAAACGCGAAGGTCATCCATTATTACACTGACAGTCAATGAAAATGTCCAGGTGACATTTATGAAAATAATTTTATTCATAAGCTATGAAATCATGTACTAGAAGCTTACAGATCAATATACTGACATTTAACTCGAGATGAATAAACAAAAAAAATATCACAATTGTTGCGAGCTTTGATAATGTACAGTCCGAACAAAATGGATACCCTGTAATTGGAAAGTTGCAGCTTCAGTACCGAGTATTGTCCCCACCAACAGCAATACAAGCCGTCAGTCTGCGACGCATACTGCGTATCAAACGGCGAATCCTGTCTTGTGGAATGGCCTGCCACTCCTCTTGAAGAGCCTGGATCAGTTGACCTCTGTTCATGGGACGAGGAACACGGTTCTGGATCTGAACACCAAGGTGATCCCATAAATGCTCAATGGGATTGAGATCAGGTGAATACGTAGGCCATGGCAGGGTTTGGACATTCAATCGACGCCCAACTTCTGAAAAACTTAGGCCGGCTTGCACCATGCCGAGGGCCCGCGATCTGTCATCTGGATTTAAGCGTGGCATCTTGGACATAAGGAATACAAAAGTCGGCTTTTTCATGGCCTTAATAAAGGATATCCAACCCATCCTTTCAACCGTGTACAAATTTTTGTTTTTCTCCAAAACAGCACTTTGAGCTGATTCCTAAAGACCACTCCCTGAAGACTACTGAAAAATGTTTGGATTGAGGAGAACTCATTAATGACTTCTGTGCACGCTATTCAATAGAAACATCTCAAAACAAACATTTCCCCAACTCCGTATTGCATAATATGTTGAATTATTGACCTGGACTTTTTCATTGACTGCCAGTGTATTATTGCTTCTGCTTCTTCCGCGTTGTTTTTGCTTCGATATTCGCGCCAAGGTTTATGCAAACGTAGCGACGTAACTGACGTATACAGCAACGTAACTGACGTGGCTTCGCTTAGCACCGCGAGCTATGGAAAAGCAAACTGGTTCTCAGCTGGCTCGCAAGTTGAACGAGTTGTGAACCAGCACCAGCACTGGCCCCGAACCAGCCCTGGAACTGATTTGGTGGAAAAGGGGTATGAGCGACAGCTCTGTGGGTGGAAACGCCTTGTTGATGAGAGAGGTCAGAGGAAAAACGGAGATTGGTTCGAGCTGCCAGGAAGGATCCAGTAACTCATAGCGACTCTTTACAACCGTAGTGAGCAGAAAAGCATCTCAGCATAGCGCACAACAAACCTTGAGGGGGATGGACGACAACAGCAGCGGAACACCTAAAGCTCCGCACCCGTCAGCCAGGAACAGTAATCTGAGGCCATCACGGGCACAGACTCACTCAAACTAGGCAGCTGAAGACTGGGGGAAAAAAAAAAAAAGTGGGTTTCCCCTCCCTTCGTCTTCAACTGGCCATTTTGGGCGCGTCTGTGCCCCACGTGTGCTCCTGACCTGTACCTGCAGGAGTCTGTGCATTACACTGCTGCCACATGATTGGCTAATTAGAGAACTGCAGGACTGTGGAAGTGTGCAGGTACAGTATGTCTAATAAAGTGGACAGGGAGTGTATTATGTGAGGAGTATAGGAATCTCGGGGTTTTATTTGACTGCGATCAGCAAATCAACCATGTAAAAAAAAAAAAAAAAAAAAGTCATTATCAACTTATGTACAATTCGCATGGGATAAGTATTACCTATGGACCTCTGGTAATTCGCAATTACCCCCGTACCTCTGCGTTATTGTGTGGCGCATTCGGACGGGATAAGCAAAAGTCTGTAATTCACTGAATTTACAGACATTGTGACCGGATTGTGACAATCAATACAGTTGTAGCATGTTGGAAGTGCCAACATATTACTGTAGTACATTAATAAGGCAGGATGAAAACACAGTAGGCATAAGAATAGCACTGTATCCAAATTAAGAGAGGGGAAACGCATATGATAGGGATGCAGTATGTTTGCTCCACGCTCTCAAAATGAGAAGGCGGGGTCACTGCAAATGAGAACAGTCTCGAGATGACAATGAACAGGCAGTTTATGGCGCTGTTTACACATAGCCGGGTATTTTGCTAAACGAACATTTGTCTTCCCTCTGTTAACCAAAATATCTTCGCATTGCTGTGTCATGGGGGTTAGCGTGGCTCCTTACCATATGCTGCCACACAAGCCATCCAGTTGAAGATTCTTCGTGCTTTCTTCTTGGAGCTGTTTCTGCTTATCTGGTTCAAATACGGGATAGGCCTACTACCACTTGCCCCTGAAATGCTGTTTATCAAAATTTCGCCCGTATCCTCCATTATTCACTCCAGAAAAGTACAAGAGACGCGCGTTTAATAATTACAAACACAGACATGCGCATTCACACGGGACTTGTATTACCACTGGACGTCTGTGTTTTGCCGAAACACAGTAGGTAATTCGCGGCGGAATTATTACTTGGCAAATTACGGTCATGGCGCATTCGCACGGGACTAAGAACTCAGACATTCTCTGTAATTATTCCGAATTAACAGAGGTCCACAGGTAATACTTATCCCGTGCAAATAGGGCTTTAGAGCAATCTCTAAAATCAGGGCAGGAGTGGCTGAGAGGGGGAAATAAACTCCTGTGGATGACGAGTCTTGATCAACATGCATGTACAGTATATTTAACAAGAGTGCTCGGAGAGCACAATATCCCCTGCTGGCAAATAGGCCATAACTGGGAAAATGTGACCGAATTGAACGAAACTGCAATAAGTGTATTACCGACATAGAACAAAGAATCCTGCCAAGTTTCATGAAATTCCTCCAAAAATTGTGAGAGGAGTTGATTTCAGAAGGGGAGTACCCTTCCCAGGACGGACATCGCCACGACATAATCCCCCTTTCAGGCCTTTCGGCCAGCGGGGGATATAAAAAAAATAAAAAAAAACTTTTTGCCAATTACATGAAATTCCTCCAAAAATTGTGAGGGAAGTTGATTTCAGAAAGCAAGCACACCTTGATGAAATTCCCAAAGTACAAGTTTAATAATCAAGGGCATAACTCTGGTAAAATTTGCTCAAATTAAACAAAATTTCAATATGCGTATAACTGTTACATAACAAAGCCTTTTGCCAAGTTTGGTGAAATTCATCCACAAATTGTGAGAGGAGTTGATTTCAGAAGAACGTACACCATCATGAAATTCATCTCATCTCATTATCTGTAGCCGCTTTATCCTGTTCTACAGGGTCGCAGGCGAGCTGGAGCCTATCCCAGCTGACTACGGGCGAAAGGCGGGGTACACCCTGGACAAGTCGCCAGGTCATCACAGGGCTGACACATAGACACAGACAACCATTCACACTCACATTCACACCTACGGTCAATTTAGAGTCACCAGTTAACCTAACCTGCATGTCTTTGGACTGTGGGGGAAACCGGAGCACCCGGAGGAAACCCACGCGGACACGGGGAGAACATGCAAACTCCGCACAGAAAGGCCCTCGCCGGCCACGGGGCTCGAACCCGGACCTTCTTGCTGTGAGGCGACAGCGCTAACCACTACACCACCATCATGAAATTGTCAAAATTATTTAATCAAGGGTCAAAACTTTGGTAAAATTTCCAAAACACAAAATGAAATTACAATATGCGTACTACTGACATAACAATGCCTCTGGTCAAGTTTCATGAAAGTCCTCTGAAAATTGTGAGAGGAGTTGATTTCAGAAACTTCCCGGGACGGATGGACAGACATCGCCACGACGTAATCCCCCTTCAGGCATTTTGGCCAGTGGGGGATAAAAACGAACGCAGTTTCCCAGACTCCCACTCAAGAGCAGGGCTGGGGAAAGTGGGCCGCTCACCTCGGATTAGAGCGCGCCAACATTCTCTCTCTCTTTTTAAAAGGATCCTCCAGTTGATTTATTCTCTAACTTTCCAGTAAAAGTAGTCGCAGATTTCAAAAATCTAACCTTCATTTTCAGAGACCAAATAGTGTTTGAGAAAATTCATTTAAGATCCCAGATGGGCTTCCGGTGGTGGTCATGTATGCGATGACGTCAGGTAGCGGTCGCTTGGAGCAACTCAGCTGGTGCTGGGTAGATTAACAAAGGGAGTGTGTGGTATGGTTTAAAACAGATTTTAAACCATGAAGTGTCAGGTCACGCTGTGAGTTGAGCCATTTTAAACCGAGATTTGAGAGAGAGTGCAGCTATACACACACTACACATACGTTGCCCCACACACTTTCTATAGATCATCTCATCTCATTATCTCTAGCCGCTTTATGCTGTCCTACAGGGTCGCAGGCAAGCTGGAGCCTATCCCAGCTGACTACAGGCGAAAGGCGGGGTACACCCTGGACAAGTCGCCAGGTCATCACAGGGCTGACACATAGACACAGACAACCATTCACACTCACATTCACACCTACGCTCAATTTAGAGTCACCAGTTAACCTAACCTGCATGTCTTTGGACTGTGGGGGAAACCGGAGCACCTGGAGGAAACCCACGTGGACACGGGGAGAACATGCAAACTCCACACAGAAAGGCCCTCGCCGGCCACGGGGCTCGAACCCAGGACCTTCTTGCTGTGAGGCGACAGCGCTAACCACTACACCACCGTGCCGCCCCTTTATAGATCATGGGAAGAAAAAAAAAAAAAAAGACTTGAGCATGAGGTCTTACAGTATATCTGATCCAGTTTCTGTTGGTGATGCTCTGTTCCAGCTGATCAAGCACACTGTATGTGTGTGGAAATGCAGTCCGGTTCCAGCTCGTGCTTTCTTCTTAGCGTCATTGTGGCATTTATATGCTACGCAATGAGGCATACGTATTTAAAAACTGATAAATTTGGTAAAAATTTGTAAAACTAAATATAAAAAAAAAAAAAAAAAACAGTCGAGTTGCTCCAAGCGACCACTACATGATGTCATCGCATATGTCACCACCGCAGGAAGACCATCTGGCGTCTTCCCCCCCCCAAGAACAAAAGTTACATTTACAAACTGACAAGACAAACTCAAATCAAGGAAAAATTCAATATCCACAAGGTGGCAAAGTAAAAATTAAATGAACTCTCAATAACAGGACAACAGAAAGTGGAAAAATAAATAAATACAATAATAATAGGAATAAATGAATAAATAAAATACATTATGCAATAATTGAAGATACAGAGAGAGACAAAGGGTAGCATCACTACTCATAGATCATGCCAAACTCGAATACAGGGAAATTAGTCAGTCAATCTGGTGTGCTGGTAGATTTTCCATATAAATTAAAAACGGTTGCCATATTTTGTAAAAAGTCTTATTTTTCTGCATCCAATAAGTTAGGCGACTCATTTTAGATTTTTCGGATCACGGATCCGCTGACGGCAGTTAAATACTACCGCTAGAAAAAAAAAAAGTCTGTGCGTATTTTTATTTTTACCACCGAAACGTACAAAAAGAAATGTTAAAAAAAAAAAAAAAGTCACATATTTTTCTTGTAACAGCACTGTATCCCTGGTACTAGGTCATATTTCTTTAAGTATTAGAATCGCAAATACACGACAGTGTGTTGTATATAGGCAGATTCTACCATAACAGAGGCCAGTTAAGTCCCATCTCCTTAAATTGCTGAATTGATTATTTTGATCATTCTATTAAAGGAACAGTCCACCGTATTTCCATAATGAAATATGCTCTTATCTGAATTGAGACGAGCTGCTCCGTGCCTCTCCGAGCTTTGCGCGACCTCCCAGTCAGTCAGACGCGCTGTCACTCCTGTTAGCAATGTAGCTAGGCTCAGTATGGCCAATGGTATTTTTTGGGGCTGTAGTTAATGCGCTGCCGAAGCGCGCAGAAGGTGTTAGTACGCCTGTCATTATAGTGCGGACTTTCCATAGCATAGAAAATCGCTACGTTTCAATTTGTGTAACTGAACTTGTTTCATATCACTGGTCATATAAACCTATGTAAACAGGAAAAACGCGGAAGGGTTTGGTCGCATCTAACTACAGCCCCAAAAAATACCATTGGCCATACTGAGCCTAGCTACATTGCTAACAGGAGTGACAGCGCGTCTGACTGACTGGGAGGTCGCGCAAAGCTCGGAGAGGCACGGAGCAGCTCGTCTCAATTCAGATAAGAGCATATTTCATTATGGAAATACGGTGGACTGTTCCTTTAAGTTTTTCTAGTAGCATTTGGGGTCTTGGACATTCACAGTAAATTTTAGGACAGTAGTCCTGGTAACTAACTAATAAAAGCCTGACATGACAGACATGCTAAATGACAATAGAAACACATCGGTTTCTATCATCAACATCTGACAGACAAACTAACGTCTACCGTCATATTCTGACAGACGCTCTAGATGACAATAGCAACAAAACTGTTTCTTACATTATTAATCTGACAAATTTAGTAATATTAAATACCTCATCACTAGAACCAAATAATAAAATAAAATATTGAAATAAAAAAAGATAAAATTTATTTTCAAAATTGAAATATCAACAATAATTGTCAGAACAGTGACGATAGACACGACTGTGTCACTTTCGCGGGGAAATAACACATTGAAACGGCCTGTCGGCTGAAAGGGTCGCAAGTGGCTCTGATTTATCTCAACTTACGATAGTTTTCCTCCAGAAAATTTTAAATATGAATGCACGAATATATTCTCAATGTTTCTATCGTCAAAAATTTCTATCGTCAGGATAGCTGACTGAAAATCTTACCTTGATTTATTTGATGAAATCTAGCTGTCAGAACTCCAAGTCTTGCCCGGAAGTAAATGTCTGCTGTCACAAAAATCATGCGCAGTAGAATTTCCTCTTTGCGTCAGTCAACATGTGCGTGGTGAGGGCTTGAATTTTGCTATCGTCAGGTGCGTTTGACTGACAGACTGACGATAGCATTTTTTAAAAAATAACTGTGGGCTTCTCTCGTGAACGAAATAGTTTTTTCGCTGTTAATCTATTTCAACTCTATCTGTTGGCACCCAAAAATTCTAAAGCCTGCTTCCACACGATAACTACCAAAGATCCATAATGGCCGAGTCTATCGTCAGGTCATCTGACAGAAATTCACTGACGATAGCAACAGGGATAATGAAAGGGATTTTTCAAATGGGAGTTATGTCTGTCAGATATGTCAAAGAAATAGAACTTTATTCTTTAAAAATCTTTTATTGATATACTCCGTGTATTTTTAAATGACATGTGCTGTTTTAGAAGACCAAATACCATATTTTCAATCTTGAAAATATTACCTCATTGAAAAAAGGACAAGAAAAATTTCTTATTTTGTGAGCAAATGGTTAATGGATCCACTTCAGCCGAGTCCGAAAACGAAACTATTTACGACACTGAGTATTCACTTGAATGTTTTTATGGTATTTATGACCGCTTTACAACACTGTCAACCTTGTGCTGACCGTGGCTGACAGCATGGATTCCGAGCTATCGCCTCAACTGTACGTAAGCATAAAGTGTCGTAAAGAAAAGTCTTTTCACTGTCTCATTAACCAAAACATGGGCGATTTTGTCTCTCAAGCGTTGAAAGTAAACAATGAAAAGATCAAAATCTTTGGTTCTCAGAAAGAAGGCGGTGATGTAACGAGCGCGATGCCGAATATGCCTGCCATAACGTTAGTTCGCAATTTTGGCTGCAAGTATCTGACTGTGGAATTAGAAGAGGATGGTGCCGCAGAGAGTCCTATCGAATCAAGTCGCACAAACGTATCAGCCTTCGATGTGCTCATGAGAGCTCAACGGTCATATGACCACATACCTTCAGAGAAGTAAGTACTGGAATGCTAGTCCGTGTTATAAACTTATACACAAGAACACACACACACACGTGTGTATAAAGTGTGTCTCTTGAATTTAAATTATTTTATCATCTTAATCCGACGGCGGCACGGTGGTGTAGTGGTTAGTGCTGTCGCCTCACAGCAAGAAGGTCTGGGTTTGAGCCCCGGGGCCGGCGAGGGCCTTTCTGTGTGGAGTTTGCATGTTCTCCCCGTGTCCGCGTGGGTTTCCTCCGGGTGCTCCGGTTTCCCCCACAGTCCAAAGACATGCAGGTTAGGTTAACTGGTGACTCTAAATTGAGCGTAGGTGTGAATGTGAGTGTGAATGGTTGTCTGTGTCTATGTGTCAGCCCTGTGATGACCTGGCGACTTGTCCAGGGTGTACCCCGCCTTTCGCCCGTAGTCAGCTGGGATAGGCTCCAGCTTGCCTGCGACCCTGTAGAACAGGATAAAGCGCCTACAGATAATGAGATGAGATATCTTAATCCGACATTGAAATTTTGCCATGCAAAAAATAAATAAATAAATAAAAATGGACAAGGACACTTTAGTTCGACTGACATCAAAAATGTGTTGAAAAAAATCCATGAACCTAAAGATAAAAAAATGGGTGGCCTTATTTTCTCTACAGGCACACAGCTACTGATTTCACGAAGCCACATTTTAATGGTGTGTGTGTGTGTGTGTGTGTGTGTGTGTGTGTGTGTGTGTGTATCTGATTTCCACTTTATTGCAATACATTTCTTAGCAACTGTCAGAAGGATTTCTGTTAGTTTCTTAGCATAATTTGTCTCACCCATCTGGCATTTTAAAGAAAATTCATTTCTCTCAAACGCTATTTGGTCTCTGAAAATGGTTTGATTTTTGAAACCTGCGATTACTTTTACTGAAAACAAGTTTGAGAATAAATCCGCTGGAGGAGCCTTTTAAACAAATTTCATGATTCAGAGAAATATCAGATGGTTGACTAGTTGAGCGTCGGCCTTGCAAGGTTCAGGATGTTGTTCAACAGTAGATGCCGTTTGAGCCATTTTCAACCCGTAAAATGCAAATTAAAAAAAAAAACCAAAACCATTAACACCAGGACTGATGTGCTTCATCACAGTACGGTCATATCATTTAGTTTACAGCTCACATTTAAGTGTGCAACACCTCTAATATCAAAACACGTACACAGCTGTCAACCACTGGAGAATAAGACTGGTCTTTTTGGGTATTTGAGTGATCACGCATAGCAGCCTAGTCTGATATTAAAATGTGTAAAAGGTTTGCAGGTCTGCGCATCAACAGGAATAACACATCTGTGAAGAATCTCAGTCATCCAGGTACATAGTAATCTGTGGTTGGTAGAAGAGAGCAACTGGACTTGCTTGAAAAGTCTTGAAGACGTTTCGCCTCTCTTCTACCAACCACAGATTACTATGTACCTGGATGACTGAGATTCTTCACAGATATGTTTCTACGCACTTTGGGATGAGTTCCCTTCGACTGGTGCGGGAGTATGAGAGGACTTCCAGAAAACTGGCAGACATCTTAGCCAGAGAGGATCGTTCATTATTGTCAACCTGGAACGACCATCACTGAACAGAGGTGGGTGTCTATGACATCTTTTATCAGCCACCTACAATGCAGCCATCAGCATTCTGATTCGGATTCTATGATGATCCACGAGAGGATAAATACCTGATACTCCCTATTAAGGCCAATTTATGCTGACAACGCAGTCCTCGCAGATGGCGTTGCAGATGGCGTCTGCGAAGCCCCCCCCTTCGCAGACGCTCTGCGCGCACCTCCCAAAAATTGTGACCACCGCAGACAAGAGGGCTCTGATTGGTCCACTCTACATCCGCTGTACACGCACTTCCACTTCCCTACTTTCCCGGTTTGATTTGTTTTCACAACCACCATTTTTAAAAACACGAGAGCAGCACGAAGAACGGTTGATCGAGGAAGTACATACATCTATATGACTCCAGTTCTAGTCATTATAAGTAACCGGAGGATAAACACTCCACTAACCACACCCACCAACTACTCCTAGCGATTTCGCAACTTCGCGCCCCCTTGCGTTGTGGCGGTGAATAACATCGCGCATGCCTATTACTCCCCGCTCAACGATAAATTACAACTGTCTGCGAAAAGCTATCTGCGAAAGCCTTGTTGCAAGAGCATGCAGAGGCCTTTAGTCAGACAGAACTGAAGAAGCCTTTCGGATGAGAGGTGAAACGTTTTAAAGAATCTTCAAGCAAGTCCAGTTGCTCTCTTTTACCAACCACAGACAACAAGAGTAACCTGCAGGATTATACACGGATTTCAGCCAGGTATTAAAAAGGAGTTTTTCAGAGACTCAGATTGTTGGCGCGCCCGCTTCTAAGATGCACTATTTCGAAAAACGAACGCATTGTCGAGAGGGGCAGGGGCCAATATGGACGCGAGCATTTTATACCCTATTTGGAACGTTTCGTGGCGTATTACTCAGACCCTCCAGGATTTCGCGATGTTGCGATTTGCAACTTCACCGCAAATTCAACCAATCCCCGCGAATTCAGGGCGGTGTTGCAATTATATCCAATCACCGCAACTTTCCTGCAAATTTGACCAATCGCTGGTGTCGTCTTGAGGTGACGTCGACAAACTACCTTCCGCCTTACTTCCAGTGTTGCCAGATTGGGCGGTTTCCCGCCCAGTTGGGGGGGTTTCAAGTGCATTTTGGCGGGTTTTGAACATATTTTGGGCTGGAAAACGTCAAGGCAACACTGCTTACTTCCGTGTTTCCGTTCAAGAGAAGCAGCCTGTGCGAGTCAGTGTTTATGTAGGCTTAAATTCTGTTACTGAAAGTGTGTTATGTTTACAGTGAAGGACTGTGTGCACTTTACATTATTTTTTACTTAATACAAGAAATTAATGGATGCCAACATTTTTGCCAAAATGGTATTTTATTTTCCATTGTTTAGGCAGCTTCAGCATCATACTGTGAGATTCTGTTCAAATTGTTGTTTTTCTTCTATGAAGCCTGAGCCATTTATTTTATTAGTTTATAATTATTGTTTAATTTAGTCTTCAGGAGAGACTGCCTGCACACAGCACTAGTATTAATAGTTTTTTTTCTTACATGAAAGCCGAGGCATTTATATTATATTTGAAGGTAACTTCTTGTTGTGCTGTGAGGTTCTCTGCACTTTAACTTTTGAACCAACAGGTGCATTTGGATCAGTAAAGCCTATTTTTCTGCATTTTTGTAGTCCTGGTAATCTTTATATTGGTAAAGTTGTTTATAGGACCATCTCTCAGTGTCTTTTTTTTTAATCAATAGTTTTTCAGTAATAACTTAATATTTAACATATCACTCAATTTTAAATCACAAAAAGAGAAAATCGCAACAATTTCTCGCAACTTTCACTTCCTCCCGCAATGTAATCACAACAAAAACCTAAAAAAACACCGCAACTTTCATCGCAATTTTTTGGAAAACCCCCCGCAACATCAGACATTTTAGCCCGCAACAATCACAAAAAAGGCCCGCGGAATCCTGGGGGGACTGGTATTACTTGACTTCATGGTCTCAATATCGAAAATCTTGCACAAATATGCAGCTTCCAACATAATTATCTGGATATTCAACAGATTTCAGCATCGGATGAATTTGTTTTGACCGCCGCCATATTGAATATATGTCGGACCCGTTCGTGTATTTACGCCGCCCTGTTTGTAGCATCCCAAGCGAGCAAAACCTGATCCAAGTCTTTCACTAGGTGGCGTCTTACGGTCTATCGTATGTACGAATATTCGAAAGAGACAAGAAAACATGGATAAGAAAAAAAAAGAAAAATACATCTATTTTGTCATTCTTCGGCAGAGAGTACATTCACCTGAAAAAACTGATACCCCGATACCCAAGGTAATTAGTCATACTAGATTTACAACATCAACTACTACAACAGCAACCACTACTACCACCACCACCACTACTGACTACTACTACTCCTATAGACCTACACCAAACTGAAAACAAGTTAATAAAATAAATTATAATTTACAAGGAGGAGATAATATAGATGTGATATATAGTGGCCTGTGGTTGAATTCCAAAATATTGCCACTGATTAAACAATACCTCAATATATTTGGTTGAAGCATTGATTTTTGTCATCTACATTGCTTCATATGGCTTCTAATACCAAAAAAAAAAAAAAAAAAAACAGCCCCTGGGCTGCCCCAGCTGTTCATTGGGCTCGCTTCGCTCACTAGGTTCACTTCAACTGAAGGATTGTAGAAATGGGCCCCTGTTTTTTCCCCAGGAGGGGCCCTGTGGGCCCCTTGACCTGCAAAACAACCCGAGTCTCTGGTTTTTATTTAAAAGTAGACAGCCCTTTGATTTCATTAAAAAAAAAAAAGGTGAAATTTAGCTCCCTCTGAAATTTGGTCATTGTGATATACAGGGTGTTTCAAAGAATGTGATATTATTTGAGATGTAAATAGCCCAGAAACTACATAGTCCAGGCAAATGAAACTGAACAGGCTTAATGTTGAGCAGTACAAGATTTATTCCTCAAAATCTGAATGAGAAATTCAAAAGGTATGTGGATTCCATGAGCGATTTCACACATTTTCAATATGTGCGCCGCCTGACACACACACAGCCTTCCTCTTTGAACTTTTTGTGCCGTGTCCAAATCTGCATTGCAGTTGGTGCATTTTTACAGAATTCTCTCATAAATACACGCTGCACAGTCTTGTTCCACTGTGTTCGAACGTACTCTAACACACAAAACGCCTTTTCTTTTCCAGTGAATGGCGTTTCTATAGCCTGGGCCCGCCCATCCTAAGCGTGACACAACACGAGGGCCTGTTCCGAGCTTAGTCTGGCCAGGCAAGCTATCTCCAGCTCTTCCAAGCTCCCGAAAAATCGGGAGCCAATCAACTTTGAGCATCTCCAACGGCCCTGGGTAGAGGCGTGTTCAAGGCAGTGACGTAGTAGAACTGCGACCGGAAGCCATAGATTGTTTACAGAATCTATGCCGGAAGCGCTTCATTCACATCACGAACATGGAGCAGCGGCAAGCCTTTGACACAGCGGTAGATGCTGTATTGAAAGCATTCAACGGGAAGTTCTCATTGAAAACAGAGCAAAGAGCAGCCCTGGAGGTATTTATTGAACGGAAGGCCGTTTTCGCCTTGCTCCCGACCGGCTTCGGTAAGAGTTTAATCTACCAGTTAGCCCCGTCGCGTCACATACGTCAGAGGAAAGAGTGATGTGATTGGTTTAAGCTTCGTCACAGCCTTTTCTGGCTTCGACCAGTAGCAAACAGGCATTTCAGGGAGGTGGGTCAAGCACGCCCTTTGGGAAACGGTTGGGCTTAATATCTTGGCCAGACCAATGCTCGCAGAGCTTTGTCGCGTTAGCCAGACTAGCGTTTCTATACCTAAAAAGTAGTGCTGTCAAGCGATTAAAATATTTAATCGCGATTAATGTCACGACCGTCATAGTTAGCTCGCGATTAATCGCAATTTAATCACACATTTTTGTCACATGAAAAACCATTGTAATTCTCTTATCAGCATAAAAAAGTTAATGGGCTTGTTTTGTACCAATGTTTTTCTTATTGCAAAGCATAGCACGTCTTGACACAGCCACCGCTAACTGAAACCTAAGCTGAGCACCGGGGCTCTTCGTCCCGAGACTAACAAGAGAACCATGAGTGAAGTGATCTACTGCTTGAGTTAGTCTATCAGAGAGACAGGTTACACAGTGACGGTAGGCTTGACATGCTTGATTATAATATAAAGTACACTATTATATTAACTTTAAGTTGTTCGTTGATAAATATTGCATTGAATCTGATCTTTACTGTTTCAGCGCACTTAACACATTTTGTACTTTTACACTTTCTGCCTGTTGATGCGTCGCGCTGTCCAATCAGAGGCGGCCAAATTTGCATATTACAGGAAGGATTTCTGGGATAGCATTGAGTTTACAGTTCAGAGGGATCTGGCTTCTTTAGACGCTGTCTTCTTAAAACTGAATAAATATTTAAAAAGAGCCAAATGAGCCAGTCTTTTGAACGGCTCTTTTCAAAGAACGGATCACAAAGATGCGGATCCCATCAAAGAGCCATAAATCCCATCTCTACTAGCGCGCCCTGCCCGCGCTGGTTCTTTGGGGGGAGGGCAGAGGACTCTGGCTGTGCGGGGCATTACAGTCTAGCTGCTATCGGTTTTCTAAGCAAAGTCTCTGTTCCAAGTTCCTGGCAGTTTCAAAAGCTTATGAAAAACCTACATCATGTCACAGAGCGTTAATCTCGCTATAAAAAAAATTATCGCCGTTAAAATTGAGTCAAGTTAACGCGTTAATAAACGCGACATTTTTGACAGCACTACTAAAAAGATAAAAACAAAAACACATTCGACATAAAATTGACCTGTTTCCACACATGCTGTTAAAATTTGAGGTCAATTGAACGAGAATTGCCAAAATTATTAGACTCTGAAATGATATCAAAATTTTTGAATCACCATGCATGTTTATTTCTGTAATAGCTTTTAAAATTTAAAAAAAAAAAAAAGGCCATTCTGTGTAGGGCTGTGCTCACAGCTCGCGATACTCGATCATGCACGATTTTCAGGGGTACGATACGATATCGTTTACTCACTTGAAAATCGAAAATCCCATATATGACACATTTCATGCATATCTCCCGGTTCCGTAGCAGGTTATCAATTTTCACTTGATTTAAAGCATGTTTCATGCCAGAAATCGACGGAAATTCATGTTTGCGACCTGTTTCAACCAAAAACGTTTTTTTATTTACAAATGGCGCTTCCAGTTACTCAGGGCATGCGCACTAGAAATGAGCCTTTTTTTCATCCAAACTACTTTTTGAAACCCTCATTCTGATTGGCTGGTGTATTATAAGCCAGCCAATCAGAATCAGTGTCTTAAGGCAGCAGCATGCCGTAATGGCTGTTTGTTGTCTAATTAGTATCCAATATCTCTGTCATTTGTGCCTTTATTGTCCGACTTTTGTTATTGAAACACAACAAATGACGAAGTAGATAACATCTTTAGACATTTGGTGACCCAAATCTGAAGTTTGCTTGGATAATATCAACTGGAAGTGGCTCAATCGGTATGTTGTCATCAGTAGATTAAGTTTCAATGCGCTCTGCTACAGACGCCGCAAGCCGCTAATTACCGTACGTCCCCCATGTCTCCATGGCCTCGTCTTGAGACTCATTGATTGAATAATTTTGGCGCCAAACGTATTCGCGTCCTCTGCTTACAATACATTAAAGACATCGTTTAACTCGATATATATGGTACGATATCGTGAGCAACTGATGGCAAACGAGCACAGCCCTAATTCTGTGGCTGGGAAGTTATTTAATTTGAGGGGATTCCTGAGCAAATCACGCGCATGAAATCACTCGCTTTGCGCAGTCAAGCAGACAGAGGAAGCCCGTGTGTGTGCATGCGCCTGATTACCTTTGACGATGCACTGACTGTTCCATCATTCTGTCGCTAAACGAACAGCTGATCACACCGAGGTGCTCGCTGACCGCCGATATTTATTAGTTTGGTCCTGCGTTTCCTTTCCTTCGCAACATAACGTCTTTTCTTCTCGCTTTTCATTACTGTAGTCGGTCTTTCACGTTTCATTCGCACACTCACGTCCTCCATTTTTCTCTCCTGTTTCTAATTTGTATCCCACAATGCCTTGCGCAAACAGGGAAAGCCCACCATGTGATGCATGACGTAGAATCTTGAATTGGGTCATGGTGAAGCAGGAAAAAATAGCGGAGAATTTAGGGCCACGTGGCTGTAAATTCATTAACTGTTCTATTTTAAAAACCCTAATAAAATTGCAAGTCTGTGATTCGAATTCAGTAGCTTCCGGTCCACTAAACAAAAATAATTAGGTGTCGGGGAAAATTCTTTTTAGGACCTACACTTAATCTGAAAGGCAGTACAGCTGCCTCTTGAAATATTTTGTTAATTTAACCCTATGAGTAGGGCAGCACGGTGGTGTAGTGGTTAGCACTGTCGCTTCACAGCAAGAAGGTCCGGGTTCGAGCCCCGTGGCTGGCGAGGGCCTTTCTGTGTAGAGTTTGCATGTTCTCCCCGTGTCCGCGTGGGTTTCCTCCGGGTGCTCCGGTTTCCCCCACAGTCCAAAGACATGCAGGTTAGGTTAACTGGTGACTCTAAATTGAGCGTAGGTGTGAATGGTTGTCTATGTGTCAGCCCTGTGATGACCTGGCGACTTGTCCAGGGTGTACCCCGCCTTTCGCCCGTAGTCAGCTGGGATAGGCTCCAGCTTGCCTGCGACCCTGTAGAACAGGATAAAGCGGCTAGAGATAATGAGATGAGAACCCTAGGAGTATAGCTGGGTACGGCCACTCCTCGTTAATCTGTAATTCTATATCTTTTTAATAATTTGCAAAACAGAACAGTAGGCAATAATAGAAGCTCTGTGCTCCTGATCAGAAGGTTGCAAGTTCAGTTCCCTGAGCACAAGCTGCCACCGTTGGGCTTTTGAACAGAACTTTTAACCCTCAGCTGTTCCAGCAGCACAATCCCATGGCTCACTGTGCGTCCTGACCTCAGCTTCCTTCCAAACTGGGATTTGTGAAGAATTATGCTGTATTGGAAACACTCGTGTGTTTCTAATAAAGGCAATAAAGGCAGCCTTCCTCACTGGCGCAGCCCTTTGGAGTCTTTTCCTTGTTTACAGCGTTGTGCATACGACCGCTGCTTGTGGATTTACGCTTTACGAACTCTACAGGGAAAGTAAATGCATTTCTGCTTTTCATTACTTTAACTAGATTAGAGCTGGCACAAGCCTGGCTTCAGCTTCCTGTGTGGCACAATTCCCACCATGTTCATTCATACAACGGCACGGCCAATTAGCGTTTCCTCTGCTAGCGAGCACACTCTGGAGCATTACACGCCGAGAACGTTTCGAAAAATAAACGAACCTTTACCGAGACATCGGAATAACAATCATTCTTTCCCCTTTACGTTGCTCTTTAGCCTGATGAACATTATATTACAGCTTTTGTCAAGTCTTTCTGGTCCATTTAGCGTTACATCTGATTACGGACTAATCTTGTTCAGAACATTACAAATGCAACTTTGCTACATTTCAAGGTTTAAAAAAAAAAAAAAAGACGTATTTCTACAATACATTACTGTCTTGCCTGGGAATGTGCGCACACCTTTCCGGAAGGACACAGAAATTCTCAAACTGATGGTTAAGTCATTTGTGTTCTTGTACTGCCGAGAAATTTTTAGCACAGCACTGCTGAACTCTTGAATTTGTAACGGGGCTGATATTCTAATACAGTATCACATCTAGAACACCACCACCACCAACCTCACATTGACGTATATTGCCCCTTTTCCACCAAATCAGTTCCAGGGCTGGTTCGGGGCCAGTGCTTAGTTTGGAACCGGGTTTTCTGTTTCCACTGACAAAGAACTGGCTCTGGGGCCAGAAAAACCGGTTCCAGGCTAGCACCACCTCTCTGCTGGGCCAGAGGAAAGAACCGCTTACGTCAGCAGGGGGCGGAGTTGTTAAGACCAACAACAGTAACAAGACCGCGAAAGATCGCCATTTTTAAGCGACGAGAAGCAGCAGCTGTACAAACGCGAAGTCATCCATTATTATTATTATTGTTGCTGCTGCTTCTTCCGTGTTGTTTTTGCTTCGATATTCGCGCCAAGGTTTATGCAAACGTAGCAACGTAACTGACGTATACAGCGACGTAACTGACGTGGCTTCCCTTAGCACCGCGAGCTATGGAAAAGCAAACTGGTTCTCAGCTGGCTCGCAAGTTGAACGAGTTGTGAACCAGCACCAGCACTGGCTCCGAACCAGCCCTGGAACTGATTTGATGGAAAAGGGGTAAGAGGGAACTAAATTTCACTGATTTTATGAAATTGAAAAGCCGTCTAGCTTTAAAAACGTTGGCGTAGGCAGCACTTCATTTTAAAAAAACACCCCACACAACAGAAGCCATTTACACAACTGGGATCTGAAGAGTTCATGTTTTAATGCTTGGGCCACACTATAAAACCTATACAAACCGACATGGCACTGAAACTGTGAGACTCCAGACATAATGACAGATTTCAGGTTTTTTGGGGTTTTTTTTGGTCTTGGATGATATTTTGGTCATCAAACCGCCACGCTACGAGATTTTCCCAAAATAAAACCCCGCGCACTTCCAGACCATGCTCACGAACCCAAGCAACGACCCCCAATTTTTTTTTTTTTAAACTTCAAATTAAACAAAAACATGGCTGACAACAGTTCAGCTCAGCCGTCATTGACGATCCATCTGAAACCACTGGTTAGCGGAGTAAACTTTAGGTGTCTCCCGAAGAAGCTTTTACAGTAGGCAAGAACATCGGCGTGCAATCAGAGGCTCATCTCCGTCTGCTGGTGAACATAAGCTGTGTTTATGTTAGGAGGACTCCTGGGATGCGAACTATCTCTGGAAGACAGAGTACAGTGTGTGCTGTGTGTCAGTGCGAGCCCAGAAGAAGGAGAAAATTGTATGACAGGATGCAATACTGATTCTGTCCAGAGCAGAGCTGAGAGAACATCTCTCACACACACATAAAGGGACATCACTCTGGCTTACACTATTCACCAAGTTTTAATCTGACTTCATGGAGAGCTGCTCTCTTATAGCAGTGTGTATATAAAGAACTTTTAGAAAAACATCCTACAGCTGGAGCAGCGACTCTCCTCTGGGACACCAGCATCAGCCAGCTCACGTCCCCAAGATATCCAAGCTGCTCCATCTCGCCACGAAACAAAACAAGACCACGCATGGCCCTTGCACTACTGAAATCTGCTTTGTGGCTCATATAAGCTACAAACGGAGCAGCCCCGACACTACTTTTTTCCTAACCCCGTCCTCCTGACAGGCTCAGGCCTCCGTACTGACAACTTGTTCCGTACAGCTCGCTTTATCCACTGTCCAGCCATGACATCACCGCGACTAAAACCAGAGCTCTGTTCCAGCTCAATACACCATTAACACTACAGCAGCGCTGCACAATACACCGTTTGTTAGCTGTTATTTAAATGGCCTTTGCAATAGCGATACAATGTGTGTGCGCGAGTGTGTGTGCGTGCTGCAGCTGTCCAGATGACTGCTTAGGGGTCACCAAGATTCAAATACGACACTTGTATTTCATACATCAGGTTTTATTTCTGCAAACAATTACTCTTTTGCCCGTGTCCTGCTCCCGCACCACGTTCTATTTTCCAGCTGACGAGAGTTCTCCGCTAGGCCTCTGGTACTGACTTTCTCTCCTCGTGTGTGTGTGTGTGTGTGTGTGAGATCTGACCAAATCAGGCCAAAACAGTGGACGCACATTTGATTTGTAAATAAACTTCAACTTGTGTATAACCGAGACATTTTTGTATCATAGCATTAAAATGGGGGGGGGGGGGGGGCGGCGACATCACTCTAAACAACATGCATGTTAATTTCTATAATTAACATGGTCTTCATTTTGCATAAGGCCATTATTAAAAAATGTTCTGTTTCCGGTCCACCGGCCGAGCGAGTGCCGTTTGTGCGGTTGAATTTTTTTTTTAAACGCCGGTTTTGACATTTTTTTTGGGTTCGTAAATCTAAAATCGAACTCGACATTTCCGCATTCCCAGGGCTTTCCACTAAGGCTCATACTAGCCAGCCATGACAAATAAGTAGCCAGCCGGGGGGGGTAAACACAAAAACTCCTGTGCACGCAGTTCCCAGGATTAAATGTATTTTCCACAGACCATTTATTTATTCACTTTACTCAAATACAAAGTAAAATGGCAGTAAATCATCTTTCTTTTCTTGTGTATTGCATCATGAGGCGTTCCTGGCTTGTAAATCTCTTATTTTCGGTGCATGACACATTCACGCAGCTGAGCATGCTATGAATTAACAACGACAACGGTCTGCAGTGGGGGCTACACAATTACACACTCAGCCAACATTTCTCCATTTGTGTATGAAAATACACTCCAACCACTCGGTTTGGATTCATTTACAACCAACGGTGTCTTTTGATGCCAGCACGTAACTGAACGAGAGAAGACTGGTTTACCGGAGACCAGTGGCGGCTGCTGGTTTTTAAAACAGGGGAAGCCCATTTTACGCATTCATCGTAAAACCTGTAGGCCGGATATCAAAGCATAGAAAGGTGTGCCCCATTAGCATAGTGAACTAGACAACCCTACCTAGTGGCAGAAAGTATTTTTCCTTGTACATTTCATGTTATAGTCTGGCTTGCCAGGCTAGTGCCTCATATCCTTAATCAAAAATATCAAACATCCAAAAATCACTGGCTATTCAACGAAGAGCCTTGAACATCATACCCTGATATGCAACACAGAGTCTTTAACACAACACCCAGCTGTGCAACACATCCTTGAACATCTTCTGCAACACAGTCTGGAAATTCATAACCAGGTAGGCTATGCAACACACAGAACCTTGAATATTATACCCAGGTATAACCTATAACACAGAGCCCACCATTCTCTTAACATTACTGAACAATATACACACTTCACATTCATGAACATGAACACTATTTATACACAAATTCTGCCCTCCGCTCCTTTTCCAGAAAATGGTCTGTGACCCTGTCATACCAGCTGGTTGTGCTTTCCAGAGACTTCACCAATTTCTGTTAGCAGCTAGCACTGCAGATCCCAATAAGGCTCAAGCTAGCCTACAACCAGATTGAACTACAAATGAAATAAACGAGTGAATTCGCGAATGATCAAACTGATAGAATGGATGAAAGTTAACGGAGCACAACGAGTAATATTTACATTTATTTACAGAGTAATGTACAGAGACATCAATGAGAAGAAACGTTTATATGAAAAGAAATTCGGACAGCACTTTGGCACACGGCTACACTTTCTCGACATCCGCTATCTGATCATACTTCCGTGTTCCTCGCCGACGCTGAAGTACAGAGCCCGCCCTCCTCATGTCTTTCAAACACCACCTCCAATAATCCTTCATCAGCCCGGCTTCTTGTCCCTCCCACTGTCTCGTTTAGTCCCAGAGAAGCCCGGCTTCCCTGGAAGTGACAATTTTGTCGATTTTAACCAATAACAACTAGCCGAAATTGGCTGTTCAGAGCCGTCTCGTAGACTGCAATGGATACCCGGCTGCCAGCCATAGAGCCCATTGAAATAAGAAAGGTTACAGCCAGTGTTGCCAGATTGGGCGGTTTTAAGTGCATTTTGGTGGGTTTTGAACATATTTTGGCTGGAAAACGTCAGCAGTATCTGGCAACGCTGGTTACAGCCTGGCAGCAAAGGTGATTCTCGTAGCGAACTGCAAGTTCGTCAGACATCACTCAAATAAGTTACAGGATAGTTATGAACGTAAATACAATCTTGGGCATATATTATGTTATGCAAATTATTGTTTTAATGAGAATTCAATGTCATAGATGCCGCAGTTTGGGGAGAGAATTTTAGGGGAAGCTCGGCTTCCCTTGTTGTCTCTGAGAAATCGCCCCTGCCGGAGACAAAATAAGCGTTATCTCTGCTTCTGTTCCCTCCGACACACTACTGCCTCCGCCGAGTGCGCGCACACTCTGAACTGAATCAGCTCTGCGCATGCGCCACAAAAAAATGGCAGCCACCATGAAGGAAGGAGAGCCGGAGTTTTCAAACATTTGCTTAAGTGTGAAATCGCAAAATGGTATTCTAGCGAACAACAAAATAGTAAAGATTCAGAAAAACAAATCATTCAGTGATCATTTTAATAGTGTAATTTCATCCGAACTAGGCCTAACGCTCGATTTAGAACTACAAAAAGTCCGTGTGTCGGACATTTTAAGTACCTTTGTAAAAGTTTTGCAAATGTTGCAGTCAGCATTTAAAATGCTAACTTAAAGTTTTTGTACAAGTTTCAGTTGATTAAACTGTCATTTTATTAAGTGTCTCTGCTTTTGTAATAAAAAAAAAAAAGTACTGAAAGAAAAAGCAAACACAGCATTGCGATTTCTTATCCATCCATATATTAAAAAAAAAAAAAAAATCCCTCCCTTCCTACTGAAAATTTTTTTGCTCACCCGGTGGACAGGAAACGGATTTTTTTTTTAAGGATGGCCTAAGGTTCCAAAGCATCAACTTCTGTGCCACTATTGGCACCAACACTTGCTATCTGGTAGATCGCTAACTAGCTGAGCGAAGTCTTTGCTGTAAATCAGTGCCACTGTGTCCTACAGCTACACTTTGCTCTGGAACTTTGACTCCAATGGTTGCACTCTGTACGACTTCCGTGTTGGATTTCTCATTAATAAGACCATGAACAATGACCGAGAAAAAGAATCTTAACCTCTTTTTGCTTTAAGGAGCCAAAAGTGCAACCTGACCACTATTCCTTACGCTCAAGTTCTCCTATTGTCCTCCCAACATGCTGGGTTCATGACAACCTGGAACTGGGAAATCTTAAAAGCTCCTACTTCCCACATTGGAAGGTTCACGCAAACTCATCGGTCTGAAGTCAGAAAATCAAACGAATACTCGCTGTAAACTAAAGTTCAACTTGAACTGAAGAGTTGTTTGATTAAAGCGGATGTGATAATTCATTGGTAAAAACGCTGAATGTTACACGACAGAGCGGTGTGGTGATGATGATGATGATCTTGCAGAAAGCCAAATCATCAAGATCACCCAGTATTTAGTGACTTCAAATATAAAACAACTGATTCAAAACCTTATTTCTTGTTCTTACTCATCACTTCGAGCACTGCCATCGTGAAGGACCCACAACTTCGAGAAGTCTGAGCTCTCGAAATATTTTCCGAGTAGGAATTACGAACCGGAAAGCTGTTCAAATGGATCGTTCTTATTGGGAATTCGGAAACGATGGAAATTGCTGCATTCATGGGGTCTTGTAAGCAGTAACTTGCAAGCTGTAAGGATGTCATTTCCTACCTCGATCCCTTCACATTCGATGTACAAAGTGGGGGAAAACAAATGAAAGCGTGTCAGAGCATGTAAAGCTCAAACAGCTACTTGAACCTCACTTTTACAGTTTCAGGCCTGAGTGGCTCCTGGTTCTGTTCTTCTGGAGTGACCTTCAAACATTCATGCAACATTTTAAACAGAAACTGCACCACAGCAGCAACAACAAGACGCAAACTAGCTAACGGTAGTTATACAAAGCGATAACCCTGACATTTATCATCACTTTCTCACGGTGGTGTAGTGGTTAGCACGGTCGCCTCACAGCAAGAAGGTTCTGGGTTCGAACCCAGCAGCCGGTGAGGGCCTTTCTGTGTGGAGTTTGCATGTTCTCCCCGTGTCTGTGTGGGTTTCCTCCGGTTTCCCCCACAATCCAAAAGACATGCAGTTAGGTTGACGTGGGGCGGCCTTGGGCTGAGGTGCCCTTGAGCAAGGTACCTAACCCCTGACTGCTCCCCGGGCGCTGTAGTGTGGCTGCCCATGGCTCTGGGTGCGTGTGTGTGTGTTCACTGCTTCAGATGGGTTAAATGCAGAGGATGAATTTCACTGTGCTTGAAGTGTGCATGTGACGAATAAAGGGTTCTTCTTCTTAGTATGGATAGTATAGATTTAACTGTGTCTATATATTAAATGGACCACGAGTTGGCCTAGTGGTTAGCGTGTCCACCTCTCGATTGGGAGATCGTGAGTTCTACTCACGGTCAGGTCATACCAAAGTCCGTCATAAAAAAAAATGGGACCTACTGCCGTCTGGCAAGGCACGCTGCAATACAGATGCGAGTGGTGAGTCAAACTCTCGCGGTTACCAGAGGACCAGCCCCCCACTGTAACCCTAGCTATGTAATAGGCGAGAGGCCGAGGGCTACGGAAACGGAGATTGGCGCCACCCTATGTGCCACATGGCGTGGGAAAGACTTTGACGTATTAATGGATAAAGCCAATACTGCTATGCCACTATGGGTTCGAGGTCACTTTAAATGGGAAATAAATAAATAAATAAATAAAACTGGTATTTGACAAGGACTACCTCAAGTTAACAAACTGATATTTCAAATCGAGGGGCGTTTTCTGTGGCTTTTACTGGTTGGAAGTGAGAAATTACAATTTGCAACCTCACCTTGAACACAGCATTATGCTGCCTTCACTAGCTATTGGAATTACGGTAAATACAAATTACCAAATTTGAAGTTGCACATGAAATCCCCCTCAACTAAATTTCAAGTGGGAACTTCGGAAATAACTTTGATACCCAAGTCGGGACGACCTTCAGCCTTTGAACGTAGCAGAGAAGAGGATGCTTTCAGTAACGGACGTTACATAATCGTTTATTTTTAGCAGCACAACTATCGTTAACTGTTACTCGTGTACATAATCTAATCTGCAATCTGTGTACACTTTACTTGATAGCAATCTAGTCCCTCAAGATTATCTCGCGTCCGCGATGTCATTTCGCTCTGACGACTAAGCACTTGAACGAGACATACTTGGAATTCCAACTTCCCGAGTGGGAAGGCAGACTTTCTAACTACCACACGTCCTCCCTGTGACGTCAGTCTGGCACACAACTCTTCTCTCAGAGCAAGAACAAGAAAAAAAAAAAAGCACCAAAGAAGAAATGCACAGCAGAATCATCAAACGCAAGAGAAATATTTCAACATAAACATATTTCAGTTGCTTCATGATGCACTTTTCACTTGAATGCAGTTTTGACTGCTCACTGGTGAATAAATAAATAAATCACACATTAAATGCTAATCATGAAATTTATTTTCGTGTATTATTCTTGAAGAGGTTTATGTGAAGCTTGGAGACTTTAAGAAGGGAAGAAGACAGGATCTAGCCTAGCTTAGCTTATACTATAACCACAGCTATTCTGGTTCAGTTCTTAAAAAAAAGAAACAGCCCTGCCAAAGAAAGAAAGAAAGAAAGAAAGAAAGAAAGAAAGAAAGACAGACTGCTCCCAAACTCAGTAGATATTAAGGTAGAAAGTGTTCGATATATGTAAATACAGTGTGTGTAGGGGAAAGAAGAAAATCAACAATGAAAGCGTGGTGTTTGTTGGGCTGCGATCAGGAATGTGCTGAGGGCGGATCACAGGGTGGATCATGACTTGCGTTCTAAACACATGAGCAGATCGATACAGATACAGGCTGGAGTTATTGTGTTTTCTTTCATGTTGTGCTGAAAAGTAACACAGTGTCTGTCTGTTTCCTGAGACTCTTTACTCCTCCAGACACAACTTTGAAACATCGGATCAGAGCCGCTCTAACTGGACTCCTGTCTCTCAGTGAGGAGAAGGAGCTCCGAATAAACACCTCACTTGTGTTGGTGAAGGAGGAAGTGAGTGTGAGAGTCTGTGTGTGTTTGTGAGAGAGTGAGTGTGTGTGTGTGAGAGAGAGAGAGAGAGAGAGAGAGAGAGAGAGAAAGTGAGAAAGAGTGAGAGAAAGTGAGAAAGAGTGAGAGAGAGAGAGAGAGAGAGAGTGGGTGTGACTGAGTGAGTGAGAGAGAGAGTGTGAGAGTGTGTGTGAGCGTGAGTGTGTGAAAGTGTGTGTGAAAGAGTGTGTGTGAGAGAGAGTGAAAGTGTGTGTGAGAGAGAGAGAGAGTGAAAGAATGTGTGTGAGTGAAATAGAAAAAATGAGTGTGTGGGAGTGTGAGTGAGAGTGAGTGAGAGAGAGTGGGTGTGACTGAGTGAGTGAGTGAGAGTGTGTGAGAGTGTGTGTGAAAGTGTGTGTGTGTGAGAGAGTGAAAGAGTGAGAGAGAGAGTGAAAGAGTGAGAGAGTGAAAGAGTGTGAAAGTGTGTGTGAGAGAGAGAGTGAAATAGAAAAAATGTGTGTGAGTGTGAGAGAGTGAAAGTGTGTGAAAGAGTGTGTGAGTGAAAGAAAAAAAATGAGTGTGTGTGAGAGAGAGTGGAAGAGAGAGAGAGAGAGAGAGAGTGGAAGAGTGTGTGAAAGTGTGTGAATGAAAGAGAAAAAATGAGTGTGTGAGTTTCTCTCACACTCTGTGAAAGTGTGTGTGTGTGAGAGAGGGAGGGGGTGTGAGAGTGAAAGAGTGCGAGTTCCTACTAACCTGGTGCAGCGCAGTGAGTCCGTCCACGTTCGCGTGGTTGATCTCGGCTCCCTGTCTGAGCAGCTCCGCCACTTCCTCCCGGTCCCCGGCCGAGCAGGCGGCCATAAACACCGCGCCCTGCGCGAAGCGCACTTTAGCGGACTTCACAGCCCGAGTCCGCATCTCAGCGCCGGTCCGGTCCGTCTCCGAGCCCTGCCACCGCCGCAGCTGATCCTGACGCCGCTGCTTCGCAGCTTCGGACCTGGAACGGTCAGTGGCCGCCATCTTCCCCCGTCTCTCCCGGCAAACCCGGTTTATTACCCAGCGCGCAGTGGGCGGGAGAGATGCGGACTGCTCCGAGTCAGGAACTCTCTCTCTCTCTCACACACTCTCTCTCACGGAGTCTCCGCAGGTCCTGGAGTAGAGAGTGCTCCCCCTCCCGGAGGCCGGCGCGCACTGCACTCCCTGAAGCCCCGCAGCCGGCGGCTGTCCCTGAGGGCGCAGAGAGTCCCGGGGCCAGAGGGCCCCTCCGCGCTCACACTCATCCCACTGAACAGCTACACTAACACACACTGACACAGAGCCGTGGCGTGTTTTATTTTATGGCTCCTACATTATCGAGTTCAGTTTCCAAACATTAAATTAACACTAAATTAAATGCTGCAAAAAAAAGTAAGTAAGTCAGGAAAGAAAGCAGGATATTATACTCTACCTTACAGACACTTTTCACTCAAAACAGAATGTTTTGCAGGTTGGGTTTTAATAATAATAATAATAATAATAATAAAAAACCAGGGCGGCACGGTGGTGTAGTGGTTAGCGCTGTCGCCTCACAGCAAGAAGGTCCGGGTTCGAGCCCCGTGGCCGGCGAGGGCCTTTCTGTGTGGAGTTTGCATGTTCTCCCCGTGTCCGCGTGGGTTTCCTCCGGGTGCTCCGGTTTCCCCCACAGTCCAAAGACATGCAGGTTAGGTTAACTGGTGACTCTAAATTGAGCGTAGGTGTGAATGTGAGTGTGAATGGTTGTCTGTGTCTATGTGTCAGCCCTGTGATGACCTGGCGACTTGTCCAGGGTGTACCCCGCCTTTCGCCCGTAGTCAGCTGGGATAGGCTCCAGCTTGCTCGCGACCCTGCACAGGATAAGCAGTGATGGTTAGATTCTTTGTTTGTTTGCAGCAAAACCCAGCAGTGTTCATTATGTTTTTAGTCTGAAAATTGTCTCTTATGTTCAAGAAAAGAAAGAAAGCACAACTTTATTCATCACACACTTGTGATTTCCTCTCTGCACTTAACCTATCTGAAGCAGTGAACACACACATACCCAGAGCAGTGGGCAGCCATACTAACAGTGCCTGAGGAGCAGTTGGGAGTTAGGTGCCTCGCTCAAGGCCACCTCAGCCCAAGGCCGTCCCATATTAACCTAACCTGCATGTCTTTGGACTGTGGGGGAAACCGGAGCACCCGGAGGAAACCCACGCGGACACGGGGAGAACATGCAAACTCCACACAGAAAGGCCCTCGCCGGCCACGGGGC
This sequence comes from Neoarius graeffei, assembly GCF_027579695.1. Classification (NCBI taxonomy): domain Eukaryota; kingdom Metazoa; phylum Chordata; class Actinopteri; order Siluriformes; family Ariidae; genus Neoarius; species Neoarius graeffei. Next base: position 56,272,284 of record NC_083570.1, on the reverse strand, counting down.
TCGAACCCGGACCTTCTTGCTGTGATGCGACAGCGCTAACCACTACACCACCGTGCCGCCGATGGAGAACATGATTTAAAAAAAAAAAAAAAACAGTTTCAGAAATAGCCTCAGCACAAGTGAGTGACTGAGAAATCCCATTTGGAAAAGTGACTTCCGGTCCAGAATGCTTGTTTGTGTTTGGCTTCCTGTCAGTCATTTTAGACACTTCCTATTAATCTATGGGCTCTATAGCCTTTAATGAGGCTCAAGGAAAAATATATTCAAACGTCAAACCTACATACGTTGTAGTTCACCATTAATTTTTTTCTTAATGCACTTTTAAAGGAATCTATGTTTTGTTTTCCAAAATAGGCAGGTTTACATTGGACAATTTTTGTAATTAAATAATTGGGCTTCTTCCAAAGGTTCACTTTTGGGCGGCACGGTAGTGTAGTAGTTAGCACTGTTGCCTTACACCAAGAAGGTTCTGGGTTTGCAGCCAGCGAGGGCCTTTCTGTGTGGAGTTTGCATGTTTTGTGTGGGTTTGCTCCGGTTTCATCCGAAGACATGCAGTTAGGTTAACGTGGGGTGGCCTTGGGCTGAAGTGCCCTCGAGCAAGGTACCGGTACTTAAAGTGCATATCACGGGTAAATTCAGGTGCAAGATCAATGTAATTCCCCTATTTTATATTAAACTTTGGTCAAATATTTGTCACATTTTGTGCAATTTTTTTACCTTGCGCAATACCAGAAACATTCAGTTGAAATCAAGCCATTTGAGGCGAATTGGTCCGCCTCTGAATAAACTTGGCATTTGGATTTCCTGGGAAACACTGATTTTCATGACGTTGCATGCGGGACGCCTCTGCGGAAGCGCCTACATCAGCGCTGCTTTGTTTATGAGAAAACGACCTGGTGGTTTTCTGCAAATTTCTTCAACGTTATCACGTAATTATTAAAATGGTTAACAGATGTATCGTAGGAGGGTGTAGCAACATTACATTCTTCATCCAAAGGTGAAGTAACATTGCGCTCAGGCGACAGTTCCATATTTCAATGCAAAATCGCTAGCTGCTAAACTTGGTCTACACAGGCTGTGCACTGAAACCATACAAGCTCGCGCAGCCTGCTGACGCTTCTGCAGGTGACGTCACGAATCTGGCTCCAGACTCCCTTGGGATTTTTCCAGACGCGTTTTGTTATTTTATTTTTTTCTGCTGTAGACAGATGGCCTTGTGCAAAATTACCCTTCTGGATGAGTGTGTAAAGGGACATACTAGAGGTCTGCGTGGGACAGAATTTTCAATCCCACTCCCACCCGCTCCCGCATTGTGCAGTCCCGCTCCCGCAAAGAATTATGATTTTCAGTCCCGCTCCCGCCCACAAATCCCGCATGATGCAGACGTTCACGTTATTTCTCATGAAAGTTCTTGTCATTGGCTTGGGGAATTAAACATGCTGAGCTTAGCTGAGCTCTCCACTGACCGATCCTTCACCTAGCGCACGTAGCAAGGGTGCGCGTTGCCAGGCGGCATGCGCAGCTGAGGCTTTACAGAGATAGTCTGCTCTTCTGCCATGATCGGAGATCTCAAACACGGAAGAGCGGAAAGGAATCGGAAACATACGCGAGATTAGACCACATCTGCAAATTTAGGCATCTTAAAATGTTTTTATTTATGCCAAATAAAATATCCAGCACAAATTATATATGATAGACATAAATTAATAATTTATACATTTTATCTTAAACACGTTTTTAGTTAGCAGGACTGCAGCTTATCACCTCTCCCACCCGCTCCCGCATTGTGCACTCCCCCTCCCGCCCGCGCCTGCAATGAGCTTTCAAAATTTGTCCCGCGCCGCATCCTGCGGGAGTGCAGGGCTCTAGAACATACTTTCATATAAAAAAACAAACAAACACGAAATTGGTCCAGAATATGCACTTTAACCCCTGACTGCTCCCCGGGTGCTGTAGTGTGGCTGCCCACTGCTCTGAGTGTGTGCGTGTTCACTGCTTCAGATGGGTTAAATGCAGAAGATGAATTTCACTGTGCTTGGGAAAGGGAAATTGTAATTCTACACCATACAAAGGCATTCTAGATAATTGTGTGCGTCTAACATTATGTGGTTGTAAAACATGTTACGTACTTTCACTGATCACTGTATTAGACACACCTGCTGTTTTATGCCGTTCTCTAAATCAGCCGATCCCTTGACAGCAGCATAATGCATTAAAATCATGCAGATACGAACCAAGAGCTTCAGGTAATGTTCACTTCAAATATCAGAATGGGGAAAATTGTGATCTGAAAAGTGTGACTTTCACTGTGAAAGTGTGACTTTCACTTCGAAAGGCTTTTGATACTGTCAACCATTCAGTACTCCTTTCTAAGTTAGGGTGCTTTCAGCTGGCTCCAAGTGTACTAAACTGGATTGAGTCATATTTAATGAATCGGACACAATGTGTTAGAATTAAGGATAAAATATCTTCCTTAAGAGCTTGCACTATGGGGATTCCACAAGGTTCCATTTTGGGACCGCTTTTGTTTAGTACATACATCAATGATCTCCCTTCTGTATGCGAAGATGTGGAGATACTGATGTATGCTGATGATACTGTCCTATTCACATATGGTAAAGATCCTGGACAGGTTGCAAACAAATTGACTCAAACATTAACGAAGGTCTCAGTGTGGTTAAAAAAATCTTGTCTTACACTAAACACTGACAAAACTGTTACAATGTTCTTTCATAATAGATCTAAACAAAATATTATTCCAAATATATATGTTGATGGAACAAGGTTAAAGAATGTTGAAGAATTCAAATACTTGGGAGTGATTTTAGACTCTACTCTTTCTTTTAAAAAACATATTAAAAAGCTTGGTAATACTATAAGGTATAGCATAGCTAATTTTAGACACATCCATACCTCTCTAAGTGTTGATGCTGCTATGATGTATGTCAATGCAATGATTATGTCTCACTTACATTACTGTATATCAAGCTGGTCTCAGGCCAACAAGACTGCCTTAAGATCCATTGCTTCACTGTACAAGCAGGCTCTGAAGGTCTTAGACAAAAGACCATTTCAGTACCATCACTGTGCCATACTTGGCAAGTATAACATGCTTAGCCTTGAAAACCTTATACAGTACTCTGATCTGCGTCTAATACATAAAATCATTAATAATACAGCACCCCCGCCTCTGAGAAAATTTGTTCAACTCTGCTCTGAACAGATGAGCAGAACCACAAGATCCACCAGTAGGGGAGATTGTAGCCTCCCAAATCGGCGCTCTGCCTTTGCTCAATCAGCCTTCTCTTTTAGAGCTACCAGAGCTTGGAATAGTCTCCCCAGTGACTTAAAAAGTATTGTTGATTTCAAGGCCTTCTCAAGGAGCGTGAAAAAATGGATGTTGAGCAACCAGTCTTGTCAACATTAATCATATTATGTAATGCTGCAATTATATATCTTATGTCTTAATTCTTAACTGAGAGTGTGTGTGTGTGTGTGTCTGCGCACATGCATTTGTGCACCTATGGCTGCTCTTATTCTCACGTATTTTGTTTGTATTTGTTTTACCTGCCTAGGGACTGCAGATGGAAATTAGCTTTTCAGCTATAATCTGGGGCGGCACGGTGGTGTAGTGGTTAGCGCTGTCGCCTCACAGCAAGAAGGTCCTGGGTTCGAGCCCCAGGGCCGGCGAGGGCCTTTCTGTGTGGAGTTTGCATGTTCTCCCCGTGTCCGCGTGGGTTTCCTCCGGGTGCTCCGGTTTCCCCCACAGTCCAAAGACATGCAGGTTAGGTTAACTGGTGACTCTAAATTGAGCGTAGGTGTGAATGTGAGTGTGAATGGTTGTCTGTGTCTATGTGTCAGCCCTGTGATGACCTGGCGACTTGTCCAGGGTGTACCCCGCCTTTCGCCCGTAGTCAGCTGGGATAGGCTCCAGCTTGCCTGCGACCCTGTAGAAGGATAAAGCGGCTAGAGATAATGAGATGAGATGAGATGAGCTATAATCTGGCGCAAGCCATCTTCTTACTTTTGTAACCAATGACTCTTGTGCATGATCCCTGTTTCAACTAAACTAAATAAACTAAACTGTGGCGTTGGTTTGAGTCAGATGGACTGGTTTGAGTATTTCAGAAACTGCTGATCTCCTGGGGTTTTCACACACAACCGTCTCGAGAGTTTACACCGAATGGTGCGAAAAAAGCTGCATGAGCAACAGGTCTGTGGGTGAAAACACCTTGGACAGGAAAATGGCCAGATTGGTTCAAGCTGCCAGGAAGGATATAGCAACTCATAGCAACTCTTTACAACCGTGGTGAGCAGAAAAGCATCTCAGCAGAAGACCACAATGGGTTCCAGTCCTGACAGCCAAGAACAGGAATCTTAGAATCAAGAACAAGTGCCTATTAAAGTGGCCAGTGAGTGTATACTTCATGAAGTATATGATCAGTAGATATGATGGATATTAGAAATAACAAGGAAGAGAATTGTTTAATTTAAATTCCTCTTATACGCTGTCTCTCTTCACCTGTCTGCTTGCTACCACACCGCTCACCTCGTTCTACACTACCGTTCAAAAGTTTGGGGTCACCCAGACAATTTTGTGTTTTCCACGAAAAGTCACTTTTATTTCCCACCATAAGTTGTAAAATGAATAGAAAATATAGTCAAGACATTTTTCTGGCCATTTTGAGCATTTAATCGACCCCACAAATGTGATGCTCCAGAAACTCAATCTGCTCAAAGGAAGGTCAGTTTTATAGCTTCTCTAAAGAGCTCAACTGTTTTCAGCTGTGCTAACATGATTGTACAAGGGTTTTCTAATCATCCATTAGCCTTCTGAGGCAATGAGCAAACACATTGTACCATTAGAACACTGGAGTGAGAGTTGCTGGAAATGGGCCTCTATACACCTATGGAGATATTGCACCAAAAACCACACATTTGCAGCTAGAATAGTCATTTACCACATTAGCAATGTATAGAGTGCATTTCTGATTAGTTTAAAGTGATCTTCATTGAAAACAACAGTGCTTTTCTTTCAAAAATAAGGACATTTCAAAGTGACCCCAAACTTTTGAACGGGAGTGTACATCACCGGTCAATTTGACTCATGCAAATGACAATATCTTACAAACAGTTCCTTTATATTTGCACTGATAACTACAGTTTTGCATAATATGAACATTAAATGTTATAATTGTTACAGTCGCCATTTCTATACTTTTTTTTGTCATGATATTTATGTTTTTGTGATTATGGGACAAAATATACTTGGGCGGTGATCAATATACCTGAACACGCCACCAGTGTGTCACTTATCTGTGGGAAAAACTGCTGTCCAATTTACAGACTTCTCATCCACCTTAATCCGACATGAATTTCCTGCCTAATCTCTATTCACGTCTTGCAAAGAGCTCATCAGCGAGAAGCAAAATCATCAGAGAAAGGAATACTTCAATATACAAGTTCATGCAATATTTCTTCTCCTGTTCCACATTTTCGTCAGAGAAAAAAAAAAAAAAAAGGTGGTGAGGTGATGGAAGTTTTCCCCAAAGACATCTTCAGGCTGATCATGATAAAGAGTTCAGGCTGAGGAATGTGTTTTCTGGATGAGGCTGTGCAGTTAAGTCTAGGCTAGTTGTGTTAAGAAGCACACAAACTTGGAAGCCTATTTAGAAACGTTCATGAAAATATACTGTAACTTTCAGCTTCACGGCTGTAATTCACAGCACGGTGAGTACAGTTCTCTGGGAAGTGGTGTTCCTTTAACAATCACTCCATGAAGCTTTTTTTGTTCCTCTCTTGTCATGTCCACAAGTTCAAACACCATTGGTGTGAAGGCCAATGCTGGATTTTGCGCAACGTTTTCAAGAAAACAAACCAAGAGAAAATGATGACAGTGAAGCAAAAAGGACAAAAACCAAACAGACTTAAGGAGTTTGTAAAGTCATGGCTGCACGTGAACTGACTTTGCAAGAAGTTATATTTTAGGACAAAGAAATCTTTGCAATAGTTTTTGTAATACTGTGGTTTTAAAAATCCCTCCTACCACTGCCTGGTCCCTAAGGCTTGATTTATAAAGATCTTTCACTAGTATCAGGTAGATGGGATACAGTGGTGCTTGAAAGTTTGTGAACCCTTTAGAATTTTCTATATTTCTGCATAAATATGACCTAAAACATCATCGGATTTTCACACAAGTCCTAAAAGTAGATAAAGAGAACCCAGTGAAACAAATGAGCCAAAAATATTGTACTTGGTCATTTATTTATTGAGGAAAATGATCCAATATTACATATCTGTGAGTGGCAAAAGTATGTGAACCTTTGCTTTCAGTATCTGGTGTGACCCCCTTGTGCAGCAATAACTGCAACTAAACGTTTGCGGTAACTGTTGATCAGTCCTGCACACCGGCTTGGAGGAATTTTAGCCCATTCCTCCGTACAGAACAGCTTCAACTCTGGGATGTTGGTGGGTTTCCTCACATGAACTGCTCGCTTCAGGTCCTTCCACAACATTTCCATTGGATTAAGGTCAGGACTTTGACTTGACCATTCCAAAACATTAACTTTATTCTTCTTTAACTAGGGCTGCACAATTAATCGAATTTAATCGAAAAATCGCGATTTTGGCTGCCACGATTAAATTAAATGAAAATCTCGATTTATTTCCATTTAAAATGCGAGCTCTGCTGCATATCTGATCAAGCACTTTTTGACCAGTACTCCGCCAAACCATTAGGGGGCGAACCGACGCATGTAAGGTTTCATTACTCCAGTCTAAATAAGCAAGCAAGCCAAGTGTGCAGCGCTTCAGTGCAGCGGTATCCAGTGTTGCCAGATTGGGCGGTTTTGAACATATTTTGGGCTGGAAAACGGCAGCAGTGTCTGGCAACACTGGCGGTATCTTCTTCAAGGGGTGATAGCGTGAGAGTAGGTAACAGATTGAGCGTATTTAGCACTGGAGGCAATGTTGTGACCTGCCTTCGCTCATGTTTAAAGCCACAGCATGTTGATAGGCTGGTCTTTCTAGCTAAAAACTACTAGGCCTCAGTATAATGCTATGTAATTGTTGCAATTGAGTTTTCAGTTCCTTCATCCTTTGGTAATTTCTTGGATAAATTTCATTTATTTGTCATTTGGAAATCAGAATTTCTCTTTTAAATTTCATTCTGCACTGAAAGCTGTTCATATTGTTTGTTTGAATATCTCATCTCATTATCTGTAGCCGCTTTATCCTGTTCTACAGGGTCGCAGGCAAGCTGGAGCCTATCCCAGCTGACTACGGGCGAAAGGCGGGGTACACCCTGGACAAGTCGCCAGGTCATCACAGGGCTTTGTTTGAATATAGTGAAATAAAATTTAAGTGATTTCCCTAACATCAAGAACAATCGTGATTAATAATCGTGATTACAATTTTGATCAAGATAATCGTGATTATCATTTTTTCCATAATCGTGCAGCCCTATCTTTAACCATTCTTTGGTAGAACGACTTGTGTGCTTAGGGTCGTTGTCTTGCTGCATGACCCACCTTCTCTTGAGATTCAGTTCAAGGACAGATGTCCTGACATTTTCCTTTAGAATTCATTGTTCCATCAATGATGGCAAGCCGTCCTGGCCCAGATGCAGCAAAACAGGCCCAAACCATGATACTACCACCACCATGTTTCACAGATGGGATAAGGTTCTTATGCTGGAATGCAGTGTTTTCCTTTCTCCAAACATAACGCTTCTCATTTAAACCAAAAAGTTCTATTTTGGTCTCATCCGTCCACAAAACATTTTTCCAATAGCCTTCTGGCTTGTCCACATGATCTTTAGCAAACTGCAGATGAGCAGCAATGTTCTTTTTGGAGAGCAGTGGCTTTCTCCTTGCAACCCTGCCATGCACACCATTGTTGTTCAGTGTTCTCCTGATGGTGGTGATCATTAGCCAATGTGAGAGAGGCCTTCAGTTGCTTAGAAGTTACCCTGGGGTCCTTTGTGACCTCTCCGACTATTACACGCCTTGCTCTTGGAGTGATCTTTGTTGGTCGACCACTGCTGGGGAGGATAACAATGGTCTTGAATTTCCTCCATTTGTACACAATCTGTCTGACTGTGGATTGGTGGAGTCCAAACTCTTTAGAGATGGTTTTGTAACCTTTTCCAGCCTGACAATCATCAACAATGCTTTTTCTGAGGTCCTCAGAAATCTCCTTTGTTCATGCCATGATACACTTCCATAAACATGTGTTGTGAAGATCAGACTTTGATAGACCCCTGTTCTTTAAATAAAACAGGGTGCCCACTCACACCTGATTGTCATCCCATTGATTGAAAACACCCGACTCTAATTTCACCTTCAAATTAACTGCTAATCCTAGAGGTTCACATACTTTTGCCACTCAATAAACAGTACCCCAGGACGAGCTGATGCCAACCCCCAAATTTAAACGTTTTGTCCAGGCTTTCTGAACACCCAGAAAATATCACTTTTGCAAAGTAATAAAATAAACAATAAGCTTATAATGAAACCCAATAAGGTTAAGAATGCAAATACAGCAAAATAAAATTTCCTTATGGCATTCAGTTACAGAAAGAGGAAATCGCATAAAAGCCATAGAGGATCCAGTTCTGTTCATCTTGAGGAGTTAATGAAATAAATATCCAACATCCTTCTTAACCCTTTGGTGACTGACCCCTTTAAAATGGTTCCTCCAGGAACCATGACGTTTCAGTTGTCAAGACAATGGAAAAACTAAAATACAAGAGCATTTTGTTTTGTGCACAAGAGCATTGTGACGTATCTTTCTGTTTTTGTATTTTAGTTTTTCCGTTGTCTTGACAACTGAAACGTCATCGTTCCTGGAGGAACCATTTTCAAGGGGTCAGTCACCAAAGGGTTAAACATCCTTTTAAGATATTCATGAGACCGTCCTTGTTCAGATACTTTTTTAAAACTCCATCGCTTGCATCGAGTATGTTGGAATTATTAGTTCTCTCAGAATGCCTGGTGATCACGACATCACAATTTTCCATGACTGAAAAAGCGCATTAGGAGATGGGATGGTCCTCCTTTTGAGTGCTTTCTGGAAGCAAGGCGGCATTTGCGGACCCCACGGGACGCATAGTTAATCCTTCATCTGTGTCTTCGTGGATAGGTGGAGAAGGAGGGGGAGCTGTAGATTGGAGCGATCCAGCACTGAAGGAGCCATGTAGATTCAGGTTAATGCAGAAGAAGCTTGGCAGGAACTGGCGCTGGTACTGCTCCAAACACTGGATAGCGTTCAGCACAGACGCGCTGCGTGTACACACCCACCCTGGCAGTAGATTGGCAGTGCTGAAACTTGCCGGTGCAGATAGCGCATGCCTCAACTCTAACTGATAAGACAATCTGAGAGACAGAGAAAGAGAGAGAGAGAGAGAGCATAGTTCAGTATAATAAGCTGTATGACAAAATAATTATTTGTGCACAAAGAAAATCTAAAGCAACATTTAATATTGACACTATACACACAACTATACACAAGTCCACACAAACATTTTGCTGTGGGGAAAGTTAAATAAAGCAGCAAAAAATGTGACCAACATGTTCTAGACAAAACCCCTTGGGCAGGAGTGTTCAAAGTCCAGCCCCAGGACCAAATGTGGCCTGTGGCCAGATGTTAATTGTTAGAAAGTATGATATGTAGGCAGCTGGCTAACGCGTTATAACTTTTCCTTTCACCTGACGGTGTCCGCAGGCTGTGTTAACACAATTAGCTTCAACGCAAGAACCTTTTTTCTCTGACTACACCTGCAAATTAATTTACAGAATGATAGAGTCATAGCTACAGACAGGGGAAAAAAACCCCCCCGCAACATTAACACTGAGAAGCGTGATTTCAAAAGAACCGGAAACCACAAAGCACGGAAAACCTTTCATGAATTTTTGCAAGAGTCCTTAACTACAGTGGATTTGCAACTGAGTATTTGGGTGCGTCGCTGTGGCAGCGGGGCCGTGGCCGAGCGTCCGTTTGTGAATGGAGGGCGGAGTCAGGGAAGGTGAGTGGTCATGTCACTACACCTTTTGTCAATTAACGTGTGTTTGTGTGTCTCCTCCAGTGACCACGCCCTATAAGAGGAGAGTGAGAAGGGGAGGTTGGCGCCGAGGGCTCGATACTAGCCTGTGTGTGTGTGAGAATTTTTGAGTCCTATGCTGAAAAGCAGCAATAAAGACAATACTTCAAACACAAAAACAACTGCCTGCCGTGCTTCTGTGCTCCACCCACATCAGGGCCTCGCTACAGTCACATATATATTAAAAAAAAAAAAAAATGGTGTAGCTCTGGCACTGTTCACCTGATGCTCATGTAAATACATCATATATTAAAAAAAAAAAAAAGTTTGGAACCCAGGCGGCACGGTGGTGTAGTGGTTAGCGCTGTCGCCTCACAGCAAGAAGGTCCGGGTTCGAGCCCCGTGGACGGCGAGGGCCTTTCTGTGCGGAGTTTGCATGTTCTCCCCGTGTCCGCGTGGGTTTCCTCCGGGTGCTCCGGTTTCCCCCACAGTCCAAAGACATGCAGGTTAGGTTAACTGGTGACTCTAAATTGAGCGTAGGTGTGAATGTGAGTGTGAATGGTTGTCTGTGTCTATGTGTCAGCCCTGTGATGACCTGGCGACTTGTCCAGGGTGTACCCCGCCTTTCGCCAGTAGTCAGCTGGGATAGGCTCCAGCTTGCCTGCGACCCTGTAGAACAGGATGAAGCGGCTCGAGATAATGAGATGAGATGAGATCCATTCTGTTTTCATATGTTGAGTCTGTTGTAACGGATCTGAACCAGTGAAGGAAAGAAAATAATCAGGCATATTGTGTTCAGAACTTCCACATATAACACACGGATGAAGAAAAAGTTTGTGATGGGTTTCGAATGGATCGCTAACACTGAATTCGGGGAGGTTTTGCTGCAGCGTGCATGCAGTAGCCTGTACATTTAAAAAAAAAAAAAAAAAAAGGAAAAAAAATTGGATTCTGGAAAGGGTAAGCCTGCCCTTTTAAGTGACCGGTTACACTCTACACATTTTCTCTGCTATAGGCTGACAACAATGGCCCCAGGACACAGCCTTGGGGTACACCTCTCGGCATCCTATTACGTTGAGGTCAGTAAGAAAGAAAGCCTTAATTCCAGTTGCACTAAATGGAACCAAGAGCAATCATTTCTGTGCTATAATCAATAAACAGCATTTAATGCAGTATGCAGTGCAACGAGTATCATGTCATGAGCGATATGCGAATTACAGAGGAACATAACTGTCAGGGATTTGATGTACATCATTATAAACCATTTCACAATTACGGCTGTGAGCATGACCAGTCAATAGTTGTTAAGGCAGTCGATTTTGATTGAAGTTTTAATAAAAACATACAGTAAGAACAACATGCTCACTACGGGTGCTCCAGTTTCCCCCCACAGTTCAAAGACATGCAGATTAGATAAAAAGACCCAGTCACTGGGGCTGCATAAGCCAGTGCATACTCGGTGCCAGTCCCAAGCCCGCATAGATTGGGCAGGGTTGCATCAGGAAGAGCATCCGGTGTAAAACCCTATGCCAAATTAAATATGCTGACCAGATCTGCTGTGGCGACCTCTAATGGGAGCAGCCAAAAGAAGATAGTAAGTACAACATGCCATGGCAAATCAATTATCAACAAGAAGACAGTCATCTATATCCTCCGCCCTATATACCAAATATATACCAAGTTTCAAGATATTATTGGTCACATTTTTCAAGTTCTGCTGCAGGAAACCAACCCTACCTCTTTACACGGACCTCAGCAGCCCATGGCATAAACCCACCGGACCTTTGGTCTGGGTGAGCTAAAAATTTTAATTTCTCACATTTCTTAGTATCAAAAGGCACATATACATTACTTAATCAACACATATACCAACTTTCAAGACCGTACCACTTAGTTTTCAAGTTCTGCTCCAGAAACAAAACCTACCCTTAAGACTAACCTGAGATACTAAATCTGAAATTGTTTCCACGGAAACATGAAAAATTTTAATTTCTCAAATTTCTTAGTATGAAAAGGCACATCTACATCACCTTGTTAACATATATACCAAGTTTCAAATCCAGATCATGAATAGTTTTGGTGATATGCTTCGGAAATGAACATTGCTCTTGGAAACTAAGTCAAAATCTATTTTTTTAATGTAAAAATTTGAAAAGATGTTGCTTGATAAGCCAGTAACTCACTGGGCTGCGACAGCTTGCGAACGTCATTCGCTAGGAGTTTCAAAAGTGTCTTGAAACATTCGCAGGGCTTCTCAATTTCCTCGCATGAGTCGCAAAGTGTCGCTCCTTCGTCGCTGAAATTTTGAACGTGTTCAAAAAACTCGTGCGACAAAATTTCTCTCAAAATAGCCGCAAATGCGTCGCTGGTGTTGCAAAGCCGTCCCGAACCCTTCTCAAGTCAGTTTCCGTGAGACAGGAAGTGCGGGTGTATCTCACTGGGCTGCGACAGCCTGCGACTAGTTGGAGACACAATGATTGCGATACAATATGCGAATATCAATTCAGTGTGATTCCAAGTGAAAATTGTTGCATAGCAGGGCTTTGAACCGGTTCAAGGAACGAAAACGAAAACCGGGAACTTTTTCTATTTCACATGGAACAGAAACGAAACCAGAAACTTTATTATTTTTTTATGTTCCGGAACAGAAACGCTTATTAAAAATAATGGTAACCGGTTAATACCGGTTTTTATTTCGTTCCTCAAAGTTTCCGTAGCCTACAAATAAAAAAGTGGTTCTTCTCCTGCGCAAGTTTCTATGACCCGCTGAGGTTCACTTCCTGTGTGACGTTCGCTGACTGAATGGAGAGAGCGGGAGGGTGGACTACTATCACGTCTCCACATCTTAAATAAGAGGTAAATATTGCAGTCTATCGTTATTCAAAAACGTCAATTTCAAACACGATATCAATATATTTGTCCACGTTAATGAGAGGCTCGCGAACATTAAATGACGTTAACCTCTGTTAGCCTATCAATGCATAGGGCCTGACTAGCCTTTGGTAACACACTAAACGAATTCTCTTTCATTTTTGGCACTTTTTCTGTTTGTGTAGATGGGAAGACATACTGAGAATCCAAATCGCCAACATTTGAAATAATAATTGTTTTGAATTATTTCGTCTTATTTAATGAAGGTTGTAATAGAATTAGCCTACATTTGGCTTAAGCTGGATGAGACAGAGACATAATTTTATAGCCATTTGTTAAACAGCTGACAGGGAACGTAATTAACCGTTCCGGGAACGAAATTTTTTTTGTTCTAACCGGTTCGGGAACGTCTATTTAATGGTGGAACCCAAAACCGGAAACGTTAAAATTCCGTTTCTGTTCGGAACGAACCAATAGGAAAAAAAATTCTGGTTCAAAGCCCTGTTGCATAGTTTATTGCAATTGTTGTGTCTCCAACTAGTCGCAGGCTGTCGCAGCCCAGTGAGATACTACCCATAAAAACACAAAGTTTTATGAGATATCTTCAGTAGTTTTAAAGATACGGCCCGGAAATGAAACCGTGACTGACCGACCGGATGGATGGATGGACAGGTTTCTATTTCCCCCACCAAACTTCGTTTGGGCGGGGGATAAAAATGTCAGTACACACCACAGGTGATGTGTAGCATCTCTGTGCTTTGTCGTATACTTTTTTTTTCTTTTAAAGAATCTGCTTTACGTTCTCATGTTTGCGTGTGCGTAGTTTCTCACCGTGCCACCAGCTGTTGGGACACATTCCTGCTGGCATGATTTAGGACATAATTCAGTAGCTTCACAGTCTGATCTTTAATCCAGCCCACATCGTCTTGAATATCAGGAAGCCATTCCAACAACCTGACAACGAGTCATCATGCATACTTAGAAACAGAAACACTGGAATCCATAAGAAACAAGACAATAATGAAATAATGCAGAATACAGAGTAATATAAGTATTTAAAGTATTTAAAACTTAAGAGCCATAGAGCCATCTTGAATGCGAAGTACACAGTTCCTAAAGAATTTCCTGTTTCACATTCCCACCACACGGCAGGAAGCAGCATCGTTCTCTAAAAGCGTTCTGTTAAATCAGCTCCATGTGGCAATTACATCACTAAATAGACTGCTAGTAAACAAATCAAACACACCACAACCAAATAATTTATTCATTATTAAAGGTCACTGTAACAGGTGGTGTGGTGGTTAGCGCTGTCGCCTCACAGCAAGAAGGTCCGGGTTTGAGCCCCAGGGCCGGCGAGGGCCTTTCTGTGTGGAGTTTGCATGTTCTCCCCGTGGGTTTCCTCCGGGTGCTCCGGTTTCCCCCACAGTCCAAAGACATGCAGTTGGGTTAACTGGCGACTCTAAATCGTCCATAGGTGTGAATGTGTGTTTGAACGGTTGGTTCCCAAGCCCGGAAATGGGAGGGTTGCGGCAGGAAGGGCATCCACGATAAAACTATGCTCCAATTAATACGACATGCGGATCAATAGGGTCCACATAGCAGCAACCCCACACACACATAAGTGGGATAAGCTGGAAGGAGTGAGAAATTTGGTCATTATAACAATTAGAACAAGCTCCTCTACCAGTTCCTGTCCCAAAGAAAGAAGGAAAACATTCCAAACCATTTTCACCTTTCTCAATTAAGGATCTCATTACTTTTGACCTCGACCATTTTGTTACAGCTGACTCCAAGGTGTATTCTCACCTCACACCCAGTGTTTCTGCTGACCCTGACCAGGATACAGCACTTACTGAATGAATGAATGGCTCTTAATTCCAAGGATGTGACCAACTGCTTTTTTGGATTTTTAAACTAGTGAGTCACCTGATACTCAGTGACAGAGCTGACTCCAGCGGCAGTGTGAATGGCACGGAGATGGCCGACAGCATCCTGACTGGTAGCATGTTCCTTATATACCGCAAGGAACGTTGTCTTTCTTCACAGCCCTCCCTGAAAGCTGTTGAATGAAATGAAAAAGAGAGACAAAGATAGTCTTTCAAGTTTCTGAAATATTTAGAGCATGCTCTTCCATGAGTGTAATCTTTCAATACCCCTTTGCAGCTCTGGAGGAAAGTCAAATCCATGCTCCTCTACACTTGAATGAGGGCCAGGCATCATCTCTCTTTCTCCTCTATGCCTTTGATCATTCTCGTTCTCGGGGTCTTCTTCAACCCTCATGTTACTGTTACTCAGGGGGTGCTGAGGACGCCGGAACTGTAACAGACCTGAGAAACAAACAATATGTTAGAGACCTGAACAGGGCAAAAATTTTTATTTTTTCTCCTTGTGCTTGCAATAGTGATGACCACTAGAGGGCACTGCAACACTTAGAAACAGCTCTTCACAGTATTACAGTGCCGCAAATTTTAACCTCATCTCATCATCTCTAGCCGCTTTATCCTGTCCTACAGGGTCGCAGGCAAGCTGGAGCCTATCCCAGCTGACTACGGGCGAAAGGCGGGGTACACCCTGGACAAGTCGCCAGGTCATCACAGGGCTGACACATAGACACAGACAACCATTCACACTCACATTCACACCTACGCTCAATTTAGAGTCACCAGTTAACCTAACCTGCATGTCTTTGGACTGTGGGCGAAACCGGAGCACCCGGAGGAAACCCACGCGGACACGGGGAGAACATGCAAACTCCGCACAGAAAGGCCCTCGCCGGCCACGGGGCTCGAACCCGGACCTTCTTGCTGTGAGGCGACAGCGCTAACCACGACACCACCGTGCCGCCCTGGCAAATTTTAATAAGCAGCTTATTCAATCCATAACTGCAGTCATTTCAGATAATCCCATTCTACATACATTTTAATAGAGTACAAAATACAGACGTCACTATCTGTCTGACCAATAGGCCACTTTAATAAGAACACCTGTATTAAAACTCGCTGTGATCTTTTACTGTTGTAGCGCATTCATCTTGAGGCTCGGCACGCTTGCATTGTGAAATGCTTTTCTGATGGTTGGAAAGAGTGAGAATTTGAGTTAAGGTCACCTAACTGTCAGCTCAAACCAGTCTGGGATAGGTTTCCCCAAAAGCATCGTAGCAGAAATAATTACATCATTAAATAGTAGAGCGAGCATCACAATGAACACTCTCTCTCCTAGTTAAGATGCTCTTAGCGTGAAGAGGCTTTTGGGAAACGCACCCCTGGCTATTTCTCCTTTGACCTCCTCATCAGCAAGGCGTTTCCACGAGCGCAATTGCAATTCACTGGATGTTTTTTTTTGTACCATTCTGTATAAACCCTGGGGGGGGGGGGGGGGGGGGGCGCAAAAACTCAGAGATCAGCAGTTTCTGAAACATTCAAACCGGCCCTTCTTGGTTAAAGTCACCGAGATCACATTTTCCCCATTCTGATGTTTAAAGTGCCATTCCACCATTGGATGTATTCTTTGACATAAAATACAATATATTTTGACAACATATATAAATGGTATCACTAGATAGAGAAATCTTTTCGCTTCAAAATGATATATCAAACATAATTTTTTTGACAACGACAAGTATATTAATTTTGCGACCAAAGTCACCTACCCTTTTAATTTCCGCGCGTGATGTCATCGGCAGGTTCCCCTTCTTGTGTACCACGTGACGTGGCACATATTATCAGCAATGGCGGATAGAACGCGATAAAAATAATACCAATAAATCTAGCTAATACCAATAAATTTAGCTAACTGAAAGATTAACTCAATTTTTCGCAATTTTTTTGGCCCCCATATACGAGGAGAAATGACCCTCTCACTTTGGGGGTTTCCTGGTCTAAAAATAGACCGACACGTGGTACACAAGAAGGGGAACCTGCCAATGACATCACGCGCGGAAATTAAAAGGGTAGGTGACTTTGGTCGCAAAATTAATATACTTGTCGTTGTCAAAAAATTATGTTTGATGTATCATTTTGAAGCGAAAAGATTTCTCTGTCTAGTCATCTCATCTCATATCATCTCTAGCCGCTTTATCCTGTTCTACAGGGTCGCAGGCAAGCTGGAGTCTATCCCAGCTGACTACGGGCGAAAGGCGGGGTACACCCTGGACAAGTCGCCAGGTCATCACAGGGCTGACACATAGACACAGACAACCATTCACACTCACATTCACACCTACGCTCAATTTAGAGTCACCAGTTAACCTAACCTGCATGTCTTTGGACTGTGGGGGAAACCGGAGCACCCGGAGGAAACCCACGCGGACACGGGGAGAACATGCAAACTCCGCACAGAAAGGCCCTCGCCGGCCACAGGGCTCGAACCCGGACCTTCTTGCTGTGAGGCGACAGCGCTAACCACTACACCACCGTGCCGCCCTCTGTC
This sequence comes from Neoarius graeffei, assembly GCF_027579695.1. Lineage (NCBI taxonomy): Eukaryota > Metazoa > Chordata > Actinopteri > Siluriformes > Ariidae > Neoarius > Neoarius graeffei. Next base: position 56,254,946 of record NC_083570.1, on the reverse strand, counting down.
TAGTCATGTTGTCATAAAATATATTGTATTTTATGCCAAAGAATACATCCAATGGTGGAATGGCACTTTAATGTGAACGTTTACTGAAGCTCTTGTCCTGTGTATGAATGATTTGATGCGTTGCGCCACTGCAACATGGCAGGTGTACACATGTTCCTATTAAAGTGGCCGGTGAATGTACACTACTGTTCAAAAGTTTGGGGTCACCCAGACAATTTTGTGTTTTCCATGAAAAGTCACACTTTTATTTACCACCATAAGTTGTAAAATGAATAGAAAATATAGTCAAGACATTTTTCTGGCCATTTTGAGCATTTAATCGATCCCACAAATGTGATGCTCCAGAAACTCAATCTGCTCAAAGGAAGGTCAGTTTTATAGCTTCTCTAAAGAGCTCAACTGTTTTCAGCTGTGCTAACATGATTGTACAAGGGTTTTCTAATCCTCCATTAGCCTTCTGAGGCAATGAGCAAACACATTGTACCATTAGAACACTGGAGTGAGAGTTGCTGGAAATGGGCCTCTATACACCTATGGAGATATTGCACCAAAAACCAGCAGCTAGAATAGTCATTTACCACATTAGCAATGTATAGAGTGGATTTCTGATTAGTTTAAAGTGATCTTCATTGAAAAGAACAGTGCTTTTCTTTCAAAAATAAGGACATTTCAAAGTGACCCCAAACTTTTGAACAGTAGTGTATATGATAAACCTTTCTTTCTTCCCTTACCATTTTTCTTTAGGAAATGTAGCGCATCGTTGTATCCTTCCTGGCACACTATCTCCAGCACCTGATTTAAGAAAGAAGAAAAAAAAAAAAAAGATTTGTAAAGCTGAAACGTGCACAGTTTCAGGACAGTTTACGGTTTTGTTTTGTATGTGTAAATGGAGCATCAGTATTAAAGCTGAAACAGGACCAGAGTGCATGTGCGCGTGTGTGTTGGTTTACTGACCTGTGGATCTGGAGGGAACAGCGCTCTGGAGCACCTATACAGGTTGGCGAGCGTGAGCTGTATTGACGTGTTGCTAAATCGGAGTTCGTGCAGGTTGGTGGAGCTGTAATCTCGGGGGCAGATATCACTCTCCCCTGAGAATGGAGATACCGTGATGGTGTTCTTGAGCTCATATTGCGGCAAATTATCACTGAGCCCTCCATCCACATACCGCTGGGGGCACATCAAGACAGAAATCAGGGTTCGTACACATTTTAACCAACAAACTTCCATGACTTTTCCATGAGTTGGCCACAAGTTTCCATGACTACGCATAACCTCTAAAATGTCAATATTAGGTGTGCTGTATGTATACTTTTGACCCTGTGTTGATTTCAGAAAACCCAAAGAAAATTAAAACTTGTGCACCAAATTCTAGTGTTGTTTTTTTTTAAATTAAAGATGTATGCTGTACATTCTGCCACAGAAAAAGAAGAGTTCAAAGAAATGACTGAAAGCCCAAATATCGCCATGACATTCATATCCAAGAGGACATTCATGTCACTGTATGTAAACTTCTGACCACAACTGTATATATATATATATATATATATATATATATATATATATATATATATATATATATATTATATATATGCCAAATATTATGTAAACCATAGTTAGTACAAAGTGTTTAATAGAAGCGACGATGCAACCAAAACGTGCACACCCTTAGAACAAAATTAAAAGGAATTTTCCACGTTATAACTATTTAAGTTTATTTATTCAGTAACAGGGCGGCACGGTGGTGTAGTGGTTAGCGCTGTCGCCTCACAGCAAGAAGGTCCGGGTTCGAGCCCCGTGGCTGGCGAGGGCCTTTCTGTGTGGAGTTTGCATGTTCTCCCCGTGTCCGCGTGGGTTTCCTCCGGGTGCTCCGGTTTCCCCCACAGTCCAAAGACATGCAGGTTAGGTTAACTGGTGACTCTAAATTGACCGTAGGTGTGAATGTGAGTGTGAATGGTTGTCTGTGTCTGTCAGCCCTGTGATGACCTGGCGACTTGTCCAGGGTGTACCCCGCCTTTCGCCCGTAGTCAGCTGGGATAGGCTCCAGCTTGCCTGCGACCCTGTAGAACAGGATAAAGCGGCTAGAGATAATGAGATGAGACGAGACAAATTTCCAGGTCCAATTCCTTCTTTTTAAAATACATTTAGGAGCTTTAAAATGTAAGAATTTTCCCTCATGAAAATGATAAAAACTTGCGAGGATGGACTGGGGTCATCCAATAGTCTATTTCTAGGTACAAAAAAAGAACAGGCATGTTCGTACAAAAAGAGCATGGCCTTTGTGATACTTGGCAGCGCGTGTATACACACTCAACACTGAAATGCTTCTGGCACAGTTCTGGCACAAACACACACGCACCATGCTTCACTCAAAAGCACACGTGACAACAGATGTCACTTTTTGTCCCCCAACAAGATATAAACACAGTATAAGCAAAACAGAAACGTCTATTTTCAGCACGCACAGTTGCAACATCAAAACATTGTTCCCTCGAGTGAAATTCTTCCCACATCCAGTGACTCATATGTAACGCAATCCTGTATCGTGACATTGTGGGTGTTGTGTGTGCTGAAGGCTGATAAAAACGTTTACCAAATCCACCCTGAATGATGTGAATATTCTTTATACAGCCATAATTAACACATCGTGAGCTTTAATGGCATCTAGGATTCATTTCAGAATGAAGTTTCAACTTCTGTCAACAACACGCACTGCTCTATTTTCACTTTGGTTAATGGTTTCCTGCCCACAGTGCCGTTCAACTACTTGCCGATACTGTTGCCGGAAGGAATTACCTCTTCTTCATCTCTACCTGCCTGAACAGAGTGATGTAGCAGAGCTTTAAGTATTTGGTCTGTCTAGCTGGATTACCTCCTCATCGGTATACTCTGCTTAAACAGATAAAAAAAGTTCTAACACTTCAACATCTGTGCTAATACTGTCAACACTATAGTGCTTGCCATCTTAAAGACCGCTATGCCGCTGAGCTCGGTCAACAGCGACACGGTATTCTGGATTTCCACAGTGAACAGCGTCGGAAAATGGTTTGTTTTTAGGAGCCAATGATGAAACCTGACCATTTTCCTTTATGTTTAAGATTGCTGAAATTAAACCGCTTAGTATACTGTACACTGCAAAAAAATGGCCTTTCAAAAATAAGAAGTAAAAGATTAAAACAAAGCATATTTGCTTGAATCAGGTGAAAAAAATCTGCCAATGGAACTAGTCAAATTTGACTTGGTAAGATTTCTTAAAGTAAGATGAAAAATCTAACCTGTTTTTAGATGAAATAATTCCAAAATAAGATTGAGGAACTTATTATGCGAGATCTGATTAACTCAAAATAATCAAAATAGTTCTTATAACAAGATCGTACTTCTTACATTTAGCCAGTCAAGTCATTTTTATTTATTTCATTTTAAGGGTATTTCACTTAAATTCATGACAAAGTCTTAGCAGTAAAAACTGAATTTAAGATAAATATACTAATATTAGGATTGTTCAATTCTACAACTAAGCATTGCTACCTTAAAAAATTCTCCTTTTGTGACCTGTAATTAGTAAAATACTCTAGATATGAGACCAGAGACTATCTTGAATCAAGTTGACGACACGTGTAGCATTGCAACAAGTTTATTTTTTTTTTTTCCCATTTCAACATTCAAACATTAAAGCTAGCCGCACACTACGCTGATTTTCAGCGTACCGAGCCAACTGAAGTCGCGAGTCAGGCGTAAAGACTAGTTTTCGATGGTACCGACTCATCTCACAGCCGATTCGAAAAACTAATCGGGAGCCAGACTGATCGGCGAGAGTCGCTAGCAATAGCCAATCATATCTTTCGCATATAACACGTGACATCATTAAACACAATTTCTAGCGCGAGAAATGCGTGTTGGTAGCACCTAATGCAGGTATATACTGTAATTCCATAGACTGAAGCTTTATCCATAGACACAGTGGGCTGGAAAGCCACTCTGCTCAAGTTGCGTGGCTGAATTCCAAATCGCTTTAACTCCCCTATATAAGTGCACTATTTAAGGTTGGGAATAATAGCTCATGCAGCCTAGATAGTGCGCTACATATTCCATGTTGTGTCATTTGTAATTCAGCCTGTAGCATCTTCAAGTGTTGGATTTAACAGTAACTATATCCAATAGCCAATCACAAAGCTATTAAGTTGTCACGTGATATTTAGCAGAATGTTTGTTATGATGCTTAGTTCGCATAATCTCGTTTGGTGTCGCTTCAATCGCGACTGCACTCGTCAACAGTCGTGAGTTAGTCGGGGATATGTGCGTGCCCTGTCGGGAGTCGGCTCTGAAATGGGTCGGTTCGGTACCGCGTGGATTGGCGTAGTGTGCGGCTAGCTTAAAACATCTCTTAAGATTCCACTTCCCCAGGACCTCAGGCACCAAAATAAATAAATAAATAAATAAATAAATAAATAAATAAATAGTCTATGCATTTTGACTTACAGTGCTTACACAGCGCCAAAGCAACAGTGCATTTTGGGGGCACTGACTATTCATGTGTACGAGGGGTTTACAAGATCAGGCACAAAAAAAAAAACACTGAACTTAACTCACAGCATTCCAAAAAGCCCTCACTAAAACACCCTCCACTCACTCCTAGCCTTTTTGAAGGCACTTGTCTGGTCTCGAGTCTGTACAGCATCTACAGGGAGTGCAGAATTATTAGGCAAATGAGTATGTTGACCACATTACCCTCTCTATGCATGTTGGCCTACTCCAAGCTGCATAGGCTTGAAAGCCTCCTACCAATTAAGCATATCAGGTGATGTGCATCTCTGTAATGAAAAGGGGTGTGGTCTAATGACATCAACACCCTATATCAGGTGTGCAAAATTATTAGGCAACTTCCTTTCCTTTGGCAAAATGGGTCAGAAGAGGGATTTGACGGACTCAGAAAAGTCAAAAATAGTGACATATATTGCAAAGGGATGGAGCACTCTTAAAATTGCCCAGCTTTTGAAGCATTACCATCGAACAATCAAGCGCTTCATTCAAAATAGTCAACAGGGTCGCAAGAAGCGCGTTGAAAAAAAAAGGCGCAAACTAACTGCCCGTGAACTGAGGAAAGTCAAGCGTGAAGCTGCCAAGATGCCACTCGCCACCAGTTTTGCCATATTTCAGAGCTGCAACATCACTGGAGTGTCAAAAAGCACAAGGTGTGCAATACTCAGGGACACGGCCAAGGTAACAAAGGCTGAAAAACGACCACCACTGAACAAGACACACAAGATGAAACGTCAAGACTGGGCCAAGAAGTATCACAAGACTGATTTTTCTAAGGTCTTATGGACAGATGAAATGAGAGTGAGTCTTGATGGGCCAGATGGATGGGCTCGTGGCTGGATCAGCAAAGGGCAGAGAGCTCCAGTCCGACTCAGACGCCAGCAAGGTGGAGGTGGGGTACTGGTATGGGCTGGTGTCATCAAAGATGAGCTTGTGGGACCTTTTCGGGTTGAGGATGGCGTCAAGCTCAACTCCCAGTCCTATTGTCAGTTTTTGGAAGACACCTTCTTCAAGCAGTGGTACAGGAAGAAGTCAGCATCCTTCAAGAAAAACATGATTTTCATGCAGGACAATGCTCCATCACATGCATCCAAGTACTCCACAGCATGGCTGGCCAGAAAGGGTCTAAAGGAAGAAAGATTAATGACGTGGCCTCCTTGTTCACCTGATCTGAACCCCATAGAAAACCTGTGGTCCCTCATCAAATGTGAGATCTACAAGGAGGGGAAACAGTACACATCTCTGAACAGTGTCTGGGAGGCTGTGGTTGCTGCTGCACGCAATGTTGATCGCAAACAGATCAAAACACTGACCGAATCCATGGATGGCAGGCTTTTAAGTGTCCTTGTAAAGAAAGGCGGCTATATTAGTCACTGATTTGTTTTTTTTTTTTTTTTTGAATGCCAGCAATGTATATTAGTGAATGTTGAGTTGTTATATTGGTTTCCCTGGTGAAAATAAATGAGTGAAATGGGTATATGTTTGTTTTTTGTTAAGTTGCCTAATAATTATGCATAGTTATAGTCACCTGCACACACAGATATCCTCCTAAGATAGCTAAAACTAAGAAAGCCCTACTCCAACTTCCAAAAATACTCAGCTTTGATATTTATGAGTCTTTTGGGTTCATCAAGAACATAGTTGTTTTTCAATAATAAAACTAATCCTCAAAAATACAACTTGCCTAATAATTCTGCACTCCCTGTAGAAGGAGCTCACTCTGAATGACTGAGAAAACAGTCGCAGTAAACGTAGGATCTGTAAGGTGGAGTTGAATTGTAATGAAAGATTCAAAGATTTCAGTAAAGTTCATTTATTCCCAAAACAAGCATACTTTTTTTTTCTTGAAACAAGATGAACCGCATTTGACAAATGTCCAAAATGTACTTACTTGTTTTTAAAAAAAAACTTGTTTTATTTTCAAAGGTGCTCCAAATAAGACTTTTTCAAGACATTTTGTCTATACAAGATTTTCAAGATGGACTGTCTAAAAACTAGCCTTTCTAGCTAAATGAGGTTTTGCTTGTTGGGCAATTATGTCTTATAATAAGGGTGGCTAGATGTTCTGACTTGAAAATAGACAAATAAACTTCCTAAGATTTTTATTTTTTGCAGTGTATACTAGCAAAGTCCACAATCACAATGAAGATCACAAATACTGTCAAGATAAACTTATTTAAATGTGTTTCCTTTCTTAGGTTCAAGTGCATCTGATTACACTCTACCAGGAACAGATAGTGCCTAATCCTGGGATCAGACTACACCAGTGTTTCTCAAACTTTCAGACCAAGGACCACTTTGTCCCCCAAAAAAAAAAAAAAAAAAATTCAGGGACCACCTGTCAACACCCGCCCCACCCCACAACACACACAGACCATACAGAGATGTGTACTATTAGGTGTTTTTAATTGAAAAAATTATCGTTAACTAAGGGCCCATTTACACGAGGACGCTGTCGGGTAAAAACGACTAAATATTTTATCGGAAGTGCCTTTCGTCTACACGGGGACGGCGTTTACGAGGCTGAAAAACAGAAAAAATTGAAAATGCCTTCCAGAGTGGATAAGTTAAAAACAGCCCCCGTTGCATATCCGTCTAAACTACCCAATACGCGAAACTCTGCGCGGATCTGCTCACGTCAGGTACGCGTTTACGTCATACATATGTCATACATATGTCATATACTGTACATGCCAGCTCGGGAAGTAAGAAAGTAAGTAAAAAAGTAAGAGCATGTCTGATTACATCGATCCAACGGACCTTCAAGCTGCTCTGGCAGCTTTAATAAACGTCCAGGAGTCCTTCGAACATCTATACCGAATCTGCACATATACCGTTAATGAACAGAGGCAGGTATAGTATGCTCTTACTTTTTTACTTACCATAGCCAGAGTAGTCAAAGTTTTCGCGACGCAGATGTGCAGATCAGACAAGACGGAAGACGTTGCGCATGCGTGCAGACATAGCGGAGGTCTTTCACAGCACCACCTAGCCGCCTGGCATGCACATCCAATTGAATTCCACACATTTATGCGTCACCGTATAGACGCAGATTTCCTCCTTGAAAACGGTCGTGTAGACGCGGAAAAAAGTGAGAACGAAAACGAACTTTTGCATTTTTGTGTTTCAGACCGTCCCCGTGTAAAGTGGGCCTAAATACATTAAAGGCCTATCCATTCCGTATCCTCCGTGGTTTTTAAAGCCAAAAGTATGGAGGTTTAAAATTCGGCAAACAGTTAATCAGAACATTTCATATCAATAGTTCAAAATTGTTCAAAATTAGGAGGAACATGAATGAACTGAAATGAACAAAAATTTTAGATTTAACAGATTACGCTTACTTGTCTTCTGCTCAAAACTGACTCTTTTTTCTTAATGGGAGGAGTGGTGCTGATGCATACTAAGCATCAATGATTTAATATCTGGTTCCAAGCTGGACAGCTTTAATCTGAGATTGGGGGCCACATTGACTTGGTTTTGATTTTTAGTTTTCAACCCAACCAGTGCTGAAAACCCAACCTCTTGTTCTTCCTGTGTTGGGGACTCCGTGCTAACGGGAATCTTCTTTTCTTTGCATTTTCTCCTTATTGATGCTTGTGTCGGTAGTGTCAGGTTTTTTCCTCTTAACTGAACCTGTCAGTCACTTCTCCATCCTTGTTTCACTTTCAGCAAATTAAAAAAAAATCGCCACGAACACGAGCTAGTTAGGATTAGCCTATTATATGTTGAGAATTTTGGTTTGCTTGTTTTCAGGTCTGCCTGCCTGTGAGGCAGAGATTTGTGAGGTGACTGTTGCCTAGAGACGAGAGGCGGAATAAGAGCACGTGCACACTACAAGTTTTATGTGGTGCAAATTCAGATGCAGAACGCTTTTTAAATAATAATAATAATGATGAAATTACAGGCCCGTTTGATTGCCGTTAAAAACAAGATTGGATAAATTTAAATTTCTAATAATGTTACAAAGCATACGCTAGCTTATCTTGAAAACGCTGACTACATTTGTAGACCACCTCGCGGACCACTTGAGGTCTCTCACGGACACACTTTGCGAAACACTGGACTACACTATATTGACTATTTTTGTCTTTCGTGATCTTTTTGCCACCATGTCAGATTAGGCGATCGTAGTGCCATAAAATTTTGCCATGTCTTGGCTGAGAGACTGGCAGCACTACAAGTTTGACCCTGACCAATCATCGTTCATGTCCTTGCGTGTCATCGGGGAAAACCGTCAAGAAATTTTCAATCACGGCTACGGAATGAACATCAAAAAACACATTGCAGGAGTTGTCAAACTAGACGAGGGTATTAAAAAAAAAAAATCTGATATGCTAGGATTTTCGTCCAGGTGTCATGGGATGTCCTAGATCGGCGTTTCTCAATCTATGAGGCATGGACCGGTACCGATCCGTGAGAAGATTACCGTCGGTCCGCAAGCCTGCCTCTGCACTAGTAGTCAGTATTATAATTTCAAACTACTGGTCACTGTCAATCAGATTATCTAGAAGAGCGATTGGCTGGCTCTGCTCTCAGTGCTTTCGTCACTGTGTGCCACGTAGCGCAAGTCCCGCCCCCCCATTCTAGAATGTTAAGCGTTCCCGCCCGCGCGAGGTTGCACACTTGCACTTATTCATTCATTCTGTCCCAAGTCCAGTCAGTCATTCGCGCACACACACACTTTATAAGAGCGATATCATGGCATGTTCAAAGCAAGCTACTCTCGACTCTTTCTTTGGAAAGCGCCCATCTGACAGTGCAGATACACAACATGAGCCAGAGGCAAAAAAATATCGCCCGTTCACTCGCAATTACGACCCTTCATACATGCAATTCGGCTTTATTTCAAGTGATAGTTGTCCCCCGAAACCAATCTGTGTTATCTGCCAAACCATGCTAAGCAACGAAGCCATCCAAATTACGCCGGCATTTGGAAACTAAACATTCGCATCTCGAGGAGAAATCAGAGGATTTTTTCAGAAGAAAACGTGATGAATTGGCCACCCAAACTAAAGTGCTGAAAAGTAATTTGACCGAGAATGAAAAGCTAACAAAGGCATCATACATGATTTCACACCACATTTCCAAATGTCAGGCACCCTTCACAATTGGGGAGATGCCTTCGATTGTTACTGCTTGTAGTGAGGTGTTGGGTCTGGCTGCTGCAGCCAAAGTAAAAGAGATTCCTCTGTCAAATGACATGGTCTGTCGTCGAATTGATGATATGGCGGCAGACATCGAAATGCAAATTTTAGAAAGGGCGAAGTCATCTGACTGGTTTGCCATTCAATTGGATGAGACTATGGATCTCTCTAACTTGGCTATGCTTCTGGTCTACATCAGATATGCTCATGAGGGCCGGTTTCATGAGGATTTTTTGTTTTGTAAGGTGCTTCCAGGGACCACAACCGCTGGAGAAATATTCCGTATGCTTGATGGGTACATCTCTGGGCATGGGTTGATATGGGGGCGTTGCGTCGGTGTCTGCACAGATGGGGCAGCGGCTATGACCGGCAGGCACAACGGAGTTGTTGCTCGGGTAAAAGCCGTTTCACCATCAGTGCAGGGAACGCACAGTGTTATTCATCGAGAGGTACTTGCCTCTAAATGCCTGTCCACAGAGCTTCATCAAGTTTTAAATCAAGTGGTCAAAATGGTGAACTTCATTAAGGCCAATCCGACAAATTCCCGTCTATTTACAGCTCTGTGTGATGAGATGGGTGCAGATCATGTTCATCTGCTCTTGCACTCTGAGGTTCGTTGGCTGTCACGGGATAAAATGGTGAACAGAGTGTACGAGTTGAGGCATTCTTGACAAATAAACAGTCCAATCTTGCCGATCACCTGCGAGATCAGTCTTGGCTTATAAAGGTAGCTTATCTTTGACATCCTGGACCATTTAAATATGCTAAACCTGTCGATCCAAGGCCAAGCGTGTGACATTTTTCAAGTCAATGATATAATCATGGCTTTCAAAAAGAAGTTCTCAGTCTGGACCAACAGAATTAATAGAGGTGTGTTTGACATGCTCGGCTGTCTGTCGTCTCTGGCTGATGAAGGTGTGGATTTGGGGCAGGTGCCGGCAATGATCGTGCAGCACCTTACCGAAACACTGCGTCATTTTGATTCATACTTCCCCTCAAAATCCCAGCTCACGGAAAAGCAATGGGTAAGAGATCCGTTCACCAACCCAGAAACGAGCGCTCTGCCACCTGTGGTGCAGGATAAACTTCTGGAGCTTTCGTGCGATGCTGGTCTGCAGTCGAGATTTGGTCGACTTTCTGTGTCTGAATTCTGGCTGTCCTGCTGCGATGAATATCCCCAGCTGAGTGAGATGGCAGTGAAAACACTGATGCCTTTCCATTCAGCATACCTCTGCGAGACCGCATTTTCACATTTGACAGCCACAAAGACAAAATACCGAAACAGGCTCAACTCAGAAAACACGCTCCGAGTGGCCTTGTCACCCTGTCTTCCTCGTTTCGACCTGTTAGTCCCTTCTTCATACTGGGACTGTGTAATCAGTCAGTATTAGGGCTACAGTGGCTCTTTAGGTTTCTCGGTTTGAGGTCCCATGTTTCTGATAGACCTTTTTATACACTACCGTTCAAAAGTTTGGGGTCACCCAGACAATTTTGTGTTTTCCATGAAAAGTCACACTTTTATTTACCACCATATGTTGTAAAATGAATAGAAAATATAGTCAAGACATTTTTCTGGCCATTTTGAGCATTTAATCGACCCCACAAATGTGAAGCTCCAGAAACTCAATCTGCTCAAAGGAAGGTCAGTTTTATAGCTTCTCTAAAGAGCTCAACTGTTTTCAGCTGTGCTAACATGATTGTACAAGGGTTTTCTAATCCTCCATTAGCCTTCTGAGGCAATGAGCAAACACATTGTACCATTAGAACACTGGAGTGAGAGTTGCTGGAAATGGGCCTCTATACACCTATGGAGATATTGCACCAAAAACCAGCAGCTAGAATAGTCATTTACCACATTAGCAATGTATAGAGTGCATTTCTGATTAGTTTAAAGTGATCTTCATTGAAAAGAACAGTGCTTTTCTTTCAAAAATAAGGACATTTCAAAGTGACCCCAAACTTTTGAACGGTAGAGTAAGTGTGTGTATGTTATTGAGGCACTGTTTGGCAGTGCTTCAAGTTCAAAGGTGTAGTTAAAAAAATAAATAAATAAATAAATAAATAAATCTAAAACACAAAAGTTAAAAAATAAATAAATAAATCTTGGTTTAATGGTTCTTATGCAATAATAATAATAATAATAATAATATCAAATTATTGGGCCTACATATCAGTATATTTATGTAATTTGGCAATAATCTCAAAGCCAAAGCACTTCTGTTAGTTTCCCTTGTTTAATAATAGTTTAGGCCTAAGCAATAATAATAATAATTATTATTATTATAATGGGCCTACTATTAATAATAATAATAATAATAATAATAATAATTATTATTATTATTATTATTATAATAATGGCATATCTTTGGACAGTTACTGGTCATTTGGCAATTTTCTATAATTCTGCCAATGCACTCCTGTTAGGTCTTATTTAGCCAAAGTATTGTTATGTGGGTATAAGCCTGCTACTTGTAACAAGTACTACTAACAAAAAAAAAAAAATAAATAATAATAATAATAAATGTATGTATGTATGTATGTATGTAGGCGCACACAATGTGTGTGTGTGTGTGGGGGGGGGGGGGGGGGGGGGGTAGGGATGGGAATCTTCATAATCAAAGCGATACGATACGCATCTCGATACACTGCCAACGATTCGATACATTCAAGATTAATGAAATTGCCAGTGCTAAGATGCGATACGATTCTCCCGCATGCTGCGATACGGTGCGATACAGTACGATTTAATTCTAATACAATGCGGTCCAGTGCGATACGATGCGATTCGATACGATGCAATGCAGAAGAAAAGTGCACCATGGAATACAGAGTAGTTCAAGTTATGGCACTTGAAGCATTAAAGCTGTGCCTTTTATTTTGAAACACAAGAAGTACAACATAAAGTGCTTACAGGTCTCTCTGGAACGGCAGAGTTTACATATGGCCGTTGTCTTGTCCAGCTCTCCCCCTCGCTTGTAGAACCCGAAATCTTTCCATACGTTAGACTTGAAACCCACCACCGAATGAACAATGTTTTGTCTTCCTCCATGTTAACCGCTATCTGGCTGACTTTCCGCCTCTATCCTACTCGAAAGCTAGGTTGGACCCGCCTATTCGCGCGAGACTTGAGCCGAGACTTGAGTAGGAGAGAGATAGAGAGATGAAACCCAGAAATACCAGACCCTTTTCTAAACTGTTATGTTATAATTTATTCATTATATGTATTAAATTAAGATATTAATCGGTTTATATCGATGCAGACAGTTTAGATACGATGCATCTCGAGTTTATGTGCGGTTTTTTCCGATGCGACGTTTGCAAATCGATGCAACTGCATCTTAACAGGTCGTATCGATTTTCCGATGTGCATCGGTGAATCTTCCCAAGCCTAGGAGGGGGTGTTCAGGGGGGCGCACAGAGGCGTAGGTCTATGCAGGGCCTTGCAGCACCAAGGCCTAACATTACTGGGCCCCAGAGCAAAGAAGTTTGAGAAACCCTGTCCTAGATGACATGTCACAGTCCTTCGATTAGGTCACACTGTGAGGCCCGTCTGCCGTTCCTGATATTCCTATTGCTGCCCGACACTGGAAATTTGCGTTTCAAAATCGGGCTGAATTTGTGTAGTGACACATCTAACATACACATTTCTATGACAAAACATGAAGAATAAATGTAGTACTCACCACTCCCTGAAGGGTAGGAGGTATAATGCCAGAGTACACAGGAATAAAGGAACTGCACACACACGCCTGCTCAAACACACAAACACACACAAACTGTAAAACCTGAAGTTGCATTTGCTACTGTATATTTGTTGCTTTTTTAAATAACATTTGTGCAAATAGAAAACAAATAAGTTTAAGTATGTCTTCAGGCAGCACGGTGGTGTAGTGGTTAGCGCTGTCGCCTCACAGCAAGAAGGTCCGGGTTCGAGCCCCGTGGCCGGCGAGGGCCTTTCTGTGCGGAGTTTGCATGTTCTCCCCGTGTCCGCGTGGGTTTCCTCCGGGTGCTCCGGTTTCCCCCACAGTCCAAAGACATGCAGGTTAGGTTAACTGGTGACTCTAAATTGAGCGTAGGTGTGAATGTGAGTGTGAATGGTTGTCTGTGTCTATGTGTCAGCCCTGTGATGACCTGGCGACTTGTCCAGGGTGTACCCCGCCTTTCGCCCGTAGTCAGCTGGGATAGGCTCCAGCTTGCCTGCGACCCTGTAGAACAGGATAAAGCGGCTAGAGATAATGAGATGAGATGAAGTATTTGAACAAGTTTTCACTAAAAATGCAGATAACATACTGTAATTCTGAAGGTGTTGCACACGATCTCTTCTGGTCATATTATTATGGTCCAAGGGTTGCCAAGGATACTGAAGGTATCACACTTTTTCTATATTTCGCAGGTCCTTTTCCTGATGCTTTAACATCACTGATACAGATTTGCCAAAATTATCTGAAATGATTTAGACTCATTTTGCTACTTTTCAGCCCACAGTAACATGGACTTTATAGGACACGGTCGATCCCGGTGAGGTCACGGCACATGTGACCTGACTCTTAAAGAAATACCAAACCTATGAAGTGTCTAGCAACTCAGTTTTGCAATATTTATCTCAGGTTACTACTTTAAAAAAAAAAAAAAAAAAAAAAAAAATCATTAATTCATTGTGTTTTCTGGCTGATAGCTCTCATAGCAGAAACATGTTGATGATATAAATTTCTTGTGCTCACCACAAAAAGTGACAATTATAAAGCACACCTGCCCAGAAATGCAAAATCAGACTTTTTCTAAAACTGATTTTGTACATGATGTGTGCGATTCTTACTTGCATCAGGTCCTCATTGCTGGTGAAGTGAGACACCAGGACATTCTCCCCATCTGTGACCCGAGTGAGAGAGATGCTCAGTCGGCCTGTGGCCTTGGTGTACGCATCATGTGGCAGTAGCGGAGATATCACGCTCCGTACTAACTTCACCAGGTTACAGGAAGGATGCATTGGTCCCAGAAACCGCTTCCTCGCTTCCTTTGCAACAGTGAGGTATCCGTTGCATAGCTCTCCTGGAAAAGCATGAAGGCGTGCAAAGACAAGGTTGAGTTAAGAACAGAGATTATGCATTATTCCAGTGAAGAGCAGCAGGCGAGATGTTATCAAATACATGATTGATTTTTAAAGGAATCAGTCTGCAGTATTGCTCAGCACATCCACTGGTCTCTTTGCTTTTTATCATGAGAATTATGAAGCCTTCATTACTTAGAAAAGACAGCAGCTACAACATCTTAATTTCTGGGAAAAAAAAAAAAACAACCCTCTCCGTTTTCTTTTTCTGCTTCCAGACCATCTGCATCAAGTGCGTTTAAAAAGTTCACAATGTCAGGGGCGTTGTGGCTCAGGTGGATAAGGCGCCATACCATAAATCCGGGGACCCGGGTTCGATTCTGGCCCAGGGTCATTTCCTGATCCCTCCCCATCTCTCTCTCCCACTCATTTCCTGTCTCTTCACTGTCCTGTCCGATAAAGGTGAAAAAAAGCCTAAAAAATTCTTTAAAAAAAAGTTCACAATGCAGCAGGAAAAAAACAAACAAAAAACACACAGCTAGCTAATTGATGCTATGACCTATGCTGTTCTTAGAGAAAATGGGTTCCTCAGGGTTTCAAAGAGACTTCGAATCATTTCTGAAAGGGGTTTTACATAGAAACTTGAAGTGTCCTGACAAGCCCGAGAACTCCTACAACTTCTAGACCTGACCTAGAGATAATCCAGTAGATTCAAAAACTAAGAGATCATACCTGCAGTTATCTAAAGGCTAGCTTTAGGACCAAAAAAAAAAAAAAGTTTCATAATATGTTGTTTAATTACAATGTCATTAATACGTAATTACTCCAGTATTGCACTGACACTCGGACTTGTAAAACTAGATTCACTTTACCAGTGTTAATACTTAGTATTGCACCAACACTTTCACATTTACTCCAAGGACTTGTGTATATAAGGCGATACTTATATTATCTCCTAGACTATATAACATGTTTATATCGCACTTTACTTTTTGGATTGATGCTGTAATCTGTGAATTTACCTCTGGGATTAATCTATCTAAAAACTGTTACACTGCATATTGCACTATATGTTGTACTGTATCTGCACACGTATATATGTGCATGTACAGTATATATTTTACTGCATATTTTAATATATGTGTATCTATGTGTATGTATATAGAGGATATTACACGGTTGCACGAAGATATGAGGCTTATCTTCGAGTGATGACTATATTCCATGAGTGAGTGACATGAATGAGTGAAATATTTTTCAACACGAGAAGATAAATTTGATCTCTTCACACCAGTGTGTAACGTTCATTGTGTACACACACACACCAAAAATAAAATAAATTACACGCAAGTTAATCAAAAGAATTTTAATTTTGAACCGGTTCACCATTTTGACAAAGCACGTCAAATCAGTGGGAAAACACTGGGAGCGACATCAGAATGAAATATCAGAACATACAGTATGTCACTCAGATCCGTGATGTATTTCGTATGAAAAACGTGAGTTTTTCAACACGACAAAATAAACTTCATATCTTCATGTTTATTGTTTACTATCCGGGTCGTGAAACTACCGCTTAAAAAATCACTGATGTCACTGTTTGCGCCGCCTAACGACATTACGTGACGTCCACCCACTTTCGCTAACTCCACCCAATGTGTCCACCCACTTCCAGCCAGCACGGTTCAGTGCGGTTGTAGTCGAAATGCAACTCCAACAGCCCCGCTCAGCTCGACTCAGCACGGCACGGCTCAGCCCGACTCAGCCGCGTTGGTAGTGGAAAAGCGGCAATAGAGTCACCAGTTAACCTAACCTGCATGTCTTTGGACTGTGGAGCACCCGGAGGAAACCCACACGGACAACATGCAAACTCTGCACAGAAAGGCCCTCACCGGACACGGGGCTTGAACCTGGACCTTCTTGCTGTGAAGCGACAGCGCTAACCACTACACCACCGTATCGCCCTATTTGGAAAGTTGTAAATTAAATTGTAATGACTGGCTATTGCTGATATGCGGTTTGATGTTGTGACATGTAAGTGAGTTTAGCAAACAATTGATTTGATTGATGTAGATTTATGGTGGGTGGCACGGTGGTGTAGTGGTTAGCGCTGTCGCCTCACAGCAAGAAGGTCCTGGGTTCGAGCCCCGTGGCCGGCGAGGGCCTTTCTGTGCGGAGTTTGCATGTTCTCCCCGTGTCTGCGTGGGTTTCCTCCGGGTGCTCCGGTTTCCCCCACAGTCCAAAGACATGCAGGTTAGGTTAACTGGTGACTCTAAATTGACCGTAGGTGTGAATGTGAATGGTTGTCTGTGTGTCAGCCCTGTGATGACCTGGTGACTTGTCCAGGGTGTACCCCGCCTTTCGCCCGTAGTCAGCTGGGATAGGCTCCAGCTTGCCTGCGACCCTGTAGAACAGGATAAAGCGGCTACAGATAATGAGATGAGATGAGAACTAACACAAAGCCTTATATTTAAAAGCACTATGGAAGTAGTGGATTCTGAATTGTCAAAAAAAAAAAAGTCCTCTCCGAGAATCACTTCATTTGTTTCTCCCAGCCCTGCTTAAAGCTACACTTAATCTTCATTATCTTATATCAGATTACACAAAACTACCACACACACGTCAAAAAATTAGCTGAAATCTGTTCTTTAACTTGTCCTTCACTTAAACTAGTGCAAGAACCAGTTTGAATCAATTTGAATTTCGGACCCCTGTGACACAAACTTTGTTCCCTGATTGTAAAACAACCCGTAAATAAAAATGTTTTGAGAGATATTGACCACTGGGAGTGAAGAAGGGCTCCCCATCCTTACAAAAGCCAGTTTAAGCACTGGCGTGAGGAGGCTGCGCGTTAGAGACCGCTCTAATCTACCGGCGTGAGGAGGCTGTGCGTTAGAGACCGCTCTGATCTACCGGCGTGAGGAGGCTGTGCGTTAGAGACCGCTCTGATCTACCGGTGTGAGGAGGCTGTGCGTTAGAGACCGCTCTAATCTACCGGCGTGAGGAGGCTGCGCGTTAGAGACCGCTCTGATCTACCGGCGTGAGGAGGCTGCGCGTTAGAGACCGCTCTGATCTACCGGCGTGAGGAGGCTGTGCGTTAGAGACCGCTCTGATCTACCGGCGTGAGGAGGCTGTGCGTTAGAGACCGCTCTAATCTACCGGCGTGAGGAGTCTGTGCGTTAGAGACCGCTTTAATCTACCGGCGTGAGGAGGCTGTGCGTTAGAGACCGCTTTAATCTACCGGCGTGAGGAGGCTGTGCGTTAGAGACCGCTCTGATGTACCGGCGTGAGGAGGCTGCGCGTTAGAGACCGCTTTAATCTACCGGCGTGAGGAGGCTGCGCGTTAGAGACCGCTTTAATCTACGGGCGTGAGGAGGCTGTGCGTTAGAGACCGCTCTAATCTACCGGCGTGAGGAGGCTGCGCGTTAGAGACCGCTTTAATCTACCGGCGTGAGGAGGCTGTGCGTTAGAGACCGCTTTAATCTACCGGCGTGAGGAGGCTGTGCGTTAGAGACCGCTCTGATGTACCGGCGTGAGGAGGCTGCGCGTTAGAGACCGCTTTAATCTACCGGCGTGAGGAGGCTGTGCGTTAGAGACCGCTTTAATCTACGGGCGTGAGGAGGCTGTGCGTTAGAGACCGCTCTAATCTACCGGCGTGAGGAGGCTGCGCGTTAGAGACCGCTTTAATCTACCGGCGTGAGGAGGCTGCGCGTTAGAGACCGCTCTGATCTACCGGCGTGAGGAGGCTGTGCGTTAGAGACCGCTCTAATCTACCGGCGTGAGGAGGCTGCGCGTTAGAGACCGCTCTGATCTACCGGCGTGAGGAGGCTGTGCGTTAGAGACCGCTCTAATCTACCGGCGTGAGGAGGCTGCGCGTTAGAGACCGCTTTAATCTACCGGCGTGAGGAGGCTGTGCGTTAGAGACCGCTTTAATCTACCGGCGTGAGGAGGCTGTGCGTTAGAGACCGCTCTGATCTACCGGCGTGAGGAGGCTGTGCGTTAGAGACCGCTCTGATCTACCGGCGTGAGGAGGCTGTGCGTTAGAGACCGCTCTAATCTACCGGCGTGAGGAGGCTGCGCGTTAGAGACCGCTCTGATCTACCGGCGTGAGGAGGCTGTGCGTTAGAGACCGCTCTGATCTACCGGCGTGAGGAGGCTGTGCGTTAGAGACCGCTCTAATCTACCGGCGTGAGGAGGCTGCGCGTTAGAGACCGCTCTGATCTACCGGCGTGAGGAGGCTGTGCGTTAGAGACCGCTCTGATCTACCGGCGTGAGGAGGCTGCGCGTTAGAGACCGCTTTAATCTACCGGCGTGAGGAGGCTGTGCGTTAGAGACCGCTTTAATCTACCGGCGTGAGGAGGCTGTGCGTTAGAGACCGCTCTGATCTACCGGCGTGAGGAGGCTGTGCGTTAGAGACCGCTTTAATCTACCGGCGTGAGGAGGCTGTGCGTTAGAGACCGCTCTAATCTACCGGCGTGAGGAGGCTGTGCGTTAGAGACCGCTCTGATCTACCGGCGTGAGGAGGCTGTGCGTTAGAGACCGCTCTAATCTACCGGCGTGAGGAGGCTGCGCGTTAGAGACCGCTCTGATCTACCGGCGTGAGGAGGCTGCGCGTTAGAGACCGCTCTGATCTACCGGCGTGAGGAGGCTGTGCGTTAGAGACCGCTCTGATCTACCGGCGTGAGGAGGCTGTGCGTTAGAGACCGCTCTAATCTACCGGCGTGAGGAGTCTGTGCGTTAGAGACCGCTTTAATCTACCGGCGTGAGGAGGCTGTGCGTTAGAGACCGCTTTAATCTACCGGCGTGAGGAGGCTGTGCGTTAGAGACCGCTCTGATGTACCGGCGTGAGGAGGCTGCGCGTTAGAGACCGCTTTAATCTACCGGCGTGAGGAGGCTGCGCGTTAGAGACCGCTTTAATCTACGGGCGTGAGGAGGCTGTGCGTTAGAGACCGCTCTAATCTACCGGCGTGAGGAGGCTGCGCGTTAGAGACCGCTTTAATCTACCGGCGTGAGGAGGCTGTGCGTTAGAGACCGCTTTAATCTACCGGCGTGAGGAGGCTGTGCGTTAGAGACCGCTCTGATGTACCGGCGTGAGGAGGCTGCGCGTTAGAGACCGCTTTAATCTACCGGCGTGAGGAGGCTGTGCGTTAGAGACCGCTTTAATCTACGGGCGTGAGGAGGCTGTGCGTTAGAGACCGCTCTAATCTACCGGCGTGAGGAGGCTGCGCGTTAGAGACCGCTTTAATCTACCGGCGTGAGGAGGCTGCGCGTTAGAGACCGCTCTGATCTACCGGCGTGAGGAGGCTGTGCGTTAGAGACCGCTCTAATCTACCGGCGTGAGGAGGCTGCGCGTTAGAGACCGCTCTGATCTACCGGCGTGAGGAGGCTGTGCGTTAGAGACCGCTCTAATCTACCGGCGTGAGGAGGCTGCGCGTTAGAGACCGCTTTAATCTACCGGCGTGAGGAGGCTGTGCGTTAGAGACCGCTTTAATCTACCGGCGTGAGGAGGCTGTGCGTTAGAGACCGCTCTGATCTACCGGCGTGAGGAGGCTGTGCGTTAGAGACCGCTCTGATCTACCGGCGTGAGGAGGCTGTGCGTTAGAGACCGCTCTAATCTACCGGCGTGAGGAGGCTGCGCGTTAGAGACCGCTCTGATCTACCGGCGTGA
The DNA here is from genome assembly GCF_027579695.1 of Neoarius graeffei. NCBI lineage: Eukaryota > Metazoa > Chordata > Actinopteri > Siluriformes > Ariidae > Neoarius > Neoarius graeffei. Next base: position 56,234,551 of record NC_083570.1, on the reverse strand, counting down.
GGAGGCTGTGCGTTAGAGACCGCTCTGATCTACCGGCGTGAGGAGGCTGTGCGTTAGAGACCGCTCTAATCTACCGGCGTGAGGAGGCTGCGCGTTAGAGACCGCTCTGATCTACCGGCGTGAGGAGGCTGTGCGTTAGAGACCGCTCTGATCTACCGGCGTGAGGAGGCTGCGCGTTAGAGACCGCTTTAATCTACCGGCGTGAGGAGGCTGTGCGTTAGAGACCGCTTTAATCTACCGGCGTGAGGAGGCTGTGCGTTAGAGACCGCTCTGATCTACCGGCGTGAGGAGGCTGTGCGTTAGAGACCGCTTTAATCTACCGGCGTGAGGAGGCTGTGCGTTAGAGACCGCTCTAATCTACCGGCGTGAGGAGGCTGTGCGTTAGAGACCGCTCTGATCTACCGGCGTGAGGAGGCTGTGCGTTAGAGACCGCTCTAATCTACCGGCGTGAGGAGGCTGCGCGTTAGAGACCGCTCTGATCTACCGGCGTGAGGAGGCTGCGCGTTAGAGACCGCTCTGATCTACCGGCGTGAGGAGGCTGTGCGTTAGAGACCGCTCTGATCTACCGGCGTGAGGAGGCTGTGCGTTAGAGACCGCTCTAATCTACCGGCGTGAGGAGTCTGTGCGTTAGAGACCGCTTTAATCTACCGGCGTGAGGAGGCTGTGCGTTAGAGACCGCTTTAATCTACCGGCGTGAGGAGGCTGTGCGTTAGAGACCGCTCTGATGTACCGGCGTGAGGAGGCTGCGCGTTAGAGACCGCTTTAATCTACCGGCGTGAGGAGGCTGCGCGTTAGAGACCGCTTTAATCTACGGGCGTGAGGAGGCTGTGCGTTAGAGACCGCTCTAATCTACCGGCGTGAGGAGGCTGCGCGTTAGAGACCGCTTTAATCTACCGGCGTGAGGAGGCTGTGCGTTAGAGACCGCTTTAATCTACCGGCGTGAGGAGGCTGTGCGTTAGAGACCGCTCTGATGTACCGGCGTGAGGAGGCTGCGCGTTAGAGACCGCTTTAATCTACCGGCGTGAGGAGGCTGTGCGTTAGAGACCGCTTTAATCTACGGGCGTGAGGAGGCTGTGCGTTAGAGACCGCTCTAATCTACCGGCGTGAGGAGGCTGCGCGTTAGAGACCGCTCTGATCTACCGGCGTGAGGAGGCTGCGCGTTAGAGACCGCTTTAATCTACGGGCGTGAGGAGGCTGCGCGTTACAGACCGCTCTAATCTACCGGCGTGAGGAGGCTGCGCGTTAGAGACCGCTTTAATCTACGGGCGTGAGGAGGCTGCGCGTTAGAGACCGCTTTAATCTACCGGCGTGAGGAGGCTGTGCGTTAGAGACCGCTCTAATCTACCGGCGTGAGGAGGCTGCGCGTTAGAGACCGCTTTAATCTACCGGCGTGAGGAGGCTGTGCGTTAGAGACCGCTTTAATCTACCGGCGTGAGGAGGCTGTGCGTTAGAGACCGCTTTAATCTACCGGCGTGAGGAGGCTGTGCGTTAGAGACCGCTTTAATCTACCGGCGTGAGGAGGCTGTGCGTTAGAGACCGCTCTAATCTACCGGCGTGAGGAGGCTGTGCGTTAGAGACCGCTTTAATCTACCGGCGTGAGGAGGCTGTGCGTTAGAGACCGCTCTAATCTACCGGCGTGAGGAGGCTGTGCGTTAGAGACCGCTCTAATCTACCGGCGTGAGGAGGCTGCGCGTTAGAGACCGCTTTAATCTACCGGCGTGAGGAGGCTGTGCGTTAGAGACCGCTTTAATCTACCGGCGTGAGGAGGCTGCGCGTTAGAGACCGCTTTAATCTACCGGCGTGAGGAGGCTGTGCGTTAGAGACCGCTCTGATCTACCGGCGTGAGGAGGCTGTGCGTTAGAGACCGCTCTGATCTACCGGCGTGAGGAGGCTGTGCGTTAGAGACCGCTTTAATCTACCGGCGTGAGGAGGCTGTGCGTTAGAGACCGCTTTAATCTACCGGCGTGAGGAGGCTGCGCGTTAGAGACCGCTTTAATCTACCGGCGTGAGGAGGCTGCGCGTTAGAGACCGCTTTAATCTACCGGCGTGAGGAGGCTGTGCGTTACAGACCGCTCTTATCTGGTCCAGGTGCTGTGAGAGGAGCGGTTTACCGAACTGAGTCCCGCAGACCACCGCTGCAGCGACTAAAGCTCCTGCAGAGGCTCCGTAGATCTGCTCGGCGTTCTCGAGGAGGAAAGGCGCTTGCTGCTGCAGACAGCTCGCCACTCCAACATGGTAAACCCCGAGGAAGCCACAACCGGAAAATGAAATGCTCCACGGCGAGTCCAGCGGAAACATGACGGACAGGATGCGGACAAGTCAAAGGGAAGTCAGTGCAAACTTCACTGCTCCATTTACCGGACACTCAGCTCGACCTGCCGGCCGGCCGCTTCCTCTCAGAGCGCCGCTGTTTACAGCCACAAACGCTTTTTGTTTTGTTTTTTGGTGACCGCCGACCACCAGAAATAAACACGTCACCCGGCTACCTCTCTCTCTCACTTCACTTCAGTAACTTAAAAACAAGAAAGTGTCGTAAACTTCCTCCTCTTGGTGCTCTGTGTGTTTTCACGACGTTTGTACAAAGCAGTCGGTTAAATAACAGCGCTCGCGCTGTTTCCATCGCAACTGTCGGTTTCGAGAAATAGGCGTGTCCGCCTCCGTACTGTCCAATTAACTGCTTGGAGTCGATTCCGCCTCGACCAATCACAGATCAAGGACAGAAACCCTCCCGAGCTGTCCCTGCAAAAGCCTTTCCCAGAATGAAGTATGACGTCATGTTGTATCGTTACTAAAAACAAAACAAAACAAAAAGAACTTTGACCAAAAGAACAGTAAATATTGTGATGTGGATAGAGAACGTTCTCTCTCTCTCTCTCTCTCTCTCTCTCTCTCAGAGGACTCGTGTAGAGCAGGGGTTCTCAACCTTTTGCAACCTGGGCCCCACCAAAGCTGGTTCATTGCAGTTGGGGGGCCCCTCTTCTCGCCCCGCCCCCATCCCCCCCCCCCCCCCAAACACACTCACCCGCAGTGACGCCACCCGACCTACAGCACCTTATATTGACCGATAGATAGATAGATAGATAGATAGATAGATAGATAGATAGATAGCCCTGGGCTAGATTATTATTATTATTATTATTATTATTATCATCATTATCATTATTATTAGTAGTAGTAGTAGTAGTAGCAGTACCAGCAGTAGTAGCATTATCCATTCCATAGAAATACATAGGCCTATTATCATTATTAGGCTATTGTTATAATTGGCAGTAGCACCACATTTCTAATCTGCTTTCGGGCATTATTATAATTATAATTATTATTATTATGGCCTATTATCATTACTAAGCTGTTGGCAGTAGTACAAGACTTATGTTCTTTCAGGCATTATTATTATTATTATTAGGCCTATTATTATTATTATTATTGCTGTTGTTGGTTGTTGATATTATTATTATTATTATTATGCTGCTATTATTATTAATAGGCATCATTATTATTATTATTATTATTATTATTATTATTATTATTAGTGTTTTTATTAGGTATTTTATTAGGCTTATCATTAGCTGGCTATTGATATCATTGGGAATTGGGACCAGGTGTGAATTTAAGTTTTACTTTTTACTGTGCCTTTGTGATCTGCATTTGCGTTAATGCGAGACCTGAGCCTGCTTTGCCTTACAAAGATCCTCGATTCTTGGCGAAATGTTTGACAAGCACAGTCTCAAGTCATCCTCAATTTGCGCACGATTGCGATATTTCGTTTTGAGCGCAGTCATTTTTGAAAATCCTGCCTCACACAAGTAGGTCGATGCAAATGGGATGAGCAGTTTCAAGGCTACGTCACACAGTTGCGGGTACTCCTGCATCAATGCTGCCCAGAATGTCGAAAGAGGGCATGAGGTGAAGACTGCCTTAAGTCTACTGTCACTCTTCAGCTCAATAAGCTGTTCCTGCATGTCAACTGGAAGTTCGTCAGCAGTACACACAAATGGATCTCGAACCCACGCAAAAGAGCGATAATCCTCTGTGAAGTATGCCGCAAACTGTTTTCTCATTACCGACAGGTGCTCTGACGCTGCTTGAAAGACAGATGAGAAATCGTGGGAAGTGCCTGCATTACTGATAAAGTCTGCAAGGCTTGGGAACATATCACAGTTCCCCCGACTGATGCGGCCACACACACAAGATTTTATGATAGATTGATGATAGATTTTATAATAGTATTGATTTGTATGTAATAGTCCAATGTTCTGCATTTTGACATGGGTAAATGTGTTGCATCTGCTTAGCTACTATAGCCTGTTAGCCCCAGATTTTTTTTTTCCTCCATACATGAAGCCTACTCGCGACCCCCCTGGAGTACCTCCGCGCCCCACCAGGGAGGCGCGCCCCCCCCGGTTGAGAACCACTGGTGTAGAGGATGTCCCTGATAAAGACATCAAGTACAGTGAAATTCATCCTCTGCATTTAACCCAGCTGAAGCGACAGCGCCCAAGGGCACCTCATCCCAAGGCCGTCCCACATTAACCTAACTGCATGTCTTTGGGAAACCGGAGGAAACCCACGCAGACTCCACACAGAAAGACCCTCGCCAGCTGCTGGGTTCGAACCCGGAACCTTCTTGCTGTGAGGCGACCGTACCAACCACTACACCACCGTGCCAATAGCATCATCTCAGCCCAATCATTAATGGTGTAAGTGGTTAGCACGGTCGCCTCACAGCAAGAAGGTTTGGGGTTCGAGCCCAGCGGCTGGCGAGGGCCTTTCAGTGTGGAGTTTGCATACTCTCTTCGTGTCCGTGTGGGTTTCCCCTGCAGTCCAAAGACATGCAGTTAGGTTAACTTGGGCTGAAGTGCCCTTGAGCAAGGCACCAAACCCCTAACTGCTCCCCGGGCGCTGTAGTGTGGCTACCCACTGCTCTGGGTGTGTGCGTGTGTGTTCACTGCTTCAGATGGGTTAAATGCAGAGGATGAATTTCACTGTGCTTGAAGTGTGCATGTGACAAATAAAGGTTTCTTCTTCTAATACTACATTCATGTCACATATTAGCTAATAAGTCCAGTGTTCCAACTTTTAAAAAAAGAAGTTGTAAGCTTATTTCAACAATTAGAACAGGAGCTAGGCTAGTAGAGCTAATACAGGGAGGCACAGTGGTGCTGTGGTTAGCACTTTCGCCTCACGGCAAGAAGGTCCCAGGTTCGAGGGCCTTTCTGTGTGGAGTTTGCATGTTCTCTTCGTGTTTGGGTGCTCCGGTTTCCCCTACAGTCCAAAGACATGCAGGTTAGGTTAACTGGTGACTCTAAATTGAGCGTAGGTGTGAATGTGAGTGTGAATGGTTGTCTGTGTCTATGTGTCAGCCCTGTGATGACCTGGCGACTTGTCCAGGGTGTACCCCGCCTTTCACCCGTAGTCAGCTGAGATAGGCTCCAACTTGCTCGCAACCCTGTAGAACAGGATAAAGCGGCTACAGATAATGAGATGAGATGAGAACTAACACAAAGCCTTATATTTAAAAGCACTATGGAAGTAGTGGATTCTGAATTGTCAAAAAAAAAAAGTCCTCTCCGAGAATCACTTCATTTGTTTCTCCCAGCCCTGCTTAAAGCTACACTTAATCTTCATTATCTTATATCAGATTACACAAAACTACCACACACACGTCAAAAAATTAGCTGAAATCTGTTCTTTAACTTGTCCTTCACTTAAACTAGTGCAAGAACCAGTTTGAATCAATTTGAATTTCGGACCCCTGTGACACAAACTTTGTTCCCTGATTGTAAAACAACCCGTAAATAAAAATGTTTTGAGAGATATTGACCACTGGGAGTGAAGAAGGGCTCCTCATCCTTGCAAAAGCCAGTTTAAGCACTGGTGTGAGGAGGCTGCGCGTTAGAGACCGCTCTAATCTACCGGCGTGAGGAGGCTGTGCGTTAGAGACCGCTCTAATCTACCGGCGTGAGGAGGCTGTGCGTTAGAGACCGCTCTGATCTACCGGCGTGAGGAGGCTGTGCGTTAGAGACCGCTCTGATCTACCGGCGTGAGGAGGCTGTGCGTTAGAGACCGCTCTGATCTACCGGCGTGAGGAGGCTGTGCGTTAGAGACCGCTTTGATCTACCGGCGTGAGGAGGCTGTGCGTTAGAGACCGCTCTAATCTACCGGCGTGAGGAGGCTGTGCGTTAGAGACCGCTCTAATCTACCGGCGTGAGGAGGCTGTGCGTTAGAGACCGCTCTAATCTACCGGCGTGAGGAGGCTGCGCGTTAGAGACCGCTCTGATCTACCGGCGTGAGGAGGCTGCGCGTTAGAGACCGCTCTGATCTACCGGCGTGAGGAGGCTGTGCGTTAGAGACCGCTTTAATCTACCGGCGTGAGGAGGCTGTGCGTTAGAGACCGCTTTAATCTACCGGCGTGAGGAGGCTGTGCGTTAGAGACCGCTCTGATCTACCGGCGTGAGGAGGCTGTGCGTTAGAGACCGCTCTGATCTACCGGCGTGAGGAGGCTGTGCGTTAGAGACCGCTCTGATCTACCGGCGTGAGGAGGCTGTGCGTTAGAGACCGCTCTGATCTACGGGCGTGAGGAGGCTGTGCGTTAGAGACCGCTCTGATCTACCGGCGTGAGGAGGCTGTGCGTTAGAGACCGCTCTAATCTACCGGCGTGAGGAGGCTGTGCGTTAGAGACCGCTTTAATCTACCGGCGTGAGGAGGCTGTGCGTTAGAGACCGCTTTAATCTACCGGCGTGAGGAGGCTGTGCGTTAGAGACCGCTTTAATCTACCGGCGTGAGGAGGCTGCGCGTTAGAGACCGCTCTGATCTACCGGCGTGAGGAGGCTGTGCGTTAGAGACCGCTCTGATCTACCGGCGTGAGGAGGCTGCGCGTTAGAGACCGCTCTGATCTACCGGCGTGAGGAGGCTGTGCGTTAGAGACCGCTCTAATCTACCGGCGTGAGGAGGCTGTGCGTTAGAGACCGCTCTAATCTACGGGCGTGAGGAGGCTGCGCGTTAGAGACCGCTTTAATCTACCGGCGTGAGGAGGCTGTGCGTTAGAGACCGCTCTAATCTACGGGCGTGAGGAGGCTGTGCGTTAGAGACCGCTCTGATCTACCGGCGTGAGGAGGCTGTGCGTTAGAGACCGCTCTGATCTACCGGCGTGAGGAGGCTGTGCGTTAGAGACCGCTTTAATCTACCGGCGTGAGGAGGCTGCGCGTTAGAGACCGCTCTAATCTACCGGCGTGAGGAGGCTGCGCGTTAGAGACCGCTCTAATCTACCGGCGTGAGGAGGCTGTGCGTTAGAGACCGCTCTAATCTACCGGCGTGAGGAGGCTGCGCGTTAGAGACCGCTCTATTCTAGCGGCGTGAGGAGGCTGCGCGTTAGAGACCGCTCTAATCTACCGGCGTGAGGAGGCTGCGCGTTAGAGACCGCTCTAATCTACCGGCGTGAGGAGGCTGCGCGTTAGAGACCGCTCTAATCTACGGGCGTGAGGAGGCTGTGCGTTAGAGACCGCTCTGATCTACCGGCGTGAGGAGGCTGTGCGTTAGAGACCGCTCTGATCTACCGGCGTGAGGAGGCTGTGCGTTAGAGACCGCTCTGATCTACCGGCGTGAGGAGGCTGTGCGTTAGAGACCGCTCTGATCTACCGGCGTGAGGAGGCTGTGCGTTAGAGACCGCTCTGATCTACCGGCGTGAGGAGGCTGTGCGTTAGAGACCGCTCTGATCTACGGGCGTGAGGAGGCTGCGCGTTAGAGACCGCTGTAATCTACCGGCGTGAGGAGGCTGGGCGTTAGAGACCGCTCTAATCTACGGGCGTGAGGAGGCTGCGCGTTAGAGACCGCTTTAATCTACCGGCGTGAGGAGGCTGTGCGTTAGAGACCGCTCTAATCTACCGGCGTGAGGAGGCTGTGCGTTAGAGACCGCTCTAATCTACCGGCCTGAGGAGGCTGTGCGTTAGAGACCGCTTTAATCTACCGGCGTGAGGAGGCTGTGCGTTAGAGACCGCTCTAATCTACCGGCGTGAGGAGGCTGTGCGTTAGAGACCGCTCTGATCTACGGGCGTGAGGAGGCTGCGCGTTAGAGACCGCTCTAATCTACCGGCGTGAGGAGGCTGTGCGTTAGAGACCGCTCTAATCTACGGGCGTGAGGAGGCTGCGCGTTAGAGACCGCTCTAATCTACCGGCGTGAGGAGGCTGTGCGTTAGAGACCGCTCTAATCTACCGGCGTGAGGAGGCTGTGCGTTAGAGACCGCTCTAATCTACCGGCGTGAGGAGGCTGCGCGTTAGAGACCGCTCTAATCTACCGGCGTGAGGAGGCTGTGCGTTAGAGACCGCTTTAATCTACCGGCGTGAGGAGGCTGTGCGTTAGAGACCGCTCTGATCTACCGGCGTGAGGAGCCTGTGCGTTATAGACCGCTCTGATCTACCGGCGTGAGGAGGCTGCGCGTTAGAGACCGCTCTGATCTACCGGCGTGAGGAGGCTGTGCGTTAGAGACCGCTCTGATCTACCGGCGTGAGGAGGCTGTGCGTTAGAGACCGCTCTGATCTACCGGCGTGAGGAGGCTGTGCGTTAGAGACCGCTCTAATCTACCGGCGTGAGGAGGCTGTGCGTTAGAGACCGCTCTGATCTACCGGCGTGAGGAGGCTGTGCGTTAGAGACCGCTCTAATCTACCGGCGTGAGGAGGCTGTGCGTTAGAGACCGCTCTGATCTACCGGCGTGAGGAGGCTGTGCGTTAGAGACCGCTCTAATCTACCGGCGTGAGGAGGCTGTGCGTTAGAGACCGCTCTGATCTACCGGCGTGAGGAGGCTGTGCGTTAGAGACCGCTCTAATCTACCGGCGTGAGGAGGCTGTGCGTTAGAGACCGCTCTGATCTACCGGCGTGAGGAGGCTGTGCGTTAGAGACCGCTCTGATCTACCGGCGTGAGGAGGCTGTGCGTTAGAGACCGCTCTAATCTACCGGCGTGAGGAGGCTGTGCGTTAGAGACCGCTCTGATCTACCGGCGTGAGGAGGCTGTGCGTTAGAGACCGCTCTAATCTACCGGCGTGAGGAGGCTGTGCGTTAGAGACCGCTCTAATCTACCGGCGTGAGGAGGCTGTGCGTTAGAGACCGCTTTAATCTACCGGCGTGAGGAGGCTGTGCGTTAGAGACCGCTCTTATCTACCGGCGTGAGGAGGCTGTGCGTTAGAGACCGCTTTAATCTACCGGCGTGAGGAGGCTGTGCGTTAGAGACCGCTTTAATCTACCGGCGTGAGGAGGCTGTGCGTTAGAGACCGCTCTGATCTACCGGCGTGAGGAGGCTGTGCGTTAGAGACCGCTCTGATCTACCGGCGTGAGGAGGCTGTGCGTTAGAGACCGCTCTGATCTACCGGCGTGAGGAGGCTGTGCGTTAGAGACCGCTCTGATCTACCGGCGTGAGGAGGCTGTGCGTTAGAGACCGCTCTGATCTACCGGCGTGAGGAGGCTGCGCGTTAGAGACCGCTCTAATCTACCGGCGTGAGGAGGCTGCGCGTTAGAGACCGCTCTAATCTACCGGCGTGAGGAGGCTGTGCGTTAGAGACCGCTTTAATCTACCGGCGTGAGGAGGCTGTGCGTTAGAGACCGCTCTGATCTACCGGCGTGAGGAGGCTGTGCGTTAGAGACCGCTCTAATCTACCGGCGTGAGGAGGCTGTGCGTTAGAGACCGCTCTGATCTACCGGCGTGAGGAGGCTGTGCGTTAGAGACCGCTCTGATCTACCGGCGTGAGGAGGCTGTGCGTTAGAGACCGCTCTGATCTACCGGCGTGAGGAGGCTGTGCGTTAGAGACCGCTCTGATCTACCGGCGTGAGGAGGCTGTGCGTTAGAGACCGCTCTAATCTACCGGCGTGAGGAGGCTGTGCGTTAGAGACCGCTCTGATCTACCGGCGTGAGGAGGCTGTGCGTTAGAGACCGCTCTGATCTACCGGCGTGAGGAGGCTGTGCGTTAGAGACCGCTCTAATCTACCGGCGTGAGGAGGCTGTGCGTTAGAGACCGCTCTAATCTACCGGCGTGAGGAGGCTGTGCGTTAGAGACCGCTTTAATCTACCGGCCTGAGGAGGCTGTGCGTTAGAGACCGCTCTGATCTACCGGCGTGAGGAGGCTGTGCGTTAGAGACCGCTCTGATCTACCGGCGTGAGGAGGCTGTGCGTTAGAGACCGCTCTAATCTACCGGCGTGAGGAGGCTGTGCGTTAGAGACCGCTCTAATCTACCGGCGTGAGGAGGCTGCGCGTTAGAGACCGCTCTAATCTACCGGCGTGAGGAGGCTGCGCGTTAGAGACCGCTCTAATCTACCGGCGTGAGGAGGCTGTGCGTTAGAGACCGCTTTAATCTACCGGCGTGAGGAGGCTGTGCGTTAGAGACCGCTCTAATCTACCGGCGTGAGGAGGCTGTGCGTTAGAGACCGCTCTAATCTACCGGCGTGAGGAGGCTGTGCGTTAGAGACCGCTCTAATCTACCGGCGTGAGGAGGCTGTGCGTTAGAGACCGCTTTAATCTACCGGCGTGAGGAGGCTGTGCGTTAGAGACCGCTCTGATCTACCGGCGTGAGGAGGCTGTGCGTTAGAGACCGCTCTAATCTACCGGCGTGAGGAGGCTGTGCGTTAGAGACCGCTCTGATCTACCGGCGTGAGGAGGCTGTGCGTTAGAGACCGCTCTAATCTACCGGCGTGAGGAGGCTGTGCGTTAGAGACCGCTCTGATCTACCGGCGTGAGGAGGCTGTGCGTTAGAGACCGCTCTAATCTACCGGCGTGAGGAGGCTGTGCGTTAGAGACCGCTCTGATCTACCGGCGTGAGGAGGCTGTGCGTTAGAGACCGCTCTAATCTACCGGCGTGAGGAGGCTGTGCGTTAGAGACCGCTCTGATCTACCGGCGTGAGGAGGCTGTGCGTTAGAGACCGCTCTAATCTACCGGCGTGAGGAGGCTGTGCGTTAGAGACCGCTCTGATCTACCGGCGTGAGGAGGCTGTGCGTTAGAGACCGCTCTGATCTACCGGCGTGAGGAGGCTGTGCGTTAGAGACCGCTCTAATCTACCGGCGTGAGGAGGCTGTGCGTTAGAGACCGCTCTGATCTACCGGCGTGAGGAGGCTGTGCGTTAGAGACCGCTCTAATCTACCGGCGTGAGGAGGCTGTGCGTTAGAGACCGCTCTAATCTACCGGCGTGAGGAGGCTGTGCGTTAGAGACCGCTTTAATCTACCGGCGTGAGGAGGCTGTGCGTTAGAGACCGCTCTTATCTACCGGCGTGAGGAGGCTGTGCGTTAGAGACCGCTTTAATCTACCGGCGTGAGGAGGCTGTGCGTTAGAGACCGCTTTAATCTACCGGCGTGAGGAGGCTGTGCGTTAGAGACCGCTCTGATCTACCGGCGTGAGGAGGCTGTGCGTTAGAGACCGCTCTGATCTACCGGCGTGAGGAGGCTGCGCGTTAGAGACCGCTCTGATCTACCGGCGTGAGGAGGCTGCGCGTTAGAGACCGCTCTAATCTACCGGCGTGAGGAGGCTGCGCGTTAGAGACCGCTCTAATCTACCGGCGTGAGGAGGCTGTGCGTTAGAGACCGCTTTAATCTACCGGCGTGAGGAGGCTGTGCGTTAGAGACCGCTCTGATCTACCGGCGTGAGGAGGCTGTGCGTTAGAGACCGCTCTAATCTACCGGCGTGAGGAGGCTGTGCGTTAGAGACCGCTCTGATCTACCGGCGTGAGGAGGCTGTGCGTTAGAGACCGCTCTGATCTACCGGCGTGAGGAGGCTGTGCGTTAGAGACCGCTCTGATCTACCGGCGTGAGGAGGCTGTGCGTTAGAGACCGCTCTGATCTACCGGCGTGAGGAGGCTGTGCGTTAGAGACCGCTCTAATCTACCGGCGTGAGGAGGCTGTGCGTTAGAGACCGCTCTGATCTACCGGCGTGAGGAGGCTGTGCGTTAGAGACCGCTCTGATCTACCGGCGTGAGGAGGCTGTGCGTTAGAGACCGCTCTAATCTACCGGCGTGAGGAGGCTGTGCGTTAGAGACCGCTCTGATCTACCGGCGTGAGGAGGCTGTGCGTTAGAGACCGCTTTAATCTACCGGCGTGAGGAGGCTGTGCGTTAGAGACCGCTCTGATCTACCGGCGTGAGGAGCCTGTGCGTTAGAGACCGCTCTGATCTACCGGCGTGAGGAGGCTGTGCGTTAGAGACCGCTCTGATCTACCGGCGTGAGGAGGCTGTGCGTTAGAGACCGCTTTAATCTACCGGCGTGAGGAGGCTGTGCGTTAGAGACCGCTCTAATCTACCGGCGTGAGGAGGCTGTGCGTTAGAGACCGCTCTAATCTACCGGCGTGAGGAGGCTGTGCGTTAGAGACCGCTCTAATCTACCGGCGTGAGGAGGCTGTGCGTTAGAGACCGCTTTAATCTACCGGCGTGAGGAGGCTGTGCGTTAGAGACCGCTCTGATCTACCGGCGTGAGGAGGCTGTGCGTTAGAGACCGCTCTAATCTACCGGCGTGAGGAGGCTGTGCGTTAGAGACCGCTCTGATCTACCGGCGTGAGGAGGCTGTGCGTTAGAGACCGCTCTGATCTACCGGCGTGAGGAGGCTGTGCGTTAGAGACCGCTCTAATCTACCGGCGTGAGGAGGCTGTGCGTTAGAGACCGCTCTGATCTACCGGCGTGAGGAGGCTGTGCGTTAGAGACCGCTTTAATCTACCGGCGTGAGGAGGCTGCGCGTTAGAGACCGCTCTAATCTACCGGCGTGAGGAGGCTGTGCGTTAGAGACCGCTCTGATCTACCGGCGTGAGGAGGCTGTGCGTTAGAGACCGCTCTGATCTACCGGCGTGAGGAGGCTGTGCGTTAGAGACCGCTCTAATCTACCGGCGTGAGGAGGCTGTGCGTTAGAGACCGCTTTAATCTACCGGCGTGAGGAGGCTGTGCGTTAGAGACCGCTCTTATCTACCGGCGTGAGGAGGCTGTGCGTTAGAGACCGCTTTAATCTACCGGCGTGAGGAGGCTGTGCGTTAGAGACCGCTCTAATCTACCGGCGTGAGGAGGCTGTGCGTTAGAGACCGCTTTAATCTACCGGCGTGAGGAGGCTGCGCGTTAGAGACCGCTCTGATCTACCGGCGTGAGGAGGCTGTGCGTTAGAGACCGCTCTAATCTACCGGCGTGAGGAGGCTGTGCGTTAGAGACCGCTCTAATCTACCGGCGTGAGGAGGCTGTGCGTTAGAGACCGCTTTAATCTACCGGCGTGAGGAGGCTGTGCGTTAGAGACCGCTCTTATCTACCGGCGTGAGGAGGCTGTGCGTTAGAGACCGCTCTTATCTACCGGCGTGAGGAGGCTGTGCGTTAGAGACCGCTCTAATCTACCGGCGTGAGGAGGCTGTGCGTTAGAGACCGCTCTGATCTACCGGCGTGAGGAGGCTGTGCGTTAGAGACCGCTTTAATCTACCGGCGTGAGGAGGCTGTGCGTTAGAGACCGCTCTTATCTACCGGCGTGAGGAGGCTGTGCGTTAGAGACCGCTTTAATCTACCGGCGTGAGGAGGCTGTGCGTTAGAGACCGCTCTAATCTACCGGCGTGAGGAGGCTGTGCGTTAGAGACCGCTTTAATCTACCGGCGTGAGGAGGCTGCGCGTTAGAGACCGCTCTGATCTACCGGCGTGAGGAGGCTGTGCGTTAGAGACCGCTCTAATCTACCGGCGTGAGGAGGCTGTGCGTTAGAGACCGCTCTAATCTACCGGCGTGAGGAGGCTGTGCGTTAGAGACCGCTTTAATCTACCGGCGTGAGGAGGCTGTGCGTTAGAGACCGCTCTTATCTACCGGCGTGAGGAGGCTGTGCGTTAGAGACCGCTCTTATCTACCGGCGTGAGGAGGCTGTGCGTTAGAGACCGCTCTAATCTACCGGCGTGAGGAGGCTGTGCGTTAGAGACCGCTCTGATCTACCGGCGTGAGGAGGCTGTGCGTTAGAGACCGCTCTGATCTACCGGCGTGAGGAGGCTGTGCGTTAGAGACCGCTCTAATCTACCGGCGTGAGGAGGCTGTGCGTTAGAGACCGCTCTGATCTACCGGCGTGAGGAGGCTGTGCGTTAGAGACCGCTCTGATCTACCGGCGTGAGGAGGCTGTGCGTTAGAGACCGCTCTAATCTACCGGCGTGAGGAGGCTGTGCGTTAGAGACCGCTCTGATCTACCGGCGTGAGGAGGCTGTGCGTTAGAGACCGCTCTAATCTACCGGCGTGAGGAGGCTGTGCGTTAGAGACCGCTCTAATCTACCGGCGTGAGGAGGCTGTGCGTTAGAGACCGCTTTAATCTACCGGCGTGAGGAGGCTGTGCGTTAGAGACCGCTCTTATCTACCGGCGTGAGGAGGCTGTGCGTTAGAGACCGCTTTAATCTACCGGCGTGAGGAGGCTGTGCGTTAGAGACCGCTCTAATCTACCGGCGTGAGGAGGCTGTGCGTTAGAGACCGCTCTGATCTACCGGCGTGAGGAGGCTGTGCGTTAGAGACCGCTCTGATCTACCGGCGTGAGGAGGCTGTGCGTTAGAGACCGCTCTGATCTACCGGCGTGAGGAGGCTGTGCGTTAGAGACCGCTCTGATCTACCGGCGTGAGGAGGCTGTGCGTTAGAGACCGCTCTGATCTACCGGCGTGAGGAGGCTGCGCGTTAGAGACCGCTTTAATCTACCGGCGTGAGGAGGCTGCGCGTTAGAGACCGCTCTAATCTACCGGCGTGAGGAGGCTGTGCGTTAGAGACCGCTCTAATCTACCGGCGTGAGGAGGCTGTGCGTTAGAGACCGCTTTAATCTACCGGCGTGAGGAGGCTGTGCGTTAGAGACCGCTCTAATCTACCGGCGTGAGGAGGCTGCGCGTTAGAGACCGCTTTAATCTACCGGCGTGAGGAGGCTGCGCGTTAGAGACCGCTCTGATCTACCGGCGTGAGGAGGCTGTGCGTTAGAGACCGCTCTGATCTACCGGCGTGAGGAGGCTGTGCGTTAGAGACCGCTCTGATCTACCGGCGTGAGGAGGCTGTGCGTTAGAGACCGCTTTAATCTACCGGCGTGAGGAGGCTGTGCGTTAGAGACCGCTCTGATCTACCGGCGTGAGGAGGCTGCGCGTTAGAGACCGCTCTAATCTACCGGCGTGAGGAGGCTGTGCGTTAGAGACCGCTCTGATCTACCGGCGTGAGGAGGCTGTGCGTTAGAGACCGCTCTAATCTACCGGCGTGAGGAGGCTGTGCGTTAGAGACCGCTCTAATCTACCGGCGTGAGGAGGCTGTGCGTTAGAGACCGCTTTAATCTACCGGCGTGAGGAGGCTGTGCGTTAGAGACCGCTCTTATCTACCGGCGTGAGGAGGCTGTGCGTTAGAGACCGCTTTAATCTACCGGCGTGAGGAGGCTGTGCGTTAGAGACCGCTCTAATCTACCGGCGTGAGGAGGCTGCGCGTTAGAGACCGCTCTGATCTACCGGCGTGAGGAGGCTGTGCGTTAGAGACCGCTCTAATCTACCGGCGTGAGGAGGCTGTGCGTTAGAGACCGCTCTAATCTACCGGCGTGAGGAGGCTGTGCGTTAGAGACCGCTTTAATCTACCGGCGTGAGGAGGCTGTGCGTTAGAGACCGCTCTTATCTACCGGCGTGAGGAGGCTGTGCGTTAGAGACCGCTCTTATCTACCGGCGTGAGGAGGCTGTGCGTTAGAGACCGCTCTAATCTACCGGCGTGAGGAGGCTGTGCGTTAGAGACCGCTCTGATCTACCGGCGTGAGGAGGCTGTGCGTTAGAGACCGCTTTAATCTACCGGCGTGAGGAGGCTGTGCGTTAGAGACCGCTCTTATCTACCGGCGTGAGGAGGCTGTGCGTTAGAGACCGCTTTAATCTACCGGCGTGAGGAGGCTGTGCGTTAGAGACCGCTCTAATCTACCGGCGTGAGGAGGCTGTGCGTTAGAGACCGCTTTAATCTACCGGCGTGAGGAGGCTGCGCGTTAGAGACCGCTCTGATCTACCGGCGTGAGGAGGCTGTGCGTTAGAGACCGCTCTAATCTACCGGCGTGAGGAGGCTGTGCGTTAGAGACCGCTCTAATCTACCGGCGTGAGGAGGCTGTGCGTTAGAGACCGCTCTTATCTACCGGCGTGAGGAGGCTGTGCGTTAGAGACCGCTTTAATCTACCGGCGTGAGGAGGCTGTGCGTTAGAGACCGCTCTAATCTACCGGCGTGAGGAGGCTGTGCGTTAGAGACCGCTTTAATCTACCGGCGTGAGGAGGCTGCGCGTTAGAGACCGCTCTGATCTACCGGCGTGAGGAGGCTGCGCGTTAGAGACCGCTCTGATCTACCGGCGTGAGGAGGCTGTGCGTTAGAGACCGCTCTGATCTACCGGCGTGAGGAGGCTGTGCGTTAGAGACCGCTCTGATCTACCGGCGTGAGGAGGCTGTGCGTTAGAGACCGCTCTAATCTACCGGCGTGAGGAGGCTGTGCGTTAGAGACCGCTTTAATCTACCGGCGTGAGGAGGCTGTGCGTTAGAGACCGCTTTAATCTACCGGCGTGAGGAGGCTGTGCGTTAGAGACCGCTCTGATCTACCGGCGTGAGGAGGCTGTGCGTTAGAGACCGCTCTAATCTACCGGCGTGAGGAGGCTGTGCGTTAGAGACCGCTCTAATCTACCGGCGTGAGGAGGCTGTGCGTTAGAGACCGCTTTAATCTACCGGCGTGAGGAGGCTGTGCGTTAGAGACCGCTCTTATCTACCGGCGTGAGGAGGCTGTGCGTTAGAGACCGCTTTAATCTACCGGCGTGAGGAGGCTGCGCGTTAGAGACCGCTTTAATCTACCGGCGTGAGGAGGCTGCGCGTTAGAGACCGCTCTGATCTACCGGCGTGAGGAGGCTGTGCGTTAGAGACCGCTCTGATCTACCGGCGTGAGGAGGCTGTGCGTTAGAGACCGCTCTGATCTACCGGCGTGAGGAGGCTGTGCGTTAGAGACCGCTTTAATCTACCGGCGTGAGGAGGCTGCGCGTTAGAGACCGCTCTGATCTACCGGCGTGAGGAGGCTGCGCGTTAGAGACCGCTCTGATCTACCGGCGTGAGGAGGCTGTGCGTTAGAGACCGCTCTAATCTACCGGCGTGAGGAGGCTGTGCGTTAGAGACCGCTTTAATCTACCGGCGTGAGGAGGCTGTGCGTTAGAGACCGCTCTGATCTACCGGCGTGAGGAGGCTGTGCGTTAGAGACCGCTCTAATCTACCGGCGTGAGGAGGCTGTGCGTTAGAGACCGCTCTAATCTACCGGCGTGAGGAGGCTGTGCGTTAGAGACCGCTCTGATCTACCGGCGTGAGGAGGCTGTGCGTTAGAGACCGCTCTAATCTACCGGCGTGAGGAGGCTGTGCGTTAGAGACCGCTCTAATCTACCGGCGTGAGGAGGCTGTGCGTTAGAGACCGCTCTAATCTACCGGCGTGAGGAGGCTGTGCGTTAGAGACCGCTCTAATCTACCGGCGTGAGGAGGCTGTGCGTTAGAGACCGCTCTAATCTACCGGCGTGAGGAGGCTGTGCGTTAGAGACCGCTCTAATCTACCGGCGTGAGGAGGCTGTGCGTTAGAGACCGCTCTAATCTACCGGCGTGAGGAGGCTGTGCGTTAGAGACCGCTCTAATCTACCGGCGTGAGGAGGCTGTGCGTTAGAGACCGCTCTAATCTACCGGCGTGAGGAGGCTGTGCGTTAGAGACCGCTCTGATCTACCGGCGTGAGGAGGCTGTGCGTTAGAGACCGCTCTAATCTACCGGCGTGAGGAGGCTGTGCGTTAGAGACCGCTCTAATCTACCGGCGTGAGGAGGCTGTGCGTTAGAGACCGCTTTAATCTACCGGCGTGAGGAGGCTGCGCGTTAGAGACCGCTCTGATCTACCGGCGTGAGGAGGCTGTGCGTTAGAGACCGCTCTGATCTACCGGTGTGAGGAGGCTGTGCGTTAGAGACCGCTCTAATCTACCGGCGTGAGGAGGCTGTGCGTTAGAGACCGCTCTAATCTACCGGCGTGAGGAGGCTGTGCGTTAGAGACCGCTCTAATCTACCGGCGTGAGGAGGCTGTGCGTTAGAGACCGCTTTAATCTACCGGCGTGAGGAGGCTGCGCGTTAGAGACCGCTCTGATCTACCGGCGTGAGGAGGCTGTGCGTTAGAGACCGCTCTAATCTACCGGCGTGAGGAGGCTGTGCGTTAGAGACCGCTCTGATCTACCGGCGTGAGGAGGCTGTGCGTTAGAGACCGCTCTAATCTACCGGCGTGAGGAGGCTGTGCGTTAGAGACCGCTTTAATCTACCGGCGTGAGGAGGCTGTGCGTTAGAGACCGCTCTAATCTACCGGCGTGAGGAGGCTGTGCGTTAGAGACCGCTCTGATCTACCGGCGTGAGGAGGCTGTGCGTTAGAGACCGCTCTAATCTACCGGCGTGAGGAGGCTGTGCGTTAGAGACCGCTTTAATCTACCGGCGTGAGGAGGCTGTGCGTTAGAGACCGCTTTAATCTACCGGCGTGAGGAGGCTGTGCGTTAGAGACCGCTCTGATCTACCGGCGTGAGGAGGCTGTGCGTTAGAGACCGCTCTGATCTACCGGCGTGAGGAGGCTGCGCGTTAGAGACCGCTCTAATCTACCGGCGTGAGGAGGCTGTGCGTTAGAGACCGCTTTAATCTACCGGCGTGAGGAGGCTGTGCGTTAGAGACCGCTCTAATCTACCGGCGTGAGGAGGCTGTGCGTTAGAGACCGCTCTGATCTACCGGCGTGAGGAGGCTGCGCGTTAGAGACCGCTTTAATCTACCGGCGTGAGGAGGCTGTGCGTTAGAGACCGCTCTGATCTACCGGCGTGAGGAGGCTGTGCGTTAGAGACCGCTCTAATCTACCGGCGTGAGGAGGCTGTGCGTTAGAGACCGCTCTAATCTACCGGCGTGAGGAGGCTGTGCGTTAGAGACCGCTCTAATCTACCGGCGTGAGGAGGCTGTGCGTTAGAGACCGCTTTAATCTACCGGCGTGAGGAGGCTGTGCGTTAGAGACCGCTCTGATCTACCGGCGTGAGGAGGCTGTGCGTTAGAGACCGCTCTAATCTACCGGCGTGAGGAGGCTGTGCGTTAGAGACCGCTCTGATCTACCGGCGTGAGGAGGCTGTGCGTTAGAGACCGCTCTGATCTACCGGCGTGAGGAGGCTGTGCGTTAGAGACCGCTCTGATCTACCGGCGTGAGGAGGCTGTGCGTTAGAGACCGCTCTGATCTACCGGCGTGAGGAGGCTGTGCGTTAGAGACCGCTTTAATCTACCGGCGTGAGGAGGCTGTGCGTTAGAGACCGCTTTAATCTACCGGCGTGAGGAGGCTGTGCGTTAGAGACCGCTCTGATCTACCGGCGTGAGGAGGCTGCGCGTTAGAGACCGCTTTAATCTACCGGCGTGAGGAGGCTGTGCGTTAGAGACCGCTCTGATCTACCGGCGTGAGGAGGCTGCGCGTTAGAGACCGCTTTAATCTACCGGCGTGAGGAGGCTGTGCGTTAGAGACCGCTCTTATCTGGTCCAGGTGCTGTGAGAGGAGCGGTTTACCGAGCTGAGCCCCGCTGACCACCGCTGCAGCGACTAAAGCTCCTGCAGAGGCTCCGTAGATCTGCTCGGCGTTCTCGACGAGGAAAGGCGCTTGCTGCTGCAGACAGCTCGCCACTCCAATATGGTAAACCCCGAGGAAGCCACAACCGGAAAATGAAATGCTCCACGGCGAGTCCAGCGGAAACATGACGGACAGGATGCGGACAAGTCAAAGGGAAGTCAGTGCAAACTTCACTGCTCCATTTACCGGACACTCAGCTCGACCTGCCGGCCGGCCGCTTCCTCTCAAAGCGCCGCTGTTTACAGCCACAAACGCTTTTTGTTTTGTTTTTTGGTGACCGCCGACCACCAGAAATAAACACGTCACCCGGCTACCTCTCTCTCTCACTTCACTTCAGTAACTTAAAAACAAGAAAGTGTCGTAAACTTCCTCCTCTTGGTGCTCTGTGTGTTTTCACGACGTTTGTACAAAGCAGTCGTTTAAATAACAGCGCTCGCGCTGTTTCCATCGCAACTGTCGGTTTCGAGAAATAGGCGTGTCCGCCTCCGTACTGTCCAATTAACTGCTTGGATTCGATTCCGCCTCGACCAATCACAGATCAAGGACAGAAACCCTCCCGAGCTGTCCCTGCAAAAGCCTTCCCCAGAATGAAGTATGACGTCATGTTGTATCGTTACTAAAAAAAACAAAACAAAAAGAACTTTGACCAAAAGAACAGTAAATACTGTGATGTGGATAGAGAACGTTCTCTCCCTCTCTCTCTCAGAGGACTCGTGTAGAGGATGTCCCTGATAAAGACATCAAGTACAGTGAAATTCATCCTCTGCATTTAACCCAGCTGAAGCGACAGCGCCCAAGGGCACCTCATCCCAAGGCCGTCCCACATTAACCTAACTGCATGTCTTTGGGAAACCGGAGGAAACCCACGCAGACTCCACACAGAAAGACCCTCGCCAGCTGCTGGGTTCGAACCCGGAACCTTCTTGCTGTGAGGCGACCGTACCAACCCCTACACCACCGTGCCAATAGCATCATCTCAGCCCAATCATTAATGGTGTAAGTGGTTAGCACGGTTGCCTCACAGCAAGAAGGTTTGGGGTTCGAGCCCAGCGGCTGGCGAGGGCCTTTCAGTGTGGAGTTTGCATACTCTCTTCGTGTCCGTGTGGGTTTCCCCTGCAGTCCAAAGACATGCAGTTAGGTTAACTTGGGCTGAAGTGCCCTTGAGCAAGGCACCAAACCCCTAACTGCTCCCCGGGCGCTGTAGTGTGGCTACCCACTGCTCTGGGTGTGTGCGTGTGTGTTCACTGCTTCAGATGGGTTAAATGCAGAGGATGAATTTCACTGTGCTTGAAGTGTGCATGTGACAAATAAAGGTTTCTTCTTCTAATACTACATTCATGTCACATATTAGCTAATAAGTCCAGTGTTCCAACTTTTAAAAAAAGAAGTTGTAAGCTTATTTCAACAATTAGAACAGGAGCTAGGCTAGTAGAGCTAATACAGGGCGGCACAGTGGTGCTGTGGTTAGCACTTTCGCCTCACGGCAAGAAGGTCCCAGGTTCGAGGGCCTTTCTGTGTGGAGTTTGCATGTTCTCTTCGTGTTTGGGTGCTCCGGTTTCCCCTACAGTCCAAAGACATGCAGGTTAGGTTAACTGGTGACTCTAAATTGAGCGTAGGTGTGAATGTGAGTGTGAATGGTTGTCTGTGTGTCAGCCCTGTGATGACCTGGCGACTTGTCCAGGGTGTACCCCGCCTTTCGCCCATAGTCAGCTGGGATAGGCTCCAGCTTGCCTGCGACCCTGTAGAACAGGATAAAGCAGCTACAGATAATGGATGGATGGATCACACACACATACACACTCTTTAATAGGAACTTGTTCTCGATTCTAGGATTCCTGTTCTTGGCTGCAGAACCCAATGTGGTCTTCTGCTGTTGCATGCTGAGATGCTTTTCTGCTCACCACGGTTGTCAAGAGTGATTATATGAGTTACTATGTCCTTTCTGACAGCTCAAACCAATCTGGCCATTTTCCTCTGACCTCTCTTATCAACAAGGTGTTTCCACCCACAGAACTGTCGCTCACTCAGTGCTTTTTGGGTTTTTTTTTACACACCATTCTGTGTAAACTCTAGAGACTGTTGTGGGGTGAAAACCGCAGGAGATCAGCAGTTTTTGAAATATTCAAACCAGTCCATCTGGCACCAACACCCATGCCAAAGTCAAGTCACAGAGATCACAATATTTCCCATTCTGATGTTTGAAGCTAACATTATCTGAAGCTCTTGATTTGTATCTGCATGACGTTATGCATTGTGCTGCTGTCAAAAGACTGGCTGATTAGATAACTGCATAAAAATGCAGGTGGATGGGTGTTCCTAATAAAGTGGCCAGTGTGCATGTGTGTATATATATATATATATATATATATATATATATATATATATATATATATATGTATGTATGTATGTATGTATGTATGTGTGTAGCCTGGCTTGATGGGAGAAGAAACCTTTGTGATTTGTTTTTGAAGAGCTAATTAAAAATGTGTGGAGAGAAAAGTACGTTTTTATTTGGAAATATACAGTGGTGCTTGAAAGTTTGTGAACCCTTTAGAATTTTCTATATTTCTGCATAAATATGACCAAACATATCAGCAGATTTTCACACAAGTCCTAAAAGTAGATAAAGAGAACCCAGTTAAACAAATGAGACAAAAATATTATACTTGGTCATTTATTTATTGAGGAAAATGATCCAATATTACATATCTGTGAGTGGCAAAAGTATGTGAACCTTTGCTTTCAGTATCTGGCGTGACCCCCTTGTGCAGCAATAACTGCAACTAAACATTTCCGGTAACTGTTGATCAGTCCTGCACACCGGCTTGGAGGAATTTTAGCCCGTTCCTCCGTACAGAACAGCTTCAACTCTGGGATGTTGGTGGGTTTCCTCACATGAACTGCCCGCTTCAGGTCCTTCCACAACATTTCGATTGGATTAAGGTCAGGACTTTGACTTGGCCATTCCAAAACATTAACTTTATTCTTCTTTAATCATTCTTTGGTAGAACGACTTGTGTGCTTAGGGTCGTTGTCTTGCTGCATGACCCACCTTCTCTTAAGATTCACTTCATGGACAGAAGTCCTGACATTTTCCTTTAGAATTCACTGGTATAATTCAGAATTCATTGTTCCATCAACGATGGCAAGCCGTCCTGGCCCAGATGCAGCAAAACAGGCCCAAACCATGATGCTACCACCACCATGTTTCACAGATGGGATAAGATTCTTATGCTGGAATGCAGTGTTTTCCTTTCTCCAAACATAACACTTCTCATTTAAACCAAAAAG
Source organism: Neoarius graeffei (assembly GCF_027579695.1). Lineage (NCBI taxonomy): Eukaryota > Metazoa > Chordata > Actinopteri > Siluriformes > Ariidae > Neoarius > Neoarius graeffei. The sequence goes on along the minus strand of NC_083570.1, from coordinate 56,211,684 downwards.
TTCTATTTTGGTCTCATCCATTCACAAAACATTTTTCCAATAGCCTTCTGGCTTGTCCACGTGATCTTTAGCAAACTGCAGATGAGCAGCAATGTTCTTTTTGGAGAGCAGTGGCTTTCTCCTTGCAACCCTGCCATGCACACCATTGTTGTTCAGTGTTCTCCTGATGGTGGACTCATGAACATTAACATTAGCCAATGTGAGAGAGGCCTTCAGTTGCTTAGAAGTTACCCTGGGGTCCTTTGTGATCTCGCCGACTATTACACGCCTTGCTCTTGGAGTGATCTTTGTTGGTCAACCACTCCTGGGAAGGGTAACAATGGTCTTGAATTTCCTCCATTTGTACACAATCTGTCTGACTGTGGATTGGTGGAGTCCAAACTCTTTAGAGATGGTTTTGTAACCTTTTCCAGCCTGATGAGCATCAACAACACTTTTTCTGAGGTCCTCAGAAATCTCCTTTGTTCGTGCCGTGATGCACTTCCACAAACGTGTTGTAAAGATCAGACTTTGATAGATCCCTGTTCTTTAAATAAAACAGGGTGCCCACTCACACCTGATTGTCATCCCATTGATTGAAAACACCTGACTCTAATTTCACCTTCAAATTAACTGCTAATCCTAGAGGTTCACATACTTTTGCCACTCAGATATGTAATATTGGATCATTTTCCTCAATAAATAAATGACCAAGTATAATATTTTTGTCTCATTTGTTTAACTGGGTTCTCTTTATCTACTTTTAGGACTTGTGTGAAAACCTGATGATGTTTTTGGTCATATTTATGCAGAAATATAGAAAATTCTAAAGGGTTCACAAACTTTCAAGCACCACTGTAATTAAGAATAGAATTACAAGTGTTCAGTTTCATTAATGTTGTATATACAGAGAGAGAGAGAGAGAGAGAGAGAATTAGAATGTGAGAATTAGAATGAGAATACCTGTATCCAAGCAACAGCAGAACTTTACTTTGTGTACTCCGATCAGCTTGGTTGTTTTTATAGTTAACTAATAGGCCACATTATGATGGCAAAAACTGAAGATTTTATTTGATTTTGTTCTCTTAAAAGTTTATGATGGAGAACGGTCCTCTTGTGGCTGAGGATGAAGATGATCTGTATTCAGGTTACAATGACTACAATCCCACATTCAACTCAGATGAGCTGGACAATGATATTGGCTTTCAGCAAGCTGTGAAGACGAGTCATGGCAGACGAACACCTATGAATGCAAAGTTTTCTGGCAATGCTGTTGGTGGAAGACCCATAGGAACATCTTTTGGCCTACGGACAGCTATGGGTTCATCAATGGGAAGGCCTTTGACTGTAGTAGTGCAGGATGGGGGTCCCTGTCCCATGTCTGCAGTGCGAGCAGCAGGATACACTAGGTGAAAATGCGAATATAATTGCATTTAATCTAAACCTCAAAGGAACCTTAAATTTCATAAAGTTACCTTTAAGACCAGCCCTTAAATTGCGTAGTAAATTGAAGCACCTTTACTGAATTTTTAAATTTATTCAATATACTAGTAACTTTAAGACTCTTTATTGGTATTCCGAAAAGTAGCAGTGACTTTAAGTACATTTAAATGTTAAATTTAGTCACTTTAAGTGACATTCTTTTTAACTGCATTTCATTAAGAAGTCGTGGAAAGTCACTTAACGTTACGCTATAATAATTCTTAAAGCTATTTATTAAATACACTGAAATTTAGCATTTCATAAACTTTTAGGATACTTTCCCAATATCTTAAAGCTGTTAAGTCTAATTATACTCATCCTCTTTGACTAGAGGCTCTACTTTTGATCCACTTGGACAATCAAGAGGGCCAGCTCCTTCGTTAGAAGGAAAAAATGAAGACACGCCAAAAGAGAAGATTAAGAAACTGGAAAAGAAAGTGAATGACTTGATCGAAGAGAGCTGTATGGCCCATGCAAACGGCGATCTACAGCTGGCTCTAGAAAAGGCCAAAGAAGCTGGTAGAAAAGAAAGGGTGTTGCTGAAACAAAGAGAACAAACCGACACTGCTGATCATATGAATTTGGATTTAACCTATTCAGCACTGTTTAATTTGGCAAACCAGTACGATAACAATGACATGAACACAGAAGCCTTGAACACTTACCAGGTCATTGTGAAGAACAAGATGTTCAACAATGCAAGCCGACTGAAAGTGAACATGGCTAATATCTACTTTAAACAGAAGAACTACCCCATGGCAATTAAATTTTATCGTATGGCTTTAGACCAAATCTCTAATGTACACACCGAGATGAGGATCAAGATTATGCAGAACATTGGTATTGCGTTCATATGCATGGGCAAGTACTCGGACGCCATAACCTCCTTTAAGCACATTATGAGTGAGAGTCCCACCATAAAGGCAGGCTTCAACCTAATTCTATGCTACTATGCCATTGGAGACCGTAAAATGATGAAAAAATCTTTCCAGAGACTAATCTGTGTGCCACTGGGCATTGATGAGGAAGAGAAGTACATCCCTTTAAATGATGACCCTCATGAAAGCTTACTGATTGAAGCCATCAAGAACGATCAGCTTCATCAAATGGAGCGAGAGAGAAAAGCTCTAGCTGAGAAGTACATCATGACTTCAGCAAAGCTTATTTCTCCAGCCATTGAGTCCACTTTTTCAGCTGGTTTTGACTGGTGTGTAGATATGGTTAAAGGTTCGCAGTATGTGGAGTTGGCCAATGATCTAGAGATTAACAAAGCTATCACCTACATGAGACAGAGGAACCTTAGCCAGGCAGTAGACAAGTTGAAAGCCTTAGAGAAGAAAAACAGCCGGGTGAAGAGTGCTGCTGCGACCAACCTTTCCTTTTTCTACTTCTTGCAGAAGGATTTCGATCAAGCTGATCGCTACGCTGAAATGGCCACGAATGCTGACCGCTACAATCCTGCTGCCCTCATTAATAAAGGCAACACAGTGTTTGTGAAGCAAGACTATGAGAAAGCAGCCGTGTTTTATAAAGAAGCACTGCGGAACGATTCATCCTGCACAGAAGCTCTTTATAATTTAGGGTTGACCTATAAGAAACTCGGGCGGCTGGAAGAAGCCCTCGACTGCTTCCTGAAGCTCCATGCCATCCTTAGGAACAGCGTTCAAGTTATGTATCAGCTGGCCAGCCTATATGAGATGTTGGAGGATCCTCACCAGGCTATTGAGTGGCTCATGCAGCTGATCAGTGTCACTCCCACTGACCCTCACGTATTGGCCAAACTGGGAGAGTTATATGACAATGAAGGTGACAAGTCACAAGCCTTCCAGTACTATTATGAGTCTTTCAGATACCTTCCAACAAACATTCATGTCATTGAATGGTTAGGAGCATATTATTTTAACACAAAGTGTTTTGAAAAGGCAATTCAGTATTTTGAAAGACTAACAATCCTCCAACCAAATTATGTTGTATGGCAGTTGATTGTGGCTAGCTGTTACAGGAGAAGTGGAAATTATCAGCGAGCGCTTGAGACCTATAAGGACATTCACCACAAATTCCCTGAAAATGCAGAATGTCTACGATTCCTTGTGAGGTTGTGCACAGACATGGGGTTACAGGAGGTACAAGATTTTGCCACCAAACTCAAAAAAGTGGAAAAGATGAAGAAGATCAGAGAACAGAGGTTGAAGTCTGGGAGGGAGAACAGTGCTCGTGGTTGGAGAGAAGGCAGTGCCAGCAGTGACAGTGGACAGAGCAGCCATGGTGTGAATGCCAAAGGGGAGAGGCTAGGGGTTAACCTGAGGTCACTTCCAGGGCCCCATGAACCTTATGAAGCAAACACCTCAGGGGACATAGATGTTTCTTATGCTGACCCTTTGGGGCCACAAATGGAAAGACCAAAGACTGCAGCAAAGAAATGCACAGATGAAGATGAGTTTGCAGATGAAGAGTTGGGGGATGACCTACTACCAGAATGATGGGCTGTTTGTGTGCTGTGCTCTCATCACATGCATTTATTAAAGAGTTTTCCTGTAGTAAGTATAATGTAAATAGATGAATGTCATACATTTGTATTAATTCAGGTTCTTAAAGAACATACTGTAGGCTTATTCCAGGTCACTGAACACACTGTTGGACAGACATATGCATATCATATATAAATTGTGTGAATCGCATTTTCATAAATTCATATCTGGAGACAATAAATTTACCTCATTACACTTAAAAAATTAACATTTGTGTGCAGTTGTTTTATTTTAGTTCATCTACAGTGATGCTTGAAAGTTTGTGAACCCTTTAGAATGTTCTATATTTCTGCATAAATATGACATAAAACTTCATCAGATTTTCACACAAGTCCTAAAAGTAGATAAAGAGAACCCAGTTAAACAAATGAGACAAAAATATTATACTCGGTCATTTATTTATTGAGGAAAATGATCCAATATTACATATCTGTGAGTGGCAAAAGTATGCAAACCTTTGCTTTCAGTATCTGGTGTGACCCCCTTGTGCAGCAATAACTGCAACTAAACGTTTGCGGTAACTGTTGATCAGTCCTGCACACCGGCTTGGAGGAATTTTAGCCCATTCCTCCGTACAGAACAGCTTCAATTCTGGGATGTTGGTGAGTTTCCTCACATGAACTGCTCGCTTCAGGTCTTTCCACAACATTTCGATTGGATTAAGGTCAGGACTTTGACTTGGCCATTCCAAAACATTAACTTTATTCTTCTTTAACCATTCTTTGGTAGAACAACTTGTGTGCTTAGGGTCGTTGTGTTGCTGCATGACCCACCTTGAGATTCAATTCATGGACAGACGTCCTGACATTTTCCTTTAGAATTCGCTGGTCAGAATTCATTGTTCCATCAATGCTGGCAAGCCGTCCTGGCCCAGATGCAGCAAAACAGGCCAAAACCATGATACTACCACCACCATGTTTCACAGATGGGGTAGGGTTCTTATGCTGGAATGCAGTGTTTTCCTTTCTCTAAAAATAATGCTTCTCATTGAAACCAAAAAGTTCTATTTTGGTCTCATCCGTCTACAAAACATTTTTCCAATAGCCTTCTGGCTTGTCCACGTGATCTTTAGCAAACTGCAGACGAGCAGCAATGTTCTTTTTGGAGAGCAGTGGCTTTCTCCTTGCAACCCTGCCATGCACACCATTGTTGTTCAGTGTTCTCCTGATGGTGGACTCATGAACATTAACATTAGCCAGTGTGAGAGAGGCCTTCAGTTGCTTAGAAGTTACCCTGGGGTCCTTCGTGACCTCGCCGACTATTACACACCTTGCTCTTGGAGTGATCTTTGTTGGTCGACCACTCCTGGGGAGGGCAACAATGGTCTTGAATTTCCTCCATTTGTACACAATCTGTCTGACTGTGGATTGGTGGAGTCCAAACTCTTTAGAGATGGTTTTGTAACCTTTTCCAGCCTGATGAGCATCAACAATGCTTTTTCAGAGGTCCTCAGAAATCATCTTTGTTCGTGCCATGATACACTTCCACAAATGTGTTGTGAAGATCAGACTTTGATAGATCCCTGTTCTTTAAATAAAACAGGGTGCCCACTCACACCTGATTGTCATCCCATTGATTGAAAACACCTGACTCTAATTTCACCTTCAAATTAACGGCTAATCCTAGAGGTTCACATACTTTTGCCACTCACAGATATGTAATATTGGATCATTTTCCTCAATAAATAAATGACCGATTATAATATTTTTGTCTCATTTGTTTAACTGGGTTCTCTTTATCTACTTTTAGGACTTGTGTGAAAATCTGATGAAGTTTTAGGTCATATTTATGCAGAAATGTAGAAAATCACATGTAGGTACTAGTTGGCACTGGACTGTCTGTCTGTGCTAGTTGTCGTTTTTGCGCTGTCCTTGTTGTCTGCACTTTATGTTGTATTGTAGATTGTAGTCCTCATCTCATCTCATTATCGCTAGCCGCTTTATCCTGTTCTACAGGGTCGCAGGCAAGCTGGAGCCTATCCCAGCTGACTACGGGCGAAAGGCGGGGTACACCCTGGACAAGTCGCCAGGTCATCACAGGGCTGACACAGACACAGACAACCATTCACACTCACACCTACGCTCAATTTAGAGTCACCAGTTAACCTAACCTGCATGTCTTTGGACTGTGGGGGAAACCGGAGCACCCAGAGGAAACCCACGCGGACACGGGGAGAACATGCAAACTCCACACAGAAAGGCCCCTGTTGGCCACTGGGCTCGAACCCAGAACCTTCTTGCTGTGAGGCGACAGCGCTAACCACTACACCACCATGCCACCCTATTATTATTATTATTATTATTATTAGCAGCAGCAGCAATAAGCTAAAAAAAAAAATCTACATTTACGGATCATCTTCATTCACTGCATGTGTCAAGACACTTAATGTTTTGGAATAACAGTGCTATAACCAGGCTTGGTGTCTTAACAACTATTAATTTATGGCTCTCAGCTTGTGCTATTTATGCATCCTGCTAATCTAAAAGTGCACTCTGTTATAGGACATTTCCACACTCCAACGTGCTCTTCTAGGAACGTGTTGTGAACGTTTATGACCAAAAAAACCTATTTGTTTTCCCTTGACCTCCTTCTTGGACAGTGTGCCAAATAATGGCTCATGGAAAAGGCTTTACCAAGTATGCTGTAGGGTCAATCACAGGGCAGTAATAGGGAAAGGGCATTTCAGCTCTTACTGTTCTTTGTTTTCTTTTTTCTGCATTTGGAAAAGAAACTAATTTCTCACATATAATATGAAATATATGAATTGCATGTCTGTTTCAAAAATATAATTCTTCAGATTCTCATGTTGTGATAGTCTCATCCTGTGCTTTTCATTCTCTTCCCCTGGGATGAACAAAATGATAGCAGGAAAATATGTTCCGAGTCTCAGGAGAATCCCCCCCAAAAAACAGGGGCAAAGAAACAGAACAAACAAGAACACAACATGCCCAGGCAAGGAACAGGAATATATATAATTCCTGCCTGCCTGGACATGTTGTGCCCGTACACACACACATCTGGACTGATTCAATCATTCAGTTTTGTTTTGTTTTTGTTACTGATGTCTTCCATACCATCCACACAGTTTAGTATAAACCAGGCCTTAATCTGTACTTGGTGAGTTATTGGTGACATTTAAAAATATCATTATACTTATCTGGGAATAAATTAAAAAATGCCATATTATGAATATAGGCAAGACTCCACATGAAGCATAGCCAGGGTGTCAATGATTTTTTTAGATTATTACAGTGATGGAATTCATAGCCCACTTTTAATAAGCTATTACAGATTACAGATTATATTACGATTGGGCTCTTGTAATCGTAATTAGCATTAGCATTTATTACGTTTTAATATTCTAGTACATTAGCATACTTGACTGAATTCAATTCGTAATCCAATCCTCAAACAACAACAAAAGCAAGTAGCCTGTAAATAATGTCTACATGGACCTGTTCTATTGATGGAAAGGAAGACAGGAAGACACTTACTGACTGCAATGCATAGGATTATGTTCATCAATAAATCTGAGGGCTGCCGTGTATTTATTTTACAGAATTTGTTTTATCCAGCTTTGTAGGTTCTGAATCACTGAGTAGATGTTATTTGGGTGGTTGATCATTCTCTGACACTGACACTGACACGGGTGTGGTATCCTAAAGAACAGTTTTTACTTGCAGGCTGTTAGACTCCTAAATAGCCTGTAGATGAGTTCATTCCTGTTTCCAGTGTAAGCAAATCAGCTTACGGTACATGTCCATTGTCCTTCCAGTGTCATCTATTTACTTTACTTCATACGGTATGCCTAATTGTCTGTCCTTCCATTGTCATTTGATCACTTCGCCTCATTTTAACATTACTTAAAGTAATTACTTTAAGTGCAGTGCTTTGTCTTATTTATATCACAGTCTCTCTCTCTCTCTCTCTCTCTCTCATATTGTACTTTGTTTACTGCAATCATCCATCCATTATCTGTAGCCGCTTATCCTGTCCCACAGGGTCGCAGGCAAGCTGGAGCCTATCCCAGCTGACTACGGGTGAAAGGCGGGGTACACCCTGGACAAGTCGCCAGGTCATCACAGGGTTGACACATAGACACAGACAACCATTCACACTCACATTCACACCTACGCTCAATTTAGAGTCACCAGTTAACCTAACCTGCATGTCTTTGGACTGTGGGGGAAACCGGAGCACCCGGAGGAAACACACGGGGAGAACATGCAAACTCCACACAGAAAGGCCCTCGCCGGCCACGGGGCTCGAACCCGGACCTTCTTGCTGTGAGGCGACAGTGCTAACCACTACACCACCGTGCCACCCTACTGCAATCATATTCCACTTAATTTATTCTACTTTGATTCTGTGTGTGTGTGTGTGTGTATATATATTAGGACCCCCCCCCCCCCCCCCCCCAAAAAAAAAAAGCCTGGTGGGGGCTATTCACACCCATCAGGCATGTGCTACACATTTGGAAGAAAGCTCTATCTGCCTTCTTCTGGAAACAATTGAGGCCAAAAGTTGACATAGATATAGCCTGAATATATTTCATTTCATTTTTCCCCACTCCACACATTTCATGTTACAATACATTCCTTTCGGCAAGTTACATCTGTTCACATCAGAGGTAATTTTAAAACAACCGATTAGTGACAGATTTAGTTCAGTTTTAATTCACTTTCTCAGAATGCCTATCTTTTTAAACAGCCTGAAAGATTTCAGAAATTGATGTAATGATTTTTAGAACCTTCTGATTGGCCAATTGTCAAAATTAGCAGCTAATTGGGAGTGCACCTGTGGCTGTATTTAGATCTAGTCCCTTTTTGCCTTTCATACCATTCGGAAATCCAAGCAACTTGGTTAAGACCTCAGAAAAAACTGTGCACATCAGAAAACAGCCGGGAAACATTCATGAGGAAGGAAATGTTGAAATACTCGAAATACTGAAGCAACGCCTCAAAACATCAGGCAGAACGTTAAAAAAAAAAAACTTGATTATAACTGAGTCTTTCAACAGAAGAATGACCTGAAACAGATCTCAAAAGTAACAAAAGGGATTTAATGACAACAAAGAAAAAAATACTGCAGTGACCATTTCCACATCCGTATTGAAGCTTATCTCCATTACCATAATAATGAGAAGGTTTCTCGTAATTAGGGCTTAAGTTCTCACAATAATGTCTTAATATCACATAATAACAACTTAGCATCTTATAATGATGACTTGCTATCTCATAACAATGACTTAGTTTCTCAGAATTATGAATTGCTCATAATTAAGACTCAGTATCTCAAATTTATGATTCAGTATCCCATAATTAAGATTTAGTGTCTCATAATTATGACTGAAGTTCTTGTAATTATGATTTAGTATCTCATAATTATGACTTAGGGCGGTACAGTGGTGTAGTAGTTAGGGTTGCCACCTGTGTCTGACAAAAATCCTGGACATTTCGACCATCCAATCGACCTTTTTGCTTGTAAGCAACGGCGCCCTTCGCACATCTAACCCAAGACAAAAATCGCCCTTCTACGCTGAAATTGCATTGCTCTAATTAGTAAAAATGACGCTTTTGCTAGTTATTTGTTTAGTTAATTGCTTACATAATATAGCAGGTCTTCATTATTTTGGTTTATTTCCAACAGTTTTTGGTTGTGGACACCTGGGGGCAGTAGTGGGCACAGGTAAAAGGGGAATACATAATTAAGTTCTGTTTATTTGCTTATGTGGAATAAAAATAAATAATCTAATTTTTCATTGTATCTAAGAATACCTGAATGTAACAATGTAAGGTGTAGTGTCCAACAGCTTACCTGATTGCTTAGAGTGTGGTGTGTGCTTTGCTTGTGCTTGCCTGTGCCTCTGCTGCTTGCTGTTCTTGGCTAAACAAATACATAGGAGGACATGTAACTGATATAACTGGGCACATACAGGAGTAGGCAGATAAGACTTTGGATTTCATTTAATTCACCAAAACCTTACCTAATCTTCCATTTATATTTGGTGTTTTTCTTTGCTGCTGCTATGAGTCCTGGCTGATTTTCAATGAATGTCTTGAGGACAACTGAAAGTTTAGCCTGACTTGAAGCTCAGCCTTCACCATTGCAACAGAGAGTCTGTTTCTTTTATCAGTCCAAGCATCCTCCAATGCCCCTTTTCCACCAAAGCAGTTCCAGGGCTGGTTCGGGGCCAGTGCTTAGTTTGGAACCGGGTTTTCTGTTTCCACTGACAAAGAACTGGCTCTGGGGCCAGAAAAACCGGTTCCAGGCTAGCACCAACTCTATGCTGGGCCAGAGGAAAGAACCGCTTACGTCAGCGGGGGGGGGGGGGGGGGGGGGGGAGTTGTTAAGACCAACAACAATAACAAGACCGTGAAAGATCGCCATTTTTAAGCGACGAGAAGCAGCAGCTGTACAAATGCGAAGTCATCCATTATTATTATTATTGTTGTTGCTGCTGCTGCTTCTTCCGTGTTGTTTTTGCTTCGATATTCGCGCCAAGGTTTATGCAAACGTAGCGACGTAACTGACGTATACAGCGAAGTAAGTGACGTATACAGCGACGTAATGACGTATTCAGCGATGTAATGATGTGCCTCCGCTTAGCACGGCAAGCTACGGAAAAGCAACCTGCTTCTCAGCTGGCTCGCAAGTTGAAATACACATTTTGCCCATCATGTACAAAAAACCGGGACATTCAGTGTCCCGGATTTTTATTTTTTTTTTCCGGGACAGACCATGAAAATCCGGGACAATCAGGAAAAACCGGGACAGGTGGCAACACTAGAGTTAGCACTGTCGCCTCACCGCAAGAAGGTTCCGGGTTCGAGCCCAGTGGCCGACGAGGGCGTTTTTGTGTGGAGTTTGCATTTTCTCCCCATGTCTACGTGGGTTTCCTCCGGGTGCTCCAGTTTCCTCTCACAATTCAAAGACAAGCGGATTCGGTGAAAATACCCAGCCACTGGGGTTGCACAAGCCAGTGGATACTGAGTGCTGATCCCAAGCCTGGATAAATTGGGGAGGGTTGCGTCAGGAAGCGCATCCAGTGTAAAAACCTATGCCAAATCAAATATGCGGATCCGGATGATCTGCTGTGGCGAACCCTAACAGGAGCAGCCGAAAGAAGGAGAAAAAGAGAATATCCATGGAAGACGAAAATGGCATCTCGCTACTTGATGCAGAGGCTTCTGGGAAGGGTGAGCCGGGCCCTTTAAGTCATAATGTTGTGAAAATGTGCTCATTATTATGAAAAAATAAGTAATAATTATGAGATTATTTCACACCTCAGAACAAAGTCGTAATATGACATATGTCCTCATTATTATTAACTACTTATTCACTAAAAGTGAGGTCTTTAAGGGAAAATATTAGACCAAGGTCTGGACCAGACTGTAGGCAAGGTCTGTACAAAAAGACCAAGGTCTCATATTTTCCCATAAAGACTGAGCAACCAAGGTTAATAAGGAATTTATTATATGGCTTTTTTATTTCTAAGATTAAAATGGACGGTCATTATAATGCATACATGTCAACCTTTGGTCAATCAAACCTGTATAACCAACCTCCAAAATCCGTATTTCCCTTATAAAATCCTTATAAGATGCAAATTAAAATAATTTACCTAAAATTTGAATGATAATTAACAATGATATATCCAAGTTACTTTTTATTCAATATTAATAACAATAAACCTTCAGAATGAATACAAAGCTCCAATGTTTGACAAAAACACAAAGTGTCACTCTAATGTTCTTTTAATGTAATGTTTTGTACTCCATGACAGCTTTTTTAGCACTCCGCACCAATACCTCACGAAGCTGCATGTCACAGCAAGTGTCTGTTGATCTTGCCGGAGTGCCCATTCAGAATCTTTTCAGTCGCTAGTGAAAGTCGCTCAAACAAAATGCAAATGCAAACAAAATACAAACAAAATGCAAACAAAATACGCTTTTCAAACAAAATGTTACTTCCCGGTTGGCGGGATTCTCGCAATGCGGTGTGCGCATGACCAGAAGTGGAACGAAGTCTCGCTACCACAAGATAACGCGCGATTTCATAAGACACTCTACTGGCTGTCTGTGCTTTCTGTGGTGTACAGTACGTTTGTAAATGTTATGCGCTCTTTTATCATCGTGGGAATTGATTATAGCTCTAAATAAATATTGAAGTTTTTTTAAAGAATCCGTATAACTTTATTTGTACGCCCGCATACTACGTTTATTGAATCAAATCCGTATAAAATACGGACATTCCGTATAGGTTGACATGTATGATAATGTGGCATGATGCTGCTTTCAGTCATGTCATATTTGCAACGTAGTTGAGTCACGCATGAAGAATAAACAGCTAGCGGTTTCAAAACTGAATTTCTGTTAGCCTTTAGCGGTTTCTGAATGCTTTTCATTGCTCATTTCTTGAATAACTCTGTGACATGTTTGTCTTTTGTGTTTCAGACGTTTTTTGATTCCGTTTTGATTTCCAATTAATCTTTTTTTGTCATTTTATTTTCGTTTGTTTTTTGCGACCTTGAAAGCCGGCGCCTTGGATAGAAAGTCCGTAATCGCCCATGGGCATTACGGGAAAATTCTGCCTACCAAGGAACCAATCAGAGTGCACGATTTAACTGTAAGTAGCTTGTGCCATATAATAAGACATATTATATAACTTCATCCCTGTGTCTGAAATCACTCACTACTCACTATATCGTGGACTACATAGTAAGTTTGCCATTTTGTAGTGCTCTCCGAATGTTTTAGTGAGAATTATTACACCCTATATAGTGCACTCAAAGTATCCCACAATGCATCATGAAAAGTAGTGTACAACTGATGATCACTAACCAAGCAATATATACCATCATGAATTGCGGTCGCGCTGAAAAAAAAAGTGTGTTTGGGGTGAACAGACGGAGGAAGAAACACATTATTAAAGGACATTCAAGTACAATTAAAAATAGTAAGAGAATAGAAAATAAGCTAAAATAGAATAAGACAGATAAAATACAAGAATAAAAGTTATAATGTAGAGCAAGTAATTAAACAAAAGCCTCAAACTTGATTTAATAAAATGCAGCAACAAAGAAGAAAGTATTCAGCCTTGATTTAAAAGAACTGAAAGATACTTTGTATTGATTAATGTGGGAAATACGCTCAGTATAATATGGATTTATCACAAAAATACATATATGTTATTTACCAGCTGGGAGGTCCGTATGGTGAAATACCGTGACTGAGGTCTTGAAAGTACTGAGCAAGGCCCTCTGGGCCGAGGTCAGTATTCAAAGCCGAGGTCACGGTATTTCACCAGACGGACCGACCTTAAGCTGGTAAATAATATATTTCTTTTTTTCTTTACCAAATTCTAACAGAAAACGAGAGCGCCCGAAAGGGAAAACCGAGCTGAGCCGCCATTTTGAATCCTTATTCACGGCTGTAATGCAAATGGCTTCCTCCTCGGTATACAAGTGCACGTCCATGGCAGGAAAAAAACTACATTTTGCTGCCTATGTAGTCCCCTATTTATACAAAATTGAGTCGTTCAGGATTCAGCCATGTTTTTGCTCAGTGTTAGCAAGTTTGAGGTTTTTAGCTTTCTCCTGAAATGTTTTCTTTTATTTCTTCTTCCTCAGGGTAGTAAAACTCGCTTTCGCTGTGAAGACTGTTGTTATCGCTATCCATGCTGTAAAATTAATGCTATTTTGAGTCCTCATTCACGGCTGTAATGCAAATTGCTTCCTCCTCGGGATACAAGTGCACTTCCACGGCAGGAAAAAAACTACATTTTGCCACCTATGTAGTCCCCTATTTATACAAATAGGAGTCATTCAGGATTCAGCCATGTTTTTGCTCTGTGTTAGCAAATGACAGGTTTTTAGCTTTCTCCTGAAATGTTTTCTTTTATTTCTTCTTCCTCAGGATAGTAAAACTCGCTTTCGCTGTGAACACTGTCGTTATCGCTATCCATGCTCATCTCATCTCATTATCTCTAGCCGCTTTATCCTTCTACAGGGTCACAGGCAAGCTGGAGCCCATCCCAGCTGACTACGGGTGAAAGGCGGGGTACACCCTGGACAAGTCGCCAGGTCATCACAGGGCTGACACATAGACTAATGCTGCTTTTCCACTGCCAACGCGGCTGAGTTGGGCTGAGCCGTGCCGTGCTGAGTTGGGCTGAGTCGAGCTGAGTGGGGCTGTTGGCGTTGCATTTCGACTACAACCGCGCTGAACCGTGCTGGCTGGAAGTGGGTGGACACATTGGGTGGAGTTAGCGAAAGTGGGTGGACGTCACATGATGTCGTTAGGCGGCGCAAACAGTAACATCAGTGAGCTTTTAAGCGGTAGTCTCATGACCCGGATAGTAAACAATAAACATGGAGGACATGGAGTCGTTAGTGTTGCTGGTCTTGGTGCTGTGGCTTGTTGTCACCGACAACACCAACAGATACTGGCAAGAGCGTATAGATGAGGCGAGGCACATAAGTCTTCAGAAATTCTCGTAATTCGTAATTCTTCTTCTTCCGGGTTTACGGTGTTTACAGATCCCAGCGTGCTCGCGGGGCGTGTGAGGACACGCCTCCTCACCAATCAGTGCACAGGGGAGTGTCTCCTCACGCCCCTAGCCCCACTCGGCTCGGTTTGGTTCGCTTCAGCCCCACTCCAAAACCGTGCGAGTTTTGGGTGCTGAGTAGGGCTGAAGCGAGCTGAGTCGTGCTGTTCTGAGGTAGTCGAAACGCGAGCCGTGTCGGGCTGAAGTGAGCTGAAAAAGGGTAGTGGAAAAGGGCCAAAAGACAACCATTCACAGTCACACCTACGGTCAATTTAGAGTCACCAGTTAACCTAACCTGCATGTCTTTGGACTGTGGGGGAAACCGGAGCACCCGGAGGAAACCCACGCGGACAACATGCAAGCTCCACACAGAAAGGCCCTCGCCGGCCACGGGGCTCGAACCCAGGACCTTCTTGCTGTGAGGCGACAGCGCTAGCCACTACACCACCGTGCCGCCCGCTATCCATGCTGTAAAATTAGATTAGATAAAACTTTATTGATCCCTTTGGGAGGGTTCCCTCAGGGAAATTAAGATTCCAGCAGCATCATTACAGATAAACAGAGAAAAGAAATAGAGAAAACTTCTAGATAAATTAAAATAAATTAAGTATTTACATATACAAATATAAAAGAATAAGATATGGGGAAGAGAGGAAGGAGGGAGAAGTGGGGTTAGGATAAGTGTGTGTGTGTGTGGGGGGGGGGGGGGAAGCAGGAAAGATATTGCACTTAATATTGCACATTATATTGCACATTGTCCGTATTGCTTATTGTTAGGCTAGGCTACTGCTCCTTCCCATCACTTCAGCCTGCAGTGTGAACGTAGCCTTAGAGACTCTGAATGTAGAAGTACTGGTCAACAACGCCTTGATGGTTGTGTCTGAAATCGTCTGAACTTTGATCTTTGAAAGTTGTGTATGGGGTCGCGGAAAGGTGGTGGTGCACCTGCACGAGAAAGTTTTAGTTCTGTCTAAGATCAATCAGCAGTGAGTGTGTGTGTCTCTGTCTGTGTGTTGTGTCTGTTTTTTGTTGTCTGTAACTGACTCTGTGACTGTGTTTTAGGTGCTGGGTCAAAAATGACCTGAAGGCAATCTTTGTACCTAAGTTGTGTACAGCCTCTATGGAAATATGAATAAACAAAATATTTCCCTTTTTCTAATATTAGGGTCATTTTAGGAAAAGTCATAAAATTTCAAGTTGAAAAAATAACATTAAAGGGGTTTTCTCTGCTGTTAAACACAGTTTCGGGTCATTTTTGACCTGAAAACATCAGGAGCGTGAAGAAAGAAAGAAAGCACAACTTTATTCATCACACACTTGTGAAATTTCCTCTCTGCATTTAACCCATCTGAAGCAGTGAACACACGCGTGAGCAATGAGCACACACACATACCCAGAGCAGTGGGCAGCCACGCTAACAGCACCCGGGGAGCAGTTGGGAGTTCGGTGCCTTGCTCAAGGCCGTCCCATATTAACCTAACCTGCATGTCTTTGGACTGTGGGGGAAACCGGAGCACCCGGAGGAAACCCAAACAGACAACATGCAAACTCCACACAGAAAGGCTGGGTTCGAACTCAGAACGTTCTTGCTGTGAGGCGACCGTGCTAACCACTGCCCCAAATTGGTAGCCATGTTGTGTAAATCAAATGGTGCTAACCCTCCAAAAATCCATTTTAATTCCAGCTTGTAATGCGACAAAACAGGACAAACACCTTGCAGAAGTATTCATCCCTCTTGGTGTTTGTTGCATGAAAAAAAAAACCCTCTATATAGAATTCCCTATATAGTGAGTAGTGAACGAGTGAGTGATTTCGGACACAGGGCATTTTTTTTTTTGGTCACATGGCTAAAACAGGCTTTGGTCCTCATCCTTGATCTGAATCCTAAATGAAATGGGGCGGCATGGTGGTGTAGTGGTTAGCGCTGTCGCCTCACAGCAAGAAGGTCCGGGTTTGAGCCCTGTGGCCAACAAGGGCCTTTCTGTGCGGAGTTTGCATGTTCTCCCCGTGTCCGTGTGGGTTTCCTCCGGGTGCTCCGGTTTCCCCCACAGTCCAAAGACATGCAGGTTAGGTTAACTGGTGACTCTAAATTGACCATATATATATATATATATATATATATATATATATATATATATATATATATATATACACAGTTGTGCTCATAAGTTTACATACCCTGGCAGAATTTTTGCTTTCTTGGTCTTTTTTCAGAGAATATGAATGATTACACAAAAACTTTTTTCCCACTCATGGTTAGTGGTTGGGTGAAGCCATTTATTGATAAACAACTGTGTTTTCTATTTTTAAATCATAATGACAACAAAAAACATCCAAATGACCCTGATCAAAAGTTTACATACCCCAGTTCTTAATACCGTGTATTGCCCCCTCTAACATCAATGACAGCCTGAAGTCTTTTGTGGTAGTCCTCTTTATTTTCTCAGATGGTAAAGGTGCCCATTCTTCTTGGCAAAAAGCCTCCAGTTCCTGTAAATTCCTGGGCTGTCTTGCATGAACTGCGCGCTTGAGATCTCCCCAGAGTGGCTTGATGATATTGAGGTCAGGAGACTGAGATGGCCACTCCAGAACCTTCACTTTGTTCTGCTGTAGCCAATGACAGGTCGACTTGGCCTTGTGTTTTGGATTGTTGTCATGTTGAAACGTCCAAGTACGTCCCATGTGCAGCTTCCGGGCTGATGAGTGCAAATTTGCCTCCAGTATTTGCTGATAACGTGCTGCATTCATCTTTCCTTCAACTTTGACCAAGTTTCCTGTGCCTTTGTAGCTCACACATCCCCAAAACATCAGCGATCCACCTCCGTGCTTTACAGTAGGAATGGTGTTCCTTTCATCATAGGCCTTGTTGACACCTCTCCAAATGTAACGTTGATGGTTGTGGCCAAAAAGTTCAATTTTGGTCTCATCACTCCAAATTACCTTGTTCCAGAAGTTTTGAGGCTTGTCTCTGTGCTGTTTGGTGAAAGGCGGGGTACACCCTGGACAAGTCGCCAGGTCATCACAGGGCTGACACATAGACACAGACAACCATTCACACTCACACCTACGGTCAATTTAGAGTCACCAGTTAACCTAACCTGCATGTCTTTGGACTGTGGGGGAAACCGGAGCACCCGGAGGAAACCCACACGGACAACATTCAAACCCCGCACAGAAAGGCCCTCGCCGGCCACGGGGCTCGAACCCAGACCTTCTTGCTGTGAGACGACAGCGCTAACCACTACACCACTGTGCCGCCCCTTTAGTAGCCATTCAAACCCATTTGTGTCAACTTCTGCGCATGTTATCAGGCCAAAATCACCAGGGTATGTGAACTTTTGATCAGGGTCATTTGGGTAGTTTCTGTTGTCATTATGATTTAAAAAGAGAAAACAGTCGTTTGACAATAAATGGTTTCACCCAACCACTAAGCATGAGTGGAAAAGATGTTTTTGTGTTATCATTCATATTCTCTGAAAAATGGTCAAAGAATCATAGATTCTGCCAGGGTATGTAAACTTATGAGCACATATATATGGCGGCACAGTGGTGTAGTAGGTGTGAATGTGAGTGTGAATGGTTGTCTGTGTCTGTCAGCCCTGTGATGACCTGGCGACTTGTCCAGGGTGTACCCCGCCTTTCGCCCGTAGTCAGCTGGGATAGGCTCCAGCTTGCCTGCGACCCTGTAGAACAGGATAAAGCGGCTACAGATAATGAGATTATATATATATACACACACTACCGTTCAAAAGTTTTGGGTCACCCAGACAATTTAGTGTTTTCCATGAAAAGTCACACTTTTATTTCCCACCATAAGTTGTAAAATGAATAGAAAATATAGTCAAGACCTTTTTCTGGCCATTTTGAGCATTTAATCGACCCCACAAATGTGATGCTCCAGAAACTCAATCTGCTCAAAGGAAGGTCAGTTTTATAGCTTCTCTAAAGAGCTCAACTGTTTTCAGCTGTGCTAACATGATTGTACAAGGGTTTTCTAATCATCCATTAGCCTTCTGAGGCAATGAGCAAACACATTGTACCATTAGAACACTGGAGTGAGAGTTGCTGGAAATGGGCCTCTATACACCTATGGAGATGTTGCACCAAAAACCAGACATTTGCAGCTAGAATAGTCATTTACCACATTAGCAATGTATAGGGTGGATTTCTGATTAGTTTAAAGTGATCTTCGTTGAAAAGAACAGTGCTTTTCTTTCAAAAATAAGGACATTTCAAAGTGACTCCAAACTTATATATATATATATATATATATATATATATATATATATAATTTTTATTTTATATATATTATATTATAATATAGGTTATAATATATATATATATATATATATATATATATATATATATATATATATAGGGGCGGCACGGTGGTGTAGTGGTTAGCGCTGTCGCCTCACAGCAAGAAGGTCCTGGGTTCGAGCCCCGTGGCCGGTGAGGGCCTTTCTGTGTGGAGTTTGCATGTTCTCCCCGTGTCCGTGTGGGTTTCCTCCGGGTGCTCCGGTTTCCCCCACAGTCCAAAGACATGCAGGTTAGGTTAACTGGTGACTCTAAATTGAGCGTAGGTGTGAATGTGAGTGTGAATGGTTGTCTGTGTCTATGTGTCAGCCCTGTGATGACCTGGCGACTTGTCCAGGGTGTACCCCGCCTTTCGCCCGTAGTCAGCTGGGATAGGCTCCAGCTTGCCTGCGACCCTGTAAAAGGATAAAGCGGCTAGAGATAATGAGATGAGATATATGTATATATATATATATATATTATTTTTATTACTTATTTTTTAAAAATTCACCTAAAAACATTTCTTTTTTTACCATCAGGTCACAAAACATGTAATCTTTAATGAATGATATGTTAAAAGATAACTTTAATTTTCTGAGATGTAATAAAAACATATTTATATGCCAAAGTCAGAACGTAAAGTGTTGTGGACATATATATTCTCAATTTTAACAATGTAGAATTACTTTTTGAAACATAGGAAGGTGATGCTTTAGCAAATATAATTAATAAACATGTGTAGTAGAATAAACATACACATTCTTTCAATAAGATTAACATGGTATAGAGCTAGACTGTAATTAATTTGTAACAGACGCGAGATGGACAATCATAACAGAAGTAATGTAACAGGCATCATTTTGGAACTCATAGGCTTGACTTTGGCATATAAATATGTTTTTATTACATCTCAGAAAATTAAAGTTATCTTTTAACATATCATTCATTAAAGATTACATGTTTTGTGACCTGATGGTAAAAAAAGAAATGGTTTTAGGTGAATTTTTAAAAATAAGTTCATGTCCCCATTTCAGTACCCATAAGCGTGGAATCACTCATATATATATATATATATATATATATATATATATATATATATATGTCCTAAAGGAAATGTGTTGAACTTGTTGATGAGGTGGAAATGTGCACTGTCTCTTTAAGAGCTCGTGTCCTGCTGCGCCCTTAAAGTTGGGCGCGTGAGAATATGAAAGTGTGGCGGAAACAGGGTGTTTTGAGCCGGCGCGCGCTTATCATGTGCTATTTTACTTAAACCCTGAACACGCACACTCAGGCATTTAATTGAGAACATGTTTACGTTTTTGACGACGGAAGTTTTGATATTCAGACCTAAATTCACCGCGACACTGTGTGAGTTTGACATGCTGTTTGTTTAGCTAGCTGGCTAACTTTGGTTTGCTAAAAACCTTCCTAGCAAGACAGATGACTGTTGCTAAGCTGCTCTCAGGGCCCCGCCCACTCCAGGTGGTTTGGTGTTCAAACAAACCGACCGTTGCTAGGATGCGCGCGCAGCCTGGACCCAGAAACAATGGCGCTGCCTATAGACCGGCATTATGAGCTGTCAGATTATGCCAAACAATTGTCGTTACAAGATCGAGAATGCTACATAAATAAGTTAACTCTAACAAGTGGACATCGCCTACCGGATCCGCATTTAATTAAAGAGTGGACGGACGATGTTAGTAAGTTCCCTGGTATACAATGGCCAGATATATACTCGTACCTTATTGACCAGACTTCAGTGTACACCCACGAAAAACTTCATGCCTACAAGTCTTTAGACGCATATGATTATGTTATGTGCGGGCATGTACAACTTGATTAACAATGGGACATTCATATTCATTTTGTTTTAATCAAATTATGCCAGTGATGTGATGGCAATGTGGCTTTAGCTACAACAGCAAATCCCAACACTAAACAGCAATTTGCAGGAGGGAATGGCATGAAAGGAATGATAGTGTAAAGAGTGCAGCTAAGAGAAATCAGAGCTGCGTAAAAAGCGAGAGGCAGAGAGCAGAAATGAAACTGAACGGGGCGGGAGCTACAGTAGGTTAGAGCAGTCAGCGTAAGTTGGCATTTAGAGTGAGGGCACACAATTTTACCTTTCCATCCTTGCTTTAAAATTGTGATTTTCGGCATACACAAATAACGATGGCACAAAATCTGGACTGCTTGAGTCAAGCGAGAGCTCTCCTACAAACAAAACTGCATGCAAAGCTAAGTTAACATGCTAACAATATTCATTACATTGTGTAACTATGACCCAGCTAATCAGACAAACGTTACCAAAGTATTTTGCTACATCAATAAACAAAAACTAGAAAGAATAAAAAAGAAAGATTTAATAAATAGTCTGATCTTACCTGTGATGAAGTGGGCGCTGCAAACCCGTGCAGTTTTGATGGTGCTTTCATCCCAGTCTACACGTTTGATGGCTTGTAGCCATAGACGTCGGCGATTTTTTTGGAATGGGTGAGATCCTGCTGGAATTCTGTACATTTTAACCCCATCACTGCTACGATTCTGACACCCGACAACACAACAACTAGGCATTTCTGAGTCTTTTTTGGGTCCAGGCTGCGCGCGCAATTTCCGCTTGCGTATGAATGACGTTTACTGCGAAGGGGTCTATAAGTATTGGAACTGCTAGTTCTCATATTGTGACCAAACACACGCATTACATACGAGTTCCTTTTTTCCAAAATTAAACTTTTGTTTCTTTTCCAATAATAAACCTATAAATGTCATCATAAAATTCTTTATGTAGCAGTCAATTTTTAATATTAATTTCTAATTGTTTCTCATTTTTTGAATAATTTTTTTCATGAAAGTTTGGATATTTGATACAATCTAGAAGCAGGTGTTTGGTATTTTCTTTTACACCACAAGTTCTACATTGATTGGAGTTTAAAAAAAAATAAATTGTGCATTATTAAGTCGACATTTTCCAAATCTGAGTCTTGTAATTATCCTTTGTTTCTGTTTTTGTCAGAATATCTGGTGCGTGTTGTACTATTTGGTTCTAGTTGGTAGAAAAATCTACCAGTTTGAGAGTTATCCCATCTGTCTTGCTATATTGTAAAAACAACATCTTTGATATGTTTTGTGATATCAGTAGTGGTAAAAGGGGAATGAATATCATAAATATATGGTGGTAACATTTTTAGGGCTCTACATTAATTTTTGAAACCACTTGTCCTGTCGGGCAAGTTGAAAGGAAATTTACTTGTCCGAAGAAATATTTGAGAAAAAAAACACAATCTATTTGTAATAAACTAATTTCACCAGAATTACTTTAACACAATCTATTCACTGCAGAAAAAAATTGGACTCGATCAATCATTAATTTATTTATGAGAAATTGAAAACCAGAAAATTAAAATTACACAGTATATTTTCATTTTTAAATTATTAACTTTGAATATATATCCTCCACTGATTAATTGTTGTTGTCTAATTATTAATTGTGGCTCCTGTATGGTATTTAATGGTTGCGATGAAAGTTGCGGTGTTTTTTAGGTTTTTGTTGCGATTACATTGCGGGAGGAAGTGAAAGTTGGGAGAAATTGTTGCGATTTTCTCTTTTTGTGATTAAAATTGAGTGATATGTTAAATATTAAGTTATTACTGAAAAACTATTGATAAAAAAAACAAAGACACTGAGAAACGGTTCTATAAACAACTTTACCAATATAAAAGATTACCAGGACTACAAAAATGCAGAAAAATAGGCTTTACTTATCCAAATGCACCTGTTGGTTCAAAAGTTAAAGTGCAGAGAACCTCACAGCACAACATGAAGTTACCTTCAAATAGAATATAAATGCCTCAGCTTTCATGTAAGAAAAAAAACACTTAATACTAGTACTGTGTGCAGGAAGTGTCTCCTGAAGACTAAATTAAACAATAATTATAAACTAATAAAATAAATGGCTCAGGCTTCATAGAAGAAAAAAAACAATTTGAACAGAATCTCACAGTATGATGCTGAAGCTGCCTAAACAATGGAAAATAAAATACCATTTTGGCAAAAATGTTGGCATCCATTAATTTCTTGTATTAAGTAAAAAAAAGAAAGTAAAGTGCACACAGTCCTTCACTGTAAACATAACACACTTTCAGGAACAGAATTTAAGCCTACATAAACACTGACTCGCACAGGCTGCTTCTCTTGAACGTACACACGGAAGTAAGGCGGAAGGTACTTTGTCGACGTCACCTCAAGACGACACCAACGATTGGTCAAATTTGCGGGAAAGTTGCGGTGATTGGATATAATTGCAACACCGCCCTGAATTCGCGGGGATTGGTTGAATTTGCGTTGAAGTTGCAAATCGCAACATCGCGAAATCCTGGAGGGTCTGGTAAACGACCGTTTACTTTTCAGCTCAAATACACGAAGCGGTATTGGCCGGTTTTGCAAGCGGAATATTGCACATGCGCACATCGCTCTTTCCGAAGAGAAACATCTGGCGATTCATCAAAACAATATGTCGAGTGAGATGCTTCGGAAATCATGTGAATAAACTGATAAATTTGATATGTAACTCGAATATCGGCGTATTTTGGCACTTGTCCGATCGGACAAATAACTGAGACAATGAACTTGTCCGACATAAAGGATCACTTGTCCCAGACAAGCGGACAACCGTTAATGTCGAGCCCTGGTTATTTACCAGCTGGGAGGTCCGTATGGTGAAATACCGTGACCGAGGTCTTGAAAATACTGAGCGAGGCCCTCTGGGCCGAGGTCAGTATTCAAGGCCGAGTTCACGGTATTTCACCATACAGACCGACCTTAAGCTGGTAAATAATATATTAATTTTTTCTTTACCAAATTCTAACAGAAAACGAGAGCGCCCGAAAGGGAAAACCGAGCCGAGCCGCCATTTTGAATCCTCATTCACGGCTGTAATGCAAATGGCTTCCTCCTCGGTATACAAGTGCACTTCCATGGCAGGAAAAAAACTACATTTTGCCGCCTATGTAGTCCCCTATTTATACAAAATTGAGTCATTCAGGATTCAGCCATGTTTTTGCTCGGCGTTAGCAAGTTAGAGGTTTTTAGCTTTCTTCTGAAATGTTTTATTTCTTCTTCCTCAGGGTAGTAAAACTCGCTTTCGCTGTGAACACTGTCGTTATCGCTATCCATGATGTAAAATTAATGCTATTCTCCTGAGAAATGCTGGCAAAAATTTATAAGATTTTTGATAATCTTATAAATTTATCTTTTTTTAAATAAGATTTATGTTGACAAAAAATGCTACTATGTCTGTTGTTGTTGTGAACGAGCGAGTCGCCAGAGGTCCGTAACCGGGGTCCGTACCGTTGGATAAGGACCCGCTCGCCAGCCAATCAGAGCGCAGGCCCACATGAGCTGGAATCCAACAAAAAACAACCTTACCACCCATATGTTTAAACTGATACATAAGGTATTGGAAATCTAATAATTCTCATCATTATCTTCCTTTTGAATTTTTTGAAGGACAAACAAGGAATCAGAAAATATCACACTTTGAGGGAGAGATTTATCAATGAGAAGTTCCAAAGCCTTTGTAATTGCTATTAACTCAGCTCTAAAGACAGTACCGTTTGAGATTTTATAATCTTTTTGAATGTTTAGACTTGGAATTACAATGCCAGATGCACAATCGAGATCTCTTTTTGGACCATCAGTAAATATATGTAAGTGTTGATTGTATTGGATTTGAATGTGTTCTAATGCTGATTGTAGCATGTAGCAACTATTATCCTCTTGTCTGGATATTTTAGCGACTAAATCTAAGTGAAGTTTTGGAGCTTGGGATTCCCAGAATGGAAAAGGATCAACCAAAGGAGGATGAGCTGGAACCGGGAGACTGTTAACCAAATGTACAACTTTAGAGAATATAGGACGAAAGTGAACAAGACAGATGATTAGTGCTTACTTGGCCTTATAATACATAGGGCCAAATTACTCAATTCTGATTGGTCAATCAAGGAGGGCTTTTTTCCTTAACACGGGGCCGTATTTCTGAAATGCTATTGGCTAGTTCGTTGCCTGGTTACAGTTACAAAAATTAGCAAATTTAGTCAACAAAATGGCTGACTCTGCAATGCCGCGTTTCACTATATTTGACGAAGAAATGATAAACCGATTGAAAGCTGCAAGCGAAAATGAAAATACCAAAAAAAAAGTGCGAATTTTTGGCTTTCCGTGTTTAAGAAATGGGCCGCAGAAAGACAAATAAACGACTCTCTAGTGGCATATGAATGCTGTGAGTTAGACAAGGTGCTATCGCAGTTTTATGCAGAAGTGAGGAAAGAAAATGGGGGAAACTACAAACCAGACTCTCTTAAAGTGCATATCCTGGACCAATTTCGTTTTTTTTTTTTATAAAGTATGTCCCTTTACACACTCATCCAGAAGGGTAATTTTGCACAAGGCCATCTGTCTACAGCAGAAAAAAAATAAAATGACAAAACGTGTCTGGAAAAATCCCAAGGGAGTCTGGAGCCAGATTCGTGACGTCACCTGCGGAAGCGCCAGCAGGCTGCGCGAGTTTGCACAGTTTCAGTGCGCAGCCTGTGTAGACCAAGTTTAGCAGCTAGCGATTTTGCATTGAAATATGGAATTGTCATCTGAACGCAATGTTACTTCATCTTTGGATGAAGAATGTAATGAGATGTCAGAATTGGGGCTTCATCTGTTTGGATTTGATGATGATTCAAGTAGTGAAGACGACAGAGACAACACCGGGGATGTAAATAATACGGTCGTTTTCTCATAAATAAACCAGCGCTGACATAGGATTCAGAGGGAGGGGTCCCGCACGCGACTTCACGAAAATCAATGTTTCCCGGGAAATCCAAATGCCAAGTTTTTTCAGAGGCGGACCAGTTCGCCTCAGATGGCTTGATTTCAACTGAATTTTTCTGGTATTGCGCAAGGTAAAAAAATTGCGCAAAATGTTACAGATATTTGACCAAAGTTTAATATAAAATAGGAGAATTACATTGATCTTGCTCCTGAATTTACCCGTGATATGCACTTTAAATTAATGCAGGCAGCATTGGATCGGCATCTGAGACGAGAAATATCCAGGATCAATCCTGCAAGATGTTACTTTTCAAGAATCACAAAGTCCTCGAGGGAAACGCGAGAGATTTGCGAAAACAAGGAATGCTTTAGAAACTGATTCAAACGTGCAAGATAGTCTTGCACCCTGATTGGTTCAAAAAACGTGAATGACAAACGTTGTGAACTTGAATGGCTTCCGAAGTATGAATTTGGCCCGATATATTATAAACAAGTAATCGTATGGGGCCGAGTAAAATTAAGGATCAATTTCACTCATGATTTCGAAGTTTTGAAATTCGCGACTCGGGCCATTTTCAAAACTTCGAACTCAGTCGTGAAATTAATCCTTAATTTTACTCGGCCCCATACGATTACCTATACTAATCAACAAGTTAAACTCAAAACACCATTCTGTTTATTTTATACTCAGGAAAATGCACTAAACTCTTAAAAAAAAAAATCCTGTCTTCCATATTGTATCTGTCCAGTTATACTGAATGTCACAGTAAGGACTCAGTCCTGTCTTTATATTTGGTGCTTCATTGCTTTTCAGTAAGACAGTCCTTAGTTGAGAAGCATCTTTTATTATATCTGCCTTTTTCAATTTACACCTTCCATCTCTTAACAGGCATGGGCTTGCCTGGACTTGGATATCTCAGCATGGGCCAGTTTGGTGATGTGTTCCAGTCCCAGTCATGGCGCAGGAGAAAGAGACGAAGTGTCACATTTAGGTTTTGACACTCCTTTTCTCTTGCTTTGCAATCCAAATAAAAGGCGAACAGGATGGAGAGAGAGGAAAAGTGGATTCAACCAACCATGCGAGACAAAGAAAGGCAGGATTGTTTGTTGGCTGCAGGTGTAAAAGATGTGAATCCTGTGAGAAGACATTGTCGAGAGCCTGAGATGTATCAGCGACTGAGACCGCAATCTGGAGAAGGCGTGGACGAACTGGACCTAGAACGCAACCCTGAAACGGAGTGCGAAGGATCAGCATCAATGCAGTCGTCGTCTTCCTCATGTCCCTCTCCCTCTGCTCTCCTCTCTACTTTGTCTCTGTCCTCGTCATCTCTGCAGCCCTCTTTCATTCCCGCTTTCACGCCCGTGCCGAATATGGACACCGTATTGGTGAATGAGCGACTGGTGCTGGATGTGTATCGGCGTGGGGGTACAGTGATGCCCCCTCTGTGGGAATGTGCACCAGAGCAAATGAAGCGGGTAGAGTACGTCCGACTGGGCTCCGAGGACGAAGAAGCACTGGAAGATGCTCTTGGTGTTCTTCCTCATCTCACTCAGCTGCGCTCATTAGCTATTCGAGGTATCCACACGAACACACAGATATAGTGGTGCTTGAAAGTTTGTGAACCCTTTAGAATCTTCTATATTTCTGCATAAATATGACCTAAAACAACATCAGATTTTCACACAAGTCCTAAAAGTAGATAAAGAGAACCCAGTTAAACAAATGAGACAAAAGTATGATACTTGGTCATTTATTTATTGAGGAAAATGATCCGATATTACATATCTGTGAGTGGCAAAAGTATGTGAACCTTTGCTTTCAGTATCTGGTGTGACCCCCTTGTGCAGCAATAACTGCAACTAAACGTTTCCGGTAACTGTTGATCAGTCCTGCACACCGGCTTGGAGGAATTTTAGCCCATTCCTCCGTACAGAACAGCTTCAACTCTGGGATGTTGGTGGGTTTCCTCACATGAACTGCTCGCTTCAGGTCCTTCCACAACATTTCGATTGGATTACAGTCAGGACTTTGACTTGGCCATTCCAAAACATTCACTTTATTCTTCTTTAATCATTCTTTGCTAGAACGACTTGTGTGCTTAGGGTCGCTGTCTTGTTGCATGACCCACCTTCTCTTGAGATTCAGTTCATGGACAGATGTCCTGACATTTTCCTTTAGAATTCGCTGGTATAATTCAGAATTCATTGTTCCATCAATGATGGCAAGCCGTCCTGGCCCAGATGCAGCAAAACAGGCCCAAACCATGATACTACCACCACCATGTTTCACAGATGGGATAAGGTTCTTATGCTGGAATGCAGTGTTTTCCTTTCTCCAAACAGAACACTTCTCATTTAAACTAAAAAGTTCTATTTTGGTCTCATCTGTCCACAAAACATTTTTCCAATAGCCTTCTGGCTTGTCCACGTGATCTTTAGCATGGACAAACCAGAAGCCTTTTGTATGTTCTCAGTTTGACTGTTCTGTATAGTTTTAGGTGATTGATTAGGACTCGGTAATGTCTCATCACGATACTTTCAGGTTTTGTGAAGTCGTAGTGCCTTATTTTAATAATATTTTTAATTTAGCATTTATTTATTTAATTATTTAACAGAGAAAGTGGAACTGAAACATTTGGTACAAAATGAATTATAGCAACCAATCAGCTACTTATAAAATGTTATAAAAGTACTAATTTAATAAATACCTGATTTTAAAATGTAATGTGATGCATTTTGTTGCAGTATTTGCAGGACCTCTCTGAAAAACACCACGGTGATGAAAGCCTCCTGTATAAACATTGCTATAAATAAAACAAAAATATGATAACACCACATAACTAGAATGGAAACCATATCACAAACTCTGTCCACTCATTCTCTCTCTCTCTCTCTCTCTCTCTCTCTCTCTCTTTCTCTCTGTCCTAGGCCACCGCTTCTACGATGCCCAAGGTGAACCCCTCCCTGGCCTGCTGACCTCCCTCCCTCCCTCAGTTTCCTGCTTTTCCTTGCTGGTCCACCTGGATCTCTCCTTCAATCGCCTCTCGTCTCTCCCAGCCTGCCTGCTCTCTCTGCGTCAGCTCTCTGAGCTCTTGCTGTGCCATAACCTCCTGACCAGCCTGCCTGCAGACGTGGGTGGCCTAGTGGCCCTGCGCCATCTCAGCGTGCTGGGAAATAAACTGGAGACGCTACCCTCCCGGCTTAGTCTTTTGCACGAGCTGCATGACCTAGATGTGTCCTTTAACCGACTGGAGAGTCTGCCCGAGGAGCTCGGCCAGCTGAGAAAGCTACGCACTCTGGAGCTCTCGTCCAACAGGCTTCGAGAGCTGCCTGAGACATTGGGTGAGGGACAGAGTGGAGCGATGCGTGCATAAAGTTGGATTTAGATGTATGATCTCAGAAGTGTGTGCTATTTTATTCCATCAATTTTGAAACAGAAATGTAATTTTAGGACATAATATTCACAATTTAGGGCGGCACGGTGGTGTAGTGATTAGCACTGTCGCCTCACAGCCAGAAGGTTCTGGGTTCGAGCCCAGTGGCTGACAAGGGCCTTTCTGTGTGGATTTTGCATGTTCTCGCCGTGGGTTTCCTCCTGGTGCTCCAGTTTCCTCCACAGTCCAAAGACATGCAGGTTAGGTTAACTGGTGACTCTAAATTGAGCGTAGGTGTGAATGTGAGTGTGAATGGTTGTCTGTGTCTATGTGTCAGCCCTGTGATGACCTGGCGACTTGTCCAGGGTGTACCCCGCCTTTCGCCCGTAGTCATCTGGGATAGACTCCAGCTTGCCTGCAACAATGTCGGACAGGATAAGCGGCTAGAGATAATGGATGAAGGGATTATTCGCAATTTATTAGATAATCCAGATACAGGATAGTTAAGTTTCATCATTGTATGGTCTTGAAATATGTCTGACCCTGTGTCCGAAATCACTCACTTGCTCACTACTCCCTACTCACTGTATAGGGAATTCTATATAGAGGACTATATAGTGAGCTCATTGGTAAAATGGGGGGGGGGGGAATACTTTCGGATACGACTTCGCTGCGCTAGTATTTACATCATTACTGTCACGCAATTAAAACATGCCAGACCAGGCGGCTGGCGGGTTTTCAAAATAATAAATGCATGCATGCATTTTTGTGATAAATCCATATTATACTGAGCGCATTTCCCACATTAATCAATACAAAGTACTTTCTGTCTGCTGTATCTTTCAATTCTTTTAAATCAAGGCTGAATACTTTCTTCTTTGCCGCTACGTTTTATTGAGTCAAATTTGAGGCTTTCTTTCTTTATTTAAAATTAAATCAAATTTGATGATTCAACAGCAGTGAATCATCTGATCGATTCGGTCCATTCTTCGCTCTGCGCTGTAACTTTTATTCTTGTATTTTCTGTCTTATTCTATTTTTTGCTTATTTTCTATTCTCTTGCTAATTTTGATTGTCTGTTTATAACGTGTTTCTTCCTCCGTCCATTCACCCCAACGCACTTTTGAGAGAGAGAGAGAGAGAGAGAGAGAGAGAGATAGGTTGGTTGGTTAGTGATCATCAGTTGTACACTACTTTTCATGATGCATTGTGGGATACTTTGAGTGCACTATATAGGGTGTAATAATTGTCACTATACATTCTATACAAATGGTGACCTCACTATATAGTCCACTATATAGTGAGTAGGGAGTGATTTCAGACACAGGGTGAATGTCTCTCATCTCATTATCTGTAGCCGCTTTATCCTGTTCTACAGGGTCGCAGGCAAGCTGGAGCCTATCCCAGCTGACTACGGGCGAAAGGCGGGGTACACCCTGGACAAGTCGCCAGGTCATCACAGGGCTGACAGACACAGACAACCATTCACACTCACATTCACACCTACGCTCAATTTAGAGTCACCAGTTAACCTAACCTGCATGTCTTTGGACTGTGGGGGAAACCGGAGCACCTGGAGGAAACCCACGCGGACACGGGGAGAACATGCAAACTCCACACAGAAAGGCCCTCGCCGGCCACGGGGCTCGAACCCAGGACCTTCTTGCTGTGAAGCGACAGCGCTAACCACTACACCACTGTGCCGCCCCAGGGTGAATGTCCTGTTCGCAAATCTTTTTTTTTTTTGAGTTGTCACACTACAGTGTATTTGTCATTCAGATGGTTACTCTGAAGCTCTTAGCACGTAGTGTGATTTTTATTGTTGTTTTTTAAAGCTCAGTTCCTAATAGCATTAGTCTTGGGTATCTGAAATACAGTTCTGGGCACATACAGCACTGTACACTTTTAGACCATGGTGCATTTGCATTGGTGGAACAAGTGAAAGAAAAGTACTCACGAAGAGAAATAAATTTATGAAAGCGTTTCTTTTAAATTACATTACATGACCGGTATTTAGCAGACGCTCTTATCCAGAGTGATATACAACATATCCAGAGCAGCCTGGGGAGCAGTTGGGGGTTAGGTGCCTTGCTCAAGGGCACTTCAGCCATTCCTGCTGGTCCAGGGAATCAAACCAGCAACCTTTTATTGGCATGATGACACAAAAAAGATTTGTTTTCAGTATTAATAAGCATTCTGACCAGTGGAACTTGACTATTTCCATCTTTCTTGATTACACTAACAGATTTATTTGGTTTTGAGTTGCTTTTGCTGCAACAGAATAGAAAATGTCTATCATTCCCCTCTAACAATGCTTTTATGACCAGGACTGGTATTTGCTAATTTGTACCAATTTTCATTGAGAAAGTGCCCAAATTTGCATCTCTTCATTCGCATGATTTCAGAAAAAAGTACATTTCAAAACATATTGTGATTTTTCTGACCTCAAAGAGCATTACAACAGCAGGAAGACGTTGCCAGACACTTTGAAGTATGACGAGTATGGCTGCGAAGTCATCTTCAAAATGATGGCATTCCAGATGGGTCTCCAAGGAGTTCCCCGAGAAGCTCACTAGAACCTATTTGTCTCAGAGGTTCGATGCTTCTTGGCCAATCACAAAGCGGAGCTGTTTGAGACTCTGAAGAACAGTTGGCTGCTTGTTAAATTCAAATAGGACTTGGGAATGTACTGCAGTGATGGGTTCTTCCAGTGAGTACAGGATATACTGGACTTTCAGCTCTGCTACCAAGGACAGGATAATGAGAACATGGTGGGAGAACATCTGGGTGCTGCTTCCTGAAAGTGATTTCCAAATTAAGTGTAAATTTTGAAAACAGTACTCCTTTCTAAATCTTTTGTGTTCATTTTTGTAAAAATATATGCTAGTTTTCATTCATGTACTTTTCTGGCTTGACGTGAATGAAAAGATACAAATTCGCCAATTTTCTCAACGAGAGTAGGTAAATTCTAAAATACCAATGTCCTGGTTACAAAAGTAAAGTTTGAAAGGCATAATAGCCATTTTCTATACTTTTGAGGCATAGTCCAGGAACCATAATTGTTACATACAGTGGTGCTTGACAGTTTGTGAACCCTTTAGAATTTTCTATATTTCTGCATAAATATGACCTAAAACATCATCAGATTTTCACACAAGTCCTAAAAGGAGATAAAGAGAACCCAGTTAAACAAATGAGACAAAAATATTATACTTGGTCATTTATTTATTGAGGAAAATGATCCAATATTACGTATCTGTGAGTGGCGAAAGTATGTGAACCTCTAGGATTAGCAGTTAATTTGAAGGTGATATTAGAGTCAGGGGTTTTCAATCAGTGGGATGACAGTCACGTGTGAGTGGGCACCCTGTTTTATCAAAGTCTGATCTTCACAACACGTTTGATGCTCATCAGGCTGGAAAAGGTTACAAAACCATCTCTAAAGAGTTTGGACTCCACCAATCCACAGTCAGACAGATTGTGTACAAATGGAGGAAATTCAAGACCATTGTTACTCTCCCCAGGAGTGGTCGACCAACAAGGATCACTCCAAGAGCAAGGCGTGTAGTAGTCGGCGAGGTCACAAAGGACCCCAGGGTAACTTCTAAGCAACCGAAGGCCTCTCTCACATTGGCTAATGTTCATGAGTCCACCATCAGGAGAACACTGAACAACAATGGTGTGCATGGCAGGGTTGCAAGGAGAAAGCCACTGCTCTCCAAAAAGAAGATTGCTGCTTGTCTGCAGTTTGCTAAAGATCACGTGGACAAGCCAGAAGGCTATTGGAAAAATGTTTTGTGGACGGATGAGACCAAAATAGAACTTTTTGGTTTAAATGAGAAGCATTATGTTTGGAGAAAGGAAAACACTGCATTCCAGCATAAGAACCTTATCCCATCTGTGAAACATGGTGGTGGTAGTATCATGGTTTGGGCCTGTTTTGCTGCATCTGGGCCAGGACGGCTTGCCATCATTGATGGAACAATGAATTCTGAATTATACCAGTGAATTCTAAAGGAAAATGTCAGGACATCTGTCCATGAACTGAATCTCAAGAGAAGGTGGGTCATGCAGCAAGACAACGACCCTAAGCACACAAGTCGTTCTACCAAAGAATGGTTAAAGAAGAATAAAGTTAATGTTTTGGAATGGCCAAGTCAAAGTCCTGACCTTAATCCAATCGAAAGCAAAAGTTTACATACTTTTGCCACTCACATATGTATTATTGGATCATTTTCCTCAATAAATAAATGACCAAGTATAATATTTTTGGCTCATTTGTTTAACTGGGTTCTCTTTATCTACTTTAGGACTTGTGTGACAATCTGATGTTGTTTTAGGTCATATTTATGCAGAAATATAGAAAATTCTAAAGGGTTCACAAACTTTGAAGCACGATTATAGTGTTATTTGTCCCTGAATACACAAAGCTTTCTGATAAATCTTTGTCGTTATTTAAACATAAGATGATGATGGTCATTATGGAGCCAAAGGGTGGAAACAAAAAATGATTGTCTTAATCCCACATTTTTGTCCTGCTTAGGTTCTTTACACTCTTTGAGGGTCCTTGCAATCCACAGTAATGAGTTGCGGAGCATCCCGGAGTCTCTGAGAGCCCTCCCTGAGCTAAAACTGGACGTGAGAAATAACCCACTGGGGCGACCCCCGACCCCACCGCCACTGCCTCCTGCACCAGCAGGTTGTGCAAAGTTTAACTCTAACCATGTTACATATACTATAGTCAATTTCCTTTTTAATAAAACATACTGATTATGATCGTGTGTCCCCCACAGCTCAGGCTGACTCTGCAATACCAGAATTACACCTTGCCTTCAACCAACACAAGTAACTTAAACACCACAACGTTTAAAGCCGTTTTGTATTTGAAACACTCGATATAGTGATAGTCTGCTCTTCTTTTTGATTCTCACAGGTTTTCAGTGTCTCCTGCTGGATGTCATGTGTTTCTTCCCGGTGGAGGCGAGCTCTTATTTCCACAGGGCTGCGTTAAGGGTTTTACGCAGTTCAAATGGGCCGAAAGAAAAGCAGACAGGAAGTGGATATGGCTTGAGGAGCATGATTTCCTGCTAAGTCATCCTTTGGAACTGCTTCCGCACGGTGTTAGATTTGATAAGGTGAAATGAAATGACAGGTTTTGTTATTTAGGATGCAGTGCTGCAGCACAGCAACCTATGGGCTCCCCTAGGGGAGCCCATAGGTTGCAGTGCAAAGCACTGCAACTATTGTTCTTCTACGTGTTTCTTTTTATTATTATTATTTTTATTTTTATTATTCCTACGCAAATTTTGATTTCGAATAACTCAATAACCGTACGTCGCACACAGACAAACAATATATCAAAACGTGCGGCTCGATCGGACTCGCTATGCTATTACTTTTCTCTATAGATTGCGATTTTTTCGCGACGTAGTCGCGAAAAAATCGCCCAAAAAAACCCCATTCATTTCTATGGAATTAATTGAAAAAAAAGCACTTTTTCAACGTTTTTCAAACATCCGCTGCTCTGGCATGCTTTCACCTAGAGACGTGATTCAAACTCTAAAACGTAGGAAAACTTCTCCTCTGTGGATCTGGCATTAAACTTTTCTGCTAGGTTCTACACTTTCGGATCAGTCCCGGCTCAACCGCCATGTGGTTTCTGGGAGAAAATCCGGCTTTTGAATGGGTGTCTATTGCGTTACACACCAGTGAAGGTCATTATCTTAGAGTGTAGACAGTTTGAAAAAAAAGGTCAAACTTTCTCGCTTAAACTCTGTTTTCAGCCACAAATTTCACTCTACAGACATGATTTTCTCAAAAGTAGTAGGAAAACTTGTCCTGATTCACACAATGTGTCTACCTAAACGATAGGATTTACGGTTTTTGAATGACAAGCCTCAAAGTGAGGAGAGCACAGGTGAGCGGCCTCATTGACTCCCAGTATAAACGTTGCTGAAAAGTCACTCGTTTTTAACTCCCTGTAGCGTCCTCATTTTTAACAATACAAACAAAAAAATACATCATTTTATTCAGGAAACCCTTCTAGCGCTCACTGTGAAAGAATTTTGTGAATAGCTGCTTCCGTTGTCGAGTTATTTGTCATTGTTCGAGGCCTGTCCCTTAGCAAAATTCAGCAGACACCTGACAAACTCTTGTGTGTGTTTTTTAACCTGCTCAGGCCCTTTACCATGCCGACTGGCTTCAGTAAGCGAGCACAGAGGGGAGGGGCCGGCTGTCTCAAGCACACACATGAATCATGGCATTGTAGCTTCATAGCAGGTCACACAACCGTACGTCGCACACAGACAAACAATATATCAAAACGTGCGGCTTGATTGGACTCGCTATGCTATTACTTTTCTCTACAGAATACGATTTTTTCGCGACGTAGTCGCGAAAAAATCGTCTCAAAAAACCCCATTCATTTCGATGGAATTAATTGAAAAAAAAGCACTTTTCCAACGTTTTTCAAACATCCGCTGCTCTGGCATGCTTTCACCTAGAGGCATGATTCAAACTCTAAAACGTAGGAAAACTTCTCCTCTGTGGATCTGGCATTCAACTTTTCTGCTAGGTTCTACACTTTCGGATCAGTCCCGGGTCAAACGCCATGTGGTTTCTGGGAAAAAATCCGGCTTTTGAATGGGTGTCTATTGCGTTACACACCAGTGGACCTCGTTAAGGTCAGAGTGGAGAGACGTTCAAAAAAAAGGTCAAACTTTCTCGCTTAAACTGTGTTTTCATCCACAAATTTCACTCTACAGACATGATTTTCTCAAAAGTAGTAGGAAAACTTGTCCTGATTCACACAATGTGTCTACCTAAACGATAGGATTTACGGTTTTTGAATGACAAGCGTCAAACTGAGGACAGGGCAGCTGACAGGCTTCATTGAAACCCATTGTAAACTTGAGAGAAAAGTCACTCGTTTTTAAATCGCTCTAGTGTCGTTATTTTTAAGAGTACAAACAAAAAAATACATAATTTTATTCAGGAGACCCTTCTAGCGCTCACTGTGAAAGAATTTTGTGAATAGCTGCTTCCGTTGTCGAGTTATTTGTCATTGTTCGAGGTCTGGTCTGTAGTAAAACACAGCCCAAAATTCAAGACCTTGTGTGTTTTAGCTCATTGACATGCATTATAAACGGGATAGAAAAGTCACTCGTTTTTAAATCGCTCTAGTGTCGTTATTTTTAAGAGTACAAACAAAAAAATACATAATTTTATTCAGGAGACCCTTCTAGCGCTCACTGTGAAAGAATTTTGTGAATAGCTGCTTCCGTTGTCGAGTTATTTGTCATTGTTCGAGGTCTGGTCTGTAGTAAAACACAGCACAATATTCAAGACCTTGTGTTTCTTAGCTCATTGACTCACATTATAAACGTGAGTGAAAAGTCACTCGTTTTTAAATCGCTCTAGTGTCGTTATTTTTAAGAGTACAAACAAAAAAATACATCATTTTATTCAGGAGACCCTTCTAGCGCTCAGTGTGAAAGAATTTTGTGAATAGCTGCTTCCGTTGTCGAGTTATTTGTCATTGTTCGAGGCCTGGTCCTTCATAAAAAAAACAGTAGAAAACTCCAGCCCTTGTGTGTCAGCCTCACCTTAGCCGCCCACTTTATTAGGAACACATCTGTTCGTACATACAAACTACAAACACTCTTCTTAGAGTTTAGAGTTTATTTTATTTTTAAAAGGGACAGTGCACAAATTAAACATTATCCTTGTGTTAAGGACAGATGTCTGTCCCAGGTTATAGCAGTACATGCTAATTTCCGCCTGTAGTCACTTTGGTCATACTCTTGAATAGGTCTTCTTCATGATGGCTGCTGTCTCGAGCACACACACGATCATTGCATTGAAACAACATTGCGGGTCACACATTCACGGCCAGCGAACATGCGTGAGCGAATTGCTTCGCGCACTGCATCCTCTCACAATTTCCCCCGGGGAATTGTCCGGTCTAGTTAGGATGCAGTGCTGCAGCACAGCAACCTATGGGCTCCCCTAGGGGAGCCCATAGGTTGCAGTGCAAAGCACTGCAACTATTGTTCTTCTACGTATTTCTTCTTCTTCTTCTTATTATTATTATTCCTACGCAAATTTTGATTTCGAATACCTCAATAACCGTACGTCGCACACAGACAAACAATACATCAAAACGTGCGGCTCGATCGGACTCGCTATGCTATTACTTTTCTCTACAGTTTACGATTTTTTCGCGACGTAGTCGCGAAAAAATCGCCCCAAAAAACCCCATTCATTTCTATGGAATTAATTGAAAAAAAAGCACTTTTTCAACGTTTTTCAAACATCCTTTGCTCTGGCATGCTTTCACCTAGAGACATGATTCAAACTCTAAAACGTAGGAAAACTTCTCCTCTGTGGATCTGGCATTCAACTTTTCTGCTAGGTTTTACACTTTCGGATCAGGCCCGGTTCAAACGCCATGTGGTTTCTGGGAGAAAATCCGGCTTTTGAATGGGTGTCTATTGCGTTACACACCAGTGAGGGTCGTTAACTTAGAGTGTAGGCGGCTTCAAAAAAAAGCTCAAACTTTCTCGCTTAAACCGTGTTTTCATCCACAAATTTCACTCTACAGACATGATTTTCTCAAAAGTAGTAGGAAAACTTGTCCTGATTCACACAATGTGTCTACCTAAACGGTAGGATTTACGGTTTTTGAATGACAAGCCTCAAAGTGAGGAGAGCACAGGTGAGCGGCCTCATTGACTCCCAGTATAAACGTTGCTGAAAAGTCACTCGTTTTTAACTCCCTGTAGCGTCCTCATTTTTAACAATACAAACAAAAAAATACATCATTTTATTCAGGAGACCCTTCTAGCGCTCACTGTGAAAGAATTTTGTGAATAGCTGCTTCCGTTGTCGAGTTATTTGTCATTGTTCGAGGCCTGGTCCTTCATAAAAAAAACAGTAGAAAACTCCAGCCCTTGTGTGTCAGCCTCACCTTAGCCGCCCACTTTATTAGGAACACTTCTGTTCGTACATACAAACTACAAACACTCTTCTTAGAGTTTAGAGTTTATTTTATTTTTAAAAGGGACAGTGCACAAATTCAACATTATCCTTGTGTTAAGGACAGATGTCTGTCCCAGGTTATAGCAGTACATGTGAGCGGCCTCATTGACTCCCAGTATAAACGTTGCTGAAAAGTCACTCGTTTTTAACTCCCTGTAGCGTCCTCATTTTTAACAATACAAACAAAAAAATACATCATTTTATTCAGGAGACCCTTCTAGCGCTCACTGTGAAAGAATTTTGTGAATAGCTGCTTCCGTTGTCGAGTTATTTGTCATTGTTCGAGGCCTGGTCCATAGCAATTTACAGCAGACACCTGACATAATCTTGTGTGTGTTTCTTAACTCTCCTGTTCAGGCCCATCACCATGCCAATTGGGGCCAGTGACGGGGCAGAGGGAAAAGCTGTCTCAAGAACACACACATCATGCTCAAAATTTCAAACTTAAACTGTTTTCAGCCACAAATTTCACACTACAGACATAATTTTCTCAAAAGTAGTAGTCACACTTGTCCCAAAAAAAACCCATTCATTTCTATGGAATTAATTGGAAAAAAAGCACTTTTTCAACGTTTTTCAAACGTCTGCTGCTCTGGCATGCTTTAACCTAGAGACGTGATTCAAACTCTAAAACGTAGGAAAACTTCTCCTCTGTGGATCTGGCATTCAACTTTTCTGCAAGGTTCTACACTTTCGGATCAGGCCCGGCTCAAACACGATGTGAGTTCTGGGAGAAAATCCGGCTTTTGAATGGGTGTCTATTGCGTTACACACCAGTGATGGTCGTTAATCTTAGAGTGTAGGCGGCTTCAAAAAAAAGCTCAAACTTTCTCGCTTAAACCGTGTTTTCAGCCACAAATTTCACTCTACAGACATGATTTTCTCAAAAGTAGTAGGAAAACTTGTCCTGATTCACACAATGTGTCTACCTAAACGATAGGATTTACGGTTTTCGAATGACAAGCCTCAAAGTGAGGAGAGCACAGGTGAGCGGCCTCATTGACTCCCAGTATAAACGTTGCTGAAAAGTCACTCGTTTTTAACTCCCTGTAGCGTCCTCATTTTTAACAATACAAACAAAAAAATACATCATTTTATTCAGGAGACCCTTCTAGCGCTCACTGTGAAAGAATTTTGTGAATAGCTGCTTCCGTTGTCGAGTTATTTGTCATTGTTCGAGGCCTGGTCCTTCATAAAAAAAACAGTAGAAAACTCCAGCCCTTGTGTGTCAGCCTCACCTTAGCCGCCCACATTATTAGGAACACTTCTGTTCGTACATACAAACTACAAACACTCTTCTTAGAGTTTAGAGTTTATTTTATTTTTAAACCGTGTTTTCAGCCACAAATTTCACTCTACAGACATGATTTTCTCAAAAGTAGTAGGAAAACTTGTCCTGATTCACACAATGTGTCTACCTAAACGATAGGATTTACGGTTTTTGAATGACAAGCCTCAAAGTGAGGCGAGCACAGGTGAGCGGCCTCATTGACTCCCAGTATAAACGTTGCTGAAAAGTCACTCGTTTTTAACTCCCTGTAGCGTCCTCATTTTTAACAATACAAACAAAAAAATACATCATTTTATTCAGGAGACCCTTCTAGCGCTCACTGTGAAAGAATTTTGTGAATAGCTGCTTCCGTTGTCGAGTTATTTGTCATTGTTCGAGGCCTGGTCCTTCATAAAAAAAACAGTAGAAAACTCCAGCCCTTGTGTGTCAGCCTCACCTTAGCCGCCCACTTTATTAGGAACACTTCTGTTCGTACATACAAACTACAAACACTCTTCTTAGAGTTTAGAGTTTATTTTATTTTTAAAAGGGACAGTGCACAAATTAAACATTATCCTTGTGTTAAGGACAGATGTCTGTCCCAGGTTATAGCAGTACATGCTAATTTCCGCCTGTAGTCACTTTGGTCATACTCTTGAATAGGTCTTCTTCATGATGGCTGCTGTCTCGAGCACACACACGATCATTGCATTGAAACATCATTGCGGGTCACACGTTCACGGCCAGCGAACGTGCGTGAGCGAATTGCTTCGCGCACTGCATCCTCTCACAATTTCCCCCGGGGAATTGTCCGGTCTAGTTAGGATGCAGTGCTGCAGCACAGCAACCTATGGGCTCCCCTAGGGGAGCCCATAGGTTGCAGTGCAAAGCACTGCAACTATTGTTCTTCTACGTATTTCTTCTTCTTCTTCTTCTTCTTCTTCCTCCTACGCAAATTTTGATTTCGAATAACTCAAGAACCGTACGTCGCACACAGACAAACAATATATCAAAACGTGCGGCTCGATCGGACTCGCTATGCTATTACTTTTCTCTATAGAATACGATTTTTTCGCGACGTAGTCGCGAAAAAATCGCCCCAAAAAACCCCATTCATTTCTATGGAATTAATTGAAAAAAAAGCACTTTTTCAATGTTTTTCAAACATCCACTGCTCTGGCATGCTTTCACCTAGAGACATGATTCAAACTCTAAAACGTAGGAAAACTTCTCCTCTGTGGATCTGGCATTCAACTTTTCTGCTAGGTTTTACACTTTCGGATCAGGCCCGGTTCAAACGCCATGTGGTTTCTGGGAGAAAATCCGGCTTTTGAATGGGTGTCTATTGCGTTACACACCAGTGAAGGTCATTATCTTAGAGTGTAGACAGTTTGAAAAAAAAGGTCAAACTTTCTCGCTTAAACTCTGTTTTCAGCCACAAATTTCACTCTACAGACATGATTTTCTCAAAAGTAGTAGGAAAACTTGTCCTGATTCACACAATGTGTCTACCTACACGATAGGATTTACGGTTTTTGAATGACAAGCCTCAA
Organism: Neoarius graeffei; assembly: GCF_027579695.1. Lineage (NCBI taxonomy): Eukaryota > Metazoa > Chordata > Actinopteri > Siluriformes > Ariidae > Neoarius > Neoarius graeffei. Next base: position 56,170,795 of record NC_083570.1, on the reverse strand, counting down.
AGTGAGGAGAGCACAGGTGAGCGGCCTCATTGACTCCCAGTATAAACGTTGCTGAAAAGTCACTCGTTTTTAACTCCCTGTAGCGTCCTCATTTTTAACAATACAAACAAAAAAATACATCATTTTATTCAGGAGACCCTTCTAGCGCTCACTGTGAAAGAATTTTGTGAATAGCTGCTTCCGTTGTCGAGTTATTTGTCATTGTTCGAGGCCTGGTCCTTCATAAAAAAAACAGTAGAAAACTCCAGCCCTTGTGTGTCAGCCTCACCTTAGCCGCCCACTTTATTAGGAACACTTCTGTTCGTACATACAAACTACAAACACTCTTCTTAGAGTTTAGAGTTTATTTTATTTTTAAAAGGGACAGTGCACAAATTAAACATTATCCTTGTGTTAAGGACAGATGTCTGTCCCAGGTTATAGCAGTACATGCTAATTTCCGCCTGTAGTCACTTTGGTCATACTCTTGAATAGGTCTTCTTCATGACGGCTGCTGTCTCGAGCACACACACGATCATTGCATTGAAACATCATTGCGGGTCACACATTCACGGCCAGCGAACATGCGTGAGCGAATTGCTTCGCGCACTGCATCCTCTCACAATTTCCCCCGGGGAATTGTCCGGTCTAGTTAGGATGCAGTGCTGCAGCACAGCAACCTATGGGCTCCCCTAGGGGAGCCCATAGGTTGCAGTGCAAAGCACTGCAACTATTGTTCTTCTACGTGTTTCTTTTTATTATTATTATTTTTATTTTTATTTTTATTATTCCTACGCAAATTTTGATTTCGAATAACTCAATAACCGTACGTCGCACACAGACAAACAATATATCAAAACGTGCGGCTCGATCGGACTCGCTATGCTATTACTTTTCTCTATAGATTGCGATTTTTTCGCGACGTAGTCGCGAAAAAATCGCCCAAAAAAACCCCATTCATTTCTATGGAATTAATTGAAAAAAAAGCACTTTTTCAACGTTTTTCAAACATCCGCTGCTCTGGCATGCTTTCACCTAGAGACGTGATTCAAACTCTAAAACGTAGGAAAACTTCTCCTCTGTGGATCTGGCATTAAACTTTTCTGCTAGGTTCTACACTTTCGGATCAGTCCCGGCTCAACCGCCATGTGGTTTCTGGGAGAAAATCCGGCTTTTGAATGGGTGTCTATTGCGTTACACACCAGTGAAGGTCATTATCTTAGAGTGTAGACAGTTTGAAAAAAAAGGTCAAACTTTCTCGCTTAAACTCTGTTTTCAGCCACAAATTTCACTCTACAGACATGATTTTCTCAAAAGTAGTAGGAAAACTTGTCCTGATTCACACAATGTGTCTACCTAAACGATAGGATTTACGGTTTTTGAATGACAAGCCTCAAAGTGAGGAGAGCACAGGTGAGCGGCCTCATTGACTCCCAGTATAAACGTTGCTGAAAAGTCACTCGTTTTTAACTCCCTGTAGCGTCCTCATTTTTAACAATACAAACAAAAAAATACATCATTTTATTCAGGAGACCCTTCTAGCGCTCACTGTGAAAGAATTTTGTGAATAGCTGCTTCCGTTGTCGAGTTATTTGTCATTGTTCGAGGTCTGGTCTGTAGTAAAACACAGCCCAAAATTCAAGACCTTGTGTGTTTTAGCTCATTGACATGCATTATAAACGGGATAGAAAAGTCACTCGTTTTTAAATCGCTCTAGTGTCGTTATTTTTAAGAGTACAAACAAAAAAATACATAATTTTATTCAGGAGACCCTTCTAGCGCTCACTGTGAAAGAATTTTGTGAATAGCTGCTTCCGTTGTCGAGTTATTTGTCATTGTTCGAGGTCTGGTCTGTAGTAAAACACAGCACAATATTCAAGACCTTGTGTTTCTTAGCTCATTGACTCACATTATAAACGTGAGTGAAAAGTCACTCGTTTTTAAATCGCTCTAGTGTCGTTATTTTTAAGAGTACAAACAAAAAAATACATCATTTTATTCAGGAGACCCTTCTAGCGCTCAGTGTGAAAGAATTTTGTGAATAGCTGCTTCCGTTGTCGAGTTATTTGTCATTGTTCGAGGTCTGGTCCGTAGTAAAACACAGCACAATATTCAAGACCTTGTGTGTCTTAGGTCATTGACACACATTATAAACATGAGTGAAAAGTCACTCGTTTTTAAATCGCTCTAGTGTCGTTATTTTAAAGAGTACAAACAAAAAAATACATCATTTTATTCAGGAGACCCTTCTAGCGCTCAGTGTGAAAGAATTTTGTGAATAGCTGCTTCCGTTGTCGAGTTATTTGTCATTGTTCGAGGTCTGGTCCGTAGTAAAACACAGCACAATATTCAAGACCTTGTGTTTCTTAGCTCATTGACTCACATTATAAACGTGAGTGAAAAGTCACTCGTATTTAAATCGCTCTAGTGTCGTTATTTTTAAGAGTACAAACAAAAAATTACATCATTTTATTCAGGAGACCTTTCTAGCGCTCACTGTGAAAGAATTTTGTGAATAGCTGCTTCCGTTGTCGAGTTATTTGTCATTGTTCGAGGCCTGGTCCTTCATAAAAAAAACAGTAGAAAACTCCAGCCCTTGTGTGTCAGCCTCACCTTAGCCGCCCACTTTATTAGGAACACTTCTGTTCGTACATACAAACTACAAACACTCTTCTTAGAGTTTAGAGTTTATTTTATTTTTAAAAGTGACAGTGCACAAATTAAACATTATCCTTGTGTTAAGGACAGATGTCTGTCCCAGGTTATAGCAGTACATGCTAATTTCCGCCTGTAGTCACTTTGGTCATACTCTTGAATAGGTCTTCTTCATGATGGCTGCTGTCTCGAGCACACACACGATCATTGCATTGAAACATCATTGCGGGTCACACGTTCACGGCCAGCGAACATGCGTGAGCGAATTGCTTCGCGCACTGCATCCTCTCACAATTTCCCCCGGGGAATTGTCCGGTCTAGTGTTATATTTGTTACTCTTCCTACACAAATTTTGATTTCGAGTAACACAATAACCGTACGTCGCACACAGACAAACAATGTATCAAAACGTGCGGCTCGATCGGACTCGCTATGCTATTACTTTTCTCTATAGAATACGATTTTTTCGCGACGTAGTCGCGAAAAAATCGTCCAAAAAAACCCCATTCATTTCTATGGAATTAATTGAAAAAAAAGCACTTTTTCAATGTTTTTCAAACATCCACTGCTCTGGCATGCTTTCACCTAGAGACATGATTCAAACTCTAAAACGTAGGAAAACTTCTCCTCTGTGGATCTGGCATTCAACTTTTCTGCTAGGTTTTACACTTTCGGATCAGGCCCGGTTCAAACGCCATGTGGTTTCTGGGAGAAAATCCGGCTTTTGAATGGGTGTCTATTGCGTTACACACCAGTGAGGGTCGTTAAGCTTAGAGTGTAGGCGGCTTCAAAAAAAAGCTCAAACTTTCTCGCTTAAACCGTGTTTTCAGCCACAAATTTCACTCTACAGACATGATTTTCTCAAAAGTAGTAGGAAAACTTGTCCTGATTCACACAATGTGTCTACCTAAACGATAGGATTTACGGTTTTCGAATGACAAGCCTCAAAGTGAGGAGAGCACAGGTGAGCGGCCTCATTGACTCCCAGTATAAACGTTGCTGAAAAGTCACTCGTTTTTAACTCCCTGTAGCGTCCTCATTTTTAACAATACAAACAAAAAAATACATCATTTTATTCAGGAGACCCTTCTAGCGCTCACTGTGAAAGAATTTTGTGAATAGCTGCTTTCGTTGTCGAGTTATTTGTGATTGTTCGAGGCCTACTCCTTAGCAAAACACAGCAGACAGACACCTGACAAAATCTTGTGTGTGTATCTTAACCTGCTCAGGCCCTTCACCATGCCGACTGGATTCAGTAAGCGAGCACAGAGGGGAGGGGCCGGCTGTCTCAAGCACACACATAAATCATGGTATTGTAGCTTCATAGCAGGTCACACAACCGTACGTCGCACACAGACAAACAATATATCAAAACGTGCGGCTCGATTGGACTCGCTATGCTATTAATTTTCTCTACAGAGTGTAGACAGTTTGAAAAAAAAAGCTCAAACTTTCTCGCTTAAACTGTGTTTTCACCCACAAATTTCACTCTACAGACATGATTTTCTCAAAAGTAGTAGGAAAACTTGTCCTGATTCACACAATGTGTCTACCTAAACGATAGGATTTACACTTTTTGAATGACAAGCCTCAAACTGAGAGGAGGGCAGCCGACAGGCCTCACCTTAGCCGCCCACTTTATTAGGAACACTTCTGTTCGTACATACAACCTACAAACACTCTTCTTAGAGTTTAGAGTTTATTTTATTTTTAAAAGGGACAGTGCACAAATTAAACATTATCCTTGTGTTAAGGACAGATGTCTGTCCCAGGTTATAGCAGTACATGCTAATTTCCGCCTGTAGTCACTTTGGTCATACTCTTGAATAGGTCTTCTTCATGATGGCTGCTGTCTCGAGCACACACACAATGATTGCATTGAAACATCATTGCGGGTCACACATTCACGGCCAGCGAACATGCGTGACCGAATTGCTTCGCGCACTGCATCCTCTCACAATTTCCCCCGGGGAATTGTCCGGTCTAGTGTTATATTTGTTACTCTTCCAACACAAATTTTGATTTCGAGTAACACAATAACCGTACGTCGCACACAGACAAACAATGTATCAAAACGTGCGGCTCGATCGGACTCGCTATGCTATTACTTTTCTCTATAGAATACGATTTTTTCGCGACGTAGTCGCGAAAAAATCATCCAAAAAAACCCCATTCATTTCTATGGAATTAATTGAAAAAAAAGCACTTTTTCAATGTTTTTCAAACATCCACTGCTCTGGCATGCTTTCACCTAGAGACATGATTCAAACTCTAAAACGTAGGAAAACTTCTCCTCTGTGGATCTGGCATTCAACTTTTCTGCTAGGTTTTACACTTTCGGATCAGGCCCGGTTCAAACGCCATGTGGTTTCTGGGAGAAAATCCGGCTTTTGAATGGGTGTCTATTGCGTTACACACCAGTGAGGGTCGTTAAGCTTAGAGTGTAGGCGGCTTCAAAAAAAAGCTCAAACTTTCTCGCTTAAACCATGTTTTCAGCCACAAATTTCACTCTACAGACATGATTTTCTCAAAAGTAGTAGGAAAACGTGTCCTGATTCACACAATGTGTCTACCTAAACGATAGGATTTACGGTTTTTGAATGACAAGCCTCAAAGTGAGGAGAGCACAGGTGAGCGGCCTCATTGACTCCCAGTATAAACGTTGCTGAAAAGTCACTCGTTTTTAACTCCCTGTAGCGTCCTCATTTTTAACAATACAAACAAAAAAATACATCATTTTATTCAGGAGACCCTTCTAGCGCTCACTGTGAAAGAATTTTGTGAATAGCTGCTTTCGTTGTCGAGTTATTTGTGATTGTTCGAGGCCTACTCCTTAGCAAAACAGCAGACACCTGACGAAATCTTGTGTGTGTTTCTTAACTCTATTGTTCAGGCCCGTCACCATGCCAATTGGGGTCAGTGACGGGGCAGAGGGAAAAGCTGTCTCAAGCACACACACATCATGCTCAAAATTTCAAACTTAAACTGTTTTCAGCCACAAATTTCACACTACAGACATAATTTTCTCAAAAGTAGTAGTCACACTTGTCCCAAAAAAACCCCATTCATTTCTATGGAATTAATTGGAAAAAAAAAGCACTTTTTCAAACATCCGCTGCTCTGAGAAACTGAGAGGAGGGCAGCCGACAGGCCTCACCTTAGCCGCCCACTTTATTAGGAACACTTCTGTTCGTACATACAAACTACAAACACTCTTCTTAGAGTTTATTTTATTTTTAAAAGGGACAGTGCACAAATTAAACATTATCCTTGTGGTAAGGACAGATGTCTGTCCCAGGTTATAGCAGTACATGCTAATTTCCGCCTGTAGTCACTTTGTTCATGCTCTTGAATAGGTCTTCTTCATGATGGCTGCTGTCTCGAGCACACACACGATCATTGCATTGAAACATCATTGCGGGTCACACATTCACGGCCAGCAAACATGCGTGAGCGAATTGCTTCGCGCACTGCATCCTCTCACAATTTCCCCCGGGGAATTGTCCGGTCTAGTGTTATATTTGTTACTCTTCCTACGCAAATTTCGATTTCGATTAACTCAATAACCGTACGTTGCACACAGACAAACAATATATCAAAACGTGCGGCTCGATCGGACTCGCTATGCTATTACTTTTCTCTATAGAAAACGATTTTTTCGCGACGTAGTCGCGAAAAAATCGTCCAAAAAAACCCCATTCATTTCTATGGAATTAATTTGAAAAAAAGCACTTTTTCAACGTTTTTCAAACATCCGCTGCTCTGGCATGCTTTCACCTAGAGACGTGATTCAAACTCTAAAACGTAGGAAAACTTCTCCTCTGTGGATCTGGCATTAAACTTTTCTGCTAGGTCTACACTTTCGGATCAGTCCCGGGTCAAACGCCATGTGGTTTCTGGGAGAAAATCCGGCTTTTGAATGGGTGTCTATTGCGTTACACACCAGTGAGGGTCTTTAAGCTTAGAGTGTAGGCGGCTTCAAAAAAAAGGTCAAACTTTCTCGCTTAAACCGTGTTTTCAGCCACAAATTTCACTCTACAGACATGATTTTCTCAAAAGTAGTAGGAAAACTTGTCCTGATTCACACAATGTGTCTACCTAAATGATAGGATTTACGGTTTTTGAATGACAAGCCTCAAAGTGAGGAGAGCACAGGTGAGCGGCCTCATTGACTCCCAGTATAAACGTTGCTGAAAAGTCACTCGTTTTTAACTCCCTGTAGCGTCCTCATTTTTAACAATACAAACAAAACAATACATCATTTTATTCAGGAGACCCTTCTAGCGCTCACTGTGAAAGAATTTTGTGAATAGCTGCTTCCGTTGTCGAGTTATTTGTCATTGTTCGAGGCCTGGTCCTTCATAAAAAAAACAGTAGAAAACTCCAGCCCTTGTGTGTCAGCCTCACCTTAGCCGCCCACTTTATTAGGAACACTTCTGTTCGTACATACAAACTACAAACACTCTTCTTAGAGTTTAGAGTTTATTTTATTTTTAAAATGGACAGTGCACAAATTAAACATTATCCTTGTGGTAAGGACAGATGTCTGTCCCAGGTTATAGCAGTACATGCTAATTTCCGCCTGTAGTCACTTTGGTTATACTCTTGAATAGGTCTTCTTCATGACGGCTGCTGTCTCGAGCACACACACGATCATTGCATTGAAACATCATTGCGGGTCACACATTCACGGCCAGCGAACATGCGTGAGCGAATTGCTTCGCGCACTGCATCCTCTCACAATTTCCCCCGGGGAATTGTCCGGTCTAGTTCCTTTTGCACTACGTTCAGACTGCAACCTGAAACGACCCATATCCGATTTGTTGTGAAATCCGATTTTTTTGTTAGGCCGTTCGCATTACCAATTATATGAGACTTGTATGCGATCTCCGATATGAACGGAAAACGACCCAAAAGTGTCCCGCATGCGCAAATTGACACGTAATAAGCACATCTACGTCATACGCAAACAAAAAAAAGCGCACTCTTCAAGTTTAATGATTTCTTTTTTTTGTTTGTTTGTTTAATTATCTGGTTAGTGTTAAAGTGTGAGGTCTCGTGTGTGTTTTTGTTTCTGAACTGAAATGAAAACGTGTAGCCTGGTAACGAGGGTTGACTCCTAAATGTCTCTCTAATTTCTATATAAGTGCACTACATGTTACTAGGAAGTAATGGATTTTTAAACTCTATATAGTGCACTCGAGCTTCAGTAGGCAGTCATTTGGGATACGGCCGCTGTATTACCAAACTCTTAATTCAGGCTTAATAATTTGCACATATTTATTTCGTCATATTAATAAACTTTTTCTACATTTTTATAAATATTTATTTAGATTGTTTATAGCCAGCTGAATTCTGCAACTTCTCTCAGCGCTGGCTCAAGGTGCAGAAACACCAGTGCAGTTTGCTATGGAGATGAGGCGAGACCTGGCGATGTGGTTTTTGTGGCGGCGGCGGAACTCACACAATAATCTGATTAATGTGGGCAGCAGACTAATGAGACCGAAGGTGTCAAATTACTGGAAATTTCCAGAACAATCTTATAATCTTGTAATACAGGATGGTTTAAGTTATAAATCAGTTATAGAAACTGTTTTATTTAATCAGGCTAACAGATCAACATCCAGGTCCCTACCAAATCCACCATTAGCTTGATCAATTCTATAAAAGTCTATTTAAATTCTGAAAACTGTACAAATGTTGTTGTTTTCCACCAAAGAGGCGGGATTAGCCAACGCAGAATAGTGACGTTTGTCTCTTGTTGATGACGTGTAGGTCGCATGAATGCGACCTGTCCGGTCAGACTGCAGTCGCATGTGAAAATATCGGATATGCATCGGATTTAGGACCACATATCCAAGCGGCCTGGGTCGCATGTGAAAAAAATCGGATCTGTGTCGTTCAGATTGTCAATAACAAATCGGATACAGGTCGCGTATGGGCAAAAAAATCGGATATGGGTCGTTTCAGGGTGCAGTCTGAACGTAGTCATGGAGAATGATGAGTGCAACAAATTCTTAGATACTGCTCGTTCTTATAAAGCAGGATCAGATGCTTAATTATGATTTCTTTTCTTTCTGTCTTTCCCAGCCTGTAGAAGTGTGCATTCCATACCACAGGACTCGTAAAGGGGAGGTGATTGTGCGCAGGTATGACGGTCACTCCTGGAGTACACTGCCCACTCAGACCAGAAGAGGGAGCCACAGGCACAGCTGTAGACCACGGGGCCGACCTGCACGGGTAACACAGATCACTAAATATTCTCTAACCTACATAAAAAGAACCCATAATGATATTTTATTTGTTGTGTGTGTGTGTAGCTGGCGTGCTGCACTGTGGTGCACTTCTCCTGGTTTGTAGCTGTCTCTTGTCCTGTTAGAGACCATTGCTCGGTGTTGCCAGAAGGAGCGCTGCTGGTCTCTCGCTTTGACCCTGGGATCAAACTCACTTTTCCTCCGAACTGCACAACACATGCGCGCACAGTCACACTGCAGGTACGTGCCTTGGTTAAACAGAATCCTTTCTGGGGACTGATCTATTTTAACCGTAAATTATAATAATTTCTGTGTGTTCTTTATACAACTATAATTACTCTATCGACATTCACTGGATATGAGCAGTCGCGCGCTCTGATCGGCTGCTCTACTACTAGGATATCAGCTCGTCAAAGTCTACTTTATTGTCAATACTGCAAGATGTGCAGGACATACAGAAGATTGAAATTGCGTTACTCTCAAATCCATGATGCACATGGATTAAAGTTTTCCGTCGTGTGACGGATTTCCGTCAACTGAACTCTCCCAAGGCCAAATGTGAGGTCGGTGCTGATCAGAGGAGAATTAAAATGACAGGTGGTTGGGTAGAGATTGGGTTAGAACACTGATGTGTTGCAACACCATCAACTATCAGCAGGGTTTATTTAACTTTTTTGTTTTTGAGCCATGCTTTGTGTCGTTCATTTCCTATGTTTGATCATGTTTAAACGTTCGCTGTCTACGGTACGGCATTAAAAAAAACATGCGCTGTCAAAATTGGCAAAATACATTCCCATGTGCTTGGCGTGCTTGTGTCTGACCATTTCTGTTTTGTATTAAATTAAATTTTGCCAAAATGACTTAGTTCAAACCTGGACATATAGAAATAGACCATGTTAAAAAAAAATTAGACCTAAATTTATAGCTAACAAATCAGCAGACGCCCCAACAATTATTATTTTCGTTAGGCCAATGTGTAAGGTATGTTAGAACCGTGCCTTACAGCCTACGTTATATCACAATTTAAAGGACGTTTGAGGAGTTGGAGGCTGCGAGCGCAATGATGTTCCGACATACGCTAAACTTTATTCCCTGAAAATCATACACCAGCGTTCAATGCCCCAAACAGTCAAAATGTCTAGAAGACTACGGTTAAATAATAATCATAGCCTACTAAGTGAAATTACGTCAAAACATCTGTTTCTGGCCTATGAAATGATGGAGGAAAATGAGAACGAACGCAAAGTAGATAGCAGCCAACTTCACGTGATCTTTTAGGTAACTTAACACTCGTGTTGGCCACAATATTTCTCTTAATAAACTCTTGAATTGTTTTTGAAGTCGTATTCAACACAAAGTAAGGTCAAACCCCAATTTTAATTTAAGCGAAGATCCAAACTTTTTTCTGTATTGACGTCGAGCATAGAGGAGCATGTCATTCGGCTTTCAGTTTCGGCAGCATGGATGCGCTTTACATGAAAGAAGGCACTGATGTGTCTGCCATTGATAAAGGTGTAAAAAACAAGTGGAGGTGGGCTTGGCTGTACGAAATAGGTGCAAACGGAAAGCCATTTAGTTCATGGTGCAAAAAACTAAACATTCCAGGCGCTTGCATTTGTGTGGTTTGCCACAAAAAAATAATCTACGGAAGCAATGGAAAGAGAGTGCAATAAATTGAATATATTAATCCATTAATTAATTGATAATAAAGTTATCAGTACTAATTTAATCATTCTCAGAATTTCATTGAAATCCACCCATAACCCCCCCCCCCCCCCCCCCCCGTAGAATTTCATCGAAATCCACCCATAACACCCCCCCTCCTGTAAATTTTCAGTCAAATAATTTTTTTTTTGCTTTAATCCATGGATGCAGCAATAAACACTAAGCATAAAATATAGGACTAATACACACTAATCGTAAAGATTACGAGATATAAATATAAAAGTCTCTGATATTGACATAAGAACAATAAAGTGACATCGGCACCTAACAGATAAACATCTGTGGGTATGGCTAGTGGAATTATAGACAGTAGTGCAAATTGGATGAGCTTATAGACTGCCTAAAGTGATGTGTGTAACCAGTTCTTGATGATGGCAAAGTCTGGTATTGACTGGGGGGGGGAGTCGGGATCCTGAGTTTGTATATTGATTGGGAGGGATGCAGGATCCAGAGTTTGCGCGTGCAGGGGGCAAAAGGGGGCACAGAGCAGGGAAAGAGTTGAGCATCCTCAGCCCTGTATGCTTAGGTTTTTCACAAGGAGCACTTGTGCTCCTAAATGAAAAAAAAATAGGAGCACAGAAAAAAATTTAGGAGCACTACGAATTTCTTAAATGCCATTTTTATTATTATTAAAACATCACTTTTTTACACTTACAGAATTAAATGGGGAAGATGTAATAAGTGTAACCATTCATTTCAATTCAATTCATTCAGACAAATCATTGACCCATAACCTCCCGCACCCTCACACACACACACAATGTCCCGTTCCCATATTTTGTAATCTGGCCGCCTGCTACGCTTTGCTGAGTCCATCCAGCGGTCCACAGCAGGGCTTGGATCAAAGTCTTCCAGAGATGGTCCCTCCAGGCTGATTCTCATGAGGTCCTCAGTTGTGCTCACTGCTAGGCAGCTTCGTTTGCTGTTCTTAATTCGGTTTTGTGCGGAGAAACCCCTCTCACACTGGGCAGCTGAAATGGGCAGCACCAGCATCATGTGCACCAACTCCAGTATGTTCTAGGGGGATCAAGATAGGCCTTACTTATCTCATCTATAACCATCAATAATAGGAGGGCACTGTAGCATATAAATGCTCAACAGTGTTTGCTTACCTTATAATCCTCTCTGTATGGCTCCTTGGTAAGCATGGTCTCCCACAGGCCACTGTAGTGCTTGTCTTTGAAGTGTTGACTGACCAAGATCTTCAGTCCCTGCCACTCATTCTGAACAGCTGCCAGGTCACACCCTGATCTATGGAGATTAGCAAATTAGCAAATACCAAAAACATAATTGATTGCATTATAGTACAGCAGTGCAAAATATATTCTTACCTGCTGAGAGGCTCTCTGAAATGCGCCACCAATTCTGCCACGTCTTCATCACCAAACGTCAGAAGGCTGGCATGGTCATCAGGCCATGTGTCATGGTTGAAGACTTTGAAGGCCTGTACTGGGGTCCTGACATCAGCCCCATCGTCCAAAAGCCCACCAAACCGGTCTTTCAGTTCAGACACGCAGATGTTGATGGCTGATTCCACATGCTTCTTCAGCTGGGGGTGGGTGAAGTCAGCAAGACCTGTGAGATTCCCCTTCAGTGATATTCCCTTTGAGCGAGACAATCACACACAAAATTGTTTTAAGACAGCATGTTTCCAAAATGTTAAAATCCAAAACCTACAGTACACTAATAATAATATAGTGACTGATTCAAACACTTCTGCAGCCATGGCCAGATGCAGGGACTGTAACCAATATGCTGAAGTGTAATGTAAGTTCTGCTCTAAACATATTTCCCTAAAATCCCAACAAACTCATCCTAGTAACACACCTGGAATCTACACTCATCTTCCTCTCCATGCTGAGCAAGCATGGCCTGGATCTTCTCGAGCATGCCTCCTGACTTTGCCCTGGACTTAAATGCTTCCAGTCTGGTCACAGTCTTCTTCAGCTCTGACATTGCTTGGGGGAGGATCAGGTCTTTTCTCTGCAGGGTCAGGCTAAATGAAGACAGCTCCTCGAAGACGTCAGTGAGAAAATGGCAGAATACACAAAAAAGTGCACTCTCCATCCCTCTCTTTACCTATGTGGTAGTGAGTAGATCAATACAAGTAGGCCCTATGTATTCCTAGCCACTCCCTAATCTGCCAAGCATTAAAGTCTGAAATCAATTTTTTAGTTTCATGTACTGTCTAGGACTCACCTGCTTTGCCCGTCCTTGAATCTCCACTGATCCTGCAACAGCCAGGTGCTCCATGTGCTGCAGAACAATGGAGTACTGGCCATGGCCTGTGGACATGAGGAATCCAGCGTGTCCCCTTGACGGTAGACGGTGTGCAGACCTTCACACCAAGCTCTTGCCCTAGTTGATGGAGCTCTCTCTTGGATTTTCCACTGAAGTGGTAGGTCTTCCACACGAGATGCAGGAGATCATACACCTGGCACACCATTGGTTCCTTCTTCTGCAGGGTCAGGATTGCCAACTCTAGTCTGTGAAGGCAAAAATAGTTAAAAACAACCTTTTTCTTCCCCTCTGTGTTACAAAAGTAGCTTGTGTGTCTGTATTGCTGACAAATGTGTGTGTGCATTCATTACATTATTATCATGCAGGAAAAGAGTCCCGGCAATGGAATAGATAGGTTTTTGTTAACTTCTTGAAGGATGATAGTGATGACCCTAGTTTAGTATACATTATATCTGCTACCACATAATCATAACCATATTTTTTCAGTTACAAACCTGTGTGGCATGCAGTGGATGGGGATAATATGCTCCCCTGCCTCTCTTTGGAGGAGAGCAATCACTCCTCCACGGTGGCCCATATTCACTGAGGCACCATCTGCCCCAAAGCTGATGAGCTTCGCCAACCACGACCCCCCATTGTCCTCGGGGTAAACTGCACTGAATGCAGCCTTGGTTGCATCCAGAACACCTTGAAGGACAACACAAAAACATGAAAAACAAACAAGAGATTGAGTGAATTATGCATTTATGAAACTGTACAAAAATGAAGGTTTCTTTCTAGCTGCTAGATTGACCACTTACCAATGGCATGGGAGTGTTCAAGAGCCTGTTGGCCAACCAGTAGAGTGACTGGTTTCCCACCCTCCACCAGACGCACATAGACAATCTCGCACTCAGTGTTTGATATGTCAGTGTCTCCATCGATGAGGACTGCAAGGTACTTTGCTGTTCTCAGTTGAGCAGTTAGGCTCTCTTTCAAGAGATCAGCAATTTGTCCAATCATTTCCGCACATCTGTATGAATAAGAACACTGTCGTAAAGTGCTTGTAGTTCATGCAGTCACATAACATGACTGACAATTTGTTCCAAACATTTGTTGCAGCCCTATCATTATACGAAGAATATTAAAATAAACTCTAAAAACTAACATTCAAAATTCTGCATGGTAATAATTCTTAATATAACTTCATAAAAAATACAAAAAATCGAATTAAACACACTGCTGACAACTTAATGCTGATACCTACTAGGGATGGGCAGTCAGAAAAGACACACAATAACCTACAAAATAAAACAGACTACCACTGCTGTGTGCACTTCACCCTGACTGGGCCCGTGGTGGTCATGGCCCAGAGTATCCCTAGCTGGCAACAATGTATAATGCCCGCTGTCAATGGTAACGGGAATTTTCACAGCAGAATCATGCCAGCGTATCACTTCGTAAGTAGAACAGTCAGCCTACACAAACTGTCTATCGTCATATCGTTAACATAGATGTGGCCAGTCCTTGCACGCAGGTGGGGGAAATTAAGTAGCCTACTAATGCGAACATCGTTTGAATTGAAAAAGTTGAAAACGATCATGACATTGCCTCATAATTAAACTGAAGGCTGAAACGTCAAATAAAATTAATCATAAACTTTTTGTATATGTTTTCTCATGTTCACAAGTAGCCGTATTGTAAGGGGGATAACGTATAGTCCGCGGGCGACAATAGGAAAATATTTCTCTCCGGCGTCGGGATGCTGTTCGTCTTGACGGGAATTTTTTTTCCTATAGGCTAGTCGCCCTTGGACAATACATTATCCCTTACATAATAATGATCATTATAAAATACAATATTACCTCACGTGGTTGTCGTAAGTTGGGTTCACATCAATGCCATTCTTCTTGTGCAGGGTGATAAGTGGCCCAAATCTCACAAACGGCTCTTCCTCCTTGGCGATGAAGTAGGCAATGTTCATTTTGATCTTGAGCTGTCTCATTGCCTCCATCTCCGAAATCTTCACCTGTCTAACCAGGGCTGCGTCCACCGTCGAGCCTTTGTTCTGTCGAATTAAATAACCGTCTCTGCAGGCGATGTGCCGTTTAGATATGTTGTGTTTCGTGAGACTGTCTTTTTTAAAGTGCTGGTTTCCAGTCACAAATGCCGAATTCCCTGCTTGCTTCTGCCCTTTACAGTATTTGCAGTACATTAGCTCGTTTTCAAAAACTAGCCATGGAAAAAGCTTGATCCAGTCAGCCTGAAACTTGTAAACCTTACTGTTTACACCACTGCCGGTAGTAGCACTACTATCCCTCACTGTTGTCGTATCCATTTCTTCTCTCACGATATCCTCCTCTCCCTCCTCGGATCTCACACGAGTTCTTTGAAAATACGGCGATATTTGATTTTGTAACATTTTTAGATTTACGATACTGATGCTGAGTGAACAAATGTAGCACTTTCCCCTGAGACGATGAAAAGGTTAGAACGTTGAGAGTCTTTGCTTTCCCGCCGCTCAACAGAAATGCGAGGCGTCATCGCATCGTCATCGTGTTCCAACAGTTCTGATTGGTAGGGTATGAAAACTAGAAATAAGACCACACTTTGTTTGTTATTATTTTAGGGGCAAAATGCGAATGAAATGGCTGAAATCGGTTCTCGCACGTGTGCTCCCATTCTGTTTTTCCTACTCGCACCAATCTATTTTTAGTCGCATATGCGAGTAAAATGGTCGCACTGTACAGCCTTGATCCTGACAGCCTGGTGGACGGAGTTGTCTCTCAGTCTGCTGGTTCTAGCCCTGAGACTCCACAGTCTCCTTCCTGATGGCAGCAGGCTGAAGAAGCTGTGGAGTGGGTGGGTAGGATCACCTTTCCGAGCAAGGCGGGTGCTGTATATATCTTGGGGGGAGGGGAAAGAGGTGCCGACGATCTTCTCAGCTGCTCTCACAATGTGCTGGAGGGTCTTTCGGCGGGACGCTGTGCAGGCGCCGTACCACACAGTGATACAGCTGGTCAGGATGCTCTTGATGGCACCTCCTATAAAAGGTGCACATGATGGGGGCTCTAGGTCTTCTCAGCTTGCGGCGGAAATGGAGGCGCTGGTGAGCCTTCCTGGTGAGTGATGTTGTGTTGTTGCTCCAGGGCAGGTCCTCTGAGACGTGCACTCCCAGGAACTTGGTGCTGCTCACCATCTCCACGGCAGTGCTGTTGATGGTCAGAGTAGAGCCCTGCACTCCCGTGGGAGTCCCGCGGGACCCGACGCAAAGCGGTGCAGCACGGGACAAATTTTGAAAGCTCATTGCAGGCGCAGGCGGGAGGGGGAGTGCACAATGCGGGAGCGGGCGGGAGAGGTGATAAGCTGCAGTTCCGCTAACTAAAAACGTGTTTAAAATAAAATTTATAAATTATTAATTTGTGGCAGATCACAGAATCCAGGGACACATGTCGGCCCGAGGGCATTTTGAGTTATTGACAGATTCAGAAAGTACAGTTTCTTAGCTTTCCAATGATGCCTTCCATGTGGAGATCTGACAATATTTGAAGAATGTGTGGCCTTTTGAAAGTGCATACTTCTTAAAACAGAAAAGGGAGAAAATCGCCCTCAAAGTTTTCCATCTCAGCTACCCAGGGTGTAGGGCGGGCACATAATGGTGCTCATTTGCATTACATTAAGGAAAGCCCTACCCCCTACTAGCTAGCACGATACTACTTTCATGTAAACAAAGATCACCATGTCAATTTTCCTTCCATGCAAAGTATGCCCAACACAATTATGAAGTACAAAAATAAGTCCTAAAGTATACTTTAACGTTTTGTGGTTGAAAAATTACTCACACCGTAAGAAAGAAAGATAGCACGATGATGACACAACTAACACAACACTAGTTTCATGTAAAGCCTCGGTCACAACCGGCCATACAGTACGCGCTCCTCCGGCCGGTCTACATGCAAAAAACGCATGAAACGCACGAGAGCGCGCGTGTGAAAAGCACGAGAGCGCGCGTGTGATGTGCTGATTTTCGAGCCGCAGACCGGCCGCAGAGGCTCTTTGTCATGTCAAACAAACTCTACAGGCGCTTACGTTTTTTTCAGGTTGCAAGACAAACTTACGGCCAACGTGCGTCTTTCTCCGTGAACAAAAAAAAACCCCGCAGCGATTTGGGAAACGCCAAAAATCACACGGCCAAAAAATCGTACGTCCGGTTGTGACCTAGGCTTAACCAAACCACAACACTCTCCGTTACATGCAAAAATAACCACACAGGCTTAGATTAATAAACTCACCCCATCAGAAAGAGAAACGGCGCCTTGCACGCACCAATGCCTCCGATGGAATGTAATCCTAGAACGGTCCGTGTATCATCCGATCATTCAAGTATTCCATTCAATCTGGAAAACGAGGTTGCGGTTTTTTTTGCTAGAAATGGTGATCTCCGATGTAAATACCGCGTGTCTGTTTGCTTCGCGGTGTGTCGGCTCCTCTGCGCTCTGTTTAGTAACTCATTCCATAGTGAAATTACACGCCTGTATGCAGCTAAGTAGCCATGTGCTCAACTCGGATCATACAGCTGATTAGCGGAAAAAACAAAACAAATGACTTAAATCATCATGTGAATGGCCCATATGGTAATTTACCCACACCCCCCAGCAGGCTACAGTCCTGACAAAAACGAGACAATTTTCAACAAAAAAATGTATGCTTTTCCAACAAAACAATCTATTATCTGAAATACTGATTGCATTCTTCAAGATCTCAACTTGCACATGATGGAAAAAAACAAAAATCACAAATTTCGAAAAAAAATGCTTCTTTTGCGATCATCTCGGATTCGTTTCGGCCGACATGTGTGCCTGGATTCGGTGAGGGGTCACATTTATGTCTATCATGTATAATTTGTGCTGGATATTTTATTTGGCATTAATAAAAACATTTTAAGATGCCTAAATTTGCAGATGTGGTCTAATCTCGCATACGTTTCCGATTCCTTTACGCTCTCAGTGCTTAGTTTCACCTCACCAACTTTGTCTGAAGGTGTCAGCTGCATTCAACATGGCGGACGGAATGTCTCGATGTTTAAATATCTCAGTCGTTTGACTGTGTATCGCACAGATTGTTCAATTTAAAGCGAGAAATAGACAGTGTATAATCTGAGGAGCTGGTTGTGGTTGTGCAACACTTCATATGAGAGGAGAATGAAATCGCGGTTGGAATGATAACGCCACAGACTCGGAAGTGGGAGTGCGAGTCCGCAAAGCGAAAGCTGTCAATCAAAGCGAGAGCTGTCAATCATGAGCGCATGCAGCGCTCAACTTGGAATGTGTCAGCAGAATGTCAGAGTCTAAACAATAAACTTACAATAAACCTAACAATGCCACCTATAAATACACAACATGTAGATCTACATAACGTTATCTGTGCCATCTCACAGCAGTTTGCTTAGTTATTTTTAATCAGGGCAAATAGCCTTATAGCCAAAACTAGTATATGATGCTTTAATTTATGGAGATGCCTTTTGTTTACACGTGATTTCCAAATGAGGGGTATTGCAATTTTATATTAGTCTAAATGAACATCTACACCAAGTTGCAAGCATCAGGGGAAGATTATGGACGCACCAAATTTGACTTAACGGTCATTTAATGGTGAAATGCCGTTCGCACTGTCAGCCAACTTCGGGTTGTTTCTCTGAATTCCGACAATAAATGAGACCATCCGAACACATCTGAAAACATCGTGGTTTGAACTGTGTTGGTTCAAATCAACTTGGTTCAGACCAAGTTGGTCCTACAGCTTTGGGAAACAGTCGTTTTTTGGATGTTAGTTAGTTCAAACTGGCATCGTACCATATTGGTTTAATGCTAACTTGGTTGGTTGGTTGGGAAACGCACCCCTGAACGTGAGCTGTAGATATTTATGCTCAAATCCACTCAAAGTAGGGGGCGGGGCACCATCACGCTGTGTCTTTAAATTATATTAATTTCTTATAGGCCTACTTGTATTTCCTAGAATGTAAATGTGAGGAGTGACATATAAGCTATGTGCAATATACAATATTCTTAATATCCACTGTAGATATTGGTAGGTGTGTTGGGTATCTCTGTAAAGCCTCAGCTGCGCATGCCGCCTGGCAACGCGCACCCTCGCTACGTGCGCCAGGTGAAGGATCGGTCAGTGGAGAGCTCAGCTAAGCTCAGCATGTTTAATTCCCCAAGCCAATGACAAGAACTTTTGTGAGAAATAACACGAACGTCTGCATCATGCGGGATTTGCGGGCGGGAGCGGGACAAAATATGGCAGGCGGGAGCGGGACTGAAAATCATAACTCTTTGCGGGAGCGGGCGGGAGCTAGCCTGGGCCCGCACATCCTAAGTGTGACGCAACACGGGGGGCTGTTGCGAACTTAGTCTGGCAAGGCAAGCTATCTCCAGCTCTTCCAAGCTCCCGAAAAATCGGGAGCCAATCAACTTTGAGCATCTCCAACGGCCCTGGGTAGAGGCGTGTTCAAGGCAGTGACGTAGTAGAACTGCGACCGGAAGCCATAGATCGTTTACAGAATCTATGCCGGAAGCGCTTCATTCACTAGAAACATTACGAACATGGAGCAGCGGCAAGCCTTTGACACAGCGATAGATGCTGTATTGAAAGCATTCAACGGGAAGTTCTCATTGAAAACAGAGCAAAAAGCAGCCCTGGAGGTATTTATTTAAAGGAAGGACGTTTTCGCCTTGCTCCCGACCGGCTTCGGTAAGAGTTTAATCTACCAGTTAGCCCCGCTGGTAGCCAAATCAATGGGGCTCAGCGAGAATCCTATCGTTGTGGTCGTCTCGCCTTTGATCGCGCTATTATCTTCCTCTTCCTCTTCAGCTCCTCCTTCTTCTTCCTGTTATTCAAGCAGTTTCCATCGCCTCACATACGTCAGAGGAAAGAGTGATGTGATTGGTTTAAGCTTCGTCACAGCCTTTTCTGGCTTTGATCAGTAGCAAACTGAGGCATTTCAGGGAGGCGGGTCAACCACGCGCTTTGGGAAACGGTTGTGCTTAATATCTATGCCAGACCAAATGCTCGCAGAGCTCTGAAGTTGCGTTAGCCAGACTAGGCGGGAGCGGGACTGCACAATGCGGGAGCGGGCGGGAGCGGGACTGAAAATTCTGTCCCGTGCAGACCTCTAGGTCAGAGGAGCATGCTGGGTGCGCATTTTCCTGAAGTCCACAACAATCTCCTTCATCTTATCAATGTTCAGAGAGAGATTGTTGTGTCTGCACCACAAGGCCAGGCGGCTCACCTCGCTCCTGTAGTTTGTCTCATCGTTGTTACCTGATGAGACCCGCCGCAGTCGTGTCATCTGCAAACTTGATGAAGAGGTTAGAACTGTGTGACGGTGTGCAGTCGTGTGTCAGCAGAGTGAATAGAAGGGGGCTCAACACACATCCTTGGGGGGCCCCCCGTGTTCAGTGTGATGGTGCTGGATGTGTTACTGCCAACCTGTACTGCCTGTGGTCTCCCGGTCAGGAAGTCTAACAGCCAGTTGCACGGTGAGGTGTTCAGTCCCAGCCTGTCCAGTTTGAAAATGAGCTGTTGGGGGATGATGGTGTTAAATGTCGAGCTGAAATCAATGAATAGCATTCTAACATAAGAATCTTTTGTGTCTAAATGTGTGAGGGCTGTGTGGAGGGCAGTGGAGATGGCATCATTGATCGATCGAGCGATTGGACCGATATGCAAATTGGAAGGGATCCAGGGAGGGAGGGGGGGGGAAGGATAGACTTGATGTGTTGCATGACTAGCCATTCAAAGCACTTCATAAGGATGGAGGTGAGTGCCGCCGGACGGTAGTCATTGAAACAGGAGGGCGACGCCTTCTTCGGGATAGGGATGATGGTGGTGGCTTTGAAGCATGTAGGGACAATGGCCTGACTCAGCGAGATGTTAAAGATGTCTCATATACCATGAGTAGAGAAAAACAAAATGGCGGAGTGTTTTTCTCAAACTATGGAGGATGAAATAAAAACTACTCAAAACCCTAAAAAAACAAAAAAAGCAACAAAATATGGACTGAAAGTAATTGATGGTAAAAACGTATCTCTTTTTTTTTTCAAGAATTATCACATTTTTCACAAATTGCTGCTGTCATTTCACCGGTTTGTTTACATTCTTAGCAGAAATTATATCGGACATTTTGTATAAAAAGCTTTTATTTATTGAATTTGCAAAAAATAAAAATGCTCTGTTTCTCAAAATCCAGTGAATATGGATATAATAAAACAGTTATTCCACTCAATCTCATCATACATGGCTTATAGCTGACTTGGCACTACATGCCTCATCGACTATCGGCTCATGTACGACTTGATTTCATGGAATAACTGTGAAATATATCTAGGTGTACAGTAAACTCTGGGATGTTGGTGGGTTTCCTCACATGAGCTGCTCGCTTCAGGTCCTTCCACAACATTTCGATTGGATTTTTTTTTTTAAAGATTTTTTTGGGGCTTTTTTCACCTTTATTGGATAGGACAGTATAGAGACAGGAAATGAGCGGGGGAGGGATCGGGAAATGACCTCGGGTCGGAATCAAACCCGGGTCCCCGGATTTATGGTATGGCGCCTTATCCACCTGAGCCACAACGCCCCCATTTCGATTGGATTAAGGTCAGGACTTTGACTTGGCCATTCCAAAACATTAACTTTATTCTTCTTTAACCATTCTTTGGTAGAACGACTTGTGTGCTTAGGGTCGTTGTCTTGCTGCATGACCCACCTTCTCTTGAGATTCACTTCATGGACAGATGTCCTGACATTTTCCTTTAGAATTCACTGGTATAATTCAGAATTCATTGTTCCATCAATGATGGCAAGCCGTCCTGGCCCAGATGCAGCAAAACAGGCCCAAACCATGATGCTACCACCACCATGTTTCACAGATGGGATAAGGTTCTTATGCTGGAATGCAGTGTTTTCCTTTCTCCAAACATAACGCTTCTCATTTAAACCAAAAAGTTCTATTTTGGTCTCATCCGTCCACAAAACATTTTTCCAATAGCCTTCTGGCTTGTCCACGTGATCTTTAGCAAACTGCAGACGAGCAGCAATGTTCTTTTTGGAGAGCAGTGGTTTTCTCCTTGCAACCCTGCCATGCACACCATTGTTGTTCAGTGTCCTCCTGATGGTGGACTCATGAACATTAACATTAGCCAATGTGAGAGAGGCCTTCAGTTGCTTAGAAGTTACCCTGGGGTCCTTTGTGACCTCGCCGACTATTACACACCTGGCTCTTGGAGTGATCCTTGTTGGTCGGCCACTCCTGGGGAGGGTAACAATGGTCTTGAATTTCCTCCATTTGTACACAATCTGTCTGACTGTGGATTGGTGGAGTCCAAACTCTTTAGAGATGGTTTTGTAACCTTTTCCAGCCTGATGAGGATCAACAACGCTTTTTCTGAGGTCCTCAGAAATCTCCTTTGTTCGTGCCATGATACACTTCCACAAACGTGTTGTGAAGATCAGACTTTGGTAGATCCCTGTTCTTTAAATAAAACAGGGTGCCCACTCACACCTGATTGTCATCCCATTGATTGAAAACACCTGACTCGAATTTCACCTTCAAATTAACTGCTAATCCTAGAGGTTCACATACTTTTGCCACTCACAGATATGTAATATTGGATCATTTTCCTCAATAAATAAATGACCAAGTATAATATTTTTGTCTCATTTGTTTAACTGGCTTCTCTTTATCTACTTTTAGGATTTGTGTGAAAATCTGCTGATGTTTTAGGTCATATTTATGCAGAAACGTAGAAAATTCTAAAGGGTTCACAAACTTTCAAGCACCACTGTACGTACTAAAATTTGATTACTAAATGAGACAATAGGCAGGTACGTTTAATGACGTGTAAACTCCCAACTTTTGGGTTAATGTTTTAAAACGTTATCAGGATGTTAATTATAATCTAATTTTTACTTGAATGGTCAAATATTGTTCATAACTAATTTGGATATTTTGTGTACTGTAAATATGTAGCATATAGTTATAACTTGATTTTAGAAAATAACTGTTTTGACTATCTGTGATGGACTGGCAGTCCATCCAGGGTGTATTCTCACCTCACGCTCAGTGTTCCTCGGATAGACTCTGGATCAACCACAACCCTGACAAGGATTACAGTGACTGACTGACTGAGTGACTGACTGAGTGACTTACTTACTTACTTACTTACTTACTTTCTTTTGGACTATTCCATGCACTTTTTATGCGAATCAAACCCCATGGGTCTTTGTATTCATTTTCATATGTACTATGTGGAAGCGGGCGGCACGGTGGTGTAGTGGTTAGCGCTGTCGCCTCACAGCAAGAAGGTCCTGGGTTTGAGCCCCGGGGCCGGCGAGGGCCTTTCTGTGCGGAGTTTGCATGTTCTCCCCGTGTCTGCATGGGTTTCCTCCGGGTGCTCCGGTTTCCCCCACAGTCCAAAGACATGCAGGTTAGGTTAACTGGTGACTCTAAATTGAGCGTAGGTGTGAATGTGAGTGTGAATGGTTGTCTGTGTCTATGTGTCAGCCCTGTGATGACCTGGCGACTTGTCCAGGGTGTACCCCGCCTTTCGCCCGTAGTCAGCTGGGATAGGCTCCAGCTTGCCTGAGACCCTGTAGAAGGATAAAGCGGCTAGAGATAATGAGATGAGATGAGACTATGTGGAAGCTGATGCTGTATATCTCACACAGTCACTTTTAGCAGACTAAAATAACGTCTGGGTTTGTGTCGAGCTGGATTTTAGTACTGTGTTATTACAAGCGCTTAGTAAATAAAATTGAATGGAATTAAACATGTCCTGCGCATTCATGTTATACCTTCTATAATCCTTGCCAATTAAGTGATTGTGAATATATTAATGTCAATTTCAATATCAATGCCAGTATTGGTCCATAAGTGATCTAGCTGATGTATCTATACAGGTCTGTTAAGCAGTATGTAAATGATGTATTTTTTGCTATACCCAGGTGCTGCAGGTGGCAGAGTCTGTGGTGCAGGATCTGACTGGGGACCCACACGCCAGAGCTAGCCCCCTCCTCTGCCTCTCCCAAACTCCCAGCATGCACTTCCTCCAGCCAGTCAAAGTGCAGATCCCACTTCCACCTGGGCTTACTGGTGCTTAGACTGTTTCTTTTTTTCTGTCTTTTTCCCTTTTCTGCTGTTCTACCAGGTAAGGAGTGTGTGTGTGTGTGTGTGTGTGTGTGTGTGTGTGTGTGTGTGTGTGTGTGTGTGTGTGTGTTTTTTTAGGACTTACAATCGATATGTCTCGGCTGCACCTGCTGCATGGTGACCCTGAGGCTCACATCTGGACTGATGTTACCGCTCAGGTGTCTTTATACATCACACATCTCTATGCCATCTTTTCTGTCACACACTTCTCATGGTGAGTCATGAGACCATACACGTAGCATCTAACACAGCACTGTAATTTCCTGTGTTCTGGTTTATGTTTTTTAAAAAATGGTTTAGTGACACCATTTATTCCAACTTTGCTGGGCTTGGATTAAAGATGCAGTATGTAACATTTGTGATGGAAATTCAGTATGTAGCCTTGTCAAGAACTTTTGAAAATGATAAAATATTTTTGAGATAAATCAACAACATGGCTTTATTTGCTCGCTAACAAGGCTGACGTTTTGAGTGGCACTTTGTCCTCCATGGTTTTTTTTGTTTTTTTTTTAAGCAAACGCCCCCCCCCCCCCCCCCCCCCCCCCCCCCCCACTTCAGCCTGAATGATACAAAAGTCATGTCACTCTGTGGGGTCTCGGAAAAGTGCTTTGTGGCCTCTTTTCCTAGAGTTACTGACAGTTTAAAAAAACAAACAAAAGCAACTAAACACACTTTGGGTGGGAAAAACACCAAGTGTGAAAGCACACACATTTATTTCAGATAACTAGAGAGGTGTACAAATTCCTTAAAGTTACATACTGCTGCTTTAACTCTAGTTACTGTACACTGTAACACAATCACACAAAATTTAAATGTATGACTCTGTTCAATTTGTGACCTAAAAACTGGTCATATGTTAATGGTTTGGGAAGACTTATAAAACGTGTGTGTGTGTGTGTGTTTAGGTACTGGCTGTGGTACACCACTCACAGCTGCATTAGTGGAGTAGTGAGGAAAGTGTACCACAGACTAAAGCAGTTCAGGGTTCAGTTTCTGGTGCTGCAGAGAAAAACAGACCTCACACAAGTGCTCCTGCAGTGTCTGCCTTCGGATAAGGTGTGTGTATGTACATGTGTGAAAATACTCAGAATAATCTTTACATGCTTATGATATTTTGTTCGTTTGTTTGACTGTATAACTGCAAACCCATACATATGTTATTTACCAGCTGGGAGGTCCGTATCGTGAAATACCGTGACCGAGGTCTTGAAAGTACTGACCGAGGTCACGGTATTTCACCATACAGACCGACCTTAAGCTGGTAAATAATATATTTCTTTTTTTCTTTACCAAATTCTAACAGAAAACGAGAGCGCCCGAAAGGGAAAACCGAGCCGAGCCGCCATTTTGAATTCTCATTCACGGCTGTAATGCAAATGGCTTCCTCCTCGGTATACAAGTGCACTTCCATGGCAGGAAAAGAAACGATATTTTGCCGCCTATGTAGCCCCCTATTTATACAAATAGGAGTCATTCAGGATTCCGCCATGTTTTTGCTCGGCGTTAGCAACAGTTAGAGGTTTTTAGCTTTCTCCTGAAATGTTTTCTTTTATTTCTTCTTCCTCAGGGTAGTAAAACTCGCTTTCGCTGTGAACACTGTCGTTATCGCTATCCATGCTGTAAAATTAATGCTATTCTCCTGAGAAATGCTCCCAAAAATTTATAAGATTTTTGATAAAAATCTTATAAATAAATCTTACAAAAAAGTTCACTGTTGACAAAAATTGCTACTATGTTTGTTGTTGTTGTGAACGAGCGAGTCGCCAGAGGTCCGTAACTGGGGTCCGTACCGTAGGATACAGACACGCTCGCCAGCCAATCAGAGCGCAGGATTTGATGAAAACCGCACCGCAAAAAAACAAAAAAACATATTTGGTCATATTTCTTTAACCATTTAATGTGACAATTTGCAGGGTTTTTTTTTTTTTGCTGCAGTTGCTATGGTGATATGAATACGTTCTTGATTGTCCAGCTTGAGAGTAAGACAGGAGGAATGATAACACTTCACTCATGATGTAGAAAAAATATAAACCGTGACAGCCCTAGATCTATTGTGTGGGGTGTTTTTTTTTTTTTGAGTAAATGGTGTGTGTCTGTCTGTCTGTCTTGGTGCAGGTCGACAGTAGGTTAGTCTCTCTATCAGAGCAGTATGATGGGCCTCAGCCTTCAGATGTGTGTAACCTGTTGGAAGGAGAGCAGTTCTTCGCTGGGTTTGAGAGAGGCATCGACATCACTTCTGGTGTGCCCACACACACACACACACACACACACACACACACACACACACACACACACACACACACACACACACAGTACTCCACACACACAGCCATTAAACCAGATTGTTTGGAGTAGGCTTATCTGGATGGGCTTGTAATTGGTTAGGAGATCATGTTCGTTCATGGGTTGGGTCGCATGTGTATGAATAGTTTATAAACCAATTGTGCTGTAGATGAAATTACACCCAAGCACAAACCAACTGATGGTGTTGCAGGTTATTATTATTATTATTATTATTATTATTACTGTTATCTGTAACCTGCAATACTTCTTTTACACTGATGTGGTTTCTCTTCTGTCAGATCGACCAGATTGCAGAGAGGGCAGACTGGCCTTCACCTTCTACTCTCACCTGAAGAACATCAAAGAGGTGCACGTGTGCCCGACACACCAACAAGAGGGAACTGTTCGAGGACAGGTGAACAAGAACGGTCTGCACTGTACCTGCAGTTCTAGCCCACATTGTTGTTTACTGGACACAGCTAAGATTTCAGAACAGGCTAATGTGTTGAGTTAATAAATCAATTATTAAATGCTTTAGTTTTGTGTACGTTACTTTATACAGTGGTGCTTGAAAGTTTGTGAACCCTTTAGAATTTTCTATATTTCTGCATAAATATGACCTAAAACATCATCAGATTTTCACACAAGTCCTAAAAGTAGATAAAGAGAACCCAGTTAAACAAATGAGACAAAAGTATGATACTTGGTCATTTATTTATTGAAGAAAATGATCCAATATTACATATCTGTGAGTGGCAAAAGTATGTGAACCTTTGCTTTCAGTATCTGGTGTGACCCCCTTGTGCAGCAATAACTGCAACTAAACGTTTCCGGTAACTGTTGATCAGTCCTGCACACCGGCTTGGAGGGATTTTAGCCCGTTCCTCCGTACAGAACAGCTTCAACTCTGGGATGTTGGTGGGTTTCCTCACATGAACTGCTCGCTTCAGGTCCTTCCACGACATTTCGATTGGATTAAGGTCAGGACTTTGACTTGGCCATTCCAAAACATTAACTTTATTCTTCTTTAACCATTCTTTGGTAGAATGACTTGTGTGCTTAGGGTCGTTGTCTTGCTGCATGACCCACCTTCTCTTGAGATTCAGTTCATGGACAGATGTCCTGACATTTTCCTTTAGACTTCGCTGGTATAATTCAGAATTTATTGTTCCATCAATGATGGCAAGCCGTCCTGGCCCAGATGCAGCGAAACAGGCCCAAACCATGATACTACCACCACCATGTTTCACAGATGGGATAAGGTTCTTATGCTGGAATGCAGTGTTTTCCTTTCTCCAAACATAACGCTCCTCATTTAAACTAAAAAATTCTATTTTGGTCTCATCCATCCACAAAACATTTTTCCAATAGCCTTCTGGCTTGTCCACATGATCCTTAGCAAACTTCAGATGAGCAGCAATATTCTTTTTGGAAAGCAGTGGTTTTCTCCTTGCAAACCTGCCATGCACACCATTGTTGTTCAGTGTTCTCCAGATGGTGGACTCATGAACATTAACATTAGCCAATGTGAGAGAGGCCTTCAGTTGCTTAGAAGTTACCCTGGGGTCCTTTGTGACCTCGCCGACTATTACACGCCTTGTTCTTGGAGTGATCTTTGTTGGTCGACCACTCCTGGGGAGGGTAACAATGGTCATGAATTTCCTCCATTTGTACACAGTCTGTCTGACTGTGGATTGGTGGAGTCCAAACTCTTTAGAGATGGTTTTGTAACCTTTTCCAGCCTGATGAGCATCAACAACACTTTTTCTGAGGTCCTCAGAAATCTCCTTTGTTCGTGCCATGATACACTTCCACAAACATGTGTTGTGAAGATCAGACTTTGACAGATCCCTGTTCTTTAAATAAAACAGGGTGCCCACTCACAATCTGATTGTCATCCCATTGATTGAAAACACCCGACTCTAATTTCACCTTCAAATTAACTGCTAATCCTAGAGGTTCACATACTTTTGCCACTCATAGATATGTAATTTTGGATTGTTTTCCTCAATAAATAAATGACCAAGTAAAATATTTTTGTCTCATTTGTTTAACTGGGTTCTCTTTATCTACTTTTAGGACTTGTGTGAAAATCTGATGTTGTTTTAGGTCATATTTATGCAGAAATATAGAAAATTCTGAAGGGTTCACGAACTTTCAAGCACCACTGTACATCAATGTGGTCCCAAGCAGATCTTTTATTCTCCAAAGAAAAAGCATTTTGGAAAATAGATCAGTCTTTCCACTTGTGTTTTTTATAGTAATTTTATATGTAGTTAACCGTGTGTGTGTGTGTGTGTGTGTTTTATATACTACTGAGGACCATATGTCCCCACAAGGATAGTAAAATCCGACCATTTCGATTTTGTGGGGACATTTGGATGGTCCCCACAAGGAAATTGCTGCTGTTGTGTTTTTTTTTTAAACAAAAGTAAAGATAAATGAATAAATAAAAGGGCCAAAAAAGTTACCTTTTCATTACTGAGGTTAGGTTTAGGTGCAGGCACAACATGAATTAACTGCAATCATAATTGTCAGTGGAGCGTCCTCACAAAGATAGTGAGACGTGTGTGTGTGTGTGTGCGTGTTTATTTTCTTAGGTATCGTTCTACAGAGGCGAGGTACCCAGTGACCTACCAGAGGAAGTCAGTCGGAAAAGGAAGGGCCATGACAGCCAGTGGATGGCTACACTCCCCCTTAGACTTCCTGTAAGTTTCACAGAATGAATACGTCAGGGATGAGAGTTTTCCGCTTTTTGGCGGATTTCCGCTTTTTCTGAGTAAAAATCGGCCTTTTTATATTATGCCAAATCCGTTGAGAATTTTTTTTTCATTTATTGAGGGGGGTTGGGGCATGTTCCTTCGTGATACTCAAGCGTAATTCATTTATACGACGATTTTACGTGTTTACATTTTCGCCATCTTTAGTCTTGCAAAGTCTCGCGGTAGAATGCGTGTTATCTACAATGTAATTGGCCAAAACATCGATGGCGAGAGCATGATAGCCAATCATAACAGGTCTTACAAAAGTACCCACAGCCGTTCTATTTTATCGAAACTTGCACATGTTCATCGTCGCTGCTCTTCAAAAATACGTTTCTCTTTCATCTATCGTTTTGTCCATCATGTCTATGACAGATGGTCAGTAAATCTGAATTAATGCTGACAGTTTTGAAAACTTAAATATTTCAAAAGACTTTTTGAAGAAATCATATGCAACTAATGAGGACATAGGGAGAAAAGGTCAGTCACTCTAAGAAATTTTATTTAATATATGAACATTTTGATAATTAATAGAACTTAAGCTTAATGTGAATTTAGTTTGTCATTTTTGTTGATCATGAATTATAACCATACCCTTGAATGTAGAATGTGATTTTATTTTGAATTCAAACAATACTCCTATTGATTTGAAACATATTTTCATGTAAATATATAAAAAAGACAACGGATATTTTTTTTTTATCTACTACAGCTCAGATTGCAGGAAAAGTGGTTTGTAAGGCCTTGTTTTTCAAAATTTTTCTGGGGGGGGGGTTATCTATGGAATCAATTTTGTGTCAAAATGTTCATACAATACTTTTGAAATATCAAACAAAAACGACAAATCAGAATACAAAAAAACAAAAAAAAGTTAATTTTTTTAGACTGGCAAACAAATTATTCGTGTAATCGTGCAAAATATCAGTCTATTACTCTTCAGAAACCTTTTATTTTTGTTCCGCGTCTTTCTCAGTTTTGTCTGACGTAATTTATTTTGGTTGCGATTCCAGCTTTCTCGTTTGCGCTCCCTGACTTTTTGCTTGCAGTTTTGGCACAAACTTCACGTGTGGGCGGGCTGTCCAGGAATGCATTCCCATTGGCTAACTTGTGTTTGACTGACAGCTACGCTCAGCCATTCCCTACTCGGATTCTGGCGGACTGTTTGACGAGTGACCGATCCATTGACGGGAAACAAGGATCGAGTGGACTTCAGTGGCGACTATGATATTGAATTTACACTTTGTTGAATTAATTCAGTATCATAGTCGCCACTGAAGTCCACTCGATCCTTGTTTACCGGCAATGGATCGGTCACTCGTCAAACAGTCCGCCAGAATCCGAGTAGGGAATGGCTGAGCGTAGCTGTCAGCCAAACACAAGTTAGCCAATGGGAATGCATTCCTGGACAGCCCGCCCACACGTGAAGTTTGTGCCAAAACTGCAAGCAAAAAGTCAGGGAGCGCAAACGAGAAAGCTGGAATCGCAACCAAAATAAATTACGGCAAACAAAACTGAGAAAGATGCGGAACAAAAATAAAAGGTTTCTGAAGAGTAATACGCTACGTTCACACTGCAAGGCTTAATGCTCAATTCCGATTTTTTTGTGAAATCCGATTTTTTTGTGAGGTCGTTCACATTAACAAATATATGCGACTTGTATGTGATCCTCAGTGTGAACGAAAAGCGACCTAAAAGTGTTCTGCATGCGCATTGCAGGATACGACGACGTCACACGCAGTGAGCATGGCCAGTGTTTACGGAAGTAAAACCGCCCGGTTGCGGTATGACCCATCCAATCTAGCTTGAATAGCTGCATCCCCCCAAATGGAAATCAGCTCCCTAACCTCTGCGTCCTTCCATTGAGAAGATTCAGAACCTTCACAGCCCGAAGCGTCCCTCGCATTGATGTCATGCGCAGGGGCGCAGATATGTTTTTTGAACTGTGAGGGACAAAAAACTGGGGGGGGACAAAGCTGCCAGCAAACCAACCCCAACCCCGATATGCCTGTCAAACTTGTTGCGGGTTACCATAGCAACCAAGCTCGAGCTCGCAACCTGTGCAGTCTGCGCAGCTCAACCAACCGAATGTCAGTCTTTGTTTTATGTGAGTTGTTGCAACTATGTATACACTGCTGTGCACCTCAATAAACCGAATGGTAATTAGTCTTTTGATTTTTCCGTGAGGTTTGCCTTATGCAAAGAAAGACAGCATAGACGTTTTTTCCTCCCTATAAGTGGGGGGGACCGAACGAGGTGAATTTAAATCTGGGTGGGACGAGTCCCCCCCCTCTATCTGCGCCCGTGATTATGCGCCATGTTGTTGTAACTTTTCTTTGAGAGACCCGCCGCCTACTTCAGCGCAGAATAGTGACGTTTGTGGCTTGTTGATGACGTGTAAGTCGGATGAATGCGACCTGGCGGTTCAGACTGAAGTCGCATATGAAAAGAGCGGATAGGAATCGGAATTAGGACCACATATCCAAACGGCCTGGGTAGGATTTGAAAAAATCGGATCTGTGTCGTTCATATTGTCAATAAAAGATCGGATACAGGTCACATATGGGCGAAAAGATCGGATTTGAGTCACTTCAGCCTGCAGTGTGAACGTAGCCATAGACTGATTTTGCACAATTACACGAATAATTAGTTTGCCAGTCTAAAAAAAATTTGACTTTTTTTTTTTTTTGTATTTTGATTTGTCGTTTTTGTTTAATATTTCAAAAGTATTGTATGAACATTTTGGCACAAAATTGATTCCATAGGTATCCCTCCCAGACCCCCGTTGGCTTCGGGCACCTTCGGCGCCCTCACATACCTTTATCTTGTTTTCTGCTTTTTTGATGACCACCCACTCTCATCCCTGATACATACATGGTGGTTGACAGTGTAATGCTAATTGCTGCTTTACAAAAGCCAAATTTATCATCACTTTTGTCCTCATGGGTAAGACTGGGATAGATTTTCATCTCCACTGACCCACAGAGAGTGGAACTTTCTTTTCTCTGCTCAAATTCACTACAATTAGCATCCAGCGTTTTTCATACAGTCCCACACTTGTATTCTCACACACACACAGGGTGCTGACCAGGAGGGCAGTGTGTATGCAGAGCGGCAGTATCCTCCACTAAACCTCGGTGATCCTGAGAGCGGCTATCTGACCGAGACCAACTTGCTGGCCATCTCGTTACGCATCAGCCAGGACTGGCGCAGCATCGGCATCAACCTGGGCATCAGCTATCAGGAGTTGGATCGCATCCAGTTCAAACACAGGTGTGCATCACAGGGGGCATGGGAGGGACAGAGAGCCTGTCTCCCACCAGATGGCGCTGTTAATCACGCTTCAGTGGCTGCTGGCTCTTCATGCTGTATAGATACAACCCCGATTCCAAAAAAGTTGGGACAAAGTACAAATTGTAAATAAAAACGGAATGCAACGATGTGGAAGTTTCAAAATTCCATATTTTATTCAGAATAGAACATAGATGACATATCAAATGTTTAAACTGAGAAAATGTATCATTTAAAGAGAAAAATTAGGTGATTTTAAATTTCATGACAACAAAAAAGTTGGGACAAGGCCATGTTTACCACTGTGAGACATCCCCTTTTCTCTTTACAACAGTCTGTAAACGTCTGGGGACTGAGGAGACAAGTTGCTCAAGTTTAGGGATAGGAATGTTAACCCATTCTTGTCTAATGTAGGATTCTAGTTGCTCAACTGTCTTAGGTCTTTTTTGTTGTATCTTCCGTTTTATGATGCGCCAAATGTTTTCTATGGGTGAAAGATCTGGACTGCAGGCTGGCCAGTTCAGTACCCGGACCCTTCTTCTACGCAGCCATGATGCTGTAATTGATGCAGTATGTGGTTTGGCATTGTCATGTTGGAAAATGCAAGGTCTTCCCTGAAAGGGACGTCGTCTGGATGGGAGCATATGTTGCTCTAGAACCTGGATATACCTTTCAGCATTGATGGTGTCTTTCCAGATGTGTAAGCTGCCCATGCCACACGCACTAATGCAACCCCATACCATCAGAGATGCAGGCTTCTGAACTGAGCGCCGATAACAACTTGGGTCGTCCTTCTCCTCTTTAGTCCGAATGACACGGCCTCCCTGATTTCCATAAAGAACTTCAAATTTTGATTCGTCTGACCACAGAACAGTTTTCCACTTTGCCACAGTCCATTTTAAATGAGCCTTGGCCCAGAGAAGACGTCTGTGCTTCTGGATCATGTTTCGATACGGCTTCTTCTTTGAACTATAGAGTTTTAGTTGGCAACGGCGGATGGCACGGTGAATTGTGTTCACAGATAATGTTCTCTGGAAATATTCCTGAGCCCATTTTGTGATTTCCAATACAGAAGCATGCCTGTATGTGATGCAGTGCCGTCTAAGAGCCCGAAGATCACGGGCACCCAGTATGGTTTTCCGGCCTTGACCCTTACGCACAGAGATTCTTCCAGATTATCTGAATCTTTTGATGATATTATGCACTGTAGATGATGATATGTTCAAACTCTTTGCAATTTTACACTGTCGAACTCCTTTCTGATATTGCTCCACTATTTGTTGGCGCAGAATTAGGGGGATTGGTGATCCTCTTCCCATCTTTACTTCTGAGAGCCGCTGCCACTCCAAGATGCTCTTTTTATACCCAGTCATGTTAATGACCTATTGCCAATTGACCTAATGAGTTGCAATTTGGTCCTCCAGCTGTTCCTTTTTTGTACCTTTAACTTTTCCAGCCTCTTATTGCCCCTGTCCCAACTTTTTTGAGATGTGTTGCTGTCATGAAATTTCAAATGAGCCAATATTTGGCATGAAATTTCAAAATGTCTCACTTTCGACATTTGATATGTTGTCTATGTTCTATTGTGAATACGATATCAGTTTTTGAGATTTGTAAATTATTGCATTCCATTTTTATTTACAATTTGTACTTTGTCCCAACTTTTTTGGAATCGGGGTTGTAGATATTCCTCAAAATATAAATACTAGGCAAATATATTTCTGTGAGAAGAGCCGTAATATGAAGAATTTAGACTTCCAAAGTTAAAGGGAACATTTAACAGTTATTCCATGAAATCGAGTCGTACATGAACTGGTGGAGCATCGAGTTGGCTATAAGCCATGTACAATGAGATTGAGTGGAATAACTGTTTTATTCTATCTACATTCACTGGATTTTGAGAAACAGAGCATTTTTATTTTTTGCAAATTCGATAAATAAAAACTTTTATACAAAACGTCCGACAAACTCATTTCCGCTTAGAATGTAAACAAACCAGCGAAATGACAGTAGAAATTTGTGAAAAATGCTCTAATAATTCTTGAAAAAATCCTTACCATCAAATACTTTTTTTTGGGGGGGGTTGTTTTCGAGTAGAGTTTTTATTTTGTCCTCAGTTGGTTCAGTAACATGGGCTGACATTTTCTTCTTCTTCAGGGTTTTTTTTTTTTTTTTTTTGGCGCGCCGGTTGGGAAACCAACTTAAAGGTGCCTTACCACCACCGACTGGGCTGAAGTGTGGAACAGGATTTTGGGGGGGGAATTTCTCATCTCATCTCATTATCTCTAGCCGCTTTATCCTGTCGCAGGCAAGCTGGAGTCTATCCCAGCTGACTACGGGCGAAAGGCGGGGTACACCCTGGACAAGTCGCCAGGTCATCACAGGGCTGACACATAGACACAGACAACCATTCACACTCACATTCACACCTACGCTCAATTTAGAGTCACCAGTTAACCTAACCTGCATGTCTTTGGACTGTGGGGGAAACCGGAGCACCCGGAGGAAACCCACGCGGACACGGGGAGAACATGCAAACTCCACACAGAAAGGCCCTCGCCGGCCACGGGGCTCGAACCCAGGACCTTCTTGCTGTGAGGCGACAGCGCTAACCACTACACCACTGTGCCGCCTGGGGGGGATTTATTTTAGCTATTTCTGTTTCTTTTAAATACTTGATGATAAAGTGATGTATCGAACTTGATGTGCTCCGCCATTTTGTTTTTCTCTACTCACGGTATATGAGCTGATATCCTAGTAGTAGAGTAGCCAATCAGAGCATGCGGTTGTTCATACTGAGTGAATGTGGATAGAATAAATACACGTGTATGTACATTATTCATATGTTTAAGCAATTTCTGTGTATGTGTTCTATGTGATTAGTCAGAGCTGTATGTTCAGCTAAGCAAACAATAGATGACAAAAGACAAAAAAATAAGCAGCCATGAGTATTACTGTTTAATCTCTTCCATGTCAGTCATAAGTGGGCCATCTGGGACACTGCAGGGGATTGTATAAACACCACACACACACACACACACACACACACACACTGAGAAGCTCTGGTCTGTTTTTTTACGTTATGTAAAACAGCTCTGGTCTGCTTTTTTTTTTCCTTCTTCTTTTTCATTCCTCATTTTCGAGAATCTTCTGCGTGTCCAGTGTTGGCAGTAGAATTTCTATAAGTGCATTTCTCCATAGCAGTATGATAAGAGGTACTGCTTTATCAAACAGGTACAAGAGTATAGTTGATGCGCAGTGTGTAAGGAACGACACACGACAGACTGGCCTGAGTTTCCCAAAAGCATCGTAGCACAAAGACCATCATTAAATGGTAGAGCGAGCAGCACAATGAACACTCTCTCTCCTTGTTAAGATGTTCTTAGCATTAGGATGCTTTTGGGAAACCCAGCCCTGTTCTGTTGTAGTGAAAATGTTGCATGTGTGTTATGA
Source organism: Neoarius graeffei (assembly GCF_027579695.1). NCBI lineage: Eukaryota > Metazoa > Chordata > Actinopteri > Siluriformes > Ariidae > Neoarius > Neoarius graeffei. Next base: position 56,134,970 of record NC_083570.1, on the reverse strand, counting down.
AATGATGCACTTCGGGGGGAGTGATGGAGTACGGTGCTCAAATGGAGAGACACCACCACTGAAGAGGTTTTTGGATAGAACAGTATGGCTTGGAGTGTGTTATTCTGCTTACACCACAGCAGTTTGCCAACAATTACAGTATTTATTAACATACAACACATCACGCATTGTACTGGTTCATAGTTAATTTTGGTGTTCTGGAATTTGAGAGACAAGTTAGTTCCTTTTCTCACTTGCGTGATAAGTCTCTCTCCCTCTCAAAAAAACAAAACACCCTGCAGGGCTCTACATTAACTTTTGAAACCACTTGTCCTGTTGGGCAAGATGAAAGGAAATTTACTTGTCCGAATGTGAAGTTGACTTGTCCGAAGAAAAATTTGAGAAAAAAAAAAACAACACAAACTATTTGTAATAAACTAATTTCACCAGAATTACTTTAACACAATCTATTCACTGCAGAAAAAAATTGGACTCCAATCATTAAATTTATCTCATCTCATTATCTGTAGCCGCTTTATCCTGTTCTACAGGGTCGCAGGCAAGCTGGAGCCTATCCCAGCTGACTACGGGCGAAAGGCGGGGTACACCCTGGACAAGTCGCCAGGTCATCACAGGGCTGCACATAGACACAGACAACCATTCACACTCACATTCACACCTACGCTCAATTTAGAGTCACCAGTTAACCTAACCTGCATGTCTTTGGACTGTGGGGGAAACCGGAGCACCCGGAGGAAACCCACACGGACACGGGGAGAACATGCAAACTCCGCACAGAAAGGCCCTCGCCGGCCCCGGGGCTCGAACCCGGACCTTCTTGCTGTGAGGCGACAGCGCTAACCACTACACCACCGTGCCGCCCTCATTAAATTTATTTATGAGAAATTGAAAACCAGAAAATTAAAATTATACAGTATATTTTCATTTTTAAATTATTAACTTTGAATATATATCCTCCACTGATTAATTGTTGTTGTCTAATTATTCATTGTGGCTCCTGTATGGTATTTAACGGTTGCGATGAAAGTTGCGGTGTTTTTTAGGTTTTTGTTGCGATTACATTGCGGGAGGAAGTGAAAGTTGTGAGAAATTGTTGCGATTTTCTCTTTTTGTGATTAAAATTGAGTGATATGTTAAATATTAAGTTATTACTGAAAAACTATTGATTAAAAAAACAGACACTGAGAAACGGTCCTATAAACAACTTTACCAGTATAAAAGATTACCAGGACTACAAAAATGCAGAAAAATAGGCTTTACTGATCCAAATGCACCTGTTGGTTCAAAAGTTAAAGTGCAGAGAACCTCACAGCACAACATGAAGTTACCTTAAAATATAATATAAATGCCTCGGCTTTCATGTAAGAAAAACAACTATTAATACTAGTACTGTGTGCAGGCAGTCTCTCCTGAAGACTAAATTAAACAATAATTATAAACTAATAAAATAAATGGCTCAGGCTTCATAGAACAAAAAAACAACAACAATTTGAACAGAATCTCACAGTATGATGCTGAAGCTGCCTAAACAATGGAAAATAAAATACCATTTTGGCAAAAATGTTGGCATCCATTAATTTCTTGTATTAAGTAAAAAAAATAAAGTGCACACAGTCCTTCACTGTAAACATAACACACTTTCAGTAACAGAATTTAAGCCTACAGAAACACTGACTCGCACAGGCTGCTTCTCTTGAACGGAAACACGGAAGTAAGGCGGAAGGTAGTTTGTCGACGTCACCTCAAGACGACACCAACGATTGGTCAAATTTGCGGGAAAGTTGCGGTGATTGGATATAATTTCAACACCGCCCTGAATTCGCGGGGATTGGTTGAATTTGCGTTGAAGTTGCAAATCGCAACATTGCGAAATCCTGGAGGGTCTGGTAAACGACTGGTTACTTTTCAGCTCAAATACACGAAGCGGTATTGGCCGGTTTCGCAAGTGGAATATTGCGCATGCGCACATCGCTCTTTTCGAATAGAAACATCCGGCGATTCATCAAAACAATATGTTGAGTGAGATGCTTCGGAAATCATGTGAATAAACTGATAAATTTGATATGTCACTCGAATATTGGCATATTTTGGCACTTGTCCGATCGGACAAGTAACTGAGACGATGAACTTGTCCGACATAAAGGATCACTTGTCCTGGACAAGCGGACAACCGTTAGTCGAGCCCTGCCCTGCTTGTCAAACTAGAAAGTGTAACCTCTTCTGTCCTGAAGAATTTCCTGTGCTGATAAACTTGGCAAAGCGCTGAGACTGTTCCAAAGCGCTTTCAACCCAAACTCCTTCCATAAATGTTACATAAGTTTCCAAACACAAAACTCCACCCATCAATTCGTATAGATTTTACTTTGTTCAATAAGTTTTTAAAATCTGTTGATTTAAATCCTTTATTATTAGTCTTGGATAATGTAGAGTATATGAACTGTTACTATAGAAACAATGTATTAGAACGAGCAGATTAATACAAACCTGTTGTTCATGTTACTGTCAGAGTTGTGCTGTTTTTTATGAAAATAACGCGCACCTTCTGAACAGTCAAATTCAAGGATTCAACGATGCTGTGGTAAATATTTTAATTCCATCAAGTTATGTTGAAGCCATGACCTAAAGGTTAGAGAAGCAGGTTTGGGACCAAAAGGTCATTGGTTTGATTCCTTCGACCAGCAGGAATGGCTGAAACGCCTTTAAGCGAGGCAACTAACCCCAACTACTCCCCACGGCTGTCCAGCGCTGTGGGGATGGGTTAAGCGCAGAGAAACGTTAGAGCACAGTGAAAATTCTCTGTTGCTTTGGATAAGAGCGTCTGCAAAATGCCTGTAAGGTAATACAATGTTCTGTATGTCTTATGAAGCACAAGTGACTCGGGGCTACTGGCTGTTACTGAGTCACTGGCAGGCAGCTCCATGGTGCTTAACCAGAGATGATCGATTGTTTTTTTTTTTTTGGTAATGATGAGAATTATGTTTGCTTTGTAGCTTGTCGTGTACCTTGCTTTAATCTTTAAATCTGCATACTTTCAAGACTCGACCTACTACTTCTTCATCTTTCTTTTCGCAAATAGAAAAATGGTTCAACCAATGCTAAAATGCCTAGATCCCAGCTAGAAGTCACACTATTACCCTGTCCACACTAGGGATTTTGTACCGATACGAAACTACTTTCGTACCGCAACACCTGTCCACACTAGCAACTATACCGGTACTGTAGCGGTATAACTGCATCGGTACGAAACCCACAAATGTATGGGTTTCGTACCGGTACAGTATCGGTACTGTAGCGCTTCGCTGTAGTGTGGACAGATGAAGCGGTTCTGTATCGATACAAATATAATGCGCAAGCGCAATGAACCATTCCTACTTCTTCCGGGTTATTCATACAATACAATACGCACGTGCTTTCCAGCTGTAAATAAAACGTCAAAATGGCTCAAAACGATCGTGGAGCTACATGGAGCAAAGAAAGGGGGGAGGAAGAGGGGGAAAAGGGAGAGAAAGGGAAGGGAAGAGGGAGAAAGTGAGGGGGGAGAAAGGGAGATTCATTTTCTTTGTTTCTTTCTCAACTGCCGCGCGCGTTTTATACGATTCGACTGAATAAATGACCACCAGAAATACAGACTGTACATTGACAACAAAAAGCACACACACATTGTTTCATCCGCCATATTCTCGGAAGGAAGTTACTCGGTAACCACGGAAACATTTCGCACACGCGCATTTCAACTACCGTGAAAGAAAACCGCAAACATTTCTCGCTAGTGTGGACAGATGCACTAAACTGTACCGGTGTACTTTGTATCGATACAGTTATACCACTATCATACCGGTATAAGTGTGAACACAGCATATGTTAATGACATACTTCTAGCTAATCCAACATTTAGCACACATTAATCATCCAATTAATGAATGTCTGATTGCACCAAACTGTCTGTGCACATTCAGTCCCATACCATATAGCTGGGAAAACACTGCTGTTGGTGTGTGTTTTTCAGAGATAACCTAGGAAATGCGGTGTTGGAGATGCTCTTCCATTGGGCGAGAGGGCAGGAGAAGGCGGGAGCAGGAGCGGTCCCACGGCTGATCGATGCCCTCATTGAGAGTGGGAGGCGGGACCTTGCTGACGAAGTGGAGGATATAGTGAATCTGGGGAAAAAGAAGTACACGGAGTCCTTGAAGAGAGTGGGCCTAGAGACAGAGACTCCGACAACCTCTACTCGGTCTCTATTAAGCTGACACACACACAGGAGAGAAGATGGAGATCTTTTCTCGGTGCCAAAATGCACAAATCACACTAATGGTGCTGGCTGTATGCATACTGTACATTTTAATATTTTAAAGAGCCAATCACTTAATATAAGGCACGCGCACACATTTCTCTGCAGTGTCCTAGTCGTCAGGTTTTCCACTGTGTGGCTGTTGCTATGGCTGAGCTGCTGTTAGGCTGAATCATCTCCTCACACATGTCTGCTGAACAAACTTCTTCCACTTTGCTTCTCTGTCTCCTGAAGCTTACAACAGCTTTGTGTTCACCAACCATTAACTTTTAAACTGGAACCAGACAAATGCGCTGAAATGTTTATATTGCCAATGTGTTTTTGTGATCACTGATTGTATTTTTTAAATTTGAACCAGTACACTATAATATAGCCAAAAGTTTTTGGATATGTGACCACCACACTCCTTTATCATCTTTTCCCAGAATGTTCGAAGCACACAATTGTATAGAATATCTTTCAGGATAAGAATCTGTTTAATAGCCAGTGTGCTTTACATACACTAATTTAATTTCTTCGTGGTCTTGTACATATTAACAAACAAACAAACAAAAAATGCAGCCATGGTAAAGAGTCCTTCCAGTGAGCTGTAGCATTACAATTTCCCTTCACTGGAACTAAACGGGGGGCAAGAAGGCGACAGTGCTAACCACTACACCACCGTGCTGCCCCCCGTTTAGTTCCAGTGAAGGGAAATTGTAATGCTACAGCTCACTGGAAGGACTCTTTACCATGGCTGCATTTTTTTTGTTTGTTTGGTAATATGTACAAGAACATGATGAAATCAAATTAGTGTATGTAAAACACACTGGCTATTAAACAGATTCAAGCCCCGTGGCCGACGAGGGTCTTTCCGTGTGGGGTTTGCATGTTCTCCCCGTGTCCGCGTGGGTTTCCTCCGGGTGCTCCGGTTTCCCCCACAGTCCAAAGACATGCAGGTTAGGTTAACTGGTGACTCTAAACTGACCGTAGGTGTGAATGTGAGTGTGAATGGTTGTTTGTCTCTGTATCAGCCCTGTAATGACCTGGCGACTTGTCCAGGGTGTACCCCGCCTTTCGCCCGTAGTCAGCTGGGATAGGCTCCAGCTTGCCTGCGACCCTGTAGAACAGGATAAGCGGCTACAGATAATGGATGGAACCAAAGGGGTGGATCCTAAAACCTGCTCCAGCATGACAATGCTCCTGTGCATAAAGCGTGCTCCATGAAGACTTGGAGTGGAAGAACTCCACTACACAGAGTCCTGACCTCAACCCTACTTGAACACCTTTTGGGATGAATTTGAACGCCGGCTGAACCCCAGGCCCTCCGTGCTCAACGTCAGTGCCTGATCTCACTAATGCTCTTGTAGCTGAATGATTACAAATCTTTCCAGCCACGCCCTAAAATCTAGTGAAAGCCTTCACTAGAGGAGTGGAGGTTATTAGCTATATCAGAAAAAGGGGACTAAGTCAGGAACGGGACGTTCAGTGGGTACTTGGTAGGGTCTGATGGTTAGGAGTCCACAAACTTTTGGCTTGAGTGTGTGAGTGATGATTGTTGAAATCTTAAACCAGTCTGTGTATGTGTATATGTTTTAACTTTCTTTAACACAGAAATAAATGTGCTCCGAGAGAGCCTGAGAAGAATCCCAAACTGAACACTATGTAGGCTTAGTAGTATTTATCCTTGTTCACTATTTAGTGTACGGATTGGGACGTAGCCTAGAGAGGCCATGCGTACTGGTTATTTTTACCTCAAGGTCAGAGAGTTTGAAGCAGGCTATGTCGTCACGGTGACGTCTTTCTCATCGCCCCGCCCCCTTGTCGGGCTGCAATAATGGGGTTTCGCACAAGGAGGCGCAAATCTATCTCTCTCCACTCCTCTCCTCTCTTCTTGTCATCCTGATGGCACCGCATTCCTTTTAGCTCTCTCCTCTCCTCTCCTCTCCTCCAGCTCAGCTTCGAGTCCTTTTCTGCCCAGTCTCCTCCACTCGTTTTGATTTTGGGGATTGTTTTTTTCCCCTCCTGTAGAGTCACAGACACTAGTTGACGACGGTCGGCTTTAGTCGGCGTGTCGGAGGTGCATCGGCAGGAGTGGAGAAGACGTGATTACGGGTTTAAACGCACGACAGTACGGTATGATCGCTTTAAATCATTTGAGTCATTGCCATGCCAAGTTTATGAGATCAGAAGGCTGAGTGATGAGGGATGCAATAGCTTTCATGAGAGTGCGTCAATCTGGAGAAGTAATAATGCATTATGAGTGGTGTGTGTGTGTGTGTGTGTGTGTGTGTGTGCTGAACAGAGAATCGTTTCCCGTTATGTGGTGAGATGGGATTCCCTGAAGCCTTTCAGTTAGAAGGGTTGCTATGGTCACACACGATCCTGTTATACAGCTCCAATGAGCGGTTATAAGCGGTTAATGAACATCCTTCTTTCTTCTCACACACATCTGCTATTTCATAGCTATTCGACCTGAGGACTTGTGTAGCGGGATGAGATCATGACCCGGTATTCCTCACACCATTCCCGCTTAATGGATGCTCCCTCAGACCTATTGCTACTGCTATAATAATAATAATAATAATAATAATAATGTAAAAGAGGCTTCCTGCTGTAGTCTCCTTCAGAGAGCTGTAGGATATAAACGGGATCTTTAGGATCGGATATGAGATCCAATCCTAAAGATGAGATCTGAGATTGGATATATTGTTGTTGTTTTCTTCTTTCCTTTCCTGTGTAACAATGTTGCGGCAAGACGTCGCGTGCCGTGCGCGCTGCCGACACGCTTTAGTGCGCGCTCCCGACTCAGGAAAAACGTGACCGTTTTCGGCGGTCAGTGATCTAACGGTGCGGATACACAGCAGCAGCAGCACGAGTTTACACACTAATCACCCTGGCTTCTTTTGAAGACTTTGCCTCCACTTTTAGAAAGTAAAAAGTAAAATTCAGCACCTTTTTAAATGTTTTTTTTTATTTGTAGCCTATATACAGTGGTGCTTGTAAGTTTGTGAACCCTTTTAGAATTTTCTATATTTCTGCATAAATATGACCTAAAACAACATCGGATTTTCACACAAGTCCTAAAAGTAGATAAAGAGAACCCAGTTAAACAAATGAGACAAAAATATTATACTTGGTCATTTATTTATTGAGGAAAATGATCCAATATTACATATCTGTGAGTGGCAAAAGTATGTGAACCTTTGCTTTCAGTATCTGGTGTGACCCCCTTGTGCAGCAATAACTGCAACTAAACGTTTCCGGTAACTGTTGATCAGTCCTGCACACCGGCTTGGAGGAATTTTAGCCCATTCCTCCGTACAGAACAGCTTCAACTCTGGGATGTTGGTGGGTTTCCTCACATGAGCTGCTCGCTTCAGGTCCTTCCACAACATTTTGATTGGATTAAGGTCAGGACTTTGACTTGGCCATTCCAAAACATTAACTTTATTCTTCTTCAACCATTCTTTGGTAGAACGACTTGTGTGCTTAGGGTCGTTGTCTTGCTGCATGACCCACCTTCTCTTGAGATTCAGTTCATGGACAGATGTCCTGACATTTTCCTTTAGAATTCGCTGGTGTAATTCAGAATTCATTGTTCCATCAATGATGGCAAGCCGTCCTGGCCCAGATGCAGCAAAACAGGCCCAAACCATGATACTACCACCACCATGCTTCACAGATGGGATAAGGTTCTTATGCTGGAATGCAGTGTTTTCCTTTCTCCAAACAGAAAACTTCTCATTTAAATCAAAAAGTTCTATTTTGGTCTCATCTGTCCACAAAACATTTTTCCAATAGCCTTCTGGCTTGTCCACATGATCTTTAGCAAACTACAGATGAGCAGTAATGTTCTTTTTGGAGAGCAGTGGCTTTCTCCTTGCAACCCTGCCATGCACACCATTTGTTGTTCAGTGTTCTCCTGATGGTGGACTCATGAACATTAACATTAGCCAATGTGAGAGAGGCCTTCAGTTGCTTAGAAGTTACCCTGGGGTCCTTTGTGACCTCTCCGACTATTACATGCCTTGCTCTTGGAGTGATCTTTGTTGGTCGACCACTCCTGGGGAGGGTAACAATGGTCTTGAATTTCCTCCATTTGTACACAATCTATCTGACTGTGGATTGGTGGAGTCCAAACTCTTGAGAGATGGTTTTGTAACCTTTTCCAGCCTGATGAGCATCAACAATGCTTTTTCTGAGGTCCTCAGAAATCTCCTTTGTTCATGCCATGATACACTTCCACAAACGTGTTGTGAATATCAGACTTTGATAGATCCCTGTTCTTTAAATAAAACAGGGTGCCCACTCACATCTGATTGTCATCCCATTGATTGAAAACACCTGACTCTAATTTCACCTTCAAATTAACAGCTAATCCTAGAGGTTCATATACTTTTGCCACTCACAGATATGTAATATTGGCTCATTTTTGTCTCATTTGTTTAACTGGGTTCTCTTATTTGATTACTAAATGACAAAATAGGCAGGTACGTTTAATGACGTGTAAACTCCCAACATTTGGGTTAATGTTTTAAAACGTTATCAGGATGTTAATCATAATCTAATTTTTACTTGAATGGTCAAATATTGTTCATAACTAATTTGGATATTTTGTGTACTGTAAATATGTAGCATGTAGTTATAACTTGATTTTAGAAAATGCCTCTTTTTGACTATCTGTGATGGACTGGCAGTCCATCCAGGGTGTATTTTCACCTCACGCTCAGTGTTCCTCGGATAGACTCTGGATCAACCACAACCCTGACAAGGATTACAGTGAGTGAGTGACTTTGTGAGTTTGTGAGAACCTTCAAATGAACTGCTAATCCTAGAGGTTCACATACTTTTGCTACTCACAGATATGTAATATTGGATAATTTTCCTCAATAAATAAATGAGCAAGTATAATATTTTTGTCTCATTTGTTTAACTGGCTTCTCTTTATCTACTTTTAGGACTTGTATGAAAATCTGATGATGTTTTAGGTCATATTTATGCAGAAATATAGAAAATTCTAAAGGGTTCACAAACTTTCAAGCACCACTGTAGAACCTTAGAACTGAGTGTCTCCAGAAACCCTCTTTAGGAAGTCAACAACCCTTAACTAGCGTACACACATCGTTTCCATGCATAAATTATTAAAAAAAAATGTTTCCAATTTTTAAATTACTCAGTCACATATATGAAATGTATTTTGATTTTTAAATCTAAACCTCAGTTACATTAAACAGTAAGAAGGAATAGCACGAGTTTAAGAAAAAGTAAACTTGTTAGCAAGCAAAAATAGTTTAGTCATGTTTTAAAATATTTTAACAATGATGAGAGAAAATATTTTTCAAAAATAATATAACCTGATTTCCTAGGTTTAAAAAACTTGAATAATATGACTAGTCTGTCTGGCAGAAAAATATTTGTTTTATTTAATTGTAAGATTTTGTATAGAAGAATATATCAGACATGGTGCACCAAGAAAGGTAAATCGTCTTAAAGAGATTAGGAGGTGATGTTTTGAGGTGATTTTGATCTTTTCCGAAAACAGACTTAAATTAACTGTCCATAAGTGTGGACAGGATACATGTCAAATAAAGGGTCAAATATATTTTTTATATATTCGTGTCATGTAGATTGTGTTTCCCTGCAATATCATTATTAACAACCAGTGTGTGTAAGGGTCTAAAAGTAATCAGACAACACGTAGGCCTAACTCAGTACAAGGCCTGGCCAAAATAATAATAATAATAAAAAAGTCAACATTTGGTTTTAAATAAGCAAATACGTAAGAGCCTCTGAGTGGGTAATTACTGCAGTGATTAATGTGTTTTAGCTGCAATACTTCTTTTAACCCTGACTGATGCAGTGAGTAGCTTCTCATTTCTTAAACAAACATGTCAGAAGACGCATCCTATGCTCAAGGAAAAGATGTTACTGTGTTTCAGAAGAGTCGAATTATTGGACTAGATAAATCAAAGAAAACAACTAAGGAAATTACTGAAATGACTGGAATTGGGTGAAGAACTGTCCAACGCATTATTAAAACCTGGAAGGATAGTGCTGAACTGTCAACTTCGTGGAAAAAAATGTGGTTGGAAAAAGATCCTGACTGACCATGATCAGAGATCACTTAAACGCTTGGTGAAGTCGAGTTGTAAAAAATTGACAGTAAATCTCACGGCAATGTTTAATAGTGAAAGTAAGAGCATTTCCACATGCACAATGTGATGTGAACTCGCAGGATTGGGACTAAACAGCTGTGTGTCCACAAGAAAACCACTTGTTGAGTCTAATCAGGAGAAACGGCTTCAATTTTTTAGGGAGCATAAAGATTAGACTCTGGAGCAATGGAAAAAGGTCATATGGTTTGATAAGTCCTGAGTGATGGGCATGTCAGGGTAAGAAGGGAAGCACATGAAGGGATGCACCCATCATGGCCACTGTACAAGCCTCTGGAGGCAGTGTTATGATCTGGGGTTGCTTCAGTTGGTCAGTTCGAGGCTCAGCAACGTTATGTGGCAATAAAATGAAGTCAGCTGACGACCTGAATGTCCTGAATGACCAGGTTATAATCACATCAATGGATTTTATTTTTCTTCCCTGATTGCACGGGCATAAAATTAGGGCTCAGATTGTGAAAGAGTGGTTCAGGAAGCATGAAGAATCATTTTTAAACATGAATCGGCCATCACAGAGTCCCGACCTTAAAGGAGATGCATAGAACCATGGCCTCACTTTTTGTTTATAAATGCCTTGAGACCTCAAGAATGGCACAGGAATAGTTTTAAGCATTGTTAATAAATCTAATATAGTAATTTTTATGATTAAGTGATTCATATAGGTAGCGGTCTGAGTGAATGACCTTGACATCTGTGACGTCACAGCAGGAAGTCTATTGGTTTCATCGCCATTTCCGCTATACTAAAACACAGAGCTGACTGCAACTTTGAGCTTCCATTTTGAGCTAATTTATCGCCATGCCACGGAGATGTGTTGCTGGTGGGTGCAGCAACATGACAGAAGGTGGATTTACGTTGCATTCATGGCCCAAGAATGTTCAAACTGCAAAGATTTGGCCACGTTTTGTGAAGTTCACGGGCATATTGGGCGCCTACGAAGTGGTCTCTCCTCTGCTCTGCACACTTTACTGAAGACTCGTACGAAACCTCTGATCTGTTGGGAGCGTTGGCTATAAACCCGTATTGAAAGAGGGTGCAGTAACAACAATTAAAGGAAAAGAAAACTGCAAGAAAAGGAAAGTAAGTTCAGTTGCACCAGTTCTCCCTGAGTATGAGCCGAGGGTTGTTGCTAAAACCCGGGACAGGACAAGATGGGACGGGACACTTTATCGCTCAGGCAATGACCTCCCCGCGGTTGTTGCTAAAACTGGTGACGTCCCGTCCCGGGTTTTAGTAATTGCCTGAGCTGAGCAGTAATGGCGGAGTACTCAGTATGGAGAAAATGGAGAATGAGTGGACCAGCCGTCTGATTTCTCCGCTGGATATGCTTGCCTCAGCAGCAATATCTCGCCCTTACCTGGAAGAAGCAAATGAACGGAGAACTGAACAAACAACTGAAAGTCAGATTGTTTGTTTCAAAACAGTCGGCCACAAGATCAGCCTTCAAGAAGCGAGAACACAGACGGGTAAGCTCCAACTCTCATTTGGATACAAAACAACAAAAACAACAACACTCGTTGTTTCCCTGCATTTAGATTAATACATGTAACTTGTATTGTGTGTTTAAGTTACCGGTATAAGATTATTTAATTTGCTTCAGAATGTGATTGTCTCAGTTCATCTGATTATTTAATTATCCTTTTACGTTTTATCAGTGAAAACGCATGCATGTACATGTGTGTTGCATAAGTTATAACACCTATCCTGTTTTAATGAGAGTCAACCCACAATCAGTGAAGTCAAATCAGTCTTAGTTGAGCAAGTCGGTAACGGGATTTCTTACTTTCACCATAAATTATTGATATGACTTTGGTCTATAGCTGTAAAAGGCCTCGGCCTGAAAACCGGTTACCGCTGTGACGTCATGCGCTCAGGGCTGGCTGGCTCAGCGGGGCAGCTCGAATACCAACTTTGTGGTTGATTTTTAACTCTCAAATATATATATTTTTATTCCCATTTATGCAGCATACAAGAGTCAAGGATGGAGATACTATCCACTCAGAAATGTATTTAAAAATAAAGGTTCTGCGTATCTCCTTTAACCCCATTGGAAATCTTTGGGATGTGCTGGAGAAGGCTTTACAAAGTGGTTCAACTCTCCCGTTGTCAAGACAAGATCTCGGTGATTAATGCAGCTCTGGATGGAAATGAATGTTGTGGCGTTGCATAAGTCCACAGCAAATACGTGCCATAATCAAAGCAAAAGGCCAACAAAATATAAAATATAAAGTGTTTTTTTTTTTTTTTTTGGCCAGGGATTGTATTTGTATAGACCTTGGCTATGTCAAAAAATGAAAAGGTTCAGTATGACATTAAACAAGAACATCATTCACACATTTTTTTCGCTATCCGTTTAATTTTATACTTGTGATGCAAGTTGTATGTTATACATATGTTTTCTACTTGGTAGGCTTTTTGTAGTCCGAGACCTTTTCTAGTATTTTATTTTTATATATATATATATATATATATATATATATATATATATATATATATAAAATAAAATTCTGTTACAGATTTATTTTATAGTTGCAAATTATTCTAACATTAACTTGAAGACTTGATGAGTGTGTACCATGATTACAGCTTTTTATTCCTTAAAAATGCTATAAAATCCAAACCAGTTTGTGGCGGCGAGGGTGTGGTCGAGCGTTGGCTGTGAACGGCGAGGAGTCAGGTTGAACTAGCAGGTAACGTGATGAGTTACACCTGTGTGCAATTACTGGCTGTCAATTAATGTGTGTCTCTGTGTGTCTTGCAGATGGCCAGTAATGGGAGCGAGAGACCCGTGTTCCCTCACGTACGTGTGTGTGTGTATATTTAGGACGTCACTGAAAAGTGAAAAGGGTGAAATAATAAAACGCCCCTTAAGCTGTCACGCCTGTCTCGGAGTTCCTCATTGCTCCAGCATAAACAATCATTACACAGTTAAACTATAGTAATATGTAGATTTGTAACATTTACATTTTAAACCCAGTCAACTAAATTGACCAGCCAATTCGGCTTGTGATAATAATAACATAACCATGATTACATTTTGATTGTGGTTGATCATACACTCTGACACTTGAAGACTCCTGGCTGTATTTTAATGACCATTATTGAGAGCCACATGGCTATAAATTGTTTCCATCCCTCTGACCTGCTGAGATCCCGAGTGCTCAGAGGTCCCTGAATGTGTCCCATTCACTCCACCATTCCAGTGTCATGCAGTCTGGATTAAATTTGGGTTTATGTGTTTGTGTAAATAACTTTCCCAAATTCCCAAAAGACATGCTTTAGAGCAGCTGCTTCTGGTGAATATGCAGAATAAGGTTGTTTGTCCATCTGGTCACATTGCTGGGGTCAAGGGGCATTTGCCAGATATGCATGGCATGGTTTTCAGAAGAGATTAAGTTGAAGGCCATTTCCCTGTTTCCCACACCGGTGTCCCTGCCTGATTAGGAGACAGTCAGTCAGACACAGGGCTTTGGTATGAGCCGCATTCTTACTGTATTGCAAAACGAAGCACAATAGGAAATCTTCTTATTGCTTGTTAAGCTGCTGAGGCAACGGTCACAACTACTGTTGCAAATATTTGAAACAAAGGTAGAATGGTTCAGCAGAATTATTAATGATCAAACTGCAACTCATGACAAGGCTTTATGAATAGGTTTAAGTTTTAGAAATCAAGTTTTAAATTGGGGTTTTAAACTGTATGATTTTTCCAGTTGCAGACCATAATAGAATGAATTGGTTGTGAATTGAGATTGGTGATCTTATAATGTGGTGTACACAATGGAAACTGATTGAGTTTCATTGTGTTCAAAGACAGCCGACATCAGTTTTTCAAATATGGGACTCACTCACTGGCTTGCTTCAAACGTGGCTCTCACTGGCTTGCTTCAAACGTGACTCTCGCAGGCTAGCTTCAAACGTGGCTCTCGCAGGCTAGCTTCAAACGTGGCTCTCGCAGGCTAGCTTCAAACGTGGCTCTCGCAGGCTAGCTTCAAACGTGGCTCTCGCAGGCTAGCTTCAAACGTGGCTCTCGCAGGCTAGCTTCAAACGTGGCTCTCGCAGGCTAGCTTCAAACGTGGCTCTCGCAGGCTAGCTTCAAACGTGGCTCTCGCAGGCTAGCTTCAAACGTGGCTCTCGCAGGCTAGCTTCAAACATGGCTCTCGCAGGCTAGCTTCAAACGTGGCTCTCGCAGGCTAGCTTCAAACGTGGCTCTCGCAGGCTAGCTTCAAACGTGGCTCTCGCAGGCTAGCTTCAAACGTGGCTCTCGCAGGCTAGCTTCAAACGTGGCTCTCACTGGCTTGCTTCAAACGTGACTCTCGCAGGCTAGCTTCAAACGTGGCTCTCACTGGCTTGCTTCAAACGTGGCTCTCACTGGCTTGCTTCAAACGTGGCTCTCACTGGCTAGCTTCAAACGTGGCTCTCGCAGGCTAGCTTCAAACATGGCTCTCGCAGGCTAGCTTCAAACGTGGCTCTCACTGGCTTGCTTCAAACGTGGCTCTCGCAGGCTAGCTTCAAACGTGGCTCTCGCAGGCTAGCTTCAAACGTGGCTCTCACTGGCTAGCTTCAAACGTGGCTCTCGCAGGCTAGCTTCAAACATGGCTCTCGCAGGCTAGCTTCAAACGTGGCTCTCACTGGCTTGCTTCAAACGTGGCTCTCGCAGGCTAGCTTCAAACGTGGCTCTCGCAGGCTAGCTTCAAACGTGGCTCTCGCAGGCTAGCTTCAAACGTGGCTCTCACAGGCTAGCTTCAAACGTGGCTCTCGCAGGCTAGCTTCAAACGTGGCTCTCGCAGGCTTGCTTGAAACGTGACTCTCGCAGGCTAGCTTCAAACGTGGCTCTCACTGGCTTGCTTCAAACGTGGCTCTCACTGGCTTGCTTCAAACGTGGCTCTCACTGGCTTGCTTCAAACGTGGCTCTCACTGGCTTGCTTCAAACGTGGCTCTCGCAGGCTTGCTTCAAACGTGGCTCTCACTGGCTTGCTTCAAACGTGGCTCTCACTGGCTAGCTTCAAACGTGGCTCTCGCAGGCTAGCTTCAAACATGGCTCTCGCAGGCTAGCTTCAAACGTGGCTCTCACTGGCTTGCTTCAAACGTGGCTCTCGCAGGCTAGCTTCAAACGTGGCTCTCGCAGGCTAGCTTCAAACGTGGCTCTCGCAGGCTAGCTTCAAACGTGGCTCTCGCAGGCTAGCTTCAAACGTGGCTCTCGCAGGCTAGCTTCAAACGTGGCTCTCGCAGGCTAGCTACAAACGTGGCTCTCGTAGGCTAGCTTCAAACGTGGCTCTCGCAGGCTAGCTTCAAACGTGGCTCTCACTGGCTAGCTTCAAACGTGGCTCTCACTGGCTAGCTTCAAACGTGGCTCTCACTGGCTTGCTTCAAGCATGGCTATCGCAGGCTAGCTTCAAACGTGGCTCTCACTGGCTTGCTTCAAACGTGGCTCTCGCAGGCTAGCTTCAAACGTGGCTCTCGCAGGCTAGCTTCAAACGTGGCTCTCGTAGGCTAGCTTCAAACGTGGCTCTCGCAGGCTAGCTTCAAACGTGGCTCTCACTGGCTAGCTTCAAACGTGGCTCTCACTGGCTTGCTTCAAGCATGGCTATCGCAGGCTAGCTTCAAACGTGGCTCTCACTGGCTTGCTTCAAACGTGGCTCTCACTGGCTAGCTTCAAACGTGGCTCTCACTGGCTTGCTTCAAGCATGGCTATCGCAGGCTAGCTTCAAACGTGGCTCTCACTGGCTTGCTTCAAACGTGGCTCTCGCAGGCTAGCTTCAAACGTGGCTCTCGTAGGCTAGCTTCAAACGTGGCTCTCGCAGGCTAGCTTCAAACGTGGCTCTCACTGGCTAGCTTCAAACGTGGCTCTCACTGGCTTGCTTCAAGCATGGCTATCGCAGGCTAGCTTCAAACGTGGCTCTCGCAGGCTAGCTTCAAACGTGGCTCTCGCAGGCTAGCTTCAAACATGGCTCTCGCAGGCTAGCTTCAAACATGGCTCTCGCAGGCTAGCTTCAAACGTGGCTCTCGTAGGCTAGCTTCAAACGTGGCTCTCGTAGGCTAGCTTCAAACGTGGCTCTCGCAGGCTAGCTTCAAACGTGGCTCTCACTGGCTAGCTTCAAACGTGGCTCTCACTGGCTTGCTTCAAACGTGGCTATCGCAGGCTAGCTTCAAACGTGGCTCTCACTGGCTTGCTTCAAACGTGACTCTCGCAGGCTTGCTTCAAACGTGGCTCTCACTGGCTTGCTTCAAACGTGGCTCTCACTGGCTTGCTTAAAACGTGGCTCTCACTGGCTTGCTTCAAACGTGGCTCTCGCAGGCTTGCTTCAAACGTGGCTCTCACAGGCTTGCTTCAAACGTGGCTCTCGCAGGCTAGCTTCAAACGTGGCTCTCGCAGGCTAGCTTCAAACGTGGCTCTCGCAGGCTAGCTTCAAACGTGGCTCTCGCAGGCTAGCTTCAAACGTGGCTCTCGCAGGCTAGCTTCAAACGTGGCTCTCGCAGGCTAGCTTCAAACGTGGCTCTCGCAGGCTAGCTTCAAACGTGGCTCTCGTAGGCTAGCTTCAAACGTGGCTCTCGCAGGCTAGCTTCAAACGTGGCTCTCACTGGCTAGCTTCAAACGTGGCTCTCACTGGCTAGCTTCAAACGTGGCTCTCACTGGCTTGCTTCAAGCATGGCTATCGCAGGCTAGCTTCAAACGTGGCTCTCACTGGCTTGCTTCAAACGTGGCTCTCGCAGGCTAGCTTCAAACGTGGCTCTCGCAGGCTAGCTTCAAATGTGGCTCTCGTAGGCTAGCTTCAAACGTGGCTCTCGCAGGCTAGCTTCAAACGTGGCTCTCACTGGCTAGCTTCAAACGTGGCTCTCACTGGCTTGCTTCAAGCATGGCTATCGCAGGCTAGCTTCAAATGTGGCTCTCACTGGCTTGCTTCAAACGTGGCTCTCACTGGCTAGCTTCAAACGTGGCTCTCACTGGCTTGCTTCAAGCATGGCTATCGCAGGCTAGCTTCAAACGTGGCTCTCACTGGCTTGCTTCAAACGTGGCTCTCGCAGGCTAGCTTCAAACGTGGCTCTCGCAGGCTAGCTTCAAACGTGGCTCTCGTAGGCTAGCTTCAAACGTGGCTCTCGCAGGCTAGCTTCAAACGTGGCTCTCACTGGCTAGCTTCAAACGTGGCTCTCACTGGCTTGCTTCAAGCATGGCTATCGCAGGCTAGCTTCAAACGTGGCTCTCGCAGGCTAGCTTCAAACGTGGCTCTCGCAGGCTAGCTTCAAACATGGCTCTCGCAGGCTAGCTTCAAACATGGCTCTCGCAGGCTAGCTTCAAACGTGGCTCTCGTAGGCTAGCTTCAAACGTGGCTCTCGTAGGCTAGCTTCAAACGTGGCTCTCGTAGGCTAGCTTCAAACGTGGCTCTCGCAGGCTAGCTTCAAACGTGGCTCTCACTGGCTAGCTTCAAACGTGGCTCTCACTGGCTTGCTTCAAACGTGGCTATCGCAGGCTAGCTTCAAACGTGGCTCTCACTGGCTTGCTTCAAACGTGACTCTCGCAGGCTTGCTTCAAACGTGGCTCTCACTGGCTTGCTTCAAACGTGGCTCTCACTGGCTTGCTTAAAACGTGGCTCTCACTGGCTTGCTTCAAACGTGGCTCTCGCAGGCTTGCTTCAAACGTGGCTCTCACAGGCTTGCTTCAAACGTGGCTCTCGCAGGCTTGCTTCAAACGTGGCTCTCGCAGGCTTGCTTCAAACGTGGCTCTCGCAGGCTTGCTTCAAACGTGGCTCTCGCAGGCTAGCTTCAAACGTGGCTCTCGCAGGCTTGCTTCAAACGTGGCTCTCGCAGGCTTGCTTCAAACGTGGCTCTCACTGGCTTGCTTCAAACGTGGCTCTCGCAGGCTTGCTTCAAACGTGGCTCTCGCAGGCTTGCTTCAAACGTGGCTCTCACTGGCTTGCTTCAAACGTGGCTCTCACTGGCTTGCTTCAAACGTGGCTCTCGCAGGCTAGCTTCAAACGTGGGAGACTCTGGCTAGCTTCAAACGTGGATCACTCTGGCTTGCTTCAAACGTGGATCACTCTGGTTTGCTTCAAACGTGGGACTCGCAGGCTAGCTTCAAACGTGGGACTCGCAGGCTAGCTTCAAACGTGGGAGACTCTGGCTAGCTTCAAACGTGGATCACTCTGGCTTGCTTCAAACGTGGCTCTCGCAGGCTAGCTTCAAACGTGGCTCTCGCAGGCTAGCTTCAAACGTGGCTTTCACTGGCTTGCTTCAAACGTGGCTCTCGCAGGCTAGCTTCAAACGTGGCTCTCGCAGGCTAGCTTCAAACGTGGCTCTCGCAGGCTAGCTTCAAACGTGGGAGACTCTGGCTTCCTTCAAACGTGGATCACTCTGGTTTGCTTCAAACGTGGATCACTCTGGTTTGCTTCAAACGTGGGACTTGCAGGCTAGCTTCAAACGTGGGACTCGCAGGCTAGCTTCAAACGTGGGACTCGCAGGCTAGCTTCAAACGTGGGACTCGCAGGCTAGCTTCAAACGTGGGACTCGCAGGCTAGCTTCAAACGTGGCACTCGCAGGCTAGCTTCAAACGTGGCTCTCGCAGGCTAGCTTCAAACGTGGCTCTCGCAGGCTAGCTTCAAACGTGGCTCTCGCAGGCTAGCTTCAAACGTGGCTCTCGCAGGCTAGCTTCAAACGTGGCTCTCGCAGGCTAGCTTCAAACGTGGCTCTCGCAGGCTAGCTTCAAACGTGGCTCTCGCAGGCTAGCTTCAAACGTGGCTCTCGCAGGCTAGCTTCAAACGTGGTTCTCGCAGGCTAGCTTCAAACGTGGGAGACTCTGGCTTCCTTCAAACGTGGATCACTCTGGTTTGCTTCAAACGTGGATCACTCTGGTTTGCTTCAAATGTGGGACTCGCAGGCTAGCTTCAAACGTGGGACTCGCAGGCTAGCTTCAAACGTGGGACTCGCAGGCTAGCTTCAAACGTGGGACTCGCAGGCTAGCTTCAAACGTGGCTCTCGCAGCCTAGCTTCAAATAGGGAAATATCATTGGTGAAATGTAAAAGAAAATGCTGAAAAAGAAAATATTTATTAAACTCCAAGCCTGGTCCCTCATACAGTGAGGTATCACACATGCTAAATATAGGCATTCCATGTTGTCCTCTTTTCCCCATCGATGAACTGCTCCAACATCCTCTTATCCGCCTTTTAAAATGTCTTTTCTCTTGGTATAATACCATTTTACAGAGTATTTATTTCTGTTATCGTTACTCTGTTTGCTGCACAGAGCATGCTATCTAATAAAGTAAGTAGAACAGTCATTTTTTTTAAGGTCAGTTCTGTTAGAGCATCATATAATTGGGCATGGGTTAACACATGCAGTCACATATTGTCTTCTAGGATTCAGGCAAGATTTTTATTTTTGAGGCTCATACCATGTACAGTGTGACCTGAGGTCTTTTAAAGTTCAGTTATCACAGCCACTGTCATCTTTTTAAATGTAGTTATGGAGAATTTTAGAGAACAGAGATTCACCTGCTTCAGACCACGAGACGTATACTTGCTATGCGCTCACTAATACAACCCCGATTCCAAAAAAGTTGGGACAAAGTACAAATTGTAAATAAAAACGGAATGTAATAATTTACAAATCTCAAAAACTGATATTGTATTCACAATAAAACATAGACAACATATCAAATGTCGAAAGTGAGACATTTTGAAATTTCATGCCAAATATTGGCTCATTTGAAATTTCATGACAGCAACACATCTCAAAAAAGTTGGGACAGGGGCAATAAGAGGCTGGAAAAGTTAAAGGTACAAAAAAGGAACAGCTGGAGGACCAAATTGCAACTCATTAGGTCAATTGGCAATAGGTCATTAACATGACTGGGTATAAAAAGAGCATCTTGGAGTGGCAGCGGCTCTCAGAAGTAAAGATGGGAAGAGGATCACCAATCCCCCTAATTCTGCGCCGACAAATAGTGGAGCAATATCAGAAAGGAATTCGACAGTGTAAAATTGCAAAGAGTTTGAACATATCATCATCTACAGTGCATAATATCATCAAAAGATTCAGAGAATCTGGAAGAATCTCTGTGCGTAAGGGTCAAGGCCGGAAAACTATACTGGGTGCCCGTGATCTTCGGGCCCTTAGACGGCACTGCATCACATACAGGCATGCTTCTGTATTGGAAATCACAAAATGGGCTCAGGAATATTTCCAGAGAACATTATCTGTGAACACAATTCACCGTGCCATACGCTGTTGCCAGCTAAAACTCTATAGTTCAAAGAAGAAGCCGTATCTAAACATGATCCAGAAGTGCAGAAGTCTTCTCTGGGCCAAGGCTCATTTAAAATGTACTGTGGCAAAGTGGAAAACTGTTCTGTGGTCAGACGAATCAAAATGTGATGTTCTTTATGGAAATCAGGGACCCCGTGTCATTCGGACTAAAGAGGAGAAGGACGACCCAAGTTGTTATCAGCGCTCAGTTCAGAAGCCTGCATATCTGATGGTATGGGGTTGCATTAGTGCGTGTGGCATGGGCAGCTTACACATCTGGAAAGACACCATCAATGCTGAAAGGTATATCCAGGTTCTAGAGCAACATATGCTCCCATCCAGATGACGTCTCTTTCAGGGAAGACCTTGCATTTTCCAACATGACAATGCCAAACCACATACTGCATCAATTACAGCATCATGGCTGCATAGAAGAAGGGTCCAGGTACTGAACTGGCCAGCCTGCAGTCCAGATCTTTCACCCATAGAAAACATTTGGCGCATCATAACACGGAAGATACGACAAAAAAGACCTAAGACAGTTGAGCAACTAGAATCCTACATTAGACAAGAATGGGTTAACATTCCTATCCCTAAACTTGAGCAACTTGTCTCCTCAGTCCCCAGACATTTACAGACTGTTGTAAAGAGAAAAGGGGATGTCTCACAGTGGTAAACATGGCCTTGTCCCAACTTTTTTGAGATGTGTTGTCATAAAATTTAAAATCACCTAATTTTTCTCTTTAAATGATACATTTTCTCAGTTTGAACATTTGATATGTCATCTATGTTCTATTCTGAATAAAATATGGAATTTTGAAACTTCCACATCATTGCATTCCGTTTTTATTTACAATTTGTACTTTGTCCCAACTTTTTTGGAATCGGGGTTGTAATACTCATTCTTCAACAGTGATGTCTGTTACATAGTTTAGTGCCTGGATCTGGTCTGTGATATAAATCAGCGCAGTGTGTGTTTAGGTAAATCAGGATGCAGGAGTTCACTGAATCAAAGTCTGTGAAATCCTAGATTCTACTATTTGGCTAAGAAGATGCTCGAGTATTGATTGAGTGATTGAGGATGGCTTGAGCACACACATGAGGGAAGGGGATAGGGTCAGTTTTCAACTCGGGGCCATCTTTGCTGGTGCTAATTCTCTGATGCATGACCTTCCGCAGTAGTACCATGTACACGTCCACTCTAAATAATCAAGACATAGTACTGCAACTGCTTTCTGTCTCTTTGTCTCTTTCTTACTGGCACTAATGTTGGGCCTAGCTCTCTGCAGCACACACTCATTAAGTCAATCAGTGAGCTTGATCACTGATTAGCATTGGTTTGCTTTCCTGCGGTCAATGTCTTCATGGAGTTGGCATTCCCTCAAGCTCGAGTTAATCGTCTTTGTTTTCTGAAAGAGGTCAGAATGAGGGAATTCACTGCCGATACAAGAGCGCGGACACATCTCGGAGTTAATGTACAACATTTTGGCCCATTTGAGTGACTGACTCCTGTCTGTTCAACACATGCAATAATATAATGGCTTGAGTGCGGAAGTTTAACTGTGTTTGCTTTCTGGTGTTTGTTTTTTTCCTTGGACAAATGATAAATCCATTAGCTAACCCACTAGGCAAGTAAAGCCTCCATTGTGCTAGGCTAAAAAGCGGTGACTAATCTAATGTAATAACGTATAGTGAGCTAGTTAAGTGCATTTAATACAGACTAATGGAAAAGATGGTATATAATTATATGATTTTCTATCCTCTTCTAACATTGTTTGTTTGTGAAGTAGCACATTGTGTTAGCATTACGCATAAACAGTCAGCAAGTCTTTGGGCAATATTTTGGCTATGAGCTGCTCGGTTCCGTCCTCATATCACATGTAAAAATATTCAAGTCGGGCTAGCTTCTTTATTTTCCCTCGATGTGGGTAACTGTGAGATGACTATTTATATAGCTGGAGATTTATAGAACAGCTTTGTGCTGTTGAATATTTTGTTTGTCTCATCTCATCTCATTATCTCTAGCCGCTTTATCCTGTTCTACAGGGTCGCAGGCGAGCTGGAGCCTATCCCAGCTGACTACGGGCGAAAGGCGGGGTACACCCTGGACAAGTCGCCAGCTCATCACAGGGCTGATACACAGACACAGACAACCATTCACACTCACATTCACACCTACGGTCAATTTAGAGCCACCAGTTAACCTAACCTGCATGTCTTTGGACTGTGGGGGAAACCGGAGCACCCGGAGGAAACCCACGCGGACACGGGGAGAACATGCAAACTCCACACAGAAAGACCTTCGCCGGCCACGGGGCTCGAACCCGGACCTTCTTGCTGTGAGGTGACTGCGCTAACCACTACACCACCGTGCCGCCCTATTTTGTTTGTGTATTCCTGATTCTGTCTGGGGCATTAGAGGTGAGCGATATGGCAAAAATATCACATCAGTGTGTGTAATATATACAGTGGTGCTTGAAAGTTTGTGAACCCTTTAGAATTTTCTATATTTCTGCATAAATATGACCTAAAACATCATCAGATTTTCACACAAGTCCGAAAAGTAGATAAAGAGAACCCAGTTAAACAAATGAGACAAAACTATTATACTTGCTCATTTATTTATTGAGGAAAATGATCCAATATTACATATCTGTGAGTGGCAAAAGTATGTGAACCTTTGCTTTCAGTATCTGGTGTGACCCCCTTGTGCA
Organism: Neoarius graeffei; assembly: GCF_027579695.1. Taxonomy (NCBI): domain Eukaryota; kingdom Metazoa; phylum Chordata; class Actinopteri; order Siluriformes; family Ariidae; genus Neoarius; species Neoarius graeffei. The sequence goes on along the minus strand of NC_083570.1, from coordinate 56,111,575 downwards.
GCAACAACTGCAAGTGAACATTTCCAGTAACTGTTGATCAGTCCTGCACATTGGCTTGAAGGAATTTTAGCCCATTCCTCCATACAGAACAGCTTCAACTCTGGGATGTTGGTGGGTTTCCTCACATGAACTGCTCGCTTCAGGTCCTTCCACAACATTTCGATTGGATTAAGGTCAGGACTTTGACTTGGCCATTCCAAAACATTAACTTTTTATTCTTCTTTAACCATTCTTTGGTAGAACGACTTATGTGCTTAGGGTCGTTGTCTTGCTGCATGACCCACCTGCTCTTGAGATTCAGTTCATGGACAGATGTCCTGACATTTTCCTTTAGAATTCGCTGGTATAATTCAGAATTCATTGTTCAATCAATGATGACAAGCCATCCCGGGCCAGATGCATCAAAACAGGCCCAAACCATGATACTACTACCACCATGTTTCACAGATGGGATAAGGTTCTTATGCTGGAATGAAGTGTTTTCCTTTCTCCAAACATAACGCTTCTCATTTAAACCAAAAAGTTCTATTTTGGTCTCATCCATCCACAAAACATTTTTCCAATAGCCTTCTGGCTTGTCCACATGATCTTTAGCAAACTGCAGATGAGCAGCAATGTTCTTTTTGGAGAGCAGTGGTTTTCTCCTTGCAACCCTGCCATGCACACCATTGTTGCTCAGTGTTCTCCTGATGGTGGACTCATGAACATTAACTTTGGCTAATGTGAGAGAGGCCTTCAGTTGCTTAGAAGTTACCCTGGGGTCCTTTGTGACCTCATCAACTATTACATGCCTTGCTCTTGGAGTGATCTTTGTTGGTCGACCACTCCGGGGGGTGGGGACAATGGTCTTGAATTTACTCTATTTGTACACAATCTGTCTGACTGTGGATTGGTGGAGTCCAAACTCTTTAGAGATGGTTTTGTAACCTTTTCCAGCCTGATGAGCATCAACAATGCTTTTTCTGAGGTCCTTAGAAATCTCCTTTGTTCGTGCCATGATACACTTCCACAAACATATGTTGTGAAGATCACACTTTGATAGATGCCTGTTCTTTAAATAAAACAGGGTGCCCACTCGCACCTGATTGTCATCCCATTGATTGAAAACACCTGACTCTAATTTCACCTTCAAATTAATTGCTAATCCTAGAGGTTCACATACTTTTGCCACTCACAGATATGTAATATTGGATCATTTTCCTCAGTAAATAAATGACCAAGTATAATATTTTTGTCTCATTTGTTTAACTGGGTTCTCTTTATCTACTTTTCGGACTTGTGTGAAAATCTGATGATGTTTTAGGTCATATTTATGCAGAAATATAGAAAATTCTAAAGGGTTCACAAACTTTCAAGCACCACTGTATAATATAGTGCTCAGCGTAAATGAGTCCACCCCCTTTGAAAAGTAACATTTTAAACAGTATCTCAATGAACACACACAATTTCCAAAATGTCGACAAGACAAAGTTTAATATAACATCTGTTTAACTTATAACGTGAAAGTAAGGTTAATAATATAACTTAGATTACACATTTTTCAGTTTTACTCAAATTAGGGTGGTGCAAAAATGAGTACATCCCACAACAAAAACTACTACATCTAGTACTTTGTATGGTTCCCCATAGGTGTTCGATTGGGTTCAGATCAGGAGACGTACTTGGCCACTGAATCACTTTCACCCTGTTCTTCTTCAGAAATCCAACAGTGGCCTTAGATGTGTGTTTAGTCATGTTGGAAAAGTGCACGATGACCAAGGGCACGGAGTGATGGTAGCATCTTCTCTTTCAGTATAGAGCAATACATCTGTGAATTCATGACGCCATCAATGAAATGCAGCTCCCCGACACCAGCAGCACACATGCAGCCCCACATAAGGACACTGCCACCACCATGTTTCACTGTAGGCACCATCCATTTTTCTTTTGTATTCCTCACCTTTGCGACGCCATACAGTTTTGAAGCCATCAGTTCCAAAAACCTTTATCTTGGTCTCATCACTCCAGAGTATAGAGTCCCAGTAGTCTTCATCTTTGTCAGCATGGGTCCTGGCAAACTCTAGGCGGGCTTTTTTGTGCCTGGGCTTTAGGAGAGGCTTCTTTCGTGGACAGCATCCATGCATGCCATCCCTCTGCAGTGTACGCCGTATTGCGTCACGGGAAATAGTCACCCCAGTTTGGCTTTCTACTTCTTTAGATAACTGCAGTGAACTTGCATGCCGATTTTCTTCAACCCTTCTCATCAGAAGACGCTCCTGTCGAGGTGTTAACTTCCGTGGACGACCTGGACGTCTCTGTGAGATGGTTGCAGTTCCATCTTTCTTAAATTTTTGTACCACTTTTGCTACAGTATTCTGACTGATAAGTAAAGCTTTGCTGATCTTCTTGTAGCCTTCACCTTCGTGGTGTAAATAAATTATTTTCTTTGGGGAATTCTGAAGAGACAAGTTGAGCATCACTCTCCATCCAGCATCCAGTCACTAAAAGAGGTCATTGTTGAAGAATGGAAAAAGATTGATGTTGCAAAATGTCGCCAACTTGTTCATTCCATGCCTAGAAGACTTGGTGCTGTCATTAAAAATCATGGAGGCCATACAAAGTACTACCGACTAGTGGCCTAGTGGTAGCGTGTTCGCCTCTCGATCGGGAGATCATGAGTTCTATTCACGGTCGGGTCATACCAAAGACCATCATAAAAATGGTACCTACTACCATCTGGCAAGGCACGCTGCAATACAGATGTGCATGGGGAGTTAAACTCTCGTGGTTACCAGAGGACTAGCCCCCCACTGCAACCCTAGCTATGTAATAGGTGAGAGGCTGAGGGCTATGGAAACGGAGATTTCTTTTTAACTTTTTAACTTAATACAAAGTACTAGATGTAGTAGTTTTTGTTGTGGGGTGTACTCATTTTTGCACCACCCTAATTTGAGTAAAACTGAAAAATGTGTAATCTAAGTTATATTATTAACCTTACTTTCACATTATAAGTTAAACAGATGTTATATTAAACTTTGTCTTGTCAACATTTTGGAAATTGTTTGTGTTCATTGATATATTTAAAATGTTACTTTTCAAAGGGGGTGCACTCATTTACGCTCAGCACTGTGTGTGTGTGTGTGTGTGTGTGTGTGTGTGTGTGTGTGTGTATATATATATATATATAATGTGTGTGTGTGTGTGTGTGTATATATATATATATATATATATATATATATATATATATATATATATATATAAAATTTACCAGCTGGGAGGTCCATATCATGAAATACCGTGACCAAGGTCTTGAAAAATACTGACCAAGGCCTCTGGGCCAAGGTCACGGTATTTCACGATACGGACCGACCTTAAGCTGGTAAATAATATATATATTTTTTTTCTTTACCAAATTCTAACAGAAAATGAGAGCGCCCAAAAGGGAAACCATATTTAGAACAAACCTGATTCAGATAGTGCTGGATACTTCTCTGGAAAGACGTGAGCGAGGGCGGCTCGTACACATTGCCATTTTTCTTTGTTGCGGACATGAAAAAGTTGCACAGCAACGTTTCGTTCTTTGCCAGGTATATGTTCCATCTTTCGACCTTCATTTAGGTTTCGACAAAACTTCCCAAAAACATTGAGGTCATAGGTCGTCTTTTTTGTTGTATTTTCTGCCCTTTGCTCCTCAATAAACTGCTGGATTTGCTCGGCGTTAGCAACAGTTACAGATTTTCGGCTTTTTCCTGAAATGTTTGCTTTTATTTAGTCTTCCTCAGGGTAGTAAAACTCGCTTTTGCTGTGAACACTGTCATTATTGCTATCCATGCTGTAAAATTCATTCTATTATACTGAGAAATGCGAAAATAAATGTTGACAAAAAGTCGCATGTTGTGAACGAGCGAGTCGCCAAAGGTCCATAACCGGGGTCCGTATTGTAGGATTCCGGACCACTCGCGAGCCAATCGGAGCGCATGATTTGATGGAAACCGGACTGTGAAAAAAATAATTAACAGTTATTCCACAAAATCAAGTCGTACATGAGCTGATAGCTGATGATGCACGTAGCACCAAGTTGGCTATGAACCATGTCTGATGAGATTGAGTGGAATAACTGTTTTATTCTATCCATATTCACTGGATTTTGAGAAACAGAGCATTTTATTTTTATTTTTTGTAAATTCAATAAATAAAAGCTTTATTCAAAATGTCCAACAAAATAATTTCCGATTAGAACGTAAACAAACCAGCTAAATGACAGGAGCAATTTGTGAAAAATGCTATAATAATAATTCTTGAAAAATAAAGAAAAAATACGTTCTTACCATCAAATACTTTTTTACCATATTTTGTTGCTTTTTTGTATTTTGGGGGGTTTTGTTCTCGAGTAGAGTCTTTATTTCGTCCTCGGTTGGTTCAGCAACACGCTCCGCCATTTTGTTTTACTCTAATCACGGTATAGGAGCTGATAGCCTAGTAGTAAAGTAGCCAATCAGAGCACGCGATTGCTCATATCCAGTGAATGTGGATAGAATAATTCAAGGTATTTCTATGATACACAATGTACATCCTGATATACAGTTTTCCTAATAAACTAGCAGCAAAACAGGAGCACTGCATTTAAAAAGAAACCTTTTACCTTTTAAATATTTGTTTGATGATGCTTTTATGTGCAAAACAAAATGAATGTCGAAAAATGTAACACTTAACATTTTACAATTTTAAAGATTCAGACGGTTGAAAACGATCAAATCTGTGTCCAAATATAAGATTAAAACACTTTTTTGTAAAAAATAAAATAAATAAAATCCTGATACCCAACATTATCTCCAAAAAGTGTATCGTGACATCATTTATCACAATATTGATATTATATCATATCGTTCAGCCATGCTGGGCATCCAGGCTACTGATTTATCCAGCCCTGTGGACTTGTTTACAGCAGACACCTGGTTTGATTAAAAACTAAGTAGTATGCATGTCTGTCACATTTCTTCAATGAAAAGACCCCATACTGGCTGAATTTGGGGATTATTAAAATGGATTGGGTGTGTTATTTTAAAAACAATAAGAGAAGGGCTTTTTGATGGAGTTGTGAATGAGATTCTGGGTACAATTAACTTGCATACCTTATGATTTGACCATAACATTTTAGCATAAAAGTGAATGTGGAATAAATGTGGAAAAAAAACCCAGCCTATTTTTATTCCTTAACACACTGAGTATAACAAAAAGCTGCGGGGAAAAAAAATCCAGGGATATTACAGGCTATATCACTTTTTATTTTCAACGCAGGAATCTGGATCCTATTCAATAACAGGAAACTATAAGGATGTAATTGTTGGAAGTCACTTTACACCCTTGTGGTTAGGTTTAGCATCACATTACTGCAGCTTCTTCCATTTTATATCTTTCACCAGTTTGGAGAGTGGAGTGTGCAGTGACTTTGTACAATAATAACAATACATAGAAAGATTAAATAAATGCTTCGACAGTGTCATATTGCATGACAGAAGCAGGTTTATTCAAATGTGCTTAGGCAAGCTTTTTATTCCTGGGACAAAGTTCTGGCAATCTACAAGCACAAAACATGAGTATTAATGAACTAATAGAATATATGTTGGTTAAATAACTGGCAGTTAAGTATCATTTTCAACAAATCTCTCAACTGAATGAGTTTCAGATTTGTCTGTCATGTTCTTAAACCCTTCATGCAGCCATTATGTAATGGATGAAACACAAGGATTATGTAAAGGGATGTACTGAATTACGTAATAGATGAAACACAACAGGGCATGCTGTTCCAGGACAATGATCAATGACCGAGTAATGTGATGCCATTACAACCCCAAAGCTGATTGATTGTTTTCCGATAACACATGGCGGCACAGTGGTGTAATGGTTAGCACTGTTGCCTCACAGCAAGAAGGTTCTGGGTTCGAGCACTGGGTGCTCCAGTTTCCCCCACAGTCCAAAGACATGCAGGTTAGTTTAACATGAGGTAGCCTTGGGATGAAGTGCCCTTTAGCAAGGCACCTCACCCACAACTGCTCCCCGGGTGCTGTAGCATAACTGCCAACTGCTCTGGGTGTGTGTGTATGTGTGTGTGTTCACTGCTTCAGATGGGTGAAATGCAGAGGACGAATTTCACTGTGCCTGAGTGCACATGTGACAAAAGCGGCGGCTTCTTCTCAACATCATAAATTCCTTCTATACGACATCAATTTGCCATAGGTTACATTTTTTTATTTATTAATGAACAACACATCTGTTTAAAGGGCTGATGACACGAACATGACTCTATGCAATTTCTTAAATAAACTGTACTACATGGCAAACGTTAGATTTCTGTTATAATTACGTGAAAAGAAGCTGTTGTTACGCGAATATCCAACTTTTAATTGCACAGCGCAAGAAAACTGGGTCCGTGGCTCGCGGCCATGCTGTGACGTCAGCGGAAGAACACGCTGCGGTTCACTGGCTGTTCTACTCTGGTTCTACTCAATGGAAATGGCGCATGAAAACGCCGGTGAACTCTCTAGTGCTAGCTCTTCCTCTTCTGGGAGTCTAGAATTGTGTTGATCTCTTCCGAATAGAATCTATGATAGCCTACCCTCTTTACCCTTTGCCTCTCGTTGCTAGGCGGCAGTTACAGGAAAGCCGCAAGCTTTCACAAGCAAATACATGACTATCACGCCGACTTTATGATTACATTTATGAGTATTATGTAGAATCTATAGCTCTATGTACCTTTATCTTATGTCGTTTCACAACACATGTTCTGACAGGAGGACTGTCTTTGGATCCGGCATAGCTACTAGTAGACCCCCTCTGGAATACTGGCAGTGTTGCCAGATTGGGAGGTTTCCCGCCCAGTTGGGCGGTTTCAAGTGCATTTTGGTGGGTTTTGAACATATTTTGGGCTGGAAAACTTCAGCAGTATCTAGCAACAGATATTGCTGACGTTTTCCAGCCCAAAATATGTTCAAAACCCACCAAAATGCACTTGAAACCACCCAACTGGGCGGGAAACCTCCCAATCTGGCAACACTGTGTAGGCACTGCTGATGGTAGTAACACACGTTTGTGCTGAACTGAACACCCAAGAGATTCTTTTAAGCTGGGAAGGGTGTCAAAACAATCCAAATCGAAGTGTTCAGAGCACAGGACAGATGTTGGTGAGGGCTCCCACTTGTCACGAGTGCGCCTGACTTGCTTCACCCACTTCGCATGCAGCTCGGGATCTCTGGGAAACTTGAATAAACTTACCCCATCCTTGTGGGTTTTGGAGCAAAAGCCGGCAACACAACGCGAAGGCATAATAACTATATATATAATAATGTATAATAATGTCTAATAAAAATACTAATAATGATAAACTGAACACCTGTCGCATCAACAACAAACTGGTAAGTTAGGAGGAAGGTTTTTTTCGCTGACGTCATATAGCTCCTCCTTCGTCTCCTGGGTGCTGCAGCCCCGTCAAGTTTGCCCAAATAGCCGCGTTTATCATCATAACTTGTAAAATAGGCGCCTTCGTGAATTAATATATGGATCATTGGGAATTACTTTATATGTTATAAAACATCGGCAAAGATGTCAAAAACGTGTCATCAGCACTTTAAAGTTATGTTTAATGTTGTGGAGCATCTGTGAAACAACTTGGTTCCTGTTCTCACTTACGTCATAGCAGCTATAAACAGCTGTTCCCTCACCAGCCTCTCTCTCGAAGTTAAAAAACTAAAAGCAGCTTGTCATGTTTCAGAGAAACCTCAAAAGTTTTTGATTTTGGTGACCTTCCCATGTTGGAAATCTTTAACTTGGAATGCTACAAAGTGCTGACACTGGAGACTCCTGCCAAAAATGCTACATAAACATCTCCTGACAGGAAAAACTCACCATATAAACAAACAGGTTTTTAACCTCATCTCATCTCATTATCTGTAGCCACTTTATCCTGTTCTACAGGGTCGCAGGCAAGCTGGAGCCTATCCCAGCTGACTACGGGCGAAAGGCGGGGTACACCCTGGACAAGTCGCCAGGTCATCACAGGGCTGACACATAGACAACCATTCACACTCACATTCACACCTACGCTCAATTTAGAGTCACCAGTTAACCTAACCTGCATGTCTTTGGACTGTGGAGGAAACCGGAGCACCCGGAGGAAACCCACGCGGACACGGGGAGAACATGCAAACTCCACACAGAAAGGCCCTCGCTGGCCACGGGGCTCGAACCCGGACCTTCTTGCTGTGAGGCGACAGCGCTAACCACTACACCACCGTGCCACCCAGAGTGCAGTCTTACTTTGTTAAATGTTTAAATATTTTCCTGAGGTTACATTAAAGATACAAGCAGCCTGAGATCGGAGAGGCAAGGTGACGTTTCACTTGACTGTAACAAGGCTACAGTGGCATTTGTATAGTGTGTACAAAATTTATAACTCTACTTAGCCTTTTTTCCATCTCTCCACCTCTCTGTCTCGTTCTCTTACTCTTGCGTTTTCTGTCAACTCACTCCTGCAGTGGAAACCATGACAACTAAAAAGGCAAGAAGGAGAGAAAATGAGAAGTATTCCCACTTGTACAATTCACACCGTTTCTACTTGATGCTGCATCATGCACAAGTGCAATTTTTTTTTTTTTTTTTTACTGGATATTTCTTCTGTTCACTTTGTTCCACTTGTATCTTAATGATGCACCATAATGACAGTGAGCATGTACGTGTAAGTACAAACCCCATTTCCAGAAAAGTTGGAATATTTTCCAAAATGCGATTTAAAAAAAAAATCTGTGATTTATTTCACATGAACATTTATTTAACCAACAAAAGTGCAAAGAAAAGATTTTGAGTAGCTTTACTGACCAACTTAATTGTAGTTTGTAAATGTACAGTTAGGTCCATATATATTTGGACACTGACACACATTTTTTTTTTTTTTTACCTGTTTACTGAAACATATTCAAGTTATAGTTATATAATGGACATGGACATAAAGTCCAGACTTTCAGCTTTCATTTGAGGGTATCCACATTAAAATTGGATGAAGGGTTTAGGAGTTTCAGCTCCTTAACATGTGCCACCCTGTTTTTAAAGGGACCAAAAGTAATTGGACAATTGACTCAAAGGCTATTTCATGGGCAGGTGCGGGCAATTCCTTCGTTATGTCATTCTCAATTAAGCAGATAAAAGGCCTGGAGTTGATTTGAGGTGTGGTGCTTGCATTTGGAAGATTTTGCTGTGAAGAAAACATGCAGTCAAAGGAGCTCTCCATGCAGGTGAAACAAGCCATCCTTAAGCTGCGAAAACAGAACAAACCCATCCGAGAAACTGCTACAATATTAGCAGTGGAAAAATCTACAGTTTGGTATATCCTGAGAAAGAAAGAAAGCACTGGTGAACTCATCAATGCAAAAAGACCTGGACACTCACAGAAGACAACAATGGTGGATGATCGCAGAATAATTTCCATGGTGAAGAGAAACCCCTTCACAACAGCCAACCAAGTGAACAACACTCTCCAGGAGGTAGGCGTATCAATATCCAAATCTACCATAAAGAGAAGACTGCATGAAAGTAAATACAGAGGGTTCACTGCACGGTGCAAGCCACTCATAAGCCTCATGAATAAAAAGGCTAGATTGGACTTTGCTAAAAAAGCATCTAAAAAAGCCAGCACAGTTCTGGAAGAACATTCTTTGGACAGATGAAACCAAGATCAACCTCTACCAGAATGATGGAAAGAAAAAAAAGTATGGCGAAGGCGTGGTACAGCTCATGATCCAAAGCATACCACGTCATCTGTAAAACACGGCGGAGGCAGTGTGATGGCTTGGGCATGCATGGCTGCCAGTGGCACTGGGTCACTAGTGTTTATTGATGATGTGACACAGGACAGAAGCAGCCGGATGAATTCTGAGGTATTCAGAGACATAAAGCCAAAGCAACCCAGGAGTTTATTAAAGCAAAGAAGTGGAATATTCTTGAATGGCCAAGTCAGTCACCTGATCTCAACCCAATTGAGCATGCATTTCACTTGTTAAAGACTAAACTTCAGACAGAAAGGCTCACAAACAAACAGCAACTGAAAACCGCTGCAGTAAAGGCCTGGCAGAGCATTAAAAAGGAGGAAACACAGCGTCTGGTGATGTCCATGAGTTCAAGACTTCAGGCAGTCATTGCCAACAAAGGGTTTTCAACCAAGTATTAGAAATGAACATTTTATTTACAATTATTTAATTTTTCCAATTACTTTTGAGCCCCTGAAATGAAGGGATTGTGTTTAAAAAATGCTTTAGTTCCTCACATTTTCATGCAATCATTTTGTTCAATCCACTGAATTAAAGCTGAAAGTCTGAACTTCAACTGCATCTGAATTGTTTTGTTCACAATTCATTGTGGTAATGTACAGAACCAAAATTAGAAAAATGTTGTCTCTGTCCAAATATTTATGGACCTAACTGTATATATGAAGTTAGAATTTGAAGCCTGCAACACACTCAAAAAAAAAAAAAAGAAGAAGTTGGGACAGAGGTAAAATAAGACTGAAAAGTTTATAGGCTCTAACACTATTCTGGAAGATTCCACAATAAACAGGTTAATTGGTAACATGACTGAGTATAAAAGGAGCAGCACCAAAGGCTCAGTCTTTGCAAGCAAGGATTGCTCATGGCTCACTCATTTGTTCCAAAATTTGTGAGAGAACTGTTAGTCAATTCAATGTCAGCGACGTCTCTTCTTGGGAAGTCCATGCTTATTTTAGCAGGATGATGCCAGGCCTCATTCTTCCCAAGCTACAAGAGCATAGTAGTTTCATAGACACAGAGTGCGTGTGCTTGACTGGCCTGCTGCCAGTCCAGATCTGTCTCCTACTGAGAATGTATGGTGCATCATGCTATTCAATTTCATGCAGAAATGCTGGCGAATTCTCTGGGCCTGAACTCATCTCAGATGGACTGACAGTGGAAACGTGTGGTGTTGTTGGATGAGTCCACATTTCAGCTTGCTTTTGGGAAAACCAGACATCGAGTTTGCAGTGCCAAAGGTGAACACGACCATCCAGTTTATCAAAGAAAGGTGCAAAAGCCAGCATCTGATGGTATGGGGGGCATCAATGCCCATGGCATGGGTGAGTTGCATGTGTGTGAAGGTACCATTGATATATTGGGGCGTATATTGGGATTTTAGAAAGACAACACCTCTTCCCTGGAAGTCCATGCTTATTTCAGCAGGACAATGCCAGGCCTCGTTCTGCATGGGCTACAACAGTGTGGCTTCATAGACACAGAGTGAGTGTGCTTGACTGGCCTGCTGCCAGTCCAGATCTGTCTCCTATTGAGAATGTATGTGGCATCATGAAGAGGAGAATCAGACAACGGCGACCATGGATTGCTGAGCAGCTGGTCTTGTATCAAGCAAGAATGGACAAAAATTCCAATTGCAAAGCTGCAACAATTAGTATCCTCAGTTCCCATGTGATTAAAACGTGTTATTAAAAGGAAAGGTGATGTAATATAATGGTAACAATGCCTCTGTTCCAACCTTTTTTGAGTGTGTTGCAGGCATCAAATTCTAACTTCATTTATATTTACAAAATGCAATTAAGTTGGTCAGTAAAACTATTGAAAATCTTTTCTTTGTACTTTTTTCAGTTAAGTAAAGGTTCACGTGAATTAACAAATCGCAGATTTTTGTTTTTATTGCATTTTGGAAAATATCCCAACTTTTCTGGAAAGGGGGTTTGTGCATTGCAAAGGGAAGTGACACAAATAATAAATTAATATGAAAATTTTTAAATCCTGTTACTGAAACAGTAATTTCTGAACAATAGTGTATAAGAGAGTAGAGACAAAATACAGGACTTTGTTTTTACAAAATGCAGTTTATACTGTAGCTCAAAGCTTGTGACTGGGAACAATGTGATTGTAGGGAATGAACAGTTTTAGCTGAAATAACTGCAATCAGGTCGTTGTGAGATCATTGTGACAGTTGCTGGGAATGTGCAGTGCAATACGTCACTTAATAGTCAAAGTTCAGAAAAGTTTCTTAACTGTTTCAAAGCTCATAGTGCACTAATAAACTCTAACACACACCCTCCTTTCTCACTCCAAGGTTTATTTCATTCTAAAGCTGCTTCCTACCTGTGTTATCTGCGCTCTTGCTTATCTGTTTCTGTTTCAAGTGGACCCATGTGTTTGTAATTGTGTATTTTCTTTTTTTTCTTTCTTTCGCTGTGGAACTGCGTCGAAGGGTGTGCGAGTTAATTCAAGTGTCTTTTTTCCTACAGTTGCTGAAACAGTTTCAAGATCTGGTAGGTCTTATTCTTTGCATTCATTGACTGACATTTTCTGAGTAGGAGCAATTTCAACACACCCACCCACCCATCCACCCACACTTAAGGACAGTTCTGTTGGTAAAGATCACATTGCGTAACATTTGAACACACTGACCTTGCAAACACTCAGGTTCTGTGTGAGTGTGCTGCTGTTAGCACATCATTACCTCTTTATTATTACTGATTATTCATATCCTCTTGAGACTGGAATTAGAAATGAATGTGCCATTGACTTACTACCGTGAGCTGGATATCGCTGTGCTTTAACAAAGAACTCTGTATGTTCATCTTGTTCTTCTAGTACCCCATCATGTTGGCTGCGACTGACTTATTTTACTGCATGGCTGAATTCTCAAATCCGATTGGTCAGAAGGTTTGGATTAATTTTCTGTAACAGCAGCCCTGCCTGTAATTCCGTATCGCAGGTTTATATTGCTCCTGTGGGTTCACCACCCACAGAGGTAGCAGTAGGGGTTTGGTGCAGTGTGGATTGGGTGGCAGTTGAAGGCAGGGGCCTCGACGACCTGATCCCCGGACACAGCGGCTGGCTGTTGGGACATGGAATGTCACTTCGCTGGGGGGCAAAGAGCCTGAGCTTGTGCGGGAGGTTGAGAGGTACCGGCTAGAGATAGTCGGGCTCACCTCCACGCACAGCTTGGGCTCTGGAACCCAGCTCCTCGAGAGGGGCTGGACTTTCCACTTCTCTGGAGTCGCCCGTGGTGAGCGGCGGCGGGCTGGTGTGGGCTTGTGTATAGCTCCCCAGCTCAGCCGCCATGTGTTGGAGTTTACCCCAGTGAACGAGAGGGTCGCCTCTCTGCACCTTCGGATTGGGGAGAGGGCTCTTGCTGTTGTTTGTGCCTATGGGCCAAATAGCAGTATAGAGTATCCGGCCTTCTTGGAGTCCCTGGGAGAGGTACTGAGGGGTGCTCAGACTGGGGACTCCATTGTGCTACTGGGGGACTTCAATGCTCACGTGGGCGACGACAGTGATACCTGGAGGGGCGTGGTTGGGAGGAACGGCCTCCCCGATCTGAACCCGAGTGGTGTTTTGTTATTGGACTTCTGTGCTAGTCACGGTTTGTCCATAACGAACACCATGTTCGAGCATAGGGGTGTCCATAAGTGCACGTGGCACCAGGACACCTTAGGTCGGAGGTCGATGATCGACTTTGTAGTCGTTTCATCTGATCTCCGGCCCTATGTCTTGGACACTCGGGTGAAGAGAGGGGCTGAGCTGTCAACTGATCACCACCTGGTGGTGAGTTGGATCCGCTGGCAGAGGAGGAAGCTGGACAGACCTGGCAGGCCCAAACGTATGGTGAGGGTCTGCTGGGAACGTCTGGCTGAGCACTCTGTTGGGGAGGTCTTTAACTCCCACCTCCGGGAGAGCTTTTCCCAGCTTCCGAGGGAGGCGGGGGACATTGAGTCTGAGTGGACCATGTTCTCTACCTCCATTGTGGACGCAGCTGTTCGGAGTTGTGGCCGCAAGGTCTCCGGTGCCTGTCGTGACGGCAATCCCCGAACCCGGTGGTGGACACCGGAAGTAAGGGATGCCGTCAAGCTGAAGAAGGAGTCCTATCGGGCCATGTTGACCTCCGGGACTCCTGAGGCAGCCGACGGGTATCGGCAGGCCAGGCGTGCTGCAGCTCGGGCAGTTGCGGAGGCAAAAACTCGGAACTGGGAGGAGTTCGGGGAGGCCATGGAGAAGGACTATCGGTCGGCCTCGAAGAAATTCTGGCAAACCGTCCGGCGCCTCAGGAGGGGGAAGCAGTACTCTGCCAACACTGTTTACAGTGCGGGTGTGGAGCTGTTGACCTCGACTGGGGACATTGTCGGGCGGTGGAAGGAATACTTTGAGGATCTCCTCAATCCCACCGTCATGTCTTCCACTGAGGAGACGGAGGCTGATGACTCAGAGGTGGACTCGTCCATTACCCAAGCCGAAGTCACTGAGGTGGTTTGCAAGCTCCTCGGTGGCAAGGCACCGGGGGTGGATGAGATCCGCCCTGAGTACATCAAGTCTCTGGATGTTGTGGGGCTGTCTTGGTTGACATGCCTCTGCAACATTGCGTGGCGGTCGGGGACAGTGCCTCTGGAGTGGCAGACTGGGGTGGTGGTCCCTCTTTTTAAGAAAGGGGACCGGAGAGTGTGCTCCAATTATAGGGGAATCACACTTCTCAGCCTCCCAGGGAAAGTTTACTCCAGGGTACTGGAGAGGAGAATTCGACCAATAGTCGAACCTCGGATCCAGGAGGAACAATGCGGTTTTCGTCCTGGTCGCGGAACACTGGACCAGCTCTATACCCTTCATAGGGTGCTCAAGGGTTCATGGGAGTTTGCCCAACCAGTCCACATGTGCTTTGTGGATCTGGAGAAGGCATTCGACTGTGTCCCCCGTGGTATTCTGTGGGGGGTGCTTCGGGAGTATGGGGTTCGGGGCTCTTTGCTAAGGGCTGTCCGGTCCCTGTACGAACGGAGCAGGAGTCTGGTTCGCATTGCCGGCAGTAAGTCAGACCTGTTCCCAGTGCATGTTGGACTCCGGCAGGGCTGCCTTTTGTCACCGGTTCTGTTCATAATTTTTATGGACAGAATTTCTAGGCGCAGCCAGGGGCCGGAAGGAATCCTGTTTGGGAACCACAGGATTTCATCTCTGCTTTTTGCGGATGATGATGTCCTGTTGGCTTCTTCAAACCAGGACCTTCAGCATGCACTGGGGCGGTTTGCAGTCAGGTGTGAAGCAGCTGGGATGAGAATCAGCACCTCCAAGTCCGAGGCCATGGTTCTCGACCGGAAAAGGGTGGCTTGCACTCTCCAGGTTGGTGGAGAAATCCTGCCTCAAGTGGAGGAGTTTAAGTATCTTGGGATCTTGTTCACAAGTGAGGGAAGGATGGAGCGTGAGATCGACAGGCGGATCGGTGCAGCCTCTGCAGTGATGCGGTCGCTTTACCGGTCCGTCGTGGTGAAGAAGGAGCTGAGCCAAAAGGCGAAGCTCTCAATTTACCGGTCGATCTACGTTCCGACTCTCATCTATGGTCATGAGCTTTGGGTAATGACCGAAAGAACAAGATCGCAGATGCAAGCGGCTGAAATGAGTTTCCTTCGCAGGGTGGCTGGGCGCTCCCTTAGAGATAGGGTGAGAAGCACAGTCACTCGGGAGGATCTCGGAGTAGAGCCGCTGCTCCTCCACATCGAGAGGAACCAGCTGAGGTGGCTCGGGCATCTTTTTCGGATGCCTCCTGGACACCTCCCTGGGGAGGTGTTCCAGGCATGTCCCCCCGGGGAAGACCCAGGACACGCTGGAGGGACTATGTCTCTCGGCTGGCCTGGGAACGCCTCGGTGTTCTTCCCGAGGAGCTGGCCGAGGTGTCTGGGGAAAGGGAAGTTTGGGCTTCCATGCTTAGACTGCTGCCTCCGCGACCCGGTCCCAGATAAGCGGAAGAAGACGAGACGAGGTTTATATTGATGCACTTGTCCTAAAACCTTCTCGTTTCTATAGTAGCAGCTTATTCACAGCAACTCGTGGGAGATACGGTAGAATAATCTCATCATAATAAGTAATGAGTTTATTTATTATGTTGTTGTTTCACAAATAAAACTGTGTAAACATAGATAAGCTGGAGGCTTCCGAATGTGGAAGGAGAATGACTGAACGCTAAAGTACAAGAAGGAATTTGTTCAGAGGTTCTAGGTAGGAAACAATAGCAGAAGAATGGAGAGATAAGAGAAAGGCAAGGACTGGGCCAAAGGACAAGGTCAAGAGAGAGTTCAGGAGGAGAGGAGAAAGAGTGGGACTAGTGTCAGCATATTCCACTCTCAGGAAACCTGTGCAGTAAAAAACAGAGCAATGAAATAGAGAGAGAGAGAGAGAGAGAGAGAGAGATGGTGGTGATGAGATTGGAAAGAGAGAAATATGACTGAGCATAAATGGTAACAGGAAAGCTGGAGGAATGGGTGAAAGTATTTAAAGAGAGAGGGGAGGAGATGGAAGGGTAAAATGATTGGTTGTAGGGAGGGGTGGAAAGACTGCCAGAGTGAAACACCTTCCAAATGCGTAGTTTCACATCTGCGCAGCATCAGGGCCAGAGATTTATGTGGTTCGCTGCCAAGTTACACTTGTACTGGGCACTCAGCTACACTGTGTGAAACTCCAGAATCTTAACCATACAGAATAAAACTCGAAGCTTCTCAAACAAATTTCAGGAATTTTACAGATTAAAACTTCAGAATCTTACAGAATAAAACACCAGAAACTTCCAGAATAAAGTTTCGGAATTTTAGAAAGTAAAACTTACAAAACAAACAAAAAATACAAAATTAAAAAAGAAAAACACTCAAATCTGTGAGAACAATTTATTTTTATTTTTTGGAACCTCCCTTACAGAAAAACCACATGAACTTCACATGTGATTTTTCACATGTGGTAACATGTTTTCCACATGTGCGCTATATGGTAGCACATGTTACAAAATCTGATGCCATGTATTCCATGTGATCACATGGGAAATACATGGGAAATTCATGTGTTTTTTTTCTGTAAGGGTTTACAGAATAAAACCTCTGAATTTTACAAATTAAAAGTTGAGACTCCATCTATCCATTATCTGTCGCCGCTTATCCTGTGCAGGGTCGCAGGCAAGCTGGAGCCTATCCCAGCTGACTACGGGCGAAAGGCGGGGTACACCCTGGACAAGTCGCCAGGTCATCACAGGGCTGACACATAGAGCCAAACAACCATTCACACCTACGGTCAATTTAGAGTCACCAGTTAGCTCTAAATTGTTTAGACTCATCAAGACTAATTCTTTAGAAGCTTCCAGTATAAAACTATGGAATCCTCCAGAATAAATGTTTAGAATCTTACAGGATAAAACTCCACAATTGTCCAGAATATTTTGTTTTATTTTTAAAGACGAAAACTACCGTAGAATTTTGCAGGATATACACTACCGTTCAAAAGTTTGGAGTCATTTTGAAATGTCCTTATTTTTGAAAGAAAAGCACTGTTCTTTTCAATGAAGATCACTTTAAACTAATCAGAAATGCACTCTATACATTGCTAATGTGGTAAATGACTATTCTCGCTGCAAATGTCTGGGCTTTGGTGCAATATCTCCATAGGTGTATAGAGGCCCATTTCCAGCAACTCTCACTCCAGTGTTCTAATGGTACAATGTGTTTGCTCATTGCCTCAGAAGGCTAATGGATGATTAGAAAACCCTTGTACAATCATGTTAGCACAGCTGAAAACAGTTGAGCTCTTTAGAGAAGCTATAAAACTGACCTTCCTTTGAGCAGATTGAGTTTCTGGAGCATCACATTTGTGGGGTCGATTAAATGCTCAAAATGGCCAGAAAAATGTCTTGACTATATTTTCTATTCATTTTACAACTTATGGTGGGAAATAAAAGTGTGACTTTTCATGGAAAACACAAAATTGTCTGGGTGACCCCAAACTTTTGAATGGTAGTGTATGTATGGTTAGTCAAAATTATTTTAACACTGAAATGGTAGAAACCATTTATTTGGTCTCGTCCTGCAAATCATTCTGCAAACTTCTGATGGACTACGGTTGGCGAACCATACACTTCCATCAAGCTTGCAACCACTTTTCTTTGCTCCAGCATTAATCTGTCACCCATGGCATACATCTATCTGCAGGAGAAAAATAATCCATTCTTGAATAAAACTCTAGCATCTGCAGAACATATATTTTTTATTTTACAGAATAAAACTTTTGACTCCAAGAATAAAATCTCTTGGGCGGCACGGTGGTGTAGTGGTTAGCACCATTGCCTCACAGCAAGAAGGTTCTGGGTTTGAACCCAGCAGCCGGCGAGGGCCTTTCTGTGTGGAGTTTGCATGTTCTCCCCGTGTCTGCGTGGGTTTCCTCCGGGTGCTCCGGTTTCCCCCACAGTCCAAAGACATGCGGTTAGGTTAATATGGGACGGCCTTGGGCTGAGGTGCCTTTGAGTGAGGCACCAAACTCCCAACTGCTCCCCGGGCGCTGTTAGCATGGCTGCCCACTGCTCTGGGTATGTGTGTGTGCCCACTGCTGCAGATGGGTTAAATGCAGAGAGGAATTTCACAAGTGTGTGATGAATAAAGTTGTGCTTTCTTTCTTTTGAATTATACAAATTAAAAGTTTAGATTTTTCTAGATTAAAACTCAGAATAAATCTTTGGAGTCTTCCAAAATAGAATCTGCCACTGGTTGTACATCATCTTTTCTGTAGATATACATGCTTGCTCACTGCCCCCTATATTTCATTGATGGGTTTGTAAGCTTCATGTGTTTTGTTGGTTTTTAATTTTCATAAGAATAAAGTGTGTTGTCGTCATGCTGGTAACACATATAGAGTGCGTGTTGTGGATCTATCCGAAGGTTAGGACATGTGAATTCAGGCTTACCGCTCTTCAGGAAAACTTTAGAAACACAATGTGCCCATTAACTAAAAGCTGTTGGTCAAGTGATTGATTTTCCCAGGATGATGGACACAGTTCAGTAGTTTGCATGTAGTTTCATCCAAGTTGAAACAGCAAGATGCATGACTAAATAGAAAAAAAACCCAAAACCCGGGGCGGCACGGTGGTGTAGTGGTTAGCGCTGTCGCCTCACAGCAAGAAGGTCCTGGGTTCGAGCCCCGTCGCCGGCGAGGGCCTTTCTGTGTGGAGTTTGCATGTTCTCCCCGTGTCCGCGTGGGTTTCCTCCGGGTGCTCCGGTTTCCCCCACAGTCCAAAGACATGCAGGTTAGGTTAACTGGTGACTCTAAATTGAGCGTAGGTGTGAATGTGAGTGTGAATGGTTGTCTGTGTCTATGTGTCAGCCCTGTGATGACCTGGCGACTTGTCCAGGGTGTACCCCGCCTTTCGCCCGTAGTCAGCTGGGATAGGCTCCAGCTTGCCTGCGACCCTGTAGAACAGGATAAAGTGGCTAGAGATAATGAGATGAGAATGAGAAACCAAAACCCAATTCTGATTGTATTGATGTGCTTCCCTGTTTGTTGAAAAGATTGTAGCATTTTATAAGCATTATAAACATTAAGTCTGAATCTGGGTTTTGGGTTTAAGAGGCAGAGAAAATCAGTGATCACTTGGCATGTGTCTTGTAGATATTCAGGGATTATGTCTGAAATTAATAAGATATAGTGGACATTTGACTCGATTGCTTAGTGATGTTGCCAATAAACTCAAAGATTATATTAATATCGTGTTAAAGATTAAAAAGGGGAAAAGGGGCTCTGTTAAAAATCTATTTGAATGCTTTGCAGTTACCATGCAGTCTTCCAGAGATCTGAATGCTCTCCAGTGAAAGACAATAGATGAAATCACTGTACGAGTTGGGTATGCTGTGTGTGTGTGAGAGATCTATTCCTAGGCACAAATGTCGAGGTGGTGGCTGAGAATACTGTGTTCTTGCCAGGTTTAAACCCCCTACGTCTGT
Source organism: Neoarius graeffei (assembly GCF_027579695.1). Classification (NCBI taxonomy): domain Eukaryota; kingdom Metazoa; phylum Chordata; class Actinopteri; order Siluriformes; family Ariidae; genus Neoarius; species Neoarius graeffei. Next base: position 56,091,816 of record NC_083570.1, on the reverse strand, counting down.
GTGTCTCTCTTAGGTACCCTTGGTCAATGTGAACACGCACACTGAAGCCCTACTGACGAAACAGGATCACTAAAGGACATACAAACAGATACTAAAAACAACCCTCTCTAACAGACAATAAAGAGGCGTGGGCCGACCTAAATGGCTGACAAACAGATCAGGTAAGCACAACTCCCATCTTTTCCATTTAACATGATTGAATTATTGATATACTGGATGATGGTCTTTTGTGTTGAACCTGGACCAACATCTCCTCTGATTCTTCACCCCTTTCCTTAAACCCTTCTTGCTCTTATCACGACTATTAACATTGCCTTGTCTTCTGTCTCTTCTTGATTCATTCTTTCGACCAGTTTGCCTGCCAAGTTAATAAATGGGGGTATCGCTGGCCTGATTGGCGTCACCTGTGTATTTCCTATTGACTTGGCCAAAACCCGCTTACAGAACCAGCAGAATGGCTCTCGCCTCTACACCAGCATGTACGTTTGGACACAACCATACAGAATGAACACAGTGTAGTGTTTTCACATTCTCTATTCCCTAATGATGTTTTCTGTGCCTGTGTGTCTCTGTGTTCTTTTGGGTTGATTTCTGTTTATGCTGTGCAGGTCAGATTGCCTTATCAAAACCATTCGCTCAGAAGGATACTTTGGGATGTACAGAGGTGGGTGTTCTAAAGTTCCAAAGAATACAAGGATTGCATGAAACCAAATTTCAGAGATATATGAATCCTCCATCGCGGTCTTAATGAAAAACTCTGCCGGGTCTGATCACCCTTTGCAAATAGGTTCTTACCAGAGAACTAGGCCAGTGCTGGCAAGAGACCAGAGATTAATCTACTGTTTAGGTTTCATGATGGTCACGCTGCGTCTTGGCTGATTCCCACAATTCTCTATTACGTTCTTCCTCCGAGGCACCTGAAGCCAGCCAACCACATCTTTTTGAACTGCTGCTCATGCAATATCAAGGGATAGTGTAACACACTTGGAGGAAAGTACAATCTCTTTACTTATACCTGCATGAACTCACAGACCTAGATTAACGGGGAGACAGAGTACGCCACCCCTCCCTCCCTGAATGCATGACCAGTTTTACTCTTTTGGACTCCTGGCCACGGATGTCTATGGCATCGTTGGGATTCAAACTTCCCAAGTTTCCCAGCCTCCTGATGATAGGGCGAAGTTTCAGAAGTCTTTCAGATTTCATGCAAATCTAAACCACCAATTTTGACTTGAAGTTGTTTGAGTAAATTAAGCTCTGCCCCAGTAGTTGGTATGGTATGTGGTAGCCATATTGTTCAATCTCAACAGCAAATGTTATGAAGACACTCCAATTGATGATGCTCAAGCGTAAACTGATCAGACTCTCTCAGAGCTGGATGGGCGTGGCTTAATTCTAATGAGCTCATATATGATTTAGTTAATGCAGAACTATGAGAAACGAAACAACCCAAATGCACCATCTACAACCTACAAACTCCACCTGCTACGCAGTAGACCCTTTCCTTTGGTCCTTATGCTATTACTTTCAAGACCCTCCTTCATACATGTCAACCTTTGGTCAATCAAACCTGTATAACCAACCTCCAAAATCCGTATTTCCCTTATAAAATCCGTATAAGATGCAAATTAAAATAATTTACCTAAAATTTGAATGATAATTAACAATGATATATCCAAGTTACTTTTTATTCAATATTAATAACAATAAACCTTCAGAATGAATACAAAGCTCCAATGTTCGACAAAAACACAGTGTCACTCTAATGTTCTGAATTGTACTCCATGACAGCTTTTTTTAGCAGTCTGCACCAATACCTCACTAGGCTGCATGTCACAGCAAATGTCTGTGTTGATCTTGCCGGAGTGCCCATTCAGAATCTTTTCAGTCGCTATTGAAAGTCGCTCAGGTGGAAATATGCATTTCAAACAAAATGTTACTTCCCGGTTGGCGGGATTCTCGCAATGCGGTGTGCGCATGATCAAAAGTGGAACGAAGCCTCGCTACCACAAGATAACGCGCGATTTCATAAGACTCTTTACTGGCTGTCTGTGCTTTATGTGGTGTACAGTACGTTTGTAAATGTTATGCGCTCTTTTATCATCGTGGGAATTGATTATAGCTCGAAATAAATATTGAAGTTTTTTAAAAGAATCCGTATAACTTTATTTGTACGCCCGTATACTACGTTTATTGAATCAAATCCGTATAAAATACGGACATTCCGTATAGGTTGACATGTATGCTCCTTTCTGATGTTAAAGCTTACATAATCATTTTCCAGGATTATGATCATCCACTTGACATCGAAAGTGGAGAAACTTGGTGTGGACATTGGAACATATGGTACATAAATGATTAAATTTTCACGATATTTACTAATTCGAAAACAAGCACAGATTTATGTTTGCAGGGGCATTCCATTCTGCATTTTAACAACTTACTTTTAACTAAGCAGGTTATTATGAGCTTTGGCATATTTATTTATGCAATTGATAGTAGAAGCGTCTTCCCTCTATGGTGTGTTCAGGTGCTGCTGTAAACTTAACTCTTGTTACTCCGGAGAAAGCCATAAAGCTGGCTGCCAATGATTTCTTTAGGCATCATCTCTCCAAGGACGGGTGAGGCACAAATACACACACGCACACACCCACTCATTGTGGCACACATTGGCAGTCTTGTGTGCAGCTGCACAAATGCATGCATGCACAAAAGAAAGTCAGAGGAACAGTTATCCTTCATGCACACAAGCCTGCCTTTATTGTACATGCCTACGCTGTAGAACATCTGGAATCACTTGCTCATAAGGGAAGGTGTAGTATTGCACAGTGTGGCCTGCTATTGTATGTCACGACATTAATATTAAACACAGTCTGTTCACCAGCACTACCCAAAAGTCTCTTTTCAAAACAACAGACCACTCAAGCTTCATTGTTCAAATTGCACGTTGGTGCATATCTCCATAGTGACCAGAAACGGGGCCAGTAAATTATTGACTTGGCACAATGTGAATTATTAATTCAGGACTGCACGTGTACTTGTGAGTGAGTGTGTGTTGTCTGCATGTGCATGTACCAATGTGTGTGTGAGCCAATGAGTATGTGTATTATTTGAATACAATATATAAAATATTTAATATTCAAATGCATTAACATTTATTATGAGCTTGTAATGATGTCAGACATGAAATCACAAAATGTTATCGTTTCATCTCCATTTTTATATTTCAGAATTTTATTTATTTTTCCACCATCTTCATGCAATAACTTTTTTTTTCTCCATTTCAGACACTCCAGCAAAATTAAGCTCTAAAATTGCCTCTATGTACGAAATATCATAATAGCATTGTGGCACCCTGATAGTGCACTATACAGTATATCCAGTACAACACCATTTATTCTAACCACATTCAGTGGATATAAGCAGTCGCGCACACTGATTGGCTACTCTACTACTAGGATATCAGCTCATATACAGTACAGTTAGGTCCATATATATTTGGACACTGACACAAATTTTGTTTTTTTACCCGTTTACTGAAACATATTCAAGTTATAGTTATATAATGGACATAAAGTCCAGACTTTCAGCTTTCATTTGAGGGTATCCACATTAAAATTGGATGAAGGGTTTAGGAGTTTCAGCTCCTTAACATGTGCCACCCTGTTTTTAAAGGGACCAAAAGTAATTGGACAATTGACTCAAAGGCTATTTCATGGGCAGGTGTGGGCAATTCCTTCGTTATGTCATTCTCAATTAAGCAGATAAAAGGCCTGGAGTTGATTTGAGGTGTGGTGCTTGCATTTGGAAGATTTTGCTGTGAAGAAAACATGCGGTCAAAGGAGCTCTCCATGCAGGTGAAACAAGCCATCCTTAAGCTGCGAAAACAGAAAAAACCCATCCGAGAAATTGCTACAATATTAGGAGTGGCAAAATCTACAGTTTGGTACATCCTGAGAAAGAAAGAAAGCACTGATGAACTCATCAGTGCAAAAAGACCTGGACACTCACAGAAGACAACAGTGGTGGATGATCGCAGAATAATTTCCATGGTGAAGAGAAACCCCTTCACAACAGCCAACCAAGTGAACAACGCTCTCCGGGAAGTAGGCGTATCAATATCCAAATCTACCATAAAGAGAAGACTGCATGAAAGTAAATACAGAGGGTTCACTGCACGGTGCAAGCCACTCATAAGCCTCAAGAATAAAAAGGCTAGATTGGACTTTGCTAAAAAACATGTAAAAAAGCCAGCACAGTTCTGGAAGAACATTCTTTGGACAGATGAAACCAAGATCAACCTCTACCAGAATGATGGAAAGAAAAAAGTATGGCGAAGGCGTGGTACAGCTCATGATCCAAAGCATACCACATCATCTGTAAAACACGGCAGAGGCAGTGTGATGGCTTGGGCATGCATGGCTGCCAGTGGCACTGGGTCACTAGTGTTTATTGATGATGTGACACAGGACAGAAGCAGCCGGATGAATTCTGAGGTATTCAGAGACGTACTGCGTGCTCAAATCCAGCCAAACTGATTGGTCGGCATTTCATAATACAGATGGACAATGACCCAAAACATAAAGCCAAAGCAACCCAGGAGTTTATTAAAGCAAATAAGTGGAATATTTTTGAATGGCCAAGTCAGTCACCTGATCTCAACCCAATTGAGCATGCATTTCACTTGTTAAAGACTAAACTTCAGACAGAAAGGCCCACAAACAAACAGCAACTGAAAACCGCTGCAGTAAAGGCCTGGCAGAGCATTAAAAAGGAGGAAACACAGTGTCTGGTGATGTCCATGAGTTCAAGACTTCAGGCAGTCATTGCCAACAAAGGGTTTTCAACCAAGTATTAGAAATGAACATTTTATTTACAATTATTTAATTTGTCCAGTTACTTTTGAGCCCCTGAAATGAAGGGATTGTGTTTAAAAAATGCTTTAGTTCCTCACATTTTTATGCAATCATTTTGTTCAACCCACTGAATTAAAGCTGAAAGTCTGAACTTCAACTGCATCTGAATTGTTTTGTTCACAATTCATTGTGGTAATGTACAGAACTAAAATTAGAAAAATGTTGCCTCTGTCCAAATATTTATGGACCTAACTGTACCATGAGTGTCAGAGTGCAGGCACTTATGGATCCAAGCATAGGGGAGTTCCAGGGCTTCATGAACTGCAGACTGAGCCAAATTGAAGAGCAGGAATTGTAATAATAATAATATATGTTCAATTTATACAGTGCCTTTCTCAAAACCCAAGGTCACTTTACAATAATAGGCAGAAAAAAAAGGAATTGTAATCGGGAACCGGGCAGAGGTCGATCAATCAGCAAATGGGGCAATGTAGGGAAAACAATGAAACGCAGTCGAGACCAAATGTAAACACTGGTCAAACACAGAAAGTCAGGTAAGATTAGACACAGTAAGGTTAGGCACGGAACACTAAACAATACTTCGCAACGTCAGGGAATGAGAGCTGAGCTTATATAGGCGAGGTGATGATTGCTGAATGGGAGACAGGTGATGTCAGATAACAGAGGGCGCTGTGACTCTTGGGGTTTGTAGTCCAGCGAGGCCATGTTTGGAGGCTGCTCCGAACTTGTGTTTTCAGTGCCGTTACTGACAGTGAGTAGAGAAAAACAAAATGGCGGAGCGTGTTGCTGAACCAACCGAGGATGAAATAAAAACTCTACTTGAAAACAAAACCTCAAAAAATACAAAAAAAAAGCGCAACAAAATATGTAATAAAAGTATTTGATGGAAAGAACGTATCTTTTTTAAAAAAAAATTCAAGAATCTTTATTATCGCATTTTTCACAAATTGCTCCTGTCATTTTGCCGGTTTGCTTACATTCTAAGCGGAGATTATTTTGTTGGACGTTTTGAATAAGTTTTTATTTATCGAATTTACAAAAAATAAAAATGCCCTGTTTTCTCAAAATCCAGTGAATGTGGATAGAATAAAACAGTTATTCCACTCAATCTCATCGTACATGGCTTATAGTCGACTCGGCGCTACGCACCTCATTGGCTATCAGCTCATGTACGACTCGATTTTGTGGAATAACTGTTAAATGTTCAGTTCCTGTTGGATAACTTGAACATTTGATTGTGTACATATTATAAATAAAAGTGTAATGACTGTTGGACCGATGTGATTCATAGGGCTTATTTCACTGAAGTGTTCTTCTTTAGATATAACATAACCAGATATTGACCACATGGTCTTACTGGAACGGTAGGTTCAATTCAGCTTAATGTTTTTTAAATTTGTGGCCTTGTGTATTTATCTCACCTTCTGTCCCATTCTCACGTGCTCATTCATCTGTTGTGTGTTTCAGGCAAAAGCTCACACTGTTTAGAGAAATGCTGGCAGGCTGTGGTGCAGGTACATGTCAGGTCAGTGTACACACACACACACACACACACACACACACGCCTTTGATTATCCGTTTATTTTAAGATCCCTGTGCATGAACAGCTATCTTTATCCTCTCCCTTTAGATCACAATACTAGACATCATGTGGATTAACTTGTCTTGACCACACAGGCTGCTATCTGATACACTACCAATTACATTTTACCCAAAATCCCGTCAACCTATGAATGCTCAGGGTGAGACGTGAGGAACGGACAACAGTTACATACAGGGTTTTCCATGTGATGGGAAACTTCTTTGGGTGACTCTGAGTCTGTGCGCAGAATTGGCCCTTTTCCTGTTAGTGACTGCATTTAAACATGCTCTCCTAGAGTATGTCATGTTCATCTCGGACCAGATACATACAGTGGTGCTTGAAAGTTTGTGAACCCTTTAGAATTTTCTATATTTCTGCATAAATATGACCTAAAACATCATCAGATTTTCACACAACTCCTAAAAGTAGATAAAGAGAACCCAGTTAAACAAATGAGACAAAAATATTATACTTGGTCATTTATTTATTGAGGAAAATGATCCAATATTACATATCTGTGAGTGGCAAAAGTATGTGAACCTTTGCTTTCAGTATCTGGTGTGACCCCCTTGTGCAGCAATAACTGCAACTAAACGTTTCCGGTAACTGTTGATCAGTCCTGCACACCGGCTTGGAGGAATTTTAGCCCGTTCCTCCGTACAGAACAGCTTCAACTCTGGGATGTGGGTGGGTTTCCTCACATGAACTGCTCGCTTCATGTCTTTACACAACATTTCGATTGGGTTAAGGTCAGGACTTTGACTTGGCCATTGTAAAACATTAACTTTATTCTTCTTTAACCATTCTTAGGTAGAACGACATGTGTGCTTAGGGTCGTTGTCTTGCTGCATGACCCACCTTCTCTTGAGATTCAGTTCATGGACAGATGTCCTGACATTTTCCTTTAGAATTCACTGGTATAATTCAGAATTCATTGTTCCATCAATGATGGCAAGCCGTCCTGGCCCAGATGCAGCAAAACAGGCCCAAACCATGATACTACCACCACCATGTTTCACAGATGGGATAAGGTTCTTATGCTGGAATGCAGTGTTTTCCTTTCTCCAAACATAACGCTTCTCATTTAAACTAAAAAGTTCTATTTTGTTCTCATCCGTCCACAAAACATTTTTCCAATAGCCTTCTGGCTTGTCCACGTGATCTTTAGCAAACTGCAGATGAGCAGCAATGTTCTTTTTGGAGAGCAGTGGCTTTCTCCTTGCAACCCTGCCATGCACACCATTGTTGTTCTGTGTGTTCTCCTGATGGTGGACTCATGAACAGTAACATTAGCCAATGTGAGAGAGGCCTTCAGTTGCTTAGAAGTTACCCTGGGGTCCTTTGTGACCTCTCCGACTATTACACGCCTTGCTCTTGGAGTGATATTTGTTGGTCGACCACTCCTGGGGAGGGTAACAATGGTCTTGAATTTCCTCCATTTGTACACAATCTGTCAGACTGTGGATTGGTGGAGTCCAAACTCTTTTGAGATGGTTTTGTAACCTTTTCCAGCCTGATGAGCATCAGCAATGCTTTTTCTGAGGTCCTCAGCAATCTCCTTTGTTCGTGCCATGATACACTTCCAGAAACATGTGTTGTGAAGATCAGACTTTGATAGATCCCTGTTCTTTAAATAAAACAGGGTGCCCACTCACACCTGATTGTCATCCCATTGATTGAAAACACCTGACTCTAATTTCACCTTCAAATTAACTGCTAATCCTAGAGGTTCACATACTTTTGCCACTCACCGATATGTAATATTGGATCATTTTCCTCAATAAATAAATGACCAAGTATAATATTTTTGTCTCATTTGTTTAACTGGGTTCTCTTTATCTACTTTTAGGACTTGTGTGAAAATCTGATGATGTTTTAGGTCATATTTATGCCGAAATAGAGAAAATTCTAAAGGGTTCACAAACTTTCAAGCACCACTGTAGCCGATTAACGTATCTTGTGATCTCGACAGGAAAAAAAAACATGGGAGACTTGAATGTTTGCTCTTTTGTAGCCACCACTGAGGAGATAAACAGACATGTCACATGTGAAAGAGCTGCTCAGGAGAGACTATGCAGCGTATAATGGTCTTAATTACAGCTGGCTGGCTCTGCTAAGTGTGTACATGTTAATCCCATGGCAACCACATCCTGACATCTCCTCTAGAGAAAATAAGTCCTATGTAGCCCCTTAGGGGATTACTGAATGACCTTTATTCTGGATGTTTTGCGCATGAGGAGACTGGTATCACTGCCGCATTAGTTTTCGAATACAACCCCAAATTGGAAAAAGTTAGGAAGGCATGTTGAAATTGAAATTAAAACCGAAAACAATGCTTTGTAAACAATCTTTGGCATGTATTGCACTCAAAACAATATAACAGCACATTATTTGATGTTTGACCTCATTAATTTTATGTTTTTTTCAAAATAAACACTAATTTCATTGTTGATTCTTACAACATATAAAAAAAAATTGGGATGATAAAGCATTTATCACTTTTTAATGTTGCCATTCCTTCTCACAACATTTAAAAGATGTTTAGGGACTAAAGACACCAAGTGATGGAGTGTTTCAGGTGTTATTTTGCCCCATTCTTCCTGCAAATAATTCTTAAGCTGTGAAACAGTACAGGGTCGTCATTTTCATATTTTTTGTTTCAAAATTCGTCACGCATTCTCTATTGGGGACAGAGGGGACAGGTGTCCTCTTCTTCCACAGCCGTGCCTTTGTACTGTGTGCAGAATGTGGTTTTGCATTGTCTTGTTGAAATCTCCCTGGAAAAGATGTCGTCTTGAAAGCAGTATATGTTGCTCCAAAATCTCAATGTACTTTTCTACATTAATGCTGCCATCACAGAAGTGTAAGTTACCTTTGCCAACGGCACTGACGCAACCCTGGCTTTTGGACTTATTGTTGGTAACAGTCTGGATGGTGCTTTTTGTCTTTGGTCTGGAGCACACGGTGTCCATTTCTTACAAAAAAGGCCTGGAATACTGAGTTGTCTGACCACAATACATGTTTCCACTGTGTGATGGTCCATTCCAGATGACTCTGAGCCAAAAGAAATTGATGGCACTTTGGGACACAGATAATATAAAGCTTCTGTACTGTTGTGCTTGACAAAGGTTTGCCAAAATAATCCCAAGCCCATGTGTGGTTATATCAGCTATGGACCCTTTTCACGTGACGTCACGACAAACACGGCCGCCATTTTGGACATGTACTACCAGTAGTTTGCCACAGCCAACATTGAGGAACGGCAGCAAAGAAAGTTTTTACTTTCAGCAAGACTTCCATCATGCCACTATATTGTTGTGCACCTGGATGTAGTAACCATCAACAAACAAGGCAAGGTTTATCATTTTATCAGATCCCGACGGAGAAGATGGATAGCGGCCATTAACAGATTGGCAGCCCTCGGCATACCAACGCTTGTGTAGTGACCACTTTGTTGGAGGTAAGACAAATAAAATTAGCCAGAAAAGGCATTACATTGCTGTTAACATTCTGTGGTGGCGAGTGTGTAACCAAATAGGTTAAAATAACCCATTGTAACCTCTTTGTTCTTCTGTAGTAGCTATTGTTGACTAGCTAATGTCAACAACATACTAGCTAGTTACGGTAGCAATGTTTACGTTCAGTCATTTGGATGACTGTTAAAACCTTTCAGTCTCAAGTTTTTCCTTTACTGTATTTACTAGTTTACTGTAATTATGATCCGGCAGCTATTTACACCGGATCCAGTGTAAATAGCTGCTGGAGCCAACGTCTGAGGTTCCGGAGCGCGCTCCGGCTTGCTCCCCCTCAAATTAAGCAGCGCGCTCCGGCTTGCTCCCGGAGTGCTCCGGCCGAGGTTCCAGAGCGTGCTCCGGCTTGCTCCCCCTCAAATTAAGCAGCGCGCTCCGGCTTGCTCCCGGAGTGCTCCGTCCGAGGTTCCGGAGCGCGCTCCGGCTTGCTCCCGGAGTGCTCCGGCCGAGGTTCCGGAGCGTGCTCCGGCTTGCTCCCCCTCAAATTAAGCAGCGCGCACCGGCTTGCTCCCGGAGTGCTCCGGCCGAGGTTCCGGAGCGCGCTCCGGCTTGCTCCCTCTCAAATTAAGCAGCGCGCACCGGCTTGCTCCCGGAGTGCTCCGGCCGAGGTTCTGGAGCGCGCTCCGGCTTGCTCCCCCTCAAATTAAGCAGCGCGCACCGGCTTGCTCCCGGAGTGCTCCGGCCGAGGTTCTGGAGCGCGCTCCGGCTTGCTCCCCCTCAAATTAAGCAGCGTGCTCCGGCTTGCTCCGGAGCAAGCCGGAGCGCGCTGCTTAATTTGAGGGGGAGCAAGCCGGAGCGCGCTGCTTAATTTGAGGGGGAGCAAGCCAGAGCGCGCTGCTTAATTTGAGGGGGAGCAAGCCAGCGCGCGCTGATTAATTTGAGGGGGAGCAAGCCGGAGCGCGCTCCGGAACCTCGGCCAGAGCACTCCTGGAGCAAGCCGGAGCGCGCTCCGGAACCTCGGACGGAGCACTCCTGGAGCAAGCCGGAGCTCGCTCCGGAACCTCGGACGTTGGCGTGTATGTGTATGGTGATGGGTTTTTAACGACATAGGTATACAGATCATGTGGGCCGAAGTCAGGTAAAGACGAGGGCTTCGTGTATTTCTGTACGTCAGTGAACAATCCTGGTGGAAGCAGGTAACCATCGTTCTCTAAGCCTGCTAACCTCAATTTTTGCAAATACCTCTCCCTCTGCTCGCCCTGTAAATGCCCTACGTCGCTGGATAGTGAAGGTGTTTTCTGCATCTCGCTCCTTTTTCTTTTATGTTTTTCGTTTGTCGCCTTCCTTGCATTCAAACTGATTCGAGCTGAAGTCCACTACATGTCCAAAATGGTGGTCGCGTTTACGAAGGTCACGTGACTGAAAAGGGTCTATAGATGAATGATGGTTCTTGATGCAGTGGCATCTGAGGGATCGGAGATCACAGGTGTTCAGCTTAGGCTTGAGCCGTTGCCCTTTACACACCGAAATTCCTCCAGATTCCTTGAATAGTTTAATGATCTTGTGCACCGTAGAGGGTGAAATATTAAAATCCCTTCCTATCTTTCTTTGAGGAGCATTGTTTTTAAACATTTCAATAATTTTTTCATGCATTTGTTGATGAACTGGAGATCCTCAGCCCATCTTTACTCCTCAAAGACTAGGCCTTTTCCTGGATACTGATTTTGAACCAGATCATGATTACAATCACCTGTTGACATCACTGGTATCAAATCACATCATTATTTAATTGTTTTACCTCATTACCAGCCATACCCTCCCGTCCCAAGTTTTTTGGAATGTGTTGCAGGCCTGAAATATAAGTCAGAGTAAATTTAGAAATCACTGCTTTCTTTTTTTTTTTTATTTGCGTTTTTCATACGGTCTGAACTTTTTCTGATTTGGTGTTGTATTATTGTTAACAGCTAATTTCCATCATAATTGCCTGTTTCTTGTTTTAATCAGGCACTTCACAAATAGGACATCATGCCTGCTCAAATAACATGATAACTAATCAAATAACTAATCAGGATACAGCAATATTGATCATTTTATTGTCAGCTTGTATTCTCTCTCCAGATAAAAAGGGTGTATGTTGCTTTTGAGTTTTCATTTCTCATTTATTTGCATTTACCGAACTTCTCCGTGTCACAAAAGTTTATTTTTCTTTATGTGTGGTTTGCAGGTCATTGTTACAACACCTATGGAGATGCTGAAAATCCAGCTGCAAGATGCAGGAAGACTTGGTGAGGGGGGGGGAAAATTATTGACCCTTATTCATCTGTCCATCAAGCTGAACATAGATGTGAGCGCTGAGGATGATGTGTGGACAAGAATCTGAGCAGTGGTGTGCACAGACATTTTGGGGGGCAAGTGCTCTGGGGGGGCGGCACGGTGGTGTAGTGGTTAGCGCTGTCGCCTCACAGCAAGAAGGTCCTGGGTTCGAGCCCCGGGGCCGGCGAGGGCCTTTCTGTGCGGAGTTTGCATGTTCTCCCCGTGTCCGCGTGGGTTTCCTCCGGGTGCTCCGGTTTCCCCCACAGTCCAAAGACATGCAGGTTAGGTTAACTGGTGACTCTAAATTGAGCGTAGGTGTGAATGTGAGTGTGAATGGTTGTCTGTGTCTATGTGTCAGCCCTGTGATGACCTGGCGACTTGTCCAGGGTGTACCCCGCCTTTCACCCGTAGTCAGCTGGGATAGGCTCCAGCTTGCCTGCGACCCTGTAGAAGGATAAAGCGGCTAGAGATAATGAGATGAGATGAGATGAAGTGCTCTGGGGGGAAAAAAGGGCACTTTTTTGCGCATGTGGAACACCTTATTATAAAAGTCTGAGATTTAACCCTCCTCTTGTGTTCGGGTCGCCACTGACCCGTTTTAGTTTTTAAAGGTGTAAAACAACCACTTAATGTTAATTTATTACATCAAGGCTTTTTGACTTTGCCAGGAATCTCTAGTTGAACAAAATAGAAAAAGAAATTTTTGTTTTCCTAAATCTGAAAATGGTCTAGCAAAAAATATAATACTTATGTGCAGTTGTTTCTGTATGCGACAGGCTACTTCACGACAAAATAATTACAGCTTGGGCTTAGAGGTCAAACAATACATTTTCACTTGATTCATGTGTTACCTGGCTGGTGGGGCAGGGGAAGAGCTGACTGACTGACTGCCCAATGTGTTGTCTGCGCTACGACAAGGCCGTGGCTTCCAGGACGCTATGCTGCTGCAACCTCACATTGAATGCACTGCACGCTTGTTCACGTGACAGAGCAAGAGAGACAGAGGTCCGGTGTGTGTGCGGAGGGGGCACACATCGGGACATTATTTTCACACACGCGTTTAATGCCACGGCTTTTCTAAAAGATCATGTCGACATTGGCCTCAGTAAACTGTAAAAAAAAAAAAAATTCAAAAGGGCACTTTTTGGGACAGAGGGCAGAGGGGCAGGTGCTTGAGCACCACCTCGTGTCTATCTGTGCACGCCACTGAATCTGAGGCTACAGTGGGCGTATATAGGCTCGCTGAAACTGGATATTTGGATAACAAACGAGTAAAATATCCCTTATTTATTTATTTATTTATTTGATCTGTCCCATTTCTGTGAGCCTGTGCCCACTGTAGCCTTGGATCCCTGTTCTTGACTGACAGGAGTGGAACCTGATGTGGTCTTCTTTTGTAGCCCACACACCCCGAGATCTGACATGTTGCATGTTCTGAGATGCTTTTCTGCTCACGACGGTTGTAAAGAGTAGTTACTTGAGTTGTTGAGATCAAATCAGTTTGCATGTGATCGCATTTCCTCCCCCTATTCTGATGTTAATGTGAGCATTAACTCATGCTCTTGACCTGTATCTGCATGATATTATGCATTGTGCCACACACTAAAACCAATTCACTCAGATGCACCATCCATCCATTATCTCTAGCCGCTTTATCCTGTTCTACAGGGTCGCAGGCAAGCTGGAGCCTATCCCAGCTGCCTACGGGCGAAAGGCGGGGTACACCCTGGACAAGTCGCCAGGTCATCACAGGGCTGACACATAGACACAGACAACCATTCACACTCACATTCACACCTACGCTCAATTTAGAGTCACCAGTTAACCTAACCTGCATGTCTTTGGACTGCGGGGGAAACCGGAGCACCCAGAGGAAACCCATGCGGACACGGGGAGAACATGCAAACTCCACACAGAAAGGCCCTCGCCGGCCACGGGGCTCGAACCCGGACCTTCTTGCTGTGAGGCAACAGTGCTGACCACTACACCACCGTGCGGCCCTCAGATGCACCACTGATGAGTAATGGCCATTTAGAGGCAAGGTGCTGGAATGAGGCAGAAGCAGAGGCTCACAGTCAACAGTCGATTATAAAACGCCGCCCTCTTGTGGCTAACATCATATATAGCTCAGAAAAAACTGTTGCACTAAGAAGTATGCACTCACCAGCCACTTTAATAGGAACCTGTTCTTGATCCTAAGACTCCTGTTCTTGGCTGGCAGGACTGGAACCCAATGTGGTCTTCTACTGTTGCATGCTGAGATGCTTTTCTGCTCATCATGGTTGTAAAAAGTTGCTCTATCCTTCCTGGCAGCTCAAACCAATCTGGCCATTTTCCTCTGACCTCTCTTATCAACAAGGCATTTGTTTCGACTCACAGAACTGTCGCTCACTCGGTGCTTTTTGTTTTTCGCACCATTCTGTGTAAACTCTAGAGACTGTTGTGTGTGAAAACCCCAGGAGATCAGCAGTTTCTGAAATACTTAAACCGACACCCGCAGTGCCACAGTGAAAGTTACACCCTGAGATCACAATATTTCCCATTCTGATGTTTGAAGTGAACATTATCTGAAGCTCTTGATTTGTATCTGCATGATTTTATGCATTGTGCTGCCATCAAGGGATCGGCTGATTAGATAACGGCATGAAACTGCAGGTGGATGGGTGTGCCTAATAAAGTGGTCAGTGAGTGTAATTACTGTATAATAAATGCAACGTATCAGGGTATATTCACTGTTGTAGACAGCCTCATAAACCTAATACAGATCTCATCTCATCTCATTATCTGTAGCCGCTTTATCCTTCTACAGGGTCGCAGGCAAGCTGGAGCCTATCCCAGCTGACTACGGGCGAAAGGCGGGGTACACCCTGGACAAGTCGCCAGGTCATCACAGGGCTGACACATAGACACAGACAACCATTCACACTCTCATTCACACCTACGGTCAATTTAGAGTCACCAGTTAACCTAACCTGCATGTCTTTGGACTGTGGGGGAAACCGGAGCACCCGGAGGAAACCCACGCGGACACGGGGAGAACATGCAAACTCCGCACAGAAAGGCCCTCGCCGGCCCCGGGGCTCGAACCCAGGACCTTCTTGCTGTGAGGCGACAGCGCTAACCACTACACCACCGTGCCGCCCCTAATACAGATGTTATTATAAAATAGTATTACAGTGCAAACAATGAATCGTTATAACATTTCGAAGACTTGAATCGTCATTGAAGTTAGTCTGAATTTCTGAATCCTGGTTCTGGAGTACCATTACATTGAAAATGTTGTTGCTTTCCCTCATCGAAAGATTGACTGGTCACCCAGTCTGACCTTGTGAATTAGCTGAACTGGGAGCAAGGATAACAACAAATGGTGCAGAACTGAGCAACACATGGTGGATTTAGGCATTTCACTGGGATTTAAATGGAGTTTCTGTGTTCAAGCAGAAAAGCATCACGATGGAACTCGGACTGGAAAAAACCAACAGATTTAGATAGTGTTGGTAATTGTGAATCTCTCTTTCTCTGTGTGTGTGTGTGTGTGTGTGTGTGTGTGTGTGTGTGTAGCTGCTCAGAGAAAACTGATGCCACAAGCCGTGTCTCCTGGTGGCCCTGTTGAGGTGAAGAGTCCGACTGCCGTGCAGCTCACACGAGAGCTGCTGAGAGAAAAAGGCATTGCTGGACTCTA
Source organism: Neoarius graeffei (assembly GCF_027579695.1). Taxonomy (NCBI): domain Eukaryota; kingdom Metazoa; phylum Chordata; class Actinopteri; order Siluriformes; family Ariidae; genus Neoarius; species Neoarius graeffei. Next base: position 56,075,892 of record NC_083570.1, on the reverse strand, counting down.
TAAAGGGCTAGGAGCTACTCTGCTCAGGTAACACACACACACACACACACACACACACACACACACACACCTAGGAAGCACAGTATTACTTGATCTTTATTTTGCAAACATGGTGATATAGAGTTTCTCTCTCTCTCTCTCTGTAGGGATGTTCCTTTCTCCATCATCTACTTTCCTCTGTTTGCTAATCTGAATAATTTGGGGAAAAAGACAGAGGAGGGTCCTGCTCCCTTCTACGTCTCCTTCATATCGGGTTGTATCGCTGGCAGTACAGCTGCTGTGGCAGTCAACCCTGTAGATGGTGAGTGCCACAGAGTAAGATTCAACCTCAAGCCCCTGAAGGAAAAACAAAAAGATTGCCTGCTGTCAGATACACTCCATCTAGTCCTTAAAAGATTTTTCCGGTTGTTGTTCTGAGTGAATAGGGGAAGATTTTTATCTACAGTATAATGCTGCAACACGGTGGTGTAGTAGTTAGCGCTGTCGCCTCACAGCAAGAAGGTCCGGGTTCGAGCCCCGTGGCCGATGAGGGCCTTTCTGTGCGGAGTTTGCATGTTCTCCCCGTGTCCGCGTGGGTTTCCTCCGGGTGCTCCGGTTTCCCCCACAGTCCAAAGACATGCAGGTTAGGTTAACTGGTGACTCTAAATTGAGCGTAGGTGTGAATGTGAGTGTGAATGGTTGTCTGTGTCTATGTGTCAGCCCTGTGATGACCTGGCGACTTGTCCAGGGTGTACCCCGCCTTTCACCCGTAGTCAGCTGGGATAGGCTCCAGCTTGCCTGCGACCCTGTAGAACAGGATAAAGCGGCTAGAGATAATGAGATGAGATGGGATGAGATAATGCTGCAACACAGACTTCCTTTGCAAAGCAGTTCAAAACGTCAAAACAGTTTCACAAAACGTTGAATCTCGATCCACTGAATCCTTGTGCATAGGACAGGTCAGGTATATATCGAAGTCTTCAGGAGAGAGCAGCACAGGGATGAATGACATTTAGAGTGAAGGAGCAGCCAGAAACACAATTACAGCTGACAAACAACTTATCGATCAAATCATTAGTGCGTCCACACAGAGTGCTTTCACAACACTGTGGCAAAAGCTAAACGCCTTTTAGCTCAAGGTTTTTCTTCATGGTGGGGAAAAAGGTTAGTTGTGTGTGTGTGTGTTACAAAGACATTAACAGAGTGGTTCAGTTGAGGATACATGTATGTGGCAGGCTCAAATTTCCGAAAGTGCATAATTTAAACACGAATGTCACAAGTATGATAGAAAATTTCAAATGAATAAAATTATAACCCAGGATTCTTGAAGCGCTATTAGCTGTAGGGCCTTTCCCTGTCGTTCTTTTCAAAGTATGCTCACCCTTTCATATTAAACCAGCTTGAACACTTTCGATAGAATTACTACCAATATTACAACATTCGGGTGGCACGGTAGTGTAGTGGTTAGCGCTGTCGCCTCACAGCAAGAAGGTCCGGGTTCGAGCCCCGTGGCCGGCGAGGGCCTTTCTGTGCAGAGTTTGCATGTTCTCCCCGTGTCCGCGTGGGTTTCCTCCGGGTGCTCCGGTTTCCCCCACAGTCCAAAGACATGCAGGTTAGGTTAACTGGTGACTCTAAATTGAGCGTAGGTGTGAATGGTTGTCTGTGTCTATGTGTCAGCCCTGTGATGACCTGGCGACTTGTCCAGGGTGTACCCCGCCTTTCACCCGTAGTCAGCTGGGATAGGCTCCAGCTTGCCTGCGACCCTGTAGAACAGGATAAAGCGGCTAGAGATAATGAGATGAGATGAATTGACCTGAGTTTCCAAATTGGGTTTGGTTTGCGTAAAACTACTCTCTTGGTATTAAAGTGAACATTTGAAAGGGGTTTTTATTGACGTGCCCTTGGTTGTGAAGCAGCTAAATACTGGAGCCCAGGATAGAGATACAGGTGATCTACATTTATAAATGTGCTGTGTGTGTGTGTTTTGTTTGCTTTACAGTGATAAAAACCAGGCTGCAGTCACTAACACGTGGCAGTCAGGAGGACACGTACAGTGGCGTGACTGACTGCATCAGGTGACTTCCGTCTCTCTTTGGCTACTAAGAGCGACTTCGTCGACTTGTTTTTTTTTTATTGTTTTATTGTCAGTATTTCAGTTGGCAGTTCTCACATTAATTCTGTTCTATCATTGGCAAAGTTATTTCCAAATGAGCACCATTTCATTTCATAATTTTACATCGGTGACTGGTTCTCAGACGTCATCTAAGGGTTCTCAGATGGTCCGTGTTTTTGTGAACAATGAACACACGGATAAAAGAAGAAATGTTGACCATTTAGGAACTCTAAGCACTTGTTTGGCATAAATGCTAGAAATTACTGATAAAATGCAATAATCGGGAACGGCAAGTCAGATCAGAAATATACATTACAGTCCTGTTCTGGATAGGACTGAATCCCCTTAGCCAGATCTTTTATATTACCGTTATGAATGAAGATTCAAGAGCAGGACCACCATCACCCACCTTCTCTACATGTACCAGAAGGCCATGGATGAGAGACACAGTTATAAATAGATATTTTTCATTAAACATTTCCAAAAAGGGAAGGATTTGTTTATATACTGTACACTATATGGCCAAATGTATGTAGACACCTGACTATGATACCCATATGTACTTGTTGAACATCCCATTCCAGATGTCTTTTCTTTGCTGTTAGAATAACCTCCACTCTTCTGGGAAGACTTTCCACTTGATTTTCGATCTTGTCTGTGGGATTTTGTGATCATTCAGCCATTAGTCAGATCAGGTGCTGATGTTGAATGAGGAGGCCTGTGGTTCAGTTAGTGTTTGAGTTCATCCCAGAATGTGTTAATCAGGGCTTTGAACCAGAATTTTTTTCCTATTGGTTCGTTCCGAACAGAAACGGAATTTTAACATTTCCGGTTTTGGGTTCCACCATTAAATAGACGTTCCCGAACCGGTTAGAACAAAAAAATTTCGTTCCCGGAACGGTTAATTACGTTCCCTGTCAGCTGTTTAACAAATGGCTATAAAATTATGCCGCTGTCTCATCCAGCTTAAGCCAAATGTAGGCTAATTCTATTACAACCTTCATTAAATAAGACAAGAAATAATTCAAAACAATTATTATTTCAAATGTTGGCGATTTGGATTCTCAGTATGTCTTCCCATCTGCACAAACAGAAAAAGTGCCAAAAATGAAAGAGAATTCGTTTAGTGTGTTACCAAAGGCTAGTCAGGCCCTATGCATTGATAGGCTAACAGAGGTTAACGGCATTTAATGTTCGCGAGCCTCTCATTAACGTGGACAAATATATTGATATCGTGTTTGAAATTGACGTTTTTGAATAACGATAGACTGCAATATTTACCTCTTATTTAAGATGTGGAGACGTGATAGTAGTCCACCTTCCCGCTCTCTCCATTCAGTCAGCGAACGTCACACAGGAAGTGAACCCCAGCGGGTCATAGAAACTTGCGCAGGAGAAGAATGACTTTTTTATTTGTAGGCTACGGAAACTTTGAGGAACGAAATAAAAACCGGTATTAACCGGTTAGCATTATTTTTAATAAGCGTTTCTGTTCTGGAACATAAAAAATAATAAAGTTTCTGGTTTCGTTTCTGTTCCATGTGAAATAGAAAAAGTTCCCGGTTTTCGTTTTCGTTCCTTGAACCGGTTCAAAGCCCTGGTGTTAATGAGGTTGAGGTCAGGGCTCTGTGCAGAAGTTTTTCCACACCAACTTTGGCAGACCATGTCTTCATGGTGCTTGCTTTGTGCACAGGAGCATTGTCATGCTGGAACAGGTTTGGACCTCTTAGTTCCAGTGAAAGGGAACTGCAATGCAACGACATACAAAGACATTCTGTACAATTTTGTGCGTCCAACTTTGTGACAACAGTTTGGGGAAGGAATATACGGTACACTCACTGGCCACTTTATTAGATACACCTGCTTTTTTATGCCGTTATCTAATCAGCCAATCCCTTGACAGCAGCACAGTGCATAAAATCATGCAGATACAAATCAAGAGCTTCGGTTAATGTTCACTTCAAGCATCAGAATGGGAAAAATTGTGATCTCAAAGTGTGACTTTCACTGTGGCATGGGTGTTGATTTGAGCCAGATGGACTGGTTTGAGTATTTCAGAAACTGCTGATCTCCTGGGGTTTTCACACACAACAGTCTCTAGAGCTTACACAGAATGGCGCGAAAAACAAAAAACACCGAGTGACAGTTCTGTGGGTGGAAACACCTTGTTGATAACAGAGGTCAGAGGAAAATGGCCAGATTAGTTCGAGTTGCCAGGAAGGAAATAGCAACTCTTTACAACCATGGTGAGCAGAAAAGCATCTCAGCATGCAACAGCAGAAGACCACATTGGGTTCCAGTCCTGCAGCCAAGAACAGGAGTCTTAGAATCAATAACAAGTTCCTATTAAAGTGTCTGGTGAGTGTATATGGGTGTGATGCTCGTGTGTCCATATACTTTTGGCCATATCATGAATGTAAAAAGAATACATAAGCATGGTATTAATAGCATCAAGTTTAATTGTGTTCACGTGTGGAAATGCTAGTGTCTAGTAGTCTGTCTAGTATTGATTTGTATGAAGGTTTTACTTATTATTACTGTGGGAACTTGGTTAACCATCACCAGGCTCAGGTTCTCTGGTTGTACGTGTATCACATCTATGCTAATGTCACACCTACTCATCCGTCTTGTTCACTACAGAAAGATTCTGCGGAATGAAGGTCCTACTGCCTTCCTGAAAGGCGCGTACTGCCGTGCTCTCGTCATCGCCCCACTCTTCGGGATCGCTCAGGTCGTCTACTTCCTGGGCGTTGGTGAATTTATCCTCAGCTTTTTACCCAAGCGGAACAATTAACCAATCCGTTTTGCTTTCTGCCTTCCCATCTACACTGCACCAGTTAAGACCTCTTCCCACCCACCTCCATCTACATGTACCGTATTGGCTGGAGGTGTTTTTATTTTTTGTCTCTTAATTTTGTTTTTGTGTAATTTTATCGGAATGTACGTGTCATTCTGGATGAATGTGACAATCAAATAGTGATGAGAGGATTTATTTATTTTTTTTGCCAAATTCCCTGAGGGGGGCTGTTAGTCCTCAGCTGAAGCACAGGCCATGAAATGTTTAGTTCAGCATGCCAGAGTTGTAAGTTATATAGTTTACGGAGAGTCCTATGAAATCTTCAATCAAAATAGTGATCCTGTTTGGGATTTTATAAAGTTAAAAAGTGATTTTAATTCTTGGGGAAAAGGACACTTGGGTAGATTAATTGTTTCCCAATATTGTGATATGAATTCTCACAAGCCTAGAAATTTTTTTTTTTTCAGCCTTGCATGATCTCGAGACATTGTGTGTGTGTGTGTGTGTGTGTGTGTGTGTGTGTGTGTGTGTGTGTGTGTGTGTGAGGTGCAATAGCTGTTTAGAGTCTCGGACTGACTGCAGGTCTGAGTAAACACGTATATACACACACACGGATGCTGAGCTTTGAGTCTGATGAAAGCAGCGTATGCAGTGCCTGACTCATGTCAGCTAGAGCCATCTCACACTACGGCTTTCCATCTGTGGAGAAATAGTCCATTATGCACTACGTCATGGAGAGTAGTGCTGTTTGAATGATCTAAATGCACACTACAGCTATGTCATTAAAAGCTATAAGTAGCAGTTTCCAGTTTGACTTGTTAGTTGTAATCCTACTCTGCTTACCAGCTCCCTGTTCCCTGCTGCCTAGAACTAGCCCTTGCGCTAAGAACCATCACAGAACACGGAATTATTCTGTCATGTATTCTCAGACATCTTACATGTCACAGCACCCAGATCAGGGCTCATAATGGTTTTGAGAAAATTTGTCTAGCAATCCTTGTGCTAACGTAAAAAAAAAAAAAAATTCCCCGAAAGCACAAACATTGTGTATGTGTAATCACAGATCCTGCTTGGACTGGCAGCAGACTCGCTCTCGTATGAGCTGGTGTTTAAAGTCTCATTACAGTTGCTGCTAGTGGGCTTTTGAGTAAAGGAGAATGCTGGTTAAAAGGCATTGCATGCTGAGCCGTCGCTTTTTATAAACGAGTACCAATCTGTTCTTTGTAGTGTTTGTTATTGCTATAGCGTAATTGAATCGCAACAGTACAGGGAGTATAATCTAGCGACATCTTTACCACGCAAACCAGATAATTATCCTCTATGAGTTGGTACAGACTTGTGGGCAAAATGTCAAGTAGTGCAAGGAGAAAGAAATTCTTTGTAGAGAATAGTTGGGATACGGAGATTCCTCAGCTGCATTCTGGACAAACTGCCATGCAGAATTAGCTTTCTCAAAACTGATAAATGATGAAAGCAACTCAAGCGGTTATAGATAACCATAACAATTGTGCATTTTGTGATAAAAGCAAATAATTTGGTACACATATAGCCAAAACCATCAAGAATTTTCATTTACAATTGTTCTGCTGGCCATGTCCGCCATCTTGAAATAAACGGTGGTCATATTGAATTGTGAGATAGAAGGACATTTCTGGACAATTCTCAAGTTACAGATTTGAATTTTGCGTCATAAATATGTATGATTTGACACAGAGCTCATCCATATTGGACTAGTCTATGCAACTGTATTGCAGTTACAATTTTCATACCAGTCATGGCCACTATCTAAAAAATGGTGGCCATCTTGAATTTTCAATGATCGAACAAATCGAAGTCCTTCTCACGGCATGTGGCGCATAGGGCGGCACCGATCTCCGTAGCCCTTGGCCTCTCGCCTATTACAGAGCTAGGGTTACAGTAGGGGGCTAGTCCTCTGGTAACGACGAGAGTTTGACTCCCCACTCGCATCTGTATTGCAGCGTGTCTTGCCAGACGGCAGTAGGTACCATTTTTATGATGGTCTTTGGTATGACCCGACCATGAGTAGAACCCGCGATTGAGAGGCAGACATGCTAACCACGAGGCCAACTCGCAGTTCTAATTTTCAATAACTTGCATGCGTTATCCAAATGGCAGTTCCCAAGAACTTTGCCTAGTAAATAAATATAACTAGCTAGTTTTGGCCGGGCTACTGCCTGAACTGATAATTGCATCACCAGTTTTGCTTTGGCTAATCAGACACATGGTACACGATCACTCTTGCTGGAGCACTTGGGGGTTCGGTGCCTAGCTCAAAGGCACTTCAGCCATTCCTGCTGGTCCAGGGAATTGAACTAGCAACCATTTGGTCCCAAAGCTGCATCTCTAACTATTAGGCCATGGCTTCCCCAATACATAACTTTGTCTTCGATATTTTATATAATATATATATATATATATTATATAAAATATTGAAGACATAGTTATGTATGATAAGAAAGTCGATCTGAAACCAGTTGTCACTGGTGGCCATTTTGAAAAGTGGCTGCCATTGGTGACGTATTGAAAATTCTTGATGGCACAATATCCATTTGTTTTTGGAATGCCTTTAGCTATAAGCGTACCAAATTAGATGCTTTTAACACAATGTGCGCAACTGATATGGAACTTTCAGCTAAGCTGAACCACTCCTCTCGTACAAGGCCATTTGGATACAGCATGTGATTTTAGAATGGGTTTTTTATTTATTTATTTTTAATAGTGAGAGATTCATGACATAATTATATTCATTAATGTCGTATTTTTTTTTCTCCTCATATCTCATTCCTCCTGCTATGCATTGTGTGCACATAGTGAGTTGTGGCCTCGTATTGGCTAGCAAGAGATGAAGGTGACTTTGAAGAGTGATCGCTAATCATATGCTGTCTTTTCAGTGCTGTGTAGTGAAAGGGCAAAAGCACATGCTGAGTGATGTTTCAGAAAATATTCTGTCTTATCTGCTGGGAGTGAAATCATATTTATCAAGATTCTTTACTATATATATTTGTATCAGTTGTTTTATTGTTGCTTGTCTGTATTAACTGTTTAATGAATATGTGCAGATTCTATTTTTGATTTTGTTTTTGTTGTATACATGATGGCTTATTTTGCACATGCCCCTTCTCCGACTTCCCCTTCCCCTCCTCATGCTCTCTTTTTAATGTTTTAATGGCATTTGAATCCAGGAGCATTAGATCTGAAAGGCTCCCCCATGTGAAATTTACAAGGAAGTCAATGGTGCATTTCTCAGTGTCCAGATGAAGTTCATCTCAACTCTCCAAACAGAAAGAGTTCTGCTATAGAGGCTCTGCACTGTCATGTGACCCCCCCCACCCCCCCTTAGCAACGGTAACTACGCCGCCATGACAGGGGGCAGCTTGTAGTGCTTCATTCAGACAAGTTAGTTGTTGTTGATCAGTATGGGAAGGTTTTGCTGCGTTTTTGGATGTGCAAATCATTTTGAATAAAACACATCAGATTTTTTAAATTAACCAAAAGTAATTCATCGGGGGGTTACTAAACGTAGGGTTAGAAGGGAAAAATGGCTCGCAAACATTTGGTGGGAATCAGTGTCGAACAGAGAAGTCAAAAAGCCTATGTTTTGCTTACTTAATTTCCATGAAGGTAAGAATAAATAATAATAAAAATGGCGGCACGGTGGTGTAGTGGTTAGCGCTGTCGCCTCACAGCAAGAAGGTCCTGGGTTCGAGCCCCGTGGCTGGCGAGGGCCTTTCTGTGCAGAGTTTGCATGTTCTCCCCGTGTCCGCGTGGGTTTCCTCCGGGTGCTCCGGTTTCCCCCACAGTCCAAAGACATGCAGGTTAGGTTAACTGGTGACTCTAAATTGAGCGTAGGTGTGAATGTGAGTGTGAATGGTTGTCTGTGTCTATGTGTCAGCCCTGTGATGACCTAGCGACTTGTCCAGGGTGTACCCCGCCTTTCGCCCGTAGTCAGCTGGGATAGGCTCCAGCTTGCCTGCGACCCTGTAGAACAGGATAAAGCGGCTAGAGATAATGAGATTAGATGAAAATAATAATAATAATTTTAGAACTGCAGCAAGGTGCTCATTCTTATCCAGTGAAGTGAACATAAGCATAAGAGACAAAGTGCAGCGAGGTGCTCAAGCTCATGTTCACTTCACTGGATAAGAATAAGCACCTTGCTACACTTTGTATGTTTGCGAGCCATTTTTCCCTTCTATGTTTAGAAATCTCTCTATTTTTTCCCCTGATGATGAATTACTTTTGGTAAATTAAAAAAATTTGATGTCTTTGTTTTGATCAATTACAGCCAACTCTGCTGAATGAAGCAATACAAACTGCCTCCTGTCATGGCGGTGTAGTTATCATTGCTATGGGGGTCATGTGATGGTGCAAAACCTCTATTGGCTAGAAGAAGTGCTGATGAATATGGGTAAGCATTTGAGTATGTGCGTAGCAGTTAGTTAGTCTGAGACCCCGTCCACACGTAGCCGGGTTTCTGCTAAATCGAAGATATTTTTCTACGTTTTGGCCTGTCATCCACATGAAAACGCATCAAAAACGAATATTTAAAAAAACTCCGGGCAAAGTGAAGATTTTTGAAAACTCCGTGTATGCCTTTTCATGTAGACAGAGATAACCAGAGTTTTGCGTTTTAGAACGTCACAATCTGCGCCAAAAAAAAGACAACAAATCTGCCCTGACGTCAAACGTGCGACCTTTGTTTACTGCAGAAGCCAGATTAAGCATGGACAGAGTAATAGATCGGAGTAGTGCCTTGAAAGCGTTAATTATTGTGCAGGCGCTATTTACATGTTTAATTTTAGAAGCCCAACTACTGCTGATGTGATTAGGGGGTAGGATTTGAGAAAATAATGCCATCTACAGGTTTGGAATACTTATGAATGTGATTGAAAATGCAGATGTTTGGTTATGTGTGGAAGGGATTTTTTTCGAAGACGAGGTGGTGTGGATAAAACATTTTTATAAACGGAGGGGGGGAAAATGTTCGGTTTTAAAAATACCCGGCTACGTGTGTACATGACATGAGATAAGTGGAGTATATATGCAATGATGAGCATTCATAGTCAAAAAAGGCGTCCAAGCTTTTCGGTGATGCTCTCTTGCGCACACACACACACACACAGAGAGCTTGTTTTATGACTGCCAAACAAACCCTGACAAAACCTATGCTCCTGAGGCCTGCTGCCAGCCTACCTCTCTGGAGAGTTAGCCGTTTAGCATTAGCATCCTCGACAGGAAAAAGCCATTTAAGTGGAGGTCTTTACTGCAGTGAATGAGAACTGGGAAGCAGAAATTGTTTTATATGAATCTGCTTCTGCTCCTGGTTCACACTGCCTACTGGTATTGATGAAACCTTTAGACAAGAATAGTTATTGTTATTTAATACCATGATGCAGTTATTTATTTACGCTACGGTTTTTTGGGGTCACACAGCCCAAAGTTTAAACAGCTACAAAGTTGGGACACCAGAAGATTGTTTACATGGTTCTCATTCTTATTATACTGTCGTCTGTTTCTTAGCGGTTTGTGCTTTACACCATTTTTTTTTTTGATCATGTTCAGTGTTCAGTCTCAATCTAAAGGCTTTGTGAATGTGGCGCAGTGCTACTTTGACCTTGCGCTCCATGTTTACCTGCTTCTTCTTCTTCTTCTTCCTCCAGCTCTTTTTCTTCATCCTTTTCCTGCACATTCCAAATGCTCTTTTATGCGATTTTGATTCTTTACATAGCTGTGATTGATTATTATTTCTGTTAATTTATGTTTAAATTGTTAATGTTATGTGATTACTGGTGGTTTTTATTCCAGATTGTAAAAAAGAGATTTAAAAAAAAAAAAAAATCTCTGACTGTAGTTGTAATTGTGACAATGTCTGATTGTTTTATCAGTTGTGAACTGATTGTAAAGTGAAACTTGCATAATAGTACATTATAATAGGTGGGGTTGTGTATGGCTGGTGTGGTGTGTGCGTGTATGTGACTGTCACTTATTGTGATGTTAAATGTTTTATATTTGTTCCTTTACTTCCCTCACTGACTCTCCAATCTGTCCTACATTCCCTTTGTCCTGGATGGACAGGTATAGGAGACGGAGGTCTGAATACCAAAAAAAAAAGTTTATTTATAATCAAAAAGCACAAAGAATGATCAGGCACAAGATCTACACTTGCGTCCACACCCACACACGGACATATAGGTAATCTCTTGTTAAGGTATAGTCCAGGAATTCTCGACTGTACACTAAAGACATGAACCTCTCTTATAGCCCACATCATGTTTAATGAAAATCTAAATTACTGTAGTGTGATGTAAATTAGATCCAATTTGTGCTTTTTTTTAAATAGTCGCACAGTTGTATAATCTATAAATGATCTATTATGAAGTCCAATGTATTTTAAACCTTATAACAAAACCAGAGAATATACCTTTGAATATTACGACCAATATTGAAGAAGACGTAGTTTAGATGTCAGTTATTTAAGATTTGAATCCATATGATGTGTGTGAGTAATATGGATAGACTATATAATAACCAGCTTACTTATATGCAATAATAATGACACTGTAAACAGGAGGAGGAACCTGTCGATACACAGCTTTACTGTATAATGCAGTTTCTTGCTGATTCGGGTACAGGCTACAGAAACAGCACATCGAACTCCGAACACCTTGTTTTCTTCCTCCAAGAGGAAGAGTGCAATGAAGCACTGAAACACACCGGTCTGAGAGTCAGCCCGCTTTCTCTACTCTCTGTGATGGGGAGATTGATTTCAATGCAACGGATATAAAATACATAAATCCTCACTGTTTTTCATGCAAAAACTTGGAGATACAAAGTGTTGCATTCCTGTGTCAGAGATGATTCTTCAATAAAATGGGTTTTGTCATGTGCTCCTTGCCTGCTTGAGGTTTTTTTTTAAACTCTGCAAGCTTCTTAGTCAAGCAACTATGGAAGCCTGTTTCCACCACCATAATAATAATAATAAGGTGTCTCATGATGACTCAGGTTCACATAGCAGTGACTTGTGATCTTGTCTCAATGATCTTGTCTATGACTTTGTATCTCATAATTATGAGAGCTTATCTCATAAATATGACTTTGTCTCAATGAGATGCTCTCATAATTATGTTTTTCAATCTCATCATAACGATGTCCTATTTCATGATTTAGCGTGTCATAATTATGAATTTTAATCTCATAATAATGACTGACTTTGCATCTCATAAATTATGAGATCTTATAATTATGACTTTCGATCTCAATGAGATCCTCTCATAACTATGGTTTTCACTCTCATAATAATGGCTTATGACTTTGTATCTCACAATTATGAGATCTTATCTCATAAATATGACTTTCTATCTCAATGAGAGCCTCTTATAATTATACTTTTAAATCTCTGTAATGATATCCTATCATAATAATGGCTTAGCGTCTCATAATTATGATTTTCTATCTCATAATAATGACTTTGTATCTCAATTATCCGTAACCACTTATCCTGTGCAAGGTCACGGGCAAGCTGGAGCCTATCCCAGCTAACTATGGGTGAGAGGTGGGGTACACCCTGGACAAGTCACCAGATAATCACAGGGCTGACACATAGAGACAACCATTCACACCTACGGTCAATTTAGAGTCACCAGTTAACCTAACCTGTATGTCTTTGGACTGTGGGGGAAACCGGAGCACCCGGAGGAAACCCACGCAGACACAGGGAGGCCCCCGTTGGCCACTGGGCTCGAACCCAGAACCTTCTTGCTATGAGGCAACAGTGCTAACCACTGCACCACCCTGCCGCCCTATCTCAATTATGAGATCTTATAATTATGACTTTCTATCTCAACAAGATTCTCTCATAATTATGATTCTCAACCTCATAATAATATCCTATCTCATAATATATAGCATGACTTTCTCATCTCATCTCATTATCTGTAGCCGCTTTATCCTGTTCTACAGGGTCGCAGGCAAGCTGGAGCCTATCCCAGCTGACTACGGGCGAAAGGCGGGGTGCACCCTGGACAAGTCGCCAGGTCATCACAGGGCTGACACATAGACACAGACAACCATTCACACTCACATTCACACCTACGCTCAATTTAGAGTCACCAGTTAACCTAACCTGCATGTCTTTGGACTGTGGGGGAAACCGGAGCACCCGGAGGAAACCCACACGGACACGGGGAGAACATGCAAACTCCACACAGAAAGACCCTCGCCGGCCACGAGGCTTGAACCCAGACCTTCTTGCTGTGAGGCGACAGTGCTAACCACTACACCACCGTGCCGCCCTGGCATGACTTTGTGTCTCATAATTATGAGAGCATATGTCATAATTGTGATTTTTAATTACATCATAATGTGATCCTATCTAATAATAATGACTTAGTATCTCATAATTATGACCCAAGTCCTCATAATGTGATTATCAGTTAAAAAAAGCTCTCATTATTATGAAATAGTCACATAATTATGACATCTCACAATTATGAGATACACTTTAATGATGACTTTGTGGCATTTTTTTTCAAGTTACGGAAACGAGCTTCTATAAGAGATTGACAGACTTCAGACAAAATGCTTTGAACTTGTAATCTGAAATAACATATAAAAGCCATGTACACACAGTGGTGTGTGCGCACGCGCGCGCAGTGCTCTCTTCCACAAGATGGCACTCCTGCATGATGGAATATTAGAACTATATTACACTGCCATATTTGGTTTGTTTTCATCCCAGTTTTTTTTACAGCAAGAAATGAACTTTAGATCAGTCTGAACTGGTCACATCACCAAGTCAGTTTTAAACCATAAAAAATAAACAGGGGAAACAACTTCATCAATAATGCACAAACAGTACACTGTAGCTAGGGCTGGGAGTTGATCCCAAAAAAGAATCAACTCTTTGACTCCAGGCATTTGGGATGTGAGAGCTGACTCAAAAGCTTTGGACTTGGCTCCGCACAGTGACACTGCAGGAGACTGAAATACACGAGACCAAGTTATCACTTCGGGGCGGCACGGTGGTGTAGTGGTTAGCGCTGTCGCCTCACAGCAAGAAGGTCCTTGGTTTGAGCCCAGTGGCCGGCGAGGGCCTTTCTGTGCGGAGTTTGCATGTTCTCCCCGTGTCCGCGTGGGTTTCCTCCGGGTGCTCCGGTTTCCCCCACAGTCCAAAGACATGCAGGTTAGGTTAACTGGTGACTCTAAATTGACCGTAGGTGTGAATGTGAGTGTGAATGGTTGCCTGTGTCTATGTGTCAGCCCTGTGATGACCTGGCGACTTGTCCAGGGTGTACCCCGCCTTTCGCCCGTAGTCAGCTGGGATAGGCTCCAGCTTGCCTGCGACCCTGTAGAACAGGATAAGTGGCTACAGATAATGGATGGATGGATGGAAATGATCACTTCCTGTTGTATAGCTGAACCTATTAATTACCCTTTTTTTGCTCAGAACCATCTTCTCAAATGTGAATTGACTAATGGTAGCTTTTCTTCTTCTCAGCTTAGGTTGATAAAGATACACACACTGTCCACTTTATTAAGAACACCTGTACGTTCATGCAGTTACTTAAATCAGCCAATCATGTGGCAGCAGTAAAATGTATAAAATCATACAGATACAGGTCAAGAGCTTCAGTTAATGTTCACATCAAACATCAGAATTAAGAACAATTCTCAGCGATCTCTGTGACTTTCACTGTGGCATGGGTGTTGGTGCCAGATGGACTAGTTTGAGTATTTCAGAAACTGCTGATCTCCTGGGGTTTTCACACATAACAGTCTCTAGAGTTTACACAGAATGGTGTGAAAAATAAAAAAACCACACAGAGTGAGCGACAGCTCTGTGGGTGGAAACGTCTTGTTGATGAAAGGTCAGAGGAAAATGGTCAGAGTGGTTCGAGCTGCCAGGAAGGATATAGTAACTCATACAGTATAATCACTCTTTACAACCGTGGTGAGCAGAAAAGCATCTCAGCATGCAAATAGAATCTTGCTGTCGATGAGCTACGACACACCTGTCAGCCAAGAACAGGAATCTGAGGCTGTCGTGGGCACAGACTCACCTGAACTGGACAGTTGACAATTAGGAAGAAAAAAAAATCACCTGGCCTTTTTCCAGTTTTCAACTGTTCAGTTTCAGTGGGTGCTCATGATAGCCTCAGATTCTTTTTCTCGGTTGATAGGAGTAGAACCTGATGTGGTCTTCTGCTGATGTAGCTGATCCACCTAGACGTTTGATGTGCTGTGTGTTCTGAGATGCTTATTCAGCATGGTTATAAAGAGTGATTATTTAAGTTATTATAGACTTCCTGTCAGCTCACACTAGTCTGGTCATTCTACTCTGATCTCTTTTATCAGAAAGGTGGTTCAGCTTGCAGACCCTATGTTCACAGGAGGTTTTTGGTTTTATGCACAGTTCAATGTAAAGTCAAGAACGAGATGTGTGTGAAAACCTCAGGAGATCAGCAGTTCCTGAAATACTCAAACCAGCCTGTCTGGTACCAACACCAATGCCACGGTTAAAGTCACAGAGATCATAATTTTTTCCCATTCTGATGTTTGATATGAACATTAACTGAAGCTCTTAACTTGAAACTCTCCTGTATCTGCATGGTTGGCCAACAGCAGGATAGGGCGTGGTCTACAGCAGGGTAGGGCGTGGTCTACAGCAGGGTAGGGTGTGGTCTACAGCAGGGTAGGGCGTGGTCTACAGCAGGGTAGGGCGTGGTCTACAGCAGGGTAGGGCGTGGTCTAAAATTGACCTTGAAATTCAAACTTGGATTTTTGGATGTTTGGTTCTTTGAGAGTTATTTACACTGTATTTAGAAGTTTATTTTCCAGCATATGTTAGTCTGATATATCTAAGAAAACGTCATGTGACAATTTTAAACAATTCATGGGATACTGTGCAATGTTTTTATGGGAATGGGAAAATCATTTCCATAAGAAATGTCCTATATTGTCATAAGGATGTCATAAAATAAAGAAGCATCTCATCTCATTATCTGTAGCCGCTTTATCCTGTTCTACAGGGTCGCAGGCAAGCTGGAGCCTATCCCAGCTGACTACGGGCGAAAGGTGGGGTACACCCTGGACAAGTCGCCAGGTCATCACAGGGCTGACACATAGACACAGACAACCATTCACACTCACATTCACACCTACGCTCAATTTAGAGTCACCAGTTAACCTAACCTGCATGTCTTTGGACTGTGGGGGAAACCGGAGCACCCGGAGGAAACCCACGCGGGCATGGGGAGAACATGCAAACTCCACACAGAAAGGCCCTCGCCGGCCACGAACCCGGACCTTCTTGCTGTGAGGCGACAGCGCTAACCACTACACCACCGTGCCGACCCAAATAAAGAAGCAGTTAAAACGTATTTTTTTTCAATTAATACATAGTTATTGCAAATTTATTTTACTTCTGGCATATTATATAATCAACCACTTTATGCTGGTAGATATGGAGCTTATCCTGGGAATACACTGGTTGTATTGTGCTGTAGTACAATATGTTATATTACAGTATTTGTGAGTCTGGAGGTTACACCAGAAGTTCATACAAACCTGGAACCCCTGGTGAAAAACCTCACAGGATCTTTAAGGATCCATGTGGATTGTCAAAGACCTGCCAAAGATCCTTAAAGATAAGGATCTTTATAGATCCCTTCACATGTTTGTAAACAAACCGACCATTGCTAGGATGCGCGCGCAGCCTGGACTCAGAAACAATGGCGCTGCCTATAGACCGGCATTATGAGCTGTCAGATTATGCCAAACAATTGTCGTTACAAGATCGAGAATGCTACATAAATAAGTTAACTCTAACAAGTGGACATCGCCTACCGGATCCGCATTTAATTAAAGAGTGGACGGACGATGTTAGTAAGTTCCCTGGTATACAATGGCCAGATATATACTCACACCTTATTGACCAGACTTCAGTGTACACCCACGAAAAACTTCATGCCTACAAGTCTTTAGACGCATATGATTGTTATGTGCGGGCATGTACAACTTGATTAACAATGGGACATTCATATTCATTTTGTTTTAATCAATTTATGCCAGTGATGTGATGGCAATGTGGCTTTAGCTACAACAGCAAATCCCAACACTAAACAGCAATTTGCAGGAGGTGATGGCATGAAAGGAATGATAGTGTAAAGAGTGCAGCTAAGAGAAATCAGAGCTGCGTAAAAAGCGAGAGGCAGAGACCGGAAATGAAACTGAACGGGGCGGGAGCTACAGTAGGTTAGAGCAGTCAGCGTAAGTTGGCATTTAGAGTGAGGGCACACAATTTTACCTTTCCATCCTTGCTTTAAAATTGTGATTTTCGGCATACACAAATAATGATGGCACAAAATCTGGACTGCTTGAGTCAAGCGAGAGCTCTCCTACAAACAAAATTGCATGCAAAGCTAAGTTAACATGCTAACAATATTCATTACATTGTGTAACTATGACCCAGCTAATCAGACAAACGTTACCAAAGTATTTTGCTACATCAATAAACGAAGACTAGAAAGAATAAAAAAGAAAGATTTAATAAATAGCCTGATCTTACCTGTGATGAAGTGGGCGCTGCAAATGCGCGCAGTTTTGATGGTGCTTTCATCCCAGTCTACACGTTTGATGGCTTGTAGCCATAGACTTCGGCGATTTTTTTGGAATGGGTGAGATCCTGCTGGAATTCTGTACATTTTAACCCCATCACTGCTACGATTCTGACACCCGACAACACAACAACTAGGCATCGCTGAATCTTTTTTGAGTCCAGGCTGCGCGCGCAATTTCCTCTTAACATATGAATGACGTTTACTGCGAAGGGGTCTATAGGATTCTTAAAGGATCTTAGAAAGAGCTTCTTATGCAAAATCATTTGTAAAGATCCTCAAGGATTTGACAAAGATCTTTTAAGGATCCGACAAAGATCCTCATAATGATCCCCGCAAAGATCTTTGAAGAAGAAGAAGAAGAAGAAGCCGCCTTTGTCACATGCACACTCAAACACAGTGAAATTCATCCTCTGCATTTAACCCATCTGAAGCAGTGAACATGCGCATGCACACACACAAGTGAGCAGTGAGCACACACACATACTCAGAGCCATGCTAACAGCGCCCGGGGAGCAGTTGGGGGTTAGGTGCCTTGCTCAAGGGCACTTCAGCCCAAGGCTGCCTCATGTTAACCTAGCCACATGTCTTTGAACTGTGGGGGAAACCGGCGCACCCAGAGGAAACCCATGCAGACACGGGGAGAACATGCAAGCTCCACACAGAAAGGCCCCATCAGCCACTGGGCTCGAACCCAGAACCTTCTTGCTGTGAGGTGATAGTGCTAACCATTATACTACCGTGCTGCCCACAGCATCCTTTGCAAGGATCCTGCAAGATCCTCAAGGATTCAACAAGGGTTTTTCAAAGATATTAGAAAGATCCTTCTAAGGATCTTGTTAAGATCTTTGCTAGGATCTTTGAGGATTTGATCGGGATCTTTTCAGGATCTTTGTCAAAATCTTCACAAGATCTTTGCAAAGTTCCTCCAAGATCCTCAAAGATTTAACAAGGACCCTTCAAAGATCTTAAAATGAGCCTTTTCAGGATCTTATAAAGATCTTAACTGGAATCCTCAAGGATTTAATCAGGATCTTGTAAGGATCCTTCTCAAGGTCTTTACGAGATCTTTGTGAAGATCCTTTAAGATTCTCGAGGATCTAATGAGGATCTTTCAATTTTTTTAAAATGATCCTAATTCAATGGAATTGGCAAGGATGGAAATAGGTTGAAACTTAAATAATTATGATTCAAAAGAATTGGATAAGGATATACCAAGGAATCCTGAATAGCCAACATCTTAAAAGCATCTTTGAAAGAATCTTTCATGATTTTGAAGGTTTCAAAGATCTTGAAAGGATCTCTTGGTCAATCAATTGACTTCTTCTACTGGAAATGTCAGTGTATATGTTATGATAGCATCAATAAAGAATTGCTTTGTGTGGAATTGAATGTGGTTTTTGTTTTTTAAGATTCTTGTAGATCTTGTCAATAATATTAAAGAGCCTTGAAGATCTTGAAAAAAACTTTGAAGATCTCTGTAGATCCTTGAAGATCTTGGCAAGAATTTTAAGGATCCTTGAAGATCTTTTGAGGATCTTCGTTGAGCTCCTCAACAGGATCCTCAAAGACCCTCACAAAGAACTTTACAGATCCTTGAAGATCCTGGAAAGATTTTCATCAGGGACAGTCAGTATGTTTATATACTCTACATGCTAATATTTCACTATTATTCCAAATATGGCAATATAGAATATTCCGTTTGGATTCTGAATTTATCATTTTCCGATTAAGACATGTCGGATATGTCGATATTATTCGGGTTTTAGGAACATTATTTGGACATGCATACAGTGCATTCAGAATATGCATCTCAACTGGGGTTTTCACAGCAGTTTGCAACGCATGGCCTTTCGCCTGTTTACGGTCAGCTCTGTGCACTGTACACAAACTGACTAGACAATCGGAGTATACACGGCTGCAAGTAAATGGGAATATTAGTGGAATATTCTTTTTCATTAGCCATGTAAACAGCTTAGTAGGAATATTATTATGTCTTTTTTTTAATAAAGGAAAAAAACAGAATATTTTGTGCATGTAAATGTAGTGACGATGGCATGGTGGTGTAGTGGTTAGCACTGTTGCCTCACAGCAAGAAGGTCCGGGTTCAAGCCCCGTGGCCGGCGAGGGCCTTTCTGTGCGGAGTTTGCATGTTCTCCCCGTGTCCGCGTGGGTTTCCTCCGGGTGCTCCGGTTTCCTCCACAGTCCAAAGACATGCAGGTTAGGTTAACTGGTGACTCTAAATTGACTGTAGGTGTGAATGCGAGTGTGAATGGTTGTCTGTGTCTATGTGTCAGCCCTGTGATGACCTGGCGACTTGTCCAGGGTGTACCCCGCCTTTCGCCCGTAGTCTGCTGGGATAGGCTCCAGCTCGCCTGCGACCCTGTAGAACAGGATAAGCGGTTATGGATAATGGATGGATGGAAATGTAGTGACTGATGTTACTGTATACTTTATAACATCCTGTGGAGGTGGAAATTACAGGTAAACATTCAGAGTAACTGTTATCTCGTAGGCCAATTTTCATTCATCACCAGGAACACATTTTCCTGGTGTAGTACATTCAAAACCACTTTGGTTGACCAAAGTACTGTGCAGAGGTAGCGAAGTCTATGGATACTACAATTTTAAAATCAAACCAAATCAGTCAATAACTTTAATATATAATCAGTCAAATGGGTTGTGTGTGTGTGTGTATCATTCTCCGAATCTACTGGAAGTCCTAATATTGAAGAAAGGCAAAATGCGTACCTGCTATTGATTTAACAATTAAGCTATATTCTGGTAAATTATGTTCAAAATGGCAAGTGAACTTTGATTTAATATTGTGTTCCATAGGAGAACAAACCACTGTGATAAATGAAGAAGGAAATTAAAACGATATGCTATTAATCAACCATTGCAAGCTCCAGATAGAGGAAACCTTAGTGAAAAATTACATAGCTAGAGAAAAAACTACAAAGTCATTGTTTTAATCACTGGCAAATATATCCAGTGACTAGCAATAATTTCAATTCTTCATGGAAAAGAAAGACAGAATGCACACACTCACGTACATGCTGATGAGAGAGACAGTCTGCAAGTGGTTATTGAATTCAGGTATTATTTCATGGTCAGGTTTCATATACTCCACTCGAACTGGCTCATTAGACAGTGAACCATCTCATGCTATAGTTCATTACAACTCTCAACATCAGCATATCCGCTGCTCACATGACAGTAATGACATATGAGATTACATTGGAGTATGATGGCATATAGAGCTAGAACGTAACATTTCACGGTGCAGCAGGCACACTGCATGACACAGTAGCCTCTCACAGCTGGTGCATCGTTCAGGCCAGCTGTATGAAGATTTTTATTTTTTATTTTTGGCGCTCAGTGCCCGTCAGGACGTGATTTGGTTCTTTGGAAATGAAGTATGAGCTGACCTCGTCTGTTCTCGTATCATGTCAAGAATATGCTGCGTATAGTATATCACCATTAAGGTGCTGTGTCATTGTGCTGTCCTTGACGATAATGGCATGTCCTTTTAATCTTGATTTAAATCTACAGTATATAATAATCTGACTCGGGTGCCTTTGTAATATCTTATGCGATATAATACGCAGAATTTTAGGTGTGTGGACATATTTGCAGTCATACATTGAACATTTCCTTCCTTGTATCTCTTGGCTACTCTAAGCCTCCACCCTGAACTATTATTAGCCCCTCTTCCACTCAGGCTAGAGAGAGAGAGAACGAGAAAATATGACAGAGAGAATGAATGAGGGAGAGAACACAGGCCAGATAAGTGGAGATGTAAGTGGGGAAAAATAGGCAGTGTAATGAAGAGCTGAAGACAGAGGGCTGATCACTGAAGCACAGAGTGGGGAGACAGGGGGCAAGATGGAGAGTGGTGTTGGTGATGTGTGTATATAGGTCACTAAATCAATGGAAATCTGTTTTTTGAGAGGAGAAGATAGTGATGGAAATATTTATAGACAGGAGAGAAACTGACAGAGATAGAGCGAGCGAGAGAGAGATACACATTTTCAACCTTCTGCATTCTTGTTCCTTTTATTCCACATCACTGAGAAACCACACACAAGGCATATTGGATATACAGTAGAAGACTGATGGATTATATAGATGTTTTCGTAAAATGGTCAGGATTGTGGGGACCGGGCGTAACTGTATCCTGCAGCGAGTGGAGCAGTAGAAATTGGAAAATGACATCAGCACCATAACGGATATGCTGATACACAATAACATCAGCAGATATCATTAATGCTGTCAATAGCAACCACTGTACATGATTGCTGCCTCAGGTAACAATCATCTACTTTGAATTCCCTCCGAAAGCATCCTGTCTTAACAAAAGAAGTGGATTTTTTTTTTGGTAACCATTCTTTGCTTCATAGTCAAACAGTTACGGTACCAAAGACCCCAGAACCCTTACATACAACAACTTTATTAAAATAACAATACTGAAGACATCTTATCTCATTATCTGTAGCTGCTTTATCCTGTTCTGCAGGGTCGCAGGCAAGCTGGAGCCTATCCCAGCTGACTACGGGCGAAAGGCGGGGTACACCCTGGACAAGTCGCCAGGTCATCACAGGGCTGACACATAGACACAGACAACCATTCACACTCACATTCACACCTACGCTCAATTTAGAGTCACCAGTTAGCCTAACCTGCATGTCTTTGGACTGTGGGGGAAACCGGAGCACCCGGAGGAAACCCACGCGGACACGGGGAGAACATGCAAACTCCGCACAGAAAGGCCCTCGCCGGCCACGGGGCTCGAACCCAGGACCTTCTTGCTGTGAGGCGACAGTGCTAACCACTACACCACCGTGCCGACACTGAAGACATTAGAACTATGAAATAACACATGGAACAGATATGGAATTATGTGGTAAAGAAAAAAGTGTAAAAAAAAAGATATTTCATATTTTAGATTCTTCAAACTGGGCGGCACGGTGGTGTAGTGGTTAGCGCTGTCGCCTCACAGCAAGAAGGTCCGGGTTCGAGCCCCGTGGCTGGCGAGGGCCTTTCTGTGTGGAGTTTGCATGTTCTCCCCGTGTCCGCGTGGGTTTCCTCCGGGTGCTCCGGTTTCCCCCACAGTCCAAAGACATGCAGGTTAGGTTAACTGGTGACTCTAAATTGAGCGTAGGTGTGAATGTGAGTGTGAATGGTTGTCTGTGTCTATGTGTCAGCCCTGTGATGACCTGGCGACTTGTCCAGGGTGTACCCCGCCTTTCGCCCGTAGTCAGCTGGGATAGGCTCCAGCTTGCCTGCGACCCTGTAGAACAGGATAAAGCGGCTAGAGATAATGAGAGGAGATTCTTCAAACTAGCCAGCGTTTACCTTTATGATGCTTTACACACTACTGGCATTATCTTAACCAACTTCATGAGGGAGTCACCTGGAATGCTTTTCAATTAACAGTTGTGCCTCGTCAAAAGTTAATTAGTGCAATTTCTTGCCTTCTTAATGTGTTTGGGATCAAACAGTAAACAGTAAATAGCCCTATTCCACAACTGTAGTAATTCATATTACGTCAAGAACAGCTCATCTAAGTAAAGAGAAACGCCATCCATCATTACTTTAAGACATGAAGTGTCTTTTAATTAATAAAAATAAAGAAAACCCCATCAAATTAGAAGCTGTGTCCAAACTCTTGACTGGTCCTGGAATATAACTGTACTATTGAAGTGTATCAAGGATTTCTGGTTATGTGTTTGTTTGCCCAAAGGGAGCTGCTTGAGTTGACATTTTAGTTTGTCATTGGATTTAACAGGCCCAAACCACACCTGCCTGCACCTTTAGTTCCCAAAATGCACTCGTACACCCATATAGCAAACATCTCTTAATGGAAAGCTTGTAGGCCAAAAGAGACACGTTGTGATGAGATTGCATACGCACAAACTTTGTTACCTTGCAATTCCTATCTAGGCTCATTAATTGTATTGCTGCCTCACCGGTCTTGGCATCCTGACAACTACAAGATATCATAACGATAAAAGCCACTGGGCAATTTGAGGGCGGTAGCGGTGAGGGTCACATCCTTAATCCAGTGAGGCTACAGTGTCTGCACTTCAGAAAGGTAACAATCCAGCAGCAGGGTGGTGACTTCTGTACACAAACACACCTGATGAGATTTATATATAATCTCCGATTCAATTACTCTCATCTTTGAGCTTAGTTGATAAACTTTATTTTATTATTGTGAATGATTCCATTTGTGCATTCTGGTCTCCGATTTGTTGCTTTGAAATGTGCTTTCCAAAAAAAAAAAAAGAAAACGACTTGGAGTTAGTTTGAGCAGGGACACTGTGCTGAGCTCCACAGTGTTCCAGAGAACACACTTTCCTTCGATAATCCTTACTTTGATTGATGATTGGCGGCATGGTGGTGTAGTGGTTAACGCTGTCACCTCACAGCAAGAAGGTCCGGGTTCGAGCCCCGTGGCCGGCGAGGGCCTTTCTGTGCGGAGTTTGAATGTTCTCCCCGTGTCCACGTGGGTTTCCTCCGGGTGCTCCGGTTTCCCCCACAGTCCAAAGACATGCAGGTTAGGTTAACTGGTGACTCTAAATTGACCGTAGGTGTGAATGTGAGTGTGAATGGTTGTCTGTGTCTATGTGTCAGCCCTGTGATGACCTGGCGACTTGTCCAGGGTGTACCCCGCCTTTCGCCTGTAGTCAGCTGGGATAGGCTCCAGCTTGCCTGCGACCCTGTAGAACAGGATAAAGCGGCTACAGATAATGAGATGAGATGATTTTTATGTTAATGCTATGTTTTGAGAGGATCTGCTTCTTGGCTTTGGAGGTTATTCTTCATTTCATCTGCTTTCACTGTGGATTCAAAGCTAATCCTGGGAACGCTCGATGAGAGGCATGGTAATTCACTCCAGATGGGATGCCAGTCCCATTACGGGGCAATTTTAACATGGCTAATCTACCTACCTGCATGTTCTAGGAGGAAACCTATGTGAACATGGGGGAAACATGCAGAAACTCCACAGAGACAGAAACCCAAGCTCAGGATTGAACCCGTGACCCTGGAGATGTGAGGCACTGTGCCTAAGGTTACTCTTGAAAGCTGCCATCTTTGCCATATAAATGCATGGTTGTAAGTGACAAGGTGAACTTCCTTCCCTGCTTGGTTAGGATGGGATAGGATGTTATTTTGTTCTGATAGCTCTACTGGATCCGCCTCAGAGAGCGATGAAAGTGTGTGCGTGAGAGACTGGTGTATGAAAAACTTCCAAAGGAAGGTGCACGGCTCTTGGCAATATTATGGGTGCCATTAGTCCTATATTACAGCATTACAAAGGGCTCAAGGTGACTGCTGCACAAAGTCTAACATACAGTGTTTGTTTTGTTTTTTTAAGGACAGCACGTGTGGATACCAGGGCAGCATGGTGGTGTAGTGATTAGCACTGTTGCCTCACAACAAGAAGGTCCTGGGTTCGAGCCCAGTGTCCGGCAAGGGCCTTTCTGTGTGGAGTTTGCATGTTCTTCCCGTGTCGGTTTCCTCCTACAGTCCAAAGATATGCAGGTTAGGTTAATTGGTGGCTCTAAATTGACCGTAAGTGTGAATGGTTGCTTGTGTCTCTATGTGTGTGTCAGCCCTGCAATGAGGTTGCGACTTGTGCACCCTGCCTCTTGCACATAGTCAGCCGGGATAGGCTCCAGCTTGTCCCCCACAGGATAAGCGGTTACAGATAAAACAAACAAATGGCTCAAGGTGACTGCTGCACAAAGTCTAACATACGGTGTTTTTTTTTTTAAAAGGACAGCATGTGTAGATGCCAGGGCGGCACAGTGGTGTAGCAGTTAGCGCTGTCGCCTCACAGCAAGAAGGTCGTGGGTTTGAGCCCAGCGGTCGGCGAGGGCCTTTCTGTATGGAGTTTGCGTGGGTTTCCTCCCACGGTCCAAAGACATGCAGGTTAGGCTAATTGGTGGCTCTGAAATTGACTGTAGGGCGGCACGGTGGTGTAGTGGTTAGCGCTGTCGCCTCACAGCAAGAAGGTCCGGGTTCGAGCCCCGTGGCCGACGAGGGCCTTTCTGCGCGGAGTTTGCATGTTCTCCCCGTGTCCGCGTGGGTTTCCTCCGGGTGCTCCGGTTTCCCCCACAGTCCAAAGACATGCAGGTTAGGTTAACTCATCTCATCTCATTATCTCTAGCCGCTTTATCCTTCTACAGGGTCGCAGGCAAGCCGGAGCCCATCCCAGCTGACTACGGGCGAAAGGCGGGGTACACCCTGGACAAGTCGCCAGGTCATCACAGGGCTGACACATAGACACAGACAACCATTCACACTCACATTCACACCTACGCTCAATTTAGAGTCACCAGTTAACCTAACCTGCATGTCTTTGGACTGTGGGGGAAACCGGAGCACCCGGAGGAAACCCACGCGGACACGGGGAGAACATGCAAACTCCACACAGAAAGGCCCTCGCCGGCCCCGGGGCTCGAACCCGGACCTTCTTGTTAGGTTAACTGGTGACTCTAAATTGAGCGTAGGTGTGAATGTGAGTGTGAACGGTTGTATGTGTCAGCCCTGTGATGACCTGGCGACTTGTCCAGGGTGTACCCTGCCATTCGCCCGTAGTCAGCTGGGATAGGCTCCAGCTTGGATACCGACGCTGACTGCAATGTCAGACATCATCCTCTAGACGTCACCACTTTGACGCGTAAACTTCTGATCTCCTTCCACAAGAGTGAACAGCAGGCACAATTACAGAAAGAAAGAAGGAAGGCAGGCTCTCTCTCTCTCTCTCTCTCTCTCATATTTATATGACACAGTGGATGAGGTAATGAAGGCAGAGTCACGTGGGATCCACCTGCACAACAGAACCTGCTCCCAGCGCGAGCTTCACTCAGGAGGCGCACGCGCCTCTAATTGCCCGGTGTGTTGTGAGCTTGGTTAAGAGGCCACGCCCCTTCAATTAGCGCTCCTCCTCTCACACATGGGCCCCATCACCTGAAAACAGTCACGTGTTAGTGGAGTAGAGCCATTAGTCTGCTTTCTCTAAATATTGAGCAGGATGCTGTCTATCTATCTGACTCACTCACACACAAATAATAAGGGTGCTGGAGGGAAAAATAAAATACAAATATTTTAAATGGTTCTTCAGGTTGTCTGTCAAGGAGCGTTATTGTTATTAAATGTTCTCATTGGGAATAAAAATCCTCAACTGATTTGTTCCTGGAGTGCAGAAAACAGTGTCTTTCTCAGGCTTTTTGTGTGTGTGTGTGTGTGCGCAGAGAGAGAGAGAGAGTGAGTGAGTGTGTGTGTGTATATGAGAGAGAGAGAGAGAGAGAGAGAGACTACCTGCTCGTGCGTAATTCTGGGAGGACTCCGTAGCGCGTCCTCTCGCCGAGCAACAAGACAATAAACACCCAAAAAGAGAAAGACAAGGGACACACACACACACGGATGCGAGAGTTTCCCACCGGAGGAGTACAATTAACCACCGAAGAAACGTCTCTGCCGTCGAAGGGCGAATCAGCGAGCCATGTATCTGAACAGACAAGAGGAGCATAACAAAGGTAAGGAAGGCGCTTGAACCTTGAGCGCAGCTGCACCACTTACTCCGGACATGTCGTGTCGAACCCTGACAGCAGGAGGTGCGGGATGATTTCGGGCTTTGGCTACCTGTCAGAGGCAGGGGTCATTCCACTGTGTCCCCTCGGGGTATAGTTTTACCCAGGCAGTGCCACCTGAACCAAGTCCCATTGATTTATCCCAAGGTGACTTCTTGCATCACCATTAAATAGCTCCATAACAGGGGGAACACTGGAGAGGACATGAAAACACAAGGTCAAAGCAATCATGCTTGTACTGTAGGACCGCTCTGAGGGAGCTGCACCTTCAGGGGACCTCTGTCAGGATTTAGAAAGGTTATTTGGACAGATCCAGTACATTTATTATTATTATTTGATGTCGCGTAAAAAGGCTTGCAGGAGGACGAACTGGTAATCAGGAGCGAAAGGTTCGGGTTAGACAAGCAACACCTGCTGCTCAGCCCCGTGCGTGCGTAAGGATCACACACACACACACACACACGGTGCGGCAGGCAGAAACGGAGTCATGCTTTGCTCCATTCCTCTTGTTGGTGTGAGGTAATGGCTCTGTGCAGTTTATCAGTGATAAGAGTGTGGAACATGGACAGTCTCGTGCGCATGGTGTGTTGCAGGAAACCGTGATGGCACTTGGTTTTCATGTCTGATGAGTTTCAGGATCAAGAAATGCATCGCCTTGTTTTTTCTTTTCTTCTCATGCATGCACGCTATTACAGTCCGGTGCACTGTATGACGCTCAGGCTGTGCGTGGGTATAGATTTGCACCCGTGCGCGTGATTCTGATGCTGTAAGCGCTCGCGCGTGGATCCCTGCTTCCTGTTCTGAATTCGCGACGCGTCTCAAGGTGGCGAGATTGGGTGTGCGCGCGCGCCGTTCTGTTGCTCGTGGGCGGGATTACGGCGCACGAGAACGCGATCTCCTCTCATTATCTGTAGCCGCTTTATCCTGTTCTACAGGGTCGCAGGCAAGCTGGAGCCTATCCCAGCTGACTACGGGCGAAAGGCGGGGTACACCCTGGACAAGTCGCCAGGTCATCACAGGGCTGACACACAGACACAGACAACCATTCACACTCACATTCACACCTACGCTCAATTTAGAGTCACCAGTTAACCTAACCTGCATGTCTTTGGACTGTGGGGGAAACCGGAGCACCCGGAGGAAACCCACGCGGACACGGGGAGAACATGCAAACTCCGCACAGAAAGGCCCTCGCCGTCCACGGGGCTCGAACCCGGACCTTCTTGCTGTGAGGCGACTGCACTAACCACTACACCACCGTGCCGCCCAATAATAATACTCATCCCATCTCATTATCTCGAGCCGCTTTATCCTGTTCTACAGGGTCGCAGGCAAGCTGGAGTCTATCCCAGCTGACTACGGGCGAGAGGCGGGGTACACCCTGGACAAGTCGCCAGGTCATCACAGGGCTGACACATAGACACAGACAACCATTCACACTCACATTCACACCTACGGTCAATTTAGAGTCACCAGTTAACCTAACCTGCATGTCTTTGGACTGTGGGGGAAACCGGAGCACCCGGAGGAAACCCACGGGGAGAACATGCAAACTCCGCACAGAAAGGCCTTCGCTGGCCACAGGGCTCGAACCCGGACCTTCTTGCAGTGAGGCGACTGCACTAACCACTACACCACCGTGCCGCCTGATCATCTTCTTAATGTTCTGAACTGTTTCCTCTTTGCTCTGGGAGCTACTTCCTGTCTGTTACTAAGGCATGTAAAAGTTTCTGATTGGACTCCAAAGAGAGGCCCAGAAGAAAGCGGAGGAACAGATCCAGATGTCCAGTCTGACTTTTTAAGGTCTGACCTACAGCCCTCCTGTGTACATCTGAAATCGCTTCTCGGCCTTTTGGCTAAGATCAAGTGTAGACTAGAGACTCGTTCTGCTGATTTTCCTATAAGAAAGCACCGAGCTTTCTTCCTTTATCATTGTCAGGGTGGCAGTGGATACTGGGAATGCCAGGCGTAAGGCAGGAATACAGTGCCTTACGCAAGAAGGTCTGGGTTCGAGCCCAGCGGCCGATGAGGGCCTTTCTGTGCAGAGTTTACATGTTCTCCCCGTGTCCGCATGGGTTTCCTCTGGGTGCTCCGGTTTCCCCCACAGTCCAAAGACATGCAGGTTAGGTTAACTGGTGGCTCTAAACTGACCGTAGGTTTGAATGTGAGTGTGAATGGTTGTTTGTCTCTGTTGCCCCTTTTCCACCAAATCAGTTCCAGGGCTAGTTCGAGGCCAGTGCTTAGTTTGGAACTTGGTTTTCTGTTTCCACTGACAAAGAACTGGCTAGCACCAACTCTTTGCTGGACCAGAGGAAAGAACCGCTTACGTCAGCGGGGGGTGGAGTTGTTAAGACTAACAACAATAGCAAGACCGCGAAAGGTCGCCATTTTTAAGTGACGAGAAGCAGCAGCTGTACAAACATGAAGTCATCCATTATTATTGTTGTTGTTGCTGCTTCTTCTTCTCCTTGTTATTGTTGCTTCGATGTTCACGCCAAGGTTTATGCAAATGCAGCGACGTAATGACGTGGCTCCCCTTCACACCCCGAGCTATGGAAAAGCAAACTGGTTCTCAGCTGGCTTGCAAGTTGAATGAGTTGTGAACCAGGACCAGCACTGGCCCCGAACCAGCCCTGGAACTGATTTGGTGGAGAAGGGGTATATGTGTCAGCCCTGCGATGATCTGGTGACTTGTCCAGGGTGATACTCCGCCTCTTGCCCACAGTCAGCTGGGATAGGCTCCTGCTTGCCTGCGACCCTGTAGAACAGGATAAGTGGCTACAGATAATGGATGGATGGGACAAATCCACCTGAGTGAAGCAAGGTTGCACACCCAAAGACAATTTAGCATAGTCAATTGTCCTACATGTTATTTGGAGGTAGGAGGAAACTTGTATGGACATTGAGAGTTTCACATGGTCTCCCCAACATGGCAACCCAAGCTCAGGTTCAGACTCTGAGATCGCTGGGTTTCACGTGATGTCACATCTGCCTCATTAGTTATTCAAAACTTTAGCTGGTGGTCTACCAAAGCTCAGTTGACAAAGCGTTTGTACGGAGAAGGTGCATTGCTCACATGAAAAACTCATCACGCTTGCATTGTTTTAGGTTGTTTGAATCGATCAAACCGTGAAACTGATAGTTTCTTCAGGGTTCCTTGTGAACTAATAATAAAAAAAAGGGTGAACAAACACAGGATTTCACAAAAAGACATTGAGAAAGGTGGCTTTTGAACTTCTCAGTGAAACCGAAGGGAGCCGAGTCGAAGCATGCTTGAGTTTGCAGTGATCGCTTGGTGAACTGTTTGTATCTCCCTCTCAGCTATGTCTTTAGTGTTTTCCAAGTACTTTTCTTGCGATGTGTTTATTTTACGGAACTTTTTTTTAGTCACGGAGCACTAAAGTCCCCAGCTGTTTCTTTGTTTATTCCTCATGCCTCACAAAGTCCATATGCAAGAAGGTCACGACAATTCTTCCCCAGCCGTACAGTTACAATGCACCGTGATCACTTCTCCGTCTTGTTTAATTAAGATCCAGGTCTTTAAAGGGGTTTCTGATGATCTTTGTGAATGATTTACCTAAGAGGTAAGAGCCAACACAAGTGAGAATCAAGTGAACTGTTTGTTTACACTTCAACTTGCAGCGCTTCATTGTAAAGACGCAAACGAAAAGCTTAAAAAAATGTACACGGGCAAAAACAATACAGGATTCATTGAGCAGTGACTTGATAGCGAGATCCTTTACCCAGCCACATACAAAAAAGTTGTAAGCCTCCATACTCTTCCACGCTTTCATCTGTTTTGCGGTGTAGAAGGATGTCTGCAACACCAGATAGTTGGAGATGTCAGGGAACTCGACTGAAGGGTAGTTTTCGAGATCGTATGACAAATCCTTCTTTCCCAGACTGTAGGGGTCGATTCCATTGCACATAGCAATCTTCTGAATATATCTAAAGCGAGCAGCGGCTTCTAGATTACGAGCGTACTCTGATAAGTTATCGCTAGTTGTTTGCACTACGGCAGCCATTTAGACCACCAGCTACTTCACTTCCGGTAAAACCGCTAAGAAAAGTCACGTGACTGAAACCCAGTAATAGGAACACTTCCCTCTGCACCCACTGAGCTGCCCTGTGGAAATGCAGTGTGTTCTAAAAATGCAGCCTTTAATCCAACTGTCCTACGTCTTGTTAACACCTGGTGTTAGGATCTATCTGGAGTGAGTTATGAAGCACATAGACGTCATCTCCAGTGACCACTTGTGATTGTGTTTCGTACATTTCCGCTGGAGGAAGGGTGTTAACTCCTAAATCAAATTTATAGACGAGCTGCTTTTGTCTCTGCTGTTATAGCGTCATCATTATCCCTTGGTCGAGTGTTGAACCCTTTCATTCAGTGTAATGTACAGAATAAAAAGTTTTGTAAGTAAGGAATAAAAGACAGGTGGTGTAGTGGTTAGCACTGTCGCCTCACAGCAAGAAGGCTCTGGGTTCGAACGTCACAGCTGACCGGGGCCTTTCTGTATGTTCTCCCTGTGTCTGCGGAGGTTTCCTCTGGGTTTGCACAAGCCAATTTCCTCCCACAGTTCAAAGACATGCGGCTTGAATAAAATACCCAGCCACTGGGGTTTGCACAAGCCAGCGCATACTTGGCGCCAGTCCCAAGCCTGGATAAATTGAGGAGGGTTGCGTCAGGAAGGGAATCCAGTGTAAAACCTATACTAAATCAAATATGCGGAACAGATCTACTGTGGTGACCTGCGGAGCAGCTGAAAGAAGTAAGGAATAAAAGACAACAAGGCACGCTTTTATAGGAAAATAATCAGTGAAAAGTTTTTTTCCATTTGTACTGGGAAGTTGGGATTTTTCGAGTTCCCATTCAGAAATAACAATTGGAATGCTCCTTGAAGTCGGATTTCTGACTGCGCAAGTCGGAGGAACCTCATCAACCTCAATTTCAAAATCCAAGATGGCTGCTCCATGCTTCAACAACAGTGGAATCTGTAGTAAGACTTCTGTGTCATTAAAGGAGTCGTACTCACTGTCCAACTTTTATCTGTGGATATGTTTCTACGGTGCTTGGATGTGCAAAAAAGTACTGTGTAATACTTTATCAACTGGTATTGCGAACAATGGTTCCATCCATCCATTTTGGCATATCACTACAGTGATATGGCCACTCTGACAGCTTCAGCGTCTAGGGAACGTTACAATAGTGGGTTCCCATTGCCTTCTACTGGATTATTATAGAGATTTTCTCCTCTCAACCATTCATACACACAATCACACCTACAGTCAATTTAGAGCCACCAATTAGCCTAACCTGCATGTCTTTTGGACTGTGGGGGAAACCAGAGCACCTGGAGGAAACCCACACAGACATACGGTAGGGAAAACATGCAAACTCTGCACAGAAAGGCCCCTGCCAACCACTGGGCTCGAACCCAGAACCTTCTTGCTGTGAGGCAACAGTGCTAACCACTACACCACCGTGCCGTCCTGCTAACAATGGTTAGAACTGGTGTTACTAATTGCTGGTATTGGTTTTCCGATTTCTTATACTGGAACATGGTCAAAGGATAAAGCAGCTAGAGATAATGAGAATGAGAAGAGATGAACATGGTCAACTCAGGTGTAAGCCGTTCCCAGTTCCTACTTCCTAGGTAAATGGAACACAGCATTATTCTCTTATAACAGCATGGCTTGTGGTGTTTTATTCCTGAAACACCGTAGCAATATGCCAATGCTAACAATCTTTTATTGATTAAAGAACAACACCATATCTTATGTTTATTAGAATGGAGCATCTGGAAAATGCACTTAAAGCTTAAAGTCCTTCCCGTGCCTTACAGTACCTGGTATTCCTGGGCAGTCTCCCACTCAGGTACTAACCAGGCCCAACTCTGATGGTGGCGCATCGGGCGGCGCCGATCTCCGTTTCCGTAGCCCTCGGCCTCTCGCCTATTACATAGCTAGGGTTACAGTGGGGGGCTAGTCCTCTGGTAACCACGAGAGTTTAACTCCCCATGCACATCTGTATTGCAGCGTGCCTTGCCAGATGGTAGTAGGTACCATTTTTATGATGGTCTTTGGTATGACCCGACTGTGAATAGAACTCCCGATCTCCCGATCGAGAGGCAGACACACTACCACTAGGCCACTAGTCGGTGGAAAATGCACTAGTTCCTGTTATCACTTATGTTACAGCAGCTACAAACTGTTATTCCTTCACTCTCCTATTTTTTTTTTCTCTGTCTCTTGAAATTAACCAGACAAAACTGGAGTGTGTTGTATTAGAATAGAGTAGAATGGTGGTGAAAGGGGTTAGTACTGTTGCCTCACAGCAAGAAGGTTCTGGGTTCGACCCCAGTGGCCGACAGGGGCCTTTCTGCGTGGGTTTCCCCCACAGTTCAAAGACATGCAGTTAAGTTAACATGGGACAGCCTTGGGCTGAAGTGCTCAAGAGTGGCGGTGCACACGTACGCAGTGGCTTTGCTCTGCTATGATGAACTAAATTTTGTTGTACATTTGTGCAGTGACGACAAAGGCATTCCATTCTACTTTTTTCTGTGTCACTTGAAATTAACCAGAGAAAACTGCAGTTTGTTGCGTTACTGAGAGACTGGAAAATGCAAAGTTCTCTCACTGCACCAAACCCCCCAAGAATCAGGAGATCTCTCTCTCTCTCTTTTTTGTTGCATGTATTTCATCATACATGGGTCATAGTTTGAAATATATGGGCAAAACCATCTCCAGATTCTGGGGTCTTTTGCACAGTGTCTGTTCTGAAGATGTATAGGTCCAATACTCGACTTTTAATTTCTTACTCGTGTATGCAACATGGAAAAATACATAGAACATGATATTTTGTGGCTGAGGGAACCTGTTTGAGAACACGACCTTCTGGTTTGGAATGCTTTTAATGGTTGGATGGTCTCTTGTCGGTCATTTTATAGACATTCCCCAACGTCCCATTACTCCACCCTCCTCTCAGTTTGATAATTGAGCAAAAAAATCACTTGCACTGTAACAACACTTCTCACAAGATGGAATAATTTATTACTGGTGGGAATTAGTGATGTTGCTCATGGACAACAATATTATATATTGACAAGCTGTATAAAGCTTTAAATTGTTTGAATGACCAGGTTTACATAGTAAGTCAAGTAGAGAGGTTTTTGTTCCTTACAGAGATACAAGTACAGTGGGGGCATTCATGAATATCATGAATGAGTATGATGTATATTTTGCATCTTTATAATGTTATAACTTTGAGCTGCATTCCCAAACAACCAAACTCCGAGAAGTCCACGGCCCCAGTGGGGTGGGGGCTGTTACTGGCCTCACACAGTCCACGGGCTGAGCCTCCATCAGAAGGACTCAAGCCCCCGGCCCTGCGGACCCCAACCGTTTATCTCTTAACGGTTTCACGCCCTGTTGAACTCTCTCTTCAAAGTTCTTTTCAGATTTCCCTTATGGTACTTGTGCACTATCGGCCTTGTGCCAGTATTTAGCCTTAGATGGAGTTTACTACCCTCTTTGGGCATATAACTCTGTGCTCGTGTCAATACGAGGAGATGTACATGGACAGATGAAAATGGAAATACTCTGGCTCTAGAGCCAGGGGAAGACCGAGAAGGAAATGGATTGACGGGGTAAAAGAGACACTACGAGACCATGGCATGTCAGCTCTCCAAGCCTCCCGCCTTGCTGCAGAAAGAAGGTTATATCTCCCCGTGACACCTTAGAGTAGAAGCGGATGGAAAAAAAAGAAGAAAATAATGTTACAACTTTTGCCTTCAAGCAGCTAAATGTCTGAAATGTTTGAAAATGATATAATGACAGTCCTTGGTGTGTGTGCGCGCGTGCAGGCTTAAAGTGCCATTCCACCATTGGATGTATTCTTTGGCATAAAATACGACAACGTATATAAACGGTATCACTAGATAGAGAAATCTTTTAGCTTCAAAATGATATATCAAACATAATTTTTTGACGGGCGGCACGGTGGTGTAGTGGTTAGCGCTGTCGCCTCACAGCAAGAAGGTCCTGGGTTCGAGCCCCGTGGCCGGCGAGGGCCTTTCTGTGTGGAGTTTGCATGTTCTCCCCGTGTCCGCGTGGGTTTCCTCCGGGTGCTCCGGTTTCCCCCACAGTCCAAAGACATGCAGGTTAGGTTAACTGGTGACTCTAAATTGAGCGTAGGTGTGAGTGTGAATGGTTGTCTGTGTCTATGTGTCAGCCCTGTGATGACCTGGCGACTTGTCCAGGGTGTACCCCGCCTTTCGCCCGTAGTCAGCTGGGATAGGCTCCAGCTTGCCTGCAACCCTGTAGAAGGATAAAGTGGCTAGAGATAATGAGATGAGATGAGAGAGAATTTTTTGACAACGACAAGTATATTAATTTTGCGACCAAAGTCACCTACCCTTTTAATTTCCGCGCGGTAGTGAAACGTGATGTCATCGGCAGGTTCCCCTTCTTGTGTACCACGTGTCGGTGTTCTGTAAAGTTATCCCACCTCTTGGATTTGTCCTACCAAGCCTACTGCGCATGCGCAGAACACATGACGCCATTACAATTAGCAAGTTCTCATGCAGACCGTTTTATTATTCACAACAAGTCATTACAAATTATTTGACTCGGCCAAAGACTCGACCAATACGCACAAAACATAAAAATCGGCAAATGCGTGAAATACTCACCGATTTTCTATCAGCCCAGCTGATCGGTAGGACAAAACTACTGTTTAGTGATGTGTCGGTCGCGAACGATCCGGTTCAAAGAGCCGGCTCTTTGAAGTGAACGACGGGAGCCGGCTCTTTGGTGGGAGCCGAGTTGGGGAGCCGAATTAGTTTTTTGTCCTTAGGTGCCTCAGAGAGAGAGAGAGACTTTCACAAAAAAAGTTGCTGTCCGATTGCGTCTTTGTGTTGTCTATTACCATTCAATGGAGCCCCTGTTACAGCGAAACGCAGACCCACTAAGCTGGTGGGAGACCAAGGCTGCACTCTATCCACGGCTTACACACGTGATGGCATGGAGGATGTGTATAGTGGCAACATCTGTCCTCTCAGAGAGGATCTTTTCAAAAGCAGGACAGATTATAACTGAGAGGAGAAATAGAATCAGCCCTTCCAAGCTGAGACACTTGGTTTTCCTCAATGCCAATCTCCACTAAAGACTTATTCTGGGAGTTTGTGCAGCCTTAATGTAAATAGTTTTTTGTTATTGACACTTCTTTGTAATTTTTACTTCTTTGTTCATTGTACTTTATACGTTTTATACTTATTTTATATACTTATTTTATTTATTTTATTTAATAAAATATTTTGTTGCACATTGTTCTGTGTTTGTTAAAATAATTTCCAACTTTGCTTCATAGTTTCTTAGGCCTGATTTATACTTCATAATTTATTTTGTGGCATTTTGTTCAAGGTCAAGTGTGAAATAAAGCCATAAAGGATAAACAGTTGATGTCTTCTGTGTATTTTATGTTGGTAATATAACACGGTTTTGCATTATGTCTCATCTCATCTCATTATCTCTAGCTGCTTTATCCTTCTACAGGGTCGCAGGCAAGCTGGAGCCTATCCCAGCTGGCTACGGGCGAAAGGCGGGGTACACCCTGGACAAGTCGCCAGGTCATCACAGGGCCGACACAGACAACCATTCACACTCACATTCACACCTACGCTCAATTTAGAGTCACCAGTTAACCTAACCTGCATGTCTTTGGACTGTGGGGGAAACCGGAGCACCCGGAGGAAACCCACGCGGACACGGGGAGAACATGCAAACTCCGCACAGAAAGGCCCTCGCCGGCCCCGGGGCTTGAACCCAGGACCTTCTTGCTGTGAGGCGACAGCGCTAACCACTACACCACCGTGCCGCCGGTTTTGCATTATGTTTGTGAGAAAATAATTTATTAATTGGTAAGTAAGTTTTATTTCTATAGCTAGAACATTGTTACACTGCTATACTTTACAAAGCTTTACAATGGCTACAAAAACTAAAAAATAAAATGGAAAACATCCTATTGATGAAATATAAATAATAATGTAATTAATTAACTAGTTAATTGCAGCAATTAAATCAAAATAAAATCTCAGGAGCCGTTTGGGAGCCGAAAGAGCCGGCTCCCGAAAAAGAGCCGAAATTCCCATCACTACTACTGTTGAATTTTCCTACCCTCCTGGATTTCGCGCATGCGCAGTAGGGGATTTTGCGCATGCGCAGTAGGCTTGGTAGGACAAATCCAAGAGGTAGGATACGTCACGTGGTACACAAGAAGGGGAACCTGCCGATGACCTCACGTTTCACTACCGCGCGGAAATTAAAAGGGTAGGTGACTTTGGTCGCAAAATTAATATACTTGTCGTTGTCAAAAAATTATGTTTGATATATCATTTTGAAGCTAAAAGATTTCTCTATCTAGTGATACCGTTTATATATGTTGTCGTATTTTATGCCAAAGAATACATCCAATGGTGGAATGGCACTTTAAGGAGTTTAAAAAAAAAAATAATTCAAATCTGATTCAACTCCACCTGTTTAACTGTTGGAGACCTTGATGAATTTTGAGGAAAAAAAAAAACGTACTTAATGCACCTTTTTAAAGTTACTGATTGTACATGTTGGATATTTATCCTACTTTATACAGGTTTTGTGCTCAGGGCACACCCCAACTATGTTAAGTGTTTAAACGCACACGCCAACCTGTCTGCACACTATACATAATGAAGACCGTCCACTTCGTTGATTGATTCCTGTTTCCATGTGCGTAACGTGATGCATGGAACTCCTTGTGTTTGACAGGGGTGTGTACACACACATTTCTGTATATTGATTGATTATAATGTGTTAAGGAAAGGCTGTGAATGCAGTGGTTCAGAATTGAACGGAAGGTGGAACTGTGTGTGTGTGTGTGTGTGTGTGTGTGTCCCTTCATGGCTGCAGCAGAGGAGATGAGGGGAAAGGAATGATTGACAGCTCGTGTATTATTCATGAATTCGGGTTCATCATGGTGGTGTTGGGGTGCGTTGTGGGAAGCAGGGGTAAAGGGAGCAAGGAAAGCCAGGTAAGAAAGAAGACAAAAACAAATGTCAGTCTGAGCGTCACTATGGGCTATCCCTCCTGTAGATAATCAATACAAATGTGTGGTTTGCAATGACCGAGAGGAACTCTGGGACTTCTTTTCATAGTCCCTTTAAACGAGCCAATATTACCTAAACACCAGCGTGGCTTGTCACAGTAATTGGAAACCTGCAGAAGGCTATTATATGAGGGATAACCAAGAAGAGACATTGATTTTAAGCTCTGTTATATCCAGCGTTGCTCTTATGAAATGAATCACAGGCATAATAAATTGCTTCCAAACTTTTAAGCCTTTTAATCATCATGAATATTAGATGGCTGTGTTGGTAGTGAACTCTGCTCAATATATGATGTGTGGCTTTGCCTTTAGTGTCCACATACTGTACAGTTCTTCTTGTAGTTTTTCTTTCCCTTCACCTTCAGCAACCTGCTCAGCCCAGTCCCCTTTTTTTCTTGGCAAATGAATTTTAGAGATGTACAGAGTCCACAGCCGTACACTGTTTTTCAGAGTCATTGATGCGCAGATGTATATATTTTATCATCGCTGCAAAGTCTGACGTGAAAGTAGGCCGCTATTTAGCCTGCATGTACCCACACATCCTGCTTCTGTGCTCATTACAGCAGCATTATTTGTCAATCAACTTGAAAGTGTTCTTGCTATTAAACTCCCAAATTATTATGCAGTTATGCTGCTTAACAGGAAATGGATGCAGAACTGCAAGGAAGGAATGCAAATCTGGACTCACTGATGGATCCCAGGATTTTACGAACGTAATTGTTTATTTTTCTGCATGTCACTTGTCTTCCAGACAGATGAAGTCTTACTAGTAATTAGCATAACATTTCAACCCAGTCTCCCAGAAAAAAATGTTTGCATGCCACTTATCTGCAGCACCTTCAATAGTATACACTGCATATCGGTGTTCTGGCTCAAGCATATGTCAGATGCATGAGCAGTGTTTCAAACTTCTACTTAAATACTCTGTATTTTAATCCCTTCAGTCACGATACAGACATTTATATTACTGTAGAAAGTGATGTACACAATTGTGTACCCGGTGACCGAAAGGGATATGGACACAAGTGTTTTACTGTGAAATACGCCACTCATATTTTTTATTTTTTTTTTTTATACAAGCTACATCTGGGACATGGAGAACTACAACCAGGACATAAATCTCTCTTTTTTTGTGGTGTGGTTTCCATCAAATCCCACGCTCTGATTGGCTGGCGAGCTGGTCCGTATCCTACCTTACAGACCCCAATTACGGACCCCGGTTATGGACCTCTGGCGACTCGCTCGTTCACAACAACGACAAACATAGTAGCAATTTTTGTCAACATTTATTTTCACATTTCTCGGGAGAATAGCATTAATTTTACATCAGGGATAGCGATAACGACAGTGTTCACAGCGAAAGCGAGTTTTACTACCCTGAGGAAGAAGAAATAAAATAAAACATTTCAGGAGAAAGCTAAAAACCTCTAACTTGCTAACGCCGAGCAAAAACATGGCTGAATCCTGAATGACTCAATTTTGTATAAATAGGGGACTACACAGGCGGCAAAATGTATTTTTTTTTTTTTTCCCTGCCATGGAAGTGCACTTGTATACTGAGGAGGAAGCCATTTGCGTTACAGCCATGAATGAGGATTCAAAATGGCGGCTCGGCTCAGTTTTCCCTTTCAGGCGCTCTCGTTTTCTGTTAGAATTTGGTAAAGAAAAAATATATATTATTTACCAGCTTAAGGTCAGTCCGGATCGTGAAATACCATGACCTCGGGCTTGAATACTGACCTCGGCCCAGAGGGCCTCGGTCAGTACTTTCAAGACCTCAGTCACGGTATTTCACCATACGGACCTCCCAGCTGGTAAATAACACACATACACGTCACTCCTGAGGAAATCAATGAATTATCTCATCTCGTCTCATTATC
Source organism: Neoarius graeffei (assembly GCF_027579695.1). Lineage (NCBI taxonomy): Eukaryota > Metazoa > Chordata > Actinopteri > Siluriformes > Ariidae > Neoarius > Neoarius graeffei. The sequence goes on along the minus strand of NC_083570.1, from coordinate 56,035,743 downwards.
TCTAGCCACTTTATCCTGTTCTACAGGGTCGCAGGCAAGCTGGAGCCTATCCCAGCTGACTACGGGCGAAAGGCGGGGTACACCCTGGACAAGTCGCCAGGTCATCACAGGGCTGACACATAGACACAGACAACCATTCACACTCCCATTCACACCTACGCTCAATTTAGAGTCACCAGTTAACCTAACCTGCATGTCTTTGGACTGTGGAGGAAACCGGAGCACCCAGAGGAAACCCACGCGGACACGGGGAGAACATGCAAACTCCGCACAGAAAGGCCCTCGCCGGCCACGGGGCTCGAACCCGGACCTTCTTGCTGTGAGGCGACAGCGCTAACCACTACACTACTGTGCCGCCTGAATTAATTATTTATTTATTTATTTATTTATTTTTAATAAATGTGGGTACTTTTTGTTTGTGTCTATCTCATAAGAAGAAAATCACACATTGGCTTTGAAGTTTATCATCTTGTGTTGAAAAAAATCACATTTTTCATACAAGATACATCATGGATCTGAGTGACATATTTAAATAATATTGGCTGATGTTGAGTGGTATATCAGGTATATTCCATTCAGCTAGCATGATATTGAACGAGTCGAAGACGAGTTCAGGATCATGCGAGCTGAATGGAATATATCTGATATACCACGAAAAACACCAGCCAATAATAATATTATTATTATTATTATTATTATTATTATTATACAGTACATACACATTCGATGGAACAATTATAGATTTTACAAAAAGTTCAGAACGGGGGGGGTGTAACTTACTAACACTAAATGCTGATTCTGATCGAATGTAATTCATTGTTCTGTCAATCCACTGTACATTTACAAAGTCAAAGTTCTAACAATAAAAATGGTACAAGTTCAAAAAGCCTGAATGTAGCGGTTCTACCAAGGGGCGGAGCACAGTGGACGGCAGGACAGAGATCAGGTTGGTAAAGCTCAGGTTTTTATTGCCACGCTTTTCAGTGAACATAAAGTCAATACGACAGACACACACACAATCTGCGTCTGGTTCGGGGATGAGCTCTTCTGCTCTACGCTCTCCCTCCTTAAGTAGGGCGTGGTCACTGGGAAGACACACACAAGCACAGGTTAATTGACATCAGGTGTAGTGATTCTGCCACTTACCTTCCCTGACTCCGCCCTCCTGTCACTGAACAACAACCAACTTGTATACAAACTATATCCAGGTTGACAGTCCAAGTTCACAGTTACTTTTGGTCGGAGTTAATTGTTACATTGCAGTTGTTCAAAACAAAAGGACTTTGCTGAGTGAAGTCCTCTCGTAAAAGTCCTCCTCACTTTTCCTCACCTCCAAGTAGAACTTTGACAATATTTCTGCTATTGCTCTTTTCCAGCTTTTCAGTGTCCATTGGTATGTTTTTCTCTTGTAAATATGTGTGAAGAATATCCACTGAAGTTTTGGTAGCCTTTTGGGTGTTCAGCGCGTCTTTCTCTCTCTTTAAATCTTCCGCTTTTAATGAAGCAAACCTCACGGCCATGTTTGTGTACAAACTGTCAGTCACTCACTAGCACAGAAGTTTTACATCTCCGTGTCTCTTTTCTAGTTTTTCGATATCCATTGGTATGTTTTTCTCTTGTAAATATGCATGAAAAACATATAACAAAGTTTTGGTAGCCTTTCGGGTGTTCAGCACGTCTTTAGTTTCAGTTTATTTATTTCGTGCTTAAACCTAGCACTGGATTAGCCTCATCTCTCTTTCCCGGCCGACAAAGAAATGATTGTGTGCATGCGCGGCAGAAAAGTTGTCATTGGCTCTTTGCATGAGCTCTGATATGTGATGTGTTGTCTTGATGTGCAATATTATAACAATATTGCATATTCATTCTCCATTTGGAAGAGTGGCGTAATACATGGAGGATAAGTGATATGATGATAATATTGCATGGCATCAATAAACCCACTAGAAGGGAACAGAATACATGTTTTTATTTCATGGAAAAAGTGGCCTGTATGTATAATAATCTCCGATATTTCACTCCGGTGACATCACTCCCAGTGTTTTCCCACTATGTAACTAGATATCATGGCCTAATGGTTAGAGAAGCAGCTTTGGGACCAAAAGGTTGTTGGTTTGAGTCCCTAGACCAGCAGGAATGGCTGAAGTACCCTGAGTAAGGCACCTAACCCCCAACTGCTCCCCAGGCTACTCTGGGTATGTTGCTCTGGATAAGAATGCCTGCAATGTAATGTAGATGCGCAATGGCAAACTGGTTCAAAATCAAAATTCTTTTGCGTAACTTCCTTTTTTTTGTGGATGTATCCATATAATAACAATATTACATGGTGACACGAAGATATGAAATTTATCTTCTCGTGTTGAAAATATTTCAGTACTGTAGTTAGTTTGCTTAGCTCACTCACGAAATATACATTTCCCACTTGAAGATAAATTTCATATCTTCATGCAACCGTGTAATATCCTTTCTATATATCACATTCTGAAGTGCCATAATTTAATAAAGTTCAGTTCTACGTAATGAATCCTTGACTTATTTTTGAAATGTATTGAGTGAAGCCCACATCATGTGTGAAGTTGGTGCTTTTCATAATATATGATTAGACTTACCAGTCTCATGGAAGAGCATAACTTCTCTTTCGTTCAAACATGGGTCACGTAGTAGTGTGGTAGGTTAACATGGGTATTTTTACAACATGGATAGTTTTTACAATGTTAATTCTTGATATTACTGAGAACAGAGACTTTCCCTGTTTTGAAAATGCCTGTTACTGTACTGCGTTGCTGTGTGACTTCCAAGCCTGATGGAGTCTAATCATCTGTCATAAAAAGCACAAAGTTTTTCCATGAAGTGGGCAATGCTAAATGTTATAAAAAAGGACGTATAATTATTTATTACATATCGATCTTTTAAATGGTACAAGCAAGTTTGGTTTAAACATGTTGCTGCAGAATGTAACCGGCAAATCATTCAAATGAAAATGTGATATGTTGTGATGCAATGTATGCTTGTGCCAGAAGATTGATATTAACATATAGTGCCGCAAATAAAAATTTCTATGAGACTGGCTTGAGCATTTGGGCTGTACGTAGATGTTAAAATTTCAGCATTGCATGAGGATAGAGAAAGATAAGACGGGTCAGAGATGCCACATACAGTACAGTTGTGGTCAGAAGTTTACATACAGTAACATGACTGTCATCTTGGACATGAATGTCATGGCAATATTTGGGCTTTCAGCCATTTCTTTGAACTCTTCTTTTTCTGTGGCAGAACGATTGTACAGCATACATCTTTAATAAAAAAACAAACAAACTAGAATTTGGTGCACACGTTTTAATTTTCTTTGGGTTCTCTGAAATCAACACAGGGTCAAAATTATACATACAGGGTCAAAAATTTATATACACTCACTTAGTTGATTAATTCAGAGGTGCTGAAATGTCCAAAATGTCTCTTATCTTGGTCAGTCATGATCACTAATGCTGAGCATACACCGTGCGATTTTTGGCCCGATTTTGACACGATTTTCACTCGTGCGTCTATTTTGGAGATCGGGCCGAGTTTTGGCTCAATCGTGCGTCTCGCATCGTGTAGTATACATGGGGTAACGACAAGCGATTAACACCTCACGAGCTCCTCCCGATCGATCGGATGAAAATCAAACCTGTTTGAAATCCTGAGCATCACATCTGAGCATCGGATCGTATAGTGTGAGAACAGGAATCGTAAGCTGCGTGCTGTTTACCCCTGCGATTCACTCGTACAGTGTGAGCAGCAGCTGAATACCGCGATTGAAAAAAATCGCACAGTGTATGCCCAGCTTAACAGGAAGTTAAGACACCTTGGCCTTGGCAAGATAAGAGACATTTTGGACATTTCAGCACCTCTGAATTAATCAACTGAGTGTATATAAATTTTTGACCCCGTATGTATAATTTTGACCCTGTGTTGATTTCAGAAAACCCAAAGAAAATTAAAACGTGTGCACCAAATTCTATTTTTTTATTAAAGATGTATGCTGTACATTCTGCCACAGAAAAAGAACAGTTCAAAGAAATTACTGAAAGCCCAAATATTGCCATGACATTCATAAAGCCTAGGTCACAACCGGACGTACGATTTTTTTGGCCGTGCGATTTTTGGCGTTTCCCAAATCGCTGCGTTTTTTTTTTTTTGTTGTTCGTGGAGAAAGACGGACGTTGGCCGTAAGTTTGTCTTGCAACCTGAAAAAAACGTACCGGTAAGCGCCCGTAGAGTTTGTTTGACATGACAAAGAACCTCTGCGGCCGGTCTGCGGCCAGTCTACGGCTCGAAAATCAGCACGTCACACGCACGCCCTCTGTGCGTTTCTTGCGTTTTTTGCACGTAGACCGGCCGTAGGAGCACGTACAGCCAGTTGTGACCGAGGCTTATCCAAGATGACATTCATGTCACTGTATGTAAACTTCTGACCACAATGCATGAACACTTATGATATGAGAGAGAGAGAGAGAGAGAGAGATATGCAGATACAGAACCCACAAAGGTAGAGAAGTGAAAAAAGAGGCCAGCTGAGTACCAGGTGACAGTTAGTCAAAACAAAATAGCTGCAACTCTAAGAGGAGGGGTGAATATCTGTTAAGTCTATTGGTAATCTATTTGACCCCTGTTTATTGCATATGGAGAGTCAGTGTGTGCCAATTTGAGAGAAACTACCCCGTGGCATTTTTACTTTGGTGAACAGTAATTAATCCCATCCATCTTAAGGAATTGCTTTATCCTGGGCCTGGATACAAGAACAAATACACCCTGGATGGAATGCCAGTATACAAACCTTCACACATTGATTCCCACCTAGGGGCAGAGTAGGGTCTCCAACCCACCCATTGGTATATTTTTGAGAGGTGGGAGGAAACCAGAGAGCCCAAAGGAAACCTACATGGCCCTGGAGAAAACATTTCCCACACTGACAGTAACCTGAGCTCAGGATTGAACCGAGGACCCTGTAGCTGTGAGACAGCAGCACTACAATGCTGCATCACCAGGCTGCCATTTTGAGGAACAGTGACTATTTAATTTTGAATCTACGATCCCAGCAAACACTGCATACTTCCAATTGGAAAGAGATATGTACTCCACAAACATACACACAGCACAAAAGTGACAGTGCATGTTTGCATTCAGCTGCAGAGGTATTTCTGTTTCCTCATTGTTTGCACATCATGCTTTCTGTGTAGGCATTGGAGCCCATTAAGGGTTAAACTGCAAAACGGATCTTGTGGATGACGAATAATGATCACTGACTAATAAGCTGGGAATTTATTATTACATAAATCAGATGACACTCTAAGCACTTAGCATCATGGCAGTAATGCCAAATCGAAATTTATTTATTATTGATTGCGAATAAAATCTCTATCAAGGCAGAGTGAGATCTGACCTGGCAAAGTCAGATCTCAACATAACTGTGCCAAGGCTCTTGGACCTTCTCACTGAAGTGGCGTAGGTAGACATAGGAGACTTCTGATGGACATCGGTGGAAACAGCGATGTGTCTTGGCTGTCCAGTTGTGATCCGATTGCACAAGAGGTATTTTAAAACCAAATGTAAACAGGGCATCTGAGTTGAGAGGCACAAGCTAGTCTGCTAATTCTCGCTAACTAGCTAGATATAGAGAGCTAAACTATAAAGCTTGTTGTTTTTTTTTTAAGTATGCTTGCTCACACTTCTTAAGTTTACTTATTCTGCCTTATTCCGACACGGTTTTTGGATCCACTACTCCTCCTAGGGCGTTCGAGATAGAGACACCATTCCAACTCTGAGACATCTGGCCCGAAGTGGCGTAGTGTGCTTGTACCCCGTATACAGCTTTTGGATCAACATGCCCGTTCTCTTGTTCTTGTCGTTTTTCTTTTGTTTTTTTCCCATAGAGAATGAATAGGGCTCATGAATCGAATCGTCCTACTCGGACACGCTCCATCACAGATGCACCAAACCTCATATGATACTTCAGGCCAACTCCCCCGACACATACATGCAATCGGTTCTGACCTGCACTCCTATTTTTCCTTTCTTTTTGCTCATCCCTTTTTCCTCCATAGGCTTGCATTGATTTTTGGCCCCATTGAAAATGAACGGTGTTTCAGGAGAAAAACTTTCACTCTCCATCAATTTTTTTAACCAAGTGACCAAACTTCAAGAAACTTCACTTGATGTCTCAGGCCAAGTCCCCGCACAGATCCATCCCCTCATCTGAGACCTGCACTCATCTTTTCCTTGGTTTTCACGCATCTCTTTTTACCTCCATAGGCTTCCATTGATTTTTGGCCCCATTCAAATGAATGGAGTTTTGGTCAGTAACACTTCACCATACATCCACCAAACTTCATACGGCACCTCAGGCCAAATCACCCATCACACACATGATATCGGTTCTGACCCGCACTCGTCTTTGTCTTGCCTTTCATCCGTCCGTTTTTTCTCCATTTTGCCGCTAATCAATGGAAGCTTGACTGAGTCATTCCTCCCTTCTCCCATAGGTGATGATGCATTTGGCAAGGATCTGCTCATTTGAGACTTTGACAGCAAATCAACTTCAACTCAATGGCCACTTTATTAGGAATACTTACACGCACACGATAGCAATTAGCATATAAGCATTCACGTGTTACCATGCTAGCTGTTAGCATGTTACCCATTACGATATCATGCCTGCTGTTAGCTCGCAAGTTGTTAGCATGTTCACCATTAGCACGTTATCATGAGAGCTGTTAACATGTTAGGATTATCATGGTAGCATGCAGAGTTCGCATGTTTGCTGTTAGCGAGTTCGCCTGAGCATGTTAGCATGCTAACTGTTAGCATGTTAGCTGTTAGCATGTCATCCTCCGCGTGTTAGCATGCTAAAAGTTAACATATGAGCCATTAGCATGTTAGCTGTTAGCATGATAGCTGTCAGCATATTAGCCTTAAAGTGTTAGAATTTTAACAAATAGCATGTTAGAATGTTAGCTGTTAGTAGGGCTGAACGATTTTAAGAAAAAATTGAATTGCGATTTTTCTGGCAGATATTGCGATTTCGATTTCAACCACGATTTTTTTTCTTTAAATCAAGTTTCAGTGCAAATTAATTAATACAATGAATTCCATAAAGCTAATGCAAGAATGAAAACTGAGGTCAACAGATTTCAAATGTAGGCCTGTTTATTAACATTGAGTGCCTGAGGAACAAGTTATAATAACTTAAAATAAAAAGAGAGCCATCTTTCTTAAGTAAACTTTTGCTTCTTTTACTTTTCCCATCTACAACATAGACATAAAAAAAGGTTGATCAATGGCTCAGCAGCATCAAAATATTGCACTTTTGTAAAAGAATGTACATAAGCATTATAAATTATAACTAGAGCCAACAATTCCCCTGTGGGAAATAAGAGTGATGCAGTGCGCGTCGCAGTCGCTATTGCAGGGCCCCTCCCTCCTGTGTGTGTGAGAGAGAGCGAGCAGACCCTCCCCCACCCGCGCGCTCAGACACAGAGAAAGCGCAGTTTCTCCTCACAGTGCTCCCTCCAAACAACGGGGATTTACACGAAAACAGAAGGAGATATTCACAAAATTCTTTCACACTGAGCGCCACAAGGCTTTCCTGAACGTAATTTTTTTTGTCTGTAGTGTAAAAAATGAGGACAATTTATTGACGAAACAAAACATGGGTCAGTTTAGGAGCACTGAGAAAAACCGCGGCTTTGACGATCCCAAAATCGTGTTGTCTGAGATCGCGATTTTCGGTCGAAAACAATAGATCGTTCAGCCCGAGCTGTTAGCATGTTATCTATTAGCATGTTAGCATTAACATGCTAGTATGCTACCTGTTAGCATGTTAGTATGCTAGCTGTTGGCATGCTAGCTTTTCGCATGCTAGCATGCTAGCTGTTCTGCTACAGCTCAGCAAGCACACTTGGCATTTTCTCTGTGGAAATGCAGTCTAGTTTTAAATGTTTTCCCCCCCAATCCTTGTTTTGTCTAATTTTGAGATGCAGTTGGTGTATTTTGTTTTCCAGCTTGTCAAATAAGGCAAGTGGGTAATGTTAGAACATTAACTAAACCACTCACCACTGGGAAAATACAAAAGACATGGATCAAATACAGAGAAGCCTAGCAACAGCTCATTAGTCACAAGCTAGCAATAAAGAGAAATCGGCTGAGTAACATTTACCATTCGCTAGCACAAACTTGAAGAACAAATAGCATGTGTAGCTGAACTGTACTGGCCCTGAATCCTTTTTTCCTTTTATAGTTGGTATTCCTCAAAGTCAAGGATGGGTCCTTCAGAAGCTAGGCAGATGTGTATCATTTGAAAAGGTCTTGCCTTGGATGCGCGCATAGGATTGTGAGTGTTTTAAGAATGCTGAGGATACACGCATGCACCTTTTTGAAAATTCTCTGAATGAAGGACTCGGTCCTTGGTAGAACTGAAAAGATTCTAAACATTGGAACAGTCTTTCAGTGGGATTAGATGATGTGGCATCCTTGAAATGCATCCATTATGGATAATTGCTTGTCATTTTGATACATTGGGTATTTTCTCATTTTTTCACTCTCTCTCTCCCCGTCATTTGTTTTTACAACCTCAAATCAGGAAAAAGTTGGGACAGGATGTTGAAATTAAAACTGAAAACAATGACTTGTAAATAATCTTTGACCTGTACTGCACTCAGAACACTATTACACATTATTTGATGTTTTACCATATGAACTTTTGTTTATTAAAAAAAACATACATACATTTCAATTTTGATTCTTGCATTTTGATTTTGATTAATTTAAAAAAATGCTGGGATGGTAAAGCATTTACCAATTTATAATGTTTATTTCTCTTCACATAAGACTTTTAAGAAGAAGCCTTTTCATTTGTCACATGCACACTCGAATTCATCCTCTGCATTTAACCCATCTGAAGCAGTGAGCGTGCGTGCGCACACACCCAGAGCAGTGGGCAGCGCCCAGGGAGCGATTAGGGGTTAGGTACCTTGCTCAAGGGCACCTCAGCCCAAGGCCGCCCCATGTTAACTTAACTCAGACCTGGGCATTTTACGGCCTGCGGGCCGCATCCGGCCCTTTGGTTCATTCTGACCAGCCCGCGTAAGGTTAATTAGAAATTACAAAATAAACGTATTTTCTAATTTTACCTCACGCACGGACTGAATGTGCTGTGCTTTTATTTTGAAGTTGTGTTCAACAAAAACGCAATGCGCGCGACATGAACATGACATGAAATCCCGCGATAACTACTTCCGTAATTTGTCCAGACCAACCACAAACTTGTACGTCATCCTTCAAATGGTCCAGCCAATCACATAGTCTGATGTCATCAGCAGGCTCGAGCCAATCTCCGGCGAAAAACACCAAATGAGGTGATTAGACTACAAATGTGGGCATCATTATGATATGATGTATCTTGCTTGATATTTGGAGTAGAAAGACAATATTGTGATGTCTTTATTGTGTTTTGGGGTGAATGTGACTGAAAAAAAATGGTACAAACGTTCACATTTTGTTAACCATTGTTTTGGGAAATTTGATTGAATAAATGGCATTTTTTGTAAGGCAACCTCGTTTTTTCCATACTCTTACCAGTCTTAGCAGCTTGTAAAAACAATGTTATTTACTGCTTTATATAAAGAAATACAGTTAATGTTATGCAGAATTTAGTTCAGCCTTTTGGTCCGGCCCTCCACAAAATTTTCTGTTTCTCATGTGGCCCCATGGAAAAAATAATTGCCCACCCCTGACTTAACTGCATGTCTTTGAACTGTGGGGGAAACCGGAGCACACCCACGCAGACATGGGGAGAACATGCAAACTCCACACAGAAAAGCCCCCCCGTCAGCCACTGGGCTCAAACCCAGAACCTTCTTGCTATGAGGTGACAGTGCTAACCACTACACCACCGTGCCATTAGGGGCCCTGTGATGACCTGGCGACTTGTCCAGGGTGTACCCCGCCTCTCACCCATAGTCAGCTGGGATAGGCTCCAGCTTGCCTGCGACCATGTAGAGCAGGATGAGCGGCTACAGATGATGGATGTTTAGGGACTGAAGACCCCAAGTGATGAAGTGTTTCAGGTGTTATTTTGTCCCATTCTTCCTGCAAACAGGTGTTAAAGGAACAGTCCACCGTACTTCCATAATGAAATATGCTCTTATCTGAATTGAGACGAGCTGCTCCGTACCTCTCCGAGCTTTGCGCGACCTCCCAGTCAGTCAGACGCAGTCAGACGCGCTGTCACTCCTGTTAGCAATGTAGCTAGGCTCAGCATGGCCAATGGTATTTTTTGGGGCTGTAGTTAGATACGACCAAACTCTTCCGCGTTTTTCCTGTTTACATAGGTTTATATGACCAGTGACATGAAACAAGTTCAGTTACACAAATTGAAACGTAGCGATTTTCTATGCTATGGAAAGTCCGCACTATAATGACAGGCGTACTAACACCTTCTGCGTGCTTCGGCAGCGCATTGATACGGAGCTCAGATATCAATGCGCTGCCGAAGCGCGCAGAAGGTGTTAGTACGCCTGTCATTATAGTGTGGACTTTCCATAGCATAGAAAATTGCTACGTTTCAATTTGTGTAACTGAACTTGTTTCATATCACTGGTCATATAAACCTATGTAAACAGGAAAAACGCGGAAGAGTTTGGTCGTATCTAACTACAGCCCCAAAAAATACCATTGGCCATGCTGAGCCTAGCTACATTGCTAACAGGAGTGACAGCGCGTCTGACTGCGTCTGACTGACTGGGAGGTCGCGCAAAGCTCAGAGAGGTACGGAGCAGCTCGTCTCAATTCAGATAAGAGCATATTTCATTATGGAAGTACGGTGGACTGTTCCTTTAAGGTGTGCAACAGTGTGGGGTTGTCTTTTTGTTTTTGGCTTCAAAATTCGCCACACAGTACAAAATCTCAATGTACTTTTCTGCATTAATGCTGCAATCACAGAAGTGTAAGTTACCTTTGCCAAGGGCACTGACACAACCCCATACCATGACAAACCCTGGCTTTTGGACTTGTTCCTGGTAACAGTCTGGATGGCCCTTTTTGATTTTGGTCCAGAGCACATAGTGCCTCCAAGCCTAGAGAAGTTGATGGCACTTCTGGACACAGTGAACATAAGGCTTCCTTTTTGTACAGTAAAATTTTAACTGGCATTTATGGATGTAATTCTGTATTGTCGTGCTTGACAAAGGTTTGCCAAAGTAATCCTGAGCCCATGTGGTTATATCCGCTATAGATGAATGACGGTTCTTGATGCAGTGCTGTCTGAGAGATCGGAGATCACGGGTGTTCAGCTTAGTCTTGCACCCTTGCCCTTTATACACCAAAATTCCTCCAGATTCCTTGAATCGTTTAATGATCTTATGCACTGTAGAGGGTGAAATATATCCAAATCCCTTCCTGTCTCTGAGAAACACTGTTTTTAAACATTTCAATAATTTTCTCACACATTTGTTGAAACTGGAGATCCTTGGCCCATCTTTGCTCCTCAAACACCGGGCCTTTCCTGGATACTGATTTTGTACCAGATCATGATTACAGTCACCTGTTGACATCACCTGTTTCAAATCACATCATTATTTAATTGTTTAACATCATTACTAGCCTTAAATTTCCCCGTCCCAACTTTTATTTGGAATGTGTTGCAGGAATGAATGTATATTAACTAGTGCTGTCAAGCAATTTAAAATATTTAATCGCGATTAATGTCGCGACTGTCATAGTTAACTCGCGATTAATCGCAATTTAATTGCACATTTTTGTCACGTGAAAAACCATGTAAGTCTCTTATCAGCATAAAGTGAATGGGCTTGCTCACCGTTCGAACTACGGGGGTACTCGGGGGATCCGAGATCCCCTGAAACAGGCATGAGATCCCTTGAAAACATGATTTGGGAAATGTTGGGGGGTCTCTAAAATATTGGCAAAATGATGTTTATTGACATAGCAATCGTGTGTAACGGGAAGCATTTGCATATCCGAAGTGAGCGCGCGATGGAGAGCCACGCTCTGAGACAAGCGCAAGCACACACACACACACACACACACACACCCCCAAGGGAAAAAAAGGGACCCTCCAAAAATATCGGCATAGTTCGAACCCCGGTTGTACCAATGTTTTTTTTTTATTTTATTGCAGAGCGTAACACGTCTTGTCACGGACACTGCAAAGTGGGGCTGGAGCCGCCGATGGGAAAACGAAACCTAAGCCGAGCACCGTGGCTCTTCGGGGGAGGGCAGAGGACTCTGGCTGTGCGGGGCGTGGCATTACAGTCTAGCTGCTATCGTTTTTCTAAGCAAAGTCTCTGTTCCAAGTTCCTGGTAGTTTCAAAAGCTTATGAAAAACCTACATCATGTCACAGAGTGTTAATCTCATGATAAAAAAATTATCGCCGTTAAAATGGAGTCAAGTTAACGCGTTAATAACGCGACATTTTTGACAGCACTAATATTAACAAATGAAATGAACATGACCAGACAAAACATGAAATATCTTGGGTTCATACTGTCTACAATGAAATGCACGTCAAAGTAAACTTTAGAAATTGCTGCTTTTTAACATTTAATTTTGTTAATTTTCCATACTGACCCAGCGTTTTCTGATTTGGGGTTGTACTTTCTTGCACTTCCTCTCTCTCACTCTGACTGGCTCCAGCACCTGCCAATCACCGTGTAGCTGAACTTTTCATGCTTGGAGTTTCATGTCATGCAGCTTCTACAGCGAGACAGATTTCCCACCAATTCTGACCTGACACCTGTGATGCAGAGCTGACTTTTAAATTACATGACTATCAGGATGGGGCGGCACGGCGGTGTAGTGGTTAGCGCTGTCGCCTCACAGCAAGAAGGTCCGGGTTCGAGCCCTGTGGCTGACGAGGGCCTTTCTGTGCGGAGTTTGCATGTTCTCCCCGTGTCCGCATGGGTTTCCTCCAGGTGCTCCAGTTTCCACCACAGTCCAAAGACATGCAGGTTAGGTTAATTGGTGGCTCTAAATTGACCGTAGGTGTGAATGTGAGTGTGAATGGTTGTCTGTGTCTACAGTGGTGCTTGAAAGTTTGTGAACCCTTTAGAATTTTCTATATTTCTGCATAAATATGACCTAAAACATCACCAGATTTTCACACAAGTCCTAAAAGTAGATAAAGAGAACCCAGTTAAACAAATGAGACAAAAATATTATACTTGGTCATTTATTTATTGAGGAAAATGATCCAATATTACATATCTGTGAGTGGCAAAAGTATGTGAACCTTTGCTTTCAGTATCTGGTGTGACCCTCTTGTGCAGCAATAATTGCAACTAAACGTTTGCGGTAACTGTTGATCAGTCCTGCACACCGGCTTGGAGGAATTTTAGCCCATTCCTCCGTACAGAACAGCTTCAACTCTGGGATGTTGGTGGGTTTCCTCACATGAACTGCTCGCTTCAGGTCCTTCCACAACATTTCGATTGGATTAAGGTCAGGACTTTGACTTGGCCATTCCAAAACATTAACTTTATTCTTCTTTAACCATTCTTTGGTAGAACGACTTGTGTGCTTAGGGTTGTTGTCTTGCTGCATGACCCACCTTCTCTTGAGATTCAGTCCATGGACAGATGTCCTGACATTTTCCTTTAGAATTCGCTGGTATAATTCAGAATTCATTGTCCCATCAATGATGGCAAGCCGTCCTGGCCCAGATGCAGCAAAACAGGCCCAAACCGTGGTGATACCACCACCATGTTTCACAGATGGGATAAGGTGGTTATGCTGGAATGCAGTGTTTTCCTTTCTCCAAACATAACACTTCTCATTTAAACCAAAAAGTTCTATTTTGGTCTCATCCATTCACAAAACATTTTGACAATAGCCTTCTGGCTTGTCCACGTGATCTTTAGCAAACTGCAGACAAGCAGCAATGTTCTTTTTGGAGAGCAGTGGCTTTCTCCTTGCAACCCTGCCATGCACACCATTGTTGTTGTTCAGTGTTCTCCTGATGGTGGACTCATGAACATTAACATTAGCCAATGTGAGAGAGGCCTTCAGTTGCTTAGAAGTTACCCTGTAGTCCTTTGTGACCTTGCTGACTATTACATGCCTTGCTCTTGGAGTGATCTTTGTTGGTCGACCACTCCTGGGGATGGTAACAATGATCTTGAATTTCCTCCATTTGTACACAATCTGTCTGACTGTGGATTGGTGGAGTCCAAACTCTTTAGAGATGGTTTTGTAACCTTTTCCAGCCTGATGAGCATCAGCAACGCTTTTTCTGAGGTCCTCAGAAATCATCTTTGTTTGTGCCATGATACACTTCCACAAACATGTGTTGTGAAGATCAGACTTTGATAGATCCCTGTTCTTTAAATAAAACAGGGTGCCCACTCACACCTGATTGTCATCCCATTGATTGAAAACACCTGACTCTAATTTCACCTTCAAATTAACTGCTAATCCTAGAGGTTCACATACTTTTGCCACTCACAGATATGTAAGATTGGATCATTTTCCTCAATAAATAAATTACCAAGTATAATATTTTCATCTCATTTGTTTAACTGGCTTCTCTTTATCTACTTTTAGGACTTGTGTGAAAATCTGATGTTGTTTTAGGTCATATTTATGCAGAAATATAGAAAATTCTAAAGGGTTCACAAACTTTCAAGCACCACTGTATGTGTCAGCCCTGTGATGACCTGGCGACTTGTCCAGGGTGTATCCTGCCTTTCGCCCGTAGTCAGCTGGGATAGGCTCCAGCTTGCCTGCAACCCTGTAGAACAGGATAAAGCAGCTAGAGATAATGAGATGACTATCAGGATGACCCATGCCAGCTCTATTCTTTTCTTGCCTGACTATTTCTTTTCCTCTTTATCAAAACAGTCCTGGAGCTTTTAAATGATCTTACTGAACTGAAGCAATGCTCAAATAGACACAGTAATCTGAGACCTCAAGACGGAGTTTTCAGTGCCCGTCGTGTAACTTGTTCTCTTTTATAACCATATAATGTCAATCTCCTTTCCATTCACTTTGAGTAACCACTTGATCCTTGCACTGGTGGATCCAGAGCACATTAAGACAATGTTGTGGTTTAAAAAAAAATACATTCTATGCATTATGGAAGTCTGTTCTCTGAAACAGGAGGCTCATGCTTCACTTTGAAGGTTTAATATGCTAAATGTCAAAGCTGTCATTCTGGCCTCTCATAGCAGGTGGTGTTGTTTGCCTACTTCCTGTCTGCATTTAAAGTGTGTCTAATAGCAAATTGCTGTGGTAGCGTAATACACGGCTGTGTAGTCAGAGGGAATTTAAATTGGCAATGGAGGCAGAGGAAGGGTGTGTGTGTGTGTGTGTGTGTGTGTGGTGTAATGACAAGATTACAAACTCATTACAGCTAAATGACGATAAAAACAGAGAGAAATACAGTGTAAAGCTGCTGAGGGGAGGTTGTAGTATGAATGGGGTCCCGTGAGGGATGAGGGGACAGTGCTGCTGTCATCTCTGCTTTGTCTGAGCCTCACAATGTTTGACCCTGCATGTATCGGTGGTGTGCTAGGGTTGGGGAAACATTGACTTCATATACACGTCTTAGATAGGATGAAGAGAGAGATGTCGGAGGTCAAAAGTAGCGTGAGTGATTATTGCTTTACTTTGCTACAGGAACTAATTACAGCCTTTGTACATAAGCGCCTGCCAGTGAGTGAGAGAGTGTGTGTGTGTGTGTGTGTGTGTGTGTGCCCCTGAGTGTTATGATGTAACTCTACTCTCAGCTCAGCTGTAACAGCAATATGAGAGGTGTTCAGTGCATAACCGGATGGAAAGAATTGCCACAGTGATGTCTGGGATGAATAAGTCAAACAGCTTCATTTGTCCAGTTCATCATTGTTTTTTCCATTTTAACTAGCTCACAACATTTAATAGATTTAACACTTTTTGGTTTAATCTACAATGTCTTGCAAATGTATTCACCCCGCTTGGTGTTTGTCCTGTTTTGTCGCATTACAAGCTGGAATTAAAATGGATTTTTGGAGGGTTAGCACCATTTGATTTACACAACATGCCTACCACTTTAAAGGTGCAAGTTGTTTATATTTATTTATTTATTTATTTATTTATTTTATTGTGACAACAATAATTAAGATGGAAAAAAAACCCCAGAAATCTGGAGTGTGCATAAGTATTCACCCCCCTTTTGTATGAAACCCCCTAAATAAGAGCTGCTCCAACCAATTCACTTCATAAGTCACATAATTAGTTGATTAAGATCCACCTGTGTGCAATGAAAGTGTCACATGATCGGTCACATGATGTCTGTATAAATCAACCTGTTCTGGAAGGACCCTGATTCTGCAACACTACTAAGCAAGCAACATGAAAACCAAGGAGCCTCCAAACAGGTCAGAGACAAAGTTGTGGAGAAGTATAGATCAGGGTTGGGTTATAAAAAATATCCCAAACTTTGAATATCCCAGGGAGCTCCATTAAATCCATTACAGCAAAATGGAAAGAATATGGCACCACTACAAACCTGACAAGAGAAGGCCGTCCACCAAAACTCACAGACCGGGCAAGGAGGGCATTAATCAGAGATGCAACAAAGACACCAACGATATCACTGAGAGAGCTGCAAAGAGCCACAGTGGAGATGGGAGTATCTGTCCATAGGACCACTTTAAAGGAACAGTCCACCGTACTTCCATAATGAAATATGCGCTTATCTGAATTGAGACGAGCTGCTCCGTACCTCTCCGAGCTTTGCGCGACCTCCCAGTCAGTCAGACGCAGTCAGACGCGCTGTCACTCCTGTTAGCAATGTAGCTAGGCTCAGCATGGCCAATGGTATTTTTTGGGGCTGTAGTTAGATGCGACCAAACTCTTCCACGTTTTTCCTGTTTACATAGGTTTATATGACTAGTGACATGAAACAAGTTCAGTTACACAAATTGAAACGTAGCAATTTTCTTTGCTATGGGAAGTCCGCACTATAATGACAGGCGTACTAACACCTTCTGCGTGCTTCGGCAGCGCATTGATATCTGAGCTCCATATCAATGCGCTGCCGAAGCGCGCAGAAGGTGTTAGTACGCCTGTCATTATAGTGCAGACTTTCCATAGCATAGAAAATTGCTACGTTTCAATTTGTGTAACTGAACTTGTTTCATATCACTGGTCATATAAACCTATGTAAACAGGAAAAACGCGGAAGAGTTTGGTCGCATCTAACTACAGCCCCAAGAAATACCATTGGCCATGCTGAGCCTAGCTACATTGCTAACAGGAGTGACAGCGCGTCTGACTGCGTCTGACTGACTGGGAGGTCGCGCAAAGCTCGGATAGGTACGGAGCAGCTCGTCTCAATTCAGATAAGAGCATATTTCATTATGGAAGTACGGTGGACTGTTCCTTTAAGTCGTACACTCCACAGAGTGGGGCTTTATGGAAAAGAGTGGCCAGAAAATGTCATTGCTTAAGAAAACACGTTTGGAGTTTGCCCAACACGGCACGGTGGTGTAGTGGTTAGCGCTGTCGCCTCACAGCAAGAAGGTCCGGGTTCAAGCCCCATGGCCGGCGAGGGCCTTTCTGTGCAGAGTTTGCATGTTCTCCCCGTGTCCGCGTGGGTTTCCTCCGGGTGCTCCGGTTTCCCCCACAGTCCAAAGACATGCAGGTTAGGTTAACTGGTGGCTCTAAATTGACCGTAGGTGTGAATGTGAGTGTGAATGGTTGTCTGTGTCTATGTGTCAGCCCTGTGATGACCTGGTGACTTGTCCAGGGTGTACCCCGCCTTTCGCCCATAGTCAGCTGGGATAGGCTCCAGCTTGCCTGCGACCCTGTAGAACAGGATAAAGCGGCTAGAGATGATATGAGTTTGCCCAACAGCATGTGGCAGACTCCCCCAAATGCATGGAAGAAGATTCTGTGGTCAAATGAGACTAAAATTAATCTTTTTGGTCATCATGGGAAATGCTATGTGTGGTGCAAACCCAACACCCTGAGAACACCATTCCTACAGTGAAGCATGGTGGTGGCAGCATCATGCTGTGGGGATATTTTTCATCTGCAGGGACAGGAAAGCTGGTCAGGACTGAAGGGAAGATGGATGGCACTAAATACAGGGCAATTCTGGAGGAAACCCTGTTTGAGTCGGCCAGAGGTTTGAGACTGGGATGAAGGTTCATGTTCCAGCAGGACAATGACCCTAAAGATACAGTACTGCTAAAGTTACACTGGAGTGGTTTAAAGGGAAACATTTAAATGTCTTGGAATGGCCTAATCAAAGCCCAGACCGCAATCCAATTGAGAATGTGTGGCATAACTTGAAGATTGCTGTACACCAACGCAACCCATCTAACTTGAAGGAGTTGGAGCAGTTTAGCCTTGAGGAATGGGCAAAAATCCCAGTGGCTGGATGTGCTAAGCTAATAGAGACAGACCCCAAGAGACTTGCAGCTGTAATTGCAGCAAAAGGTGGCTTTACAAAGTATTGACTTTGGGTGTGTGTGTGTTAATACCTATGCACACTCCAGATTTCTGGTTTTTTTTTTCATTTTAATTATTGTTTGTGTCACAATAATAATCATAATAATAATAAAAAAATCACTTTTAAAGTTGTAGGCATGTTGTGTAAATCAAATGGTGCTCACCTCCCCAAAAATCCATTTTAATTCCAGCTTGTAATGTGACAAAACAGGACAAACCCCAAGGGGGATAAATACTTTTGCAAGACACTGTACTTCCATTAAGACACGTCTTTGGCGTACCTTTACGCTTTGCATTATTATGTAGCTCATATTTGCGAAATTATGTAGCTCATTTATGCAAATTCAGCAGAAGCTCAGGTTATAGGATATTTCACTCTGTGTTACTGCACACTATAATAAGGGCCAATAAACAAACAAACCTAAAAATAGGAAATAAAAATTGCACACACAGTAAAACCATAAAGAGAGAAAGAAAGAAAACCTGCACAAGACATTATAAAGCACTCAGTAAAAATAAAACGCATGCTTGTCAGTCGTAAAAAAACCCCAAAACATGGAGGACACAGTAGCCGGGTTTCCATTAACGTAAATGAGTAATAGAACCATGTGAATTTCAAAAAGACTTGCGGAAAGCGATTATTTCGCAAAATTGAAATGGGAACACGTTTTTCACATTTGATGACGAGCTACCGTAGCAATTGTGTTCTGTGCAATCAAAATCCTGTGCCAAGTATCAGGTCTCGGAGATCTGAATGACTATCACAAAGGAGAAAAGCCAGCTTTAATCACATAACATCACTTGGTGGAAACCATCCACAATAGCGTTTTGTTGGGGGAAAAAAACGCCTTTCTATTTTGCACAAAATTGCAAAGGAAACCTTGCTAGTATTCAGATCACAAAGTGCATGCCAAATGTCACAATGGCAGAAACAGATGCTGTCCCAAATTGTGCTTTATTAGAGGAAGGAGGCAGAACGAGAGTCAAAGAACAGGCATAAGATCAGGTGATCGGGAAACGGTAAAACGCTCAGACAGGCAGAATCTCTAAACCAGAACTATAGCAAAGCACTCAGGACCTGGACAATAAACCCAATAACAAAAGACTTGGCATGTCAAGTTGATGGGGGTTAGAGTCCAAGGTGGGCGTGTCTGGTGGTGGAGATGTGCAATGAGAGCTGGTGTTCATGGCGGCCATGTTTGTAGGCTGTGAGGCAGTTTGGAAAATGGAGTTGGAAGCCGATTCCAGCATTATCCTGGCAAAAGTCTGTGATTTTGCTTATAATGTGTTGTTTGAATAAATGTGGTTAAATATTCATGCAATCCACCAATAACATAAACTCACAAATCCAACAATCTAACATCATAAACTCCAGATAGATTTCACTGGTGAATGCTGATACATGTCTTTTTTCTTTCTCTCTCTCTCTCTCTTTTTTTTTTTTTTAAGGAACAGATCTTGAAACGGCAATACAACACTTGTTTTGCATTTTCTGAAGGCTGAAACTGTCAATAATGGACATCTTAAGTGCCCTGATGCCATTAATAAAGGATGAAATAAAGTGCCAGGAAAATTCAAATCCAGCACTAATTGTTCCCAAAACTCTTCCAGAGAAACAGGATGCATTAAACAAAAGATACACAGGAAAGAAAGAAAAAGATACAGAGAAGATCAGTAGAACCAAAACATGTAAATCATTAAACGTGAATCAGCATGCCATTCTTCCTTAAACAGATGCGTATGAGGTTATGAGAGCACAAGATTTATATCTAGGAGTTTAAAGGGTTAATAGAGTTGATGTCTAGCTCAGGGTGGCACGGTGGTGTAGTGGTTAGCGCTGTCGCCTCACAGCAAGAAGGTCCGGGTTCGAGCCCCGGGGCCGGCGAGGGCCTTTCTGTGTGGAGTTTGCATGTTCTCCCCGTGTCCACATGGGTTTCCTCCGGGTGCTCCGGTTTCCCCCACAGTCCAAAGACATGCAGGTTAGGTTAACTGGTGACTCTAAATTGAGCGTAGGTGTGAATGTGAGTGTGAATGGTTGTCTGTGTCTATGTGTCAGCCCTGTGATGACCTGGTGACTTGTCCAGGGTGTACCCCGCCTTTCGCCCGTAGTCAGCTGGGATAGGCTCCAGCTTGCCTGCGACCCTGTAGAACAGGATAAAGCGGCTACAGATAATGTGATGAGATGAGATGTCTAGCTCAATCCAGCATTCCAGCTGATGGTGTGATGCCAAACCCGGAAACCTAATTGTGACTCTGACTCCAGCAATGATGTTTGTGACCTGCTCATCCTTTCACTGTCCTCTGTCCTTTCTGACAGGAGTGTCTCTACGTAGTCTGTGTGTGTGTGTGTGTGTGTGTGTGTGTGTGTGTGTAAGATAGAGCAAGTGACAGAAGTAAGAATATCAGTGTTTTGCCCAAGTTTGTTTTATTTATTTATTTATTTGGGAAGGGGTGGGGTGAGGTGCTGGATGAGGATGGTCATCTGCAGGACCCCTCCCCATGGCTCCTTTTACAGAGCATTTGGACCTGAACAAACAGTTAAAGGAGTCATATTTAAAGGAACAGTCCACCGTACTTCCATAATGAAATATGCTCTTATCTGAATTGAGACGAGCTGCTCCGTACCTCTCCGAGCTTTGCGCGACCTCCCAGTCAGTCAGACGCAGTCAGACGCGCTGTCACTCCTGTTAGCAATGTAGCTA
Source organism: Neoarius graeffei (assembly GCF_027579695.1). NCBI lineage: Eukaryota > Metazoa > Chordata > Actinopteri > Siluriformes > Ariidae > Neoarius > Neoarius graeffei. The sequence continues at coordinate 56,014,557 of NC_083570.1, read as the reverse complement.
GGCTCAGTATGGCCAATGGTATTTTTTGGGGCTGTAGTTAGATGTGACCAAACTCTTCCGCGTTTTTCCTGTTTACATAGGTTTATATGACCAGTGATATGAAACAAGTTCAGTGACACAAATTGAAACATAGCGATTTTCTATGCTATGGAAAGTCCGCACTATAATGACAGGCGTACTAACATCTTCTGCGCGCTTCGGCAGCGCATTGATATCTGAGCTCCGTATCAATGCGCTGCCGAAGCGCGCAGAAGGTGTTAGTACGTCTGTCATTATAGTGCGGACTTTCCATAGCATAGAAAATCGCTATGTTTCAATTTGTGTCACTGAACTTGTTTCATATCACTGGTCATATAAACCTATGTAAACAGGAAAAACGCGGAAGAGTTTGGTCGCATCTAACTACAGCCCCAAAAAATACCATTGGCCATACTGAGCCTAGCTACATTGCTAACAGGAGTGACAGCGCGTCTGACTGCGTCTGACTGACTGGGAGGTCGCGCAAAGCTCGGAGAGGTACGGAGCAGCTCGTCTCAATTCAGATAAGAGCATATTTCATTATGGAAGTACGGTGGACTGTTCCTTTAAGTCTTCACATTTATTTTAAAACCTCTTTTTTTTTTAAACAATAGAATGGCACTCCCCCCCCCCCCCCCCCCCCCCCCTTCAGACCTTAAAATATTTGTGCGTGTGTGTGTATGGGGACTTTCAGGGGGAGCACAGGGTCCTGTTGGGGCGGGGGGGTCCCCCCAATATAATGGTAGGGGAAACACTCTGTATGTTAGAGAGGACTGGCATGATGGAAAGAAGAGAAGTCATACAGAGGAGGGGTGTGTGAGAGAGAGAAAGGAAAAGACAGCTGGGTTTTTTACGAAGAAGGCAAGGGAACAACTCAAGATGGAGATCTGTCCATCCATAAAGTATGCGTGGTTGCTGAATTTGCCTTACCTCAGAAGTGGGAAGTTGGAGTTCTGTGGGGGTAGGAGCTAAGGGGGAGGCGGGGTTTGGATGTGTGAGGGAGGAGTTGCTTAGTGAGTCTCGATCAGCATATATTTGAAAATGAGTGTGGCTTCACAGACTCCCACTCAAGGGTGGGGGCTGGGGGAGGTGGGTCACCCATCTCTTTTATTTTTATATATACACACACACACACACACACACACACAGACGCACACATCGTTTTATAATGTCGAGAAGTATCAAACGGTTGACTCTACATTAGCATTAGCCTTGAAGGTTCAGGATAACTTAAACCAGTAGATGGTGTTTTGAGCAATTTTCAACCCATTAGTGTTTCATCAGAGTACAGTCTTCAGGGTTCTAACTAGACCAAAATATCAGCGTCATGGCAGCAGTCATAATGGCCAGGGGTTCGGGGCCCGCCTTAGGCCCCTGAAAGCTCACGGTTTTTACATGCTCGGAGATGCATTCTAGTGCATCTCTTGGCACTTGCAGGCCTCCCTGAAAGTCACTCTTTTTCAGTAATATTAATGAGGTGTTTTGTTTTGTTTTTCCAAAAGTTGCTGATTGTTTGTTTTTGACTGAAGACTTATTATAATTAATATTCAACTATATTAGTGACATTTATGGAATAAGAATAAAACAACCAGTTGATCTTCAAGTGTCGGCTTTATTTTCAGCTTCAGCCATTTAATTACAATACATGACTATCCAGATCTAACTCAGGGACCGGCGTGTATTCCAAGCGTGTATTCCAAGCATCTTGCGTAAACGCCTCTTAAAGGAATACGCCACCCCCAAGTGAAATTGAGTCAGTCCCTGCAGTCCCTAGAGTTGGATGAGTGAGCCAAAGCGTTTTGTAGCCGACCCAGCCATTGTCCTGATCTGGAAACGTCCCGGTTAGCTTTAGCTTAGCGTAGTCGCTGTAATCTGGCGTGTCCAGCTAGCATTGTCGTTGCAAAAGTGAATCAAATAAGTCAAGATTTTTTATAATTATTTCTCATGACCTGTACATTCACATCGAGTACACATATCAATGCAAATTAACACGAAGGGATTTACTAGACCAATTTATATCTGGAACTATTTTCGGCCACAGCACAGGCAAAGCACCGCTGCAGGCGCAAAGACACCACGCAGCACCTGAAAACCCTGGTTTCCCTGGTAACACTGGTGTATTGACGGAAGTTGTGGTGCTGCGCGGTGTCTTTGCGCCTGCAGCGGTGCTTTGCCTGTGCTGTGGCCGAAAATAGTTCCAGATATAAATTGGTCTAGTAAATCCCTTCGTGTTAATTTGCATTGATATGTGTACTCGATGTGAATGTACAGGTCATGAGAAATAATTATAAAAAATCTTGACTTATTTGATTCACTTTTGCAACGACAATGCTAGCTGGACACACCAGATTACAGCGACTACGCTAAGCTAAAGCTAACCGGGACGTTTCCAGATCAGGACAATGGCTGGGTCGGCTACAAAACGCTTTGTCTCACTCATCCAACTCTAGGGACTGCAGGGACTGACTCAATTTCACTTGGGGGTGGCGTATTCCTTTAACACGGATGGCACTTTATCGTGAACACAGCATAAGGAAGGAGGTAAACCAGACTAGCATGATCAGTGACGATCTCCACACGGAACTACTCAGGCAGCTATGCAGTGGACAGGGAGTGGAGTATGTCCAAACGTAGAACATTTACATGGTGTCACGCCGTCACCACTGCATGGGGATAAGAGAAAATTAAACCAAAGACCACACTTTTCAAGATTTGACGAGTCTTATTAGTGTAGTGGCAACTTTTACAGGCGTGTTGGCAATATTTTGGTTGTAGCGATAAGGAAACAGTGCGTATCGGTCCGATACGCTGAAAAGGCCTAGTTAGAACCCTGTCATGTCATTTAGTTTACATCTCAAACACTGAAGTGTGTAGGATCTCTTTAATAAGTGAATATCTCCTGTATGTTGATTGACCTAAAGCATCTACTTGTATATGGGTCTGTCTCAGAAACTGGGTACTGTGGGGGTACTTGACTAAATATACACGGTCAATAAACTATACGGTTTTGAATGGTGATGTTGGTTTTAATTTGAAATAAAATGATGAAAGATATAATGCAGATAAAACTAAATCTTTGATGTGAATACTCCAGAATTTGGGAAAAATTCTGCAAATTTGTGGAAAAATGGCGGCTTGATCTGGGACATGATAAATGGTTGACTACATCGCATTCCCTTAAAAAGGTTGTAGTCCACTGAAAAGTCTACAGTTATCATTAATTGTATTTTAAGTTGTAACTTTATACACCTAAGGATTGGTGCGCTCACAGAATAATCATAACCGTAATAAAACATCATGCAAAATATTTGATCACCGTTGTAACTCCATTTTCCGCAAACCCAAAACCAATACGATCGTGTGTTTTGATCTAAACAGAAAGCCTCAGGGTCAAGGTCACTACCTCACCAAAAGTAGTAACTTAAATCACTACACCATATAAAAATTTAGTTATAAATCTGCGATTTTGTTTTTTAAAACGAAAGATGAAAGTTAGGTATAGAATATGTTTCTGGGGGCATCGTGGATAAGGTGCCATACCATAAATCCTGGGACCCGGGTTCGATTCCGACCCGAGGTCATTTCCCGATCCCTCCCCGTCTCTCTCTCCCGCTCATTTCCTGTCTCTACACTGTCCTATCCAATAAAGGTGAAAAAAGCCCCAAAAAAATCTTAAAAGAAGAATATGTTTCTTACAGAATATGTTCCGATGGTAGCTGGTCTTGTATGAATTTCTGAGCTATAAAATGAGTTGTGGTCTATTTTTTACCGTAGCGTGTTATTTGTGTGCGGGGAAGGACACACATTAACAGTTTGCATGTGTAGAATGGAATTTTCCACTCCAACAGTTAGAAGTTGATCGTGCTTCCATTTGCGGTCTTTCTGTTATGCGAGTGATCTGTTCGGACGTTATCACTGAAAAGGTGAGTGTTGACAGTTCTGTTTTGTTTTAGTCTTGCAGTATAAAGCAATAGAATGTTTCTTTTTCATCTTACTTTCATCTTTTGTAGTGTTTGCGTATTTTTGGCCAATATTTTGCAACCATGGTCAATTTGGATCGAATTTTTGGATAGAATCTACGGTCAGTCAATTTGCCCCGCCCCTGCCTCGTGCTCCGTCCGGTGCGGTAGTGATGTCCTGTTGCTCGCGCGCCACAGCAGAGACCCGTGTGACCTTCAGCTGGTACAGTCGCTGTTCTTTTACCACCGCCGTTATTCTCATCTTGCCGGTGTGTTCTTGATTTTTCCATTGTGTCCTATTGTCCTATTTCACCATATCAAATACCCAAAATGTATCATCTCATCTCTCATCTCATTATCTGTAGCCGCTTTATCCTGTTCTACAGGGTCGCAGGCAAGCTGGAGCCTATCCCAGCTGACTACGGGCGAAAGGCGGGGTACACCCTGGACAAGTCGCCAGGTCATCACAGGGCTGACACATAGACACAGACAACCATTCACACTCACATTCACACCTACGCTCAATTTAGAGTCACCAGTTAACCTAACCTGCATGTCTTTGGACTGTGGGGGAAACCGGAGCACCCGGAGGAAACCCACGCGGACACGGGGAGAACATGCAAACTCCACACGGAAAGGCCCTCGCTGGCCATGGGGCTCGAACCCGGACCTTCTTGCTGTGAGGCAACAGCGCTAACCACGACACCACCGTGCCACCCCAAAATGTATCATATTATTCATATTTAAGTGAATAATCAATTCAGTCATCATAACTTGGCATTTTTAACCCAAGCAATCAAAAAGAGGAAATTTATTCAATATTTTCACTCATCTGTGAAGGAGGGGCTTTAATTCTTCATGATGTAGTTATTTTATATGTAAATCAATTTTACAAAAGCATTTGAATTGTAATAAAAAAAAAATTCCACAGTGGAGGCCAGATAAAGCAAGATGCTATTTTTTTTATTCTTATTAAACATGACAAAAGAAACATTGAGTGTTAGGTAAATGCAAAAAAAAAAAAAAAAAGTAAAATTAGAAAATTAATTTTTTTGACCATAATGTCCCAAATGAGAGACCAGTTTCTGAGACGGACCCATATACAGTGTAACTCCTTTAAAGGTAAGTGCTGCTTATGTTTACCGTTCATACTGTACACAGATATTGCGGTTTGAAGTTTGTTTGAACTGAGAGGAACTCGTTAAGAAAACTACACTTGAGTTGCGGGGGGCGTTTCTTTGGCTTTTCCTGGTTGGAGGTTGGGAATTGCAAGTAATGACGTCTAGCTGAACAGAGCGTTTAATATCCTGGACACTCCTGTTCTTCTGGTGTGTGTATGTGTTAGTAATATGCCATTCTTAATAATTAGCCTTCAAGAAAGTATCTTAAGATATTACTTTTGCGGGCATAATCCTTTAAACATGTAAATGAACAAATGCTGTTCTCTGGATGACCCGCTCTCATTCAGTGATTCATAATTCACACGCATCCTGCATTCACCTCTCCAGCTTTGTGCGACATTTTGTATGAAGTGTTTAAAGCACATGATTTTATTTTTTTTGTGTGTGTGTGTGTAGCAAAGAAGAGGTATGAAAATATTGAAAGCTTGAATCTGAGCAACATGATGAAGTCAGTCAGCTTCAAAAACTACACCATAATGAAAGTCCCTGGAGATGCAACTGCTTTAACTAGCTTCACTGTCACTCAGCCTTTGATTTTTGTGTGTGTGTGTGTGTGTTTTGTGAACAGGTGATTTCGAAGGAAAGTGTCAACTACGTCAAGGTTTGTCATGTTAGCGTGCAGCGCTTTTGAGAAAGCTATGGAAAGACAAATAGGAAATCAGTTTCCTCCCACATGAACAAAGAGCCTCTCATGAGACTTTGTACATAGAGGAGAGTGTGTGTCTGTGAGGTGTGTGTGTGTGTGTGTGTGAGGTGTGCCAGGCGACACTGTTTCTTTTCTCTTGTTTGAGACACGTATGTGGGGTGTGTATATAAGTATATTGGCTTGTATCATTTCATAAAGGGGAAAAAAATTAAGCTAAGTGTTTTGGGGCTTTTATATGGTTGTAAAGTACATTGTATAAAACCAATAATAATTCACGCTGAATTAGTAACCTAATGAAGTTAATTCAAATAATGTTAAATAGATGAAGTAGATTTTCTCTTTCATTTTACTTTCTTTGGGAGCATTATGGATCTCCCACAGAGTTCATCAGTTGCCCGCAACAGGCATTCAGGCTAAATCAGGACATTTTTGAGTATTATGCTAAATAATTGGGTCTGTTCCAAACCAGACTATTTCTTGCACAATAACAAGGAGATATTGTCGAAGCTGCAGTTCCGTCTCTTTGTATGATGTTTGAATATCTGTATTCTTTGTTGAAATGGATAAAAAGGGCAGAATATTGTGCTAAATTTTTTTTTTTACAATTATTTACATGATTATTATCTGTTGTGCTGTAATGATAACTGGCAGATTCTACCGTAATTGGATCCATTAACCATTTGCCCACAAAATAAGAAATTTTTCTTGTCCTTTTTTCAGTGAGGTAATATTTTCAAGATTGAAAATATGGTATTTGGTCTTCTAAAACAGCACGTCATTTAAAAATACACTGAGTATATCAATAAAATATTTTTAAAGAATAAAGTTCTATTTCTTTGACATATCTGACAGACATGACTCCCATTTTAAAAATCCCTTTCATTATCCCTGTTGCTATCGTTTCTGTCAGATGACCTGACGATAGACTCGGCCATTATGGATCTTTGGTAGTTATCGTGTGGAAGCAGGCTTTATCATTTTTGGGTGCCAACAGATAGAGTTGGAATAGATTAACAGCGAAAAAACTCTTTCGTTCACGAGAGAAGCCCACAGTTATTTTTAAAAAAATGCTATCGTCAGTCTGTCAGTCAAACGCACCTGACGATAGCAAAATTCAAGTCCTCGCCACGCACATGCTGACTGACGCAAAGAGGAAATTCTACTGCGCATGATTTTTGTGACAGCAGACATTTACTTCCGGGCAAGACTTGGAGTTCTGATAGCTAGATTTCATCAAATAAATCAAGGTAAGATTTTCAGTCAGCTATCCTGACGATAGAAATTTTTGACAATAGAAACATTGAGAATATATTTGTGCATTCATATTTAAAATTTTCTGGAGGAAAACTATCGTAAGTTGAGATAAATCAGAGCCACTTGCGACCCTTTCAGCCGACAGGCCATTTCAATGTGTTATTTCCCCGCGAAAGTGACACAGTCGTGTCTATCGTCACTGTTCTGACAATTATTGTTGATATTTCAATTTTGAAAATAAATTTTATCTTTTTTATTTCAATATTTTATTTTATTATTTGGTTCTAGTGATGAGGTATTTAATATTATTACTAAATTTGTCAGATTAATAATGTAAGAAACAGTTTTGTTGCTATTGTCATCTCGAGCGTCTGTCAGAATATGATGGTAGACGTTAGTTTGTCTGTCAGATTTTGATGATAGAAACCGATGTGTTTCTGTTGTCATTTAGCATGTCTGTCATGTCAGGCTTTTATTAATTAGTTACCAGGACTACTGTCCTAAAATTTACTGTGAATGTCCAAGACCCCAAATGCTACTAGAAAAACTTAATAGAATGATCAAAATAATCAATTCAGCAATTTAAGGAGATGGGACTTAACTGGCCTCTGTTATGGTAGAATCTGCCAACTGTTCTTTAATTTCATAAGGACATGGGGGGTGTTCAGATTCGGATTCAGATGTTTGCTCAGATTTATGAGAGAACATCACGTCAAGGCTATTCTGGCAGCTCACTGCGGTTCAGCACCTATAAGACACTTTAGGTTGATTTTGTATTTTTTTTTCTTTCATTTGTCATCCATCTGTATGTGGAGTAACATGTTAATGATTTCACTGAAGTCAGAATTCCATTAGCATACGTTAAAATTAGTAACTAATGGTTTATGCATCATTGTCACCACAAAGTCCTCACCAGACACCACAGAGATACTAATGACATGCGCAGCACCAGATATACCACACTAACAGTCAACTTTCAGATCAGAACTTGGCATATTACATGTAAGTATCACTTTCATTTCTTCAGTCCACATCTGAATCTTTAGTTTGTTTCCTTGTAGCTGTAATGTATAGAAAACTGTAACTTACTTCGCATACTACTGATGTGCCTAGTGTCTAACGGTGCACTGCACAAAATGCCATCTTACCAAGTGAAAATAGATTCAATATATTCCAATTTAAGTTTACGCTAAACCAAATATATTATTATTAAACCTACTTCGTGACATTTTTATTCATTTCAAGCTTTCATTTACCTTATTTTGTTGGCAGATCATTTTGCTTCTTCTTAGAAATAGGCTAAATGTTTAAAAATAGAATAGAACAAGATTATATGATTTTAAGTTTTATTTGTAATAATAAAACCACAGCAAATAGCCCTATTCCACAACTGTAGTAATCCATATTATGTCAAGAAGCGCTCAACTAAGTAAAGAGAAACGACATCCATCATTGCTTTAAGACATGAATTGTCTTTTTTAATTAATAAAAATATAGAAAAAAACCCCATTGAATTAGGTGTGTCCAAACTTTTGATTGGAACTGTATACGGTATTAATTTACAGGCGTCCATGATTAGCTAGTGTCTGTGTGATTGACAGGGGAGATGGAGTCTGACAGCATGGCCGGTTCTGGTCTGTTGGCTCCCAGGATTGTGAGGATTTAGTACTGATTTGCTGGCAGTTTGTTAGAAAACCTATAAACAGAATTTGCATTTTCTGCATCATAGAAATGTGTTCAAAGTATTCTCAAATGATTTATTATCCATCCATTATCCGTAGCTGCTTATCCTGTGCAGGGTTGCGGGCAAGCTGGAGCCTATCCCAGCTGACTATGGGCGTGAGGCGGGGTACACCCTGAACAAGTCGCCAGATCATCACAGGGCTGGCACATAGACACAGACAACCATTCACACTCACATTCATGGCCAATGTAGAGCCACCAATTAGCTTCACCTGCATGTCTTTGGACTGTGGGGGAAACCGGAGCACCCGGAGGAAACCCATGCAGACACGGGGAGAACATGCAAACTCCACATGGAAAAGCCCCCGTTGGCCACTGGACTCGAACCCAGAACCTTCTTGCTGTGAGGTAACGGTGCTAACCACTGCACCACCGTGTGCCGCCATGTGGCAACAGTGCAGTGCATAAAATCACTGATATACTGGCCAGCTGCTTCTGGTAATACTCGTATTCATATCAGCCATCAGAATGGGGCAAAAAAAAAAAAAAAAGTAGTAATCTCGGTGATTTTGACCATGGCATGATTGTTGGTGCCATTAACCACTACACCACTGTGCCACCCTCCCTATATACACTATATGGTTAAAAGATTGTGGACATGTGACCATGACGCCCATATGTGTGTGTTTGAACATCCCATTCCAGATTTAGTCCATCTTACTCTTAAAATAAGCTCCACTCTTATGGGAAGGCTTTCCATTAGATTTCTGAGTGTGGCTGTGGGGATTTGTGGTCCTTCAGCTACATTACATTAATGGCATTTAGCAGACACTCTTGTCCAGAGCGACATACAACATATCCAGATCAGTTGGGGGTTTGGTGCTTTTGTTCAAGTGCACTTCAGCCATTCCTGCTGGTCTGAACCAGCAACCTTTTGGTCCCAAAGCTGCTTCTCTTGCCATTTAGCCATGGCTTCCCTTACAATATACAAGATCATTAGTGCGGTCAGGCATTGATGTTGGATGAGGAGCCTGGGGTTCAGTCCGTGTTCCAATTCATCCCAAAGGTGCTCAGTGAGGATGAGGTCAGGGATCTGTGTAGGACACTCAAGTTCTTCTAATCCAAACTTCTTAGACCATGTCTTCATGGAGCTTGCTTTGTGTACAAGGGCACTGTCATGCTGTAAGAGGTTTGGGCCCCTTAGTTCCAGTGAAAGGAAATTATAATCTTACAGCATACAGAGGCATTCTATATAATTGTGCGCTTCCAACTTTATGGAAACAGTTTGGGGAAGAACCACATGTGGATTTGACAGTCAGGTGTCTATATTTTGGCCATATAATATATATAAAGTGGTTTATTTTAAATTATTATTTTTACAGCTTCTTGAATGCATATTTTAACACTTTCTGATTTATACCCTTAATATCCTTTTCACACTTTAACCCTTGTTTAGTTATAGGCATTTTTATGTCTTTGTGAATGCCAGTATATTAGAGACATTCTTCAGTCCTTGTGGATATTCAGTGAAAATGGCATGTAAAGAATATCGCTTTTGACATTTTTTTCACTTTTTTTTCAGCTCAAGGTTTCTTTCTAACTCCAAAAATCCATAAAGCTATTTATTCACTGCTTTTTCATTTCTCGCTGTCCGCGTTGCTCTTCAGTTACTCACGCCAAGGAAAAGATTGTCATAGCTACAACACTTGTCTCATATTTGGCAGTTTTGATCAGGCCGTGAAACGCGTTCAGCTTTATGTAACCATTTTCCACTTGTCTATATTGAGCTCATGACAGCTTGCATTGTGATGCCTGCAGTTTGTAGGATAATTACTTTCGTGGCCATTTACTTCTAAATCTGCTGAGGATCAGACACATGCACACACAATAACAATCTATTTTAACAATTAGTAACAGTTATTAACTTTACAGGTTTAAAAGATGCTGAGCTTTGAGATTTGTAGTGCATTTATACTGTATATGCATTTCCCACAATTGCTTTTAATTAGTTTTCTCTTTCCTCTGTTGAGGTTCAACTGCATACTGTCTTTGTATTTTTTTTTGTGTTAAACTTTTTTTTTTTTAATGAGCTAGAGCGCAATAGGTTTGCATAGATGATGAATTTTGACAATAGCTAATTGTCATTTGAGTGTTTTGTGGACTGTGATGCCCACTAGTGGCCTGAGCTGCAGGATTTTAGGTGTGATTCAGGAGAAGGGAAGGATGAAACGGGGCAATTGGCTGAAAGAACGATGGCAGGCGTGAAGGGCTGACAACGGAGCCTGAAGCTGTGCATATGGTCATTAGGATGTGCACAGACGCACACAAATGGGCAACGTAAACAGATGTCTGTGTATGGCAACATATTGCTGATATAGATGCTTTTCTGCCAACAAATGGGGACACAAGCGCACGCACCCACGAAGGTTGCCACCAGCATATGCCGCCATCACTTCCAGAGACCCCGGGGTAAAATGAACCACACTGGAGTTTACTAATGCATCTCAAAAAATTTGAATATCATGAAAGTTTTTTTTTCTCATAATTTAATTCAATAAGTTAAACTTTCATATATTCTATATTCGTTACATGTAAAGTGAAATATTTCAAGGCTTTTTTGTTATAATTTGGATGATTATGGTTTATAGCTCATAAAAATCAGAAATCCAGCATCTGAGATTATTAGAATATTTCATTTCAAGTTTGTGTAAAACAGTATAAATATCGTGTATCTCTAGGTCTAGTTCAGTATATGCAACCACAATCATGGGGAAGACTTCTGAGTTGACAGTTGTCCAGAAGACGATCATTGACACCCTCCATAAGGATGGTAAGCCACAGAAGGTCATTGCTGAAAAGGCTGGCTGGAAAAGGTGCACAAGCAACAGGGATGATCACAGCCTTGAGAGGATTGTCAAGAAAAGTCAATTCAAGAATTTGGGAGAGCTTCAGAAGGAGTGGACTGAGGCTGATGTCAGTGCATCAAGAGCCACCACACAGACATCTTCAGGAAAGGGGCTACAGCTGCCGCATATCAAGCCACTCCTGACCCAAAGACAACATCAGAAGTGTCTTACCTGGGTTAAGGAGAGAAAGAACTGGACTGCTGCTCAGTGGTCCAGAGTCTTCTTTCAGATGGAAGTAAATTTTTGCATTTCATTTGGAAATCAGGGTCCTGAAGTCTGGAGGAAGAGTGGAGAGGCACAGAATCCAAGGTGTTTGAAGCCACCACGCTGGCTATATTACTCCGGCCCAGTGTTGTGCACAGGCTCCTGCCGGAGGGACTTCTCAAGGTCCCCCTGTATGCATCGCTCTGGTAGTTGCGGGCAGACAAGTAGGTGTTTCATCGTCTGCTCCGCTCCACAGTCACATGTTGTTCATCTCTGTTATATCCCCATTTCTTCATCAACACTCTACATCATCCAGTTTCAGTTCTAAGAAGGTTTAGGCATGACCATATCGGCCATGCCTTGTTGGATCCTGGGGGGAGGCATTTGCTGATACTCAGGTTCAGTTTGTGAGGAGCTGTCTGGAGGTGGTCTGTTCACATAGTCAACCTTTGATTGTGAGTGCTGCCATTAAGTGCTGTAGTGGAATGTAGAAAACTGTGTCTTGATTTGAGTCTCTTATGTACTGGTTCATGCTGAGAGAGTGGGTGGAGAGGATCATTCTCTTGGTTGAGTTTCTCCATCTGGGCTGAGACTGCTCTTCTGATGTGTGGGGGTACAATACTGCACAACAGGTAGAGGTTGTCAACTCTTGTTGGTCTTAGGCATCCGGATATATTTCTGCATGTGTCGTTTAAGGCTGAGTCCAGCTTTGTGGTATGGGCTGATCTGCTCCATACGGGGATGCATATTCAGCTGTAGAGAAACAGAGGGCGAGAGCTGTAATACGGATGGTTTTAGCATCCGTACCCCACTTGGTGTTTGCGAGCTTCTTCAGGATGCTGTTCCTGGCTCCAACTTTTGCCTTTGACCGGCTGCCTTATTTTTCAGTATCTTGATGGCATTACACAAGTCTCTCATACTGAAGAGTCTTGTGAAGTCTGGGGTCCCTTGAGAGCACAGAGCACCGGCTTTTGGGAGCTTGGCTCTTCTTGGGTGGTGATTAGGGTTTCCCTGACTGTTCACAAGAAGTTGGTGGGCAACTTGGTCAGCAGTAACTTGTGGTCTTGGTTGGGCCTTTGTGTAGTCATTGCTGAGGATCTGGATATTTTTCCAGGCTTTCCTGCTGCTGTGGGTCATATCTGTTGATTGTATGAATTCTTGCCGTTTCGTCTGTCGGTTTTCCATTATGGCATTTGTCAGGTTTTCACCACGTTCCACTGTGACTGCAGAGAAAGGATCATTCTGGAAACATCTTATGTAGTCATTGTACAGTGCTTTGGACTCCTCCGTCAGGCCTGGGGTGTAGCTGATCCGACATCCTCGGGGGATGGTTTGCCATAAGGATTTCTTTATCATTTTTTATGAAGGTGTCCTAGTGGGTTGGGAAGGCAGGTAGGTCCTGGATGTATGAGTCAAGGTCTGTGGCAAACTTTTCCCAGTTTTTCTTTTTCAGGTTGAACCACCGGTGGAAGGGGACTGTTCGAGGTATGATGGCCGTATTGACTGAGTCCGATGGGGCAGTGTTGGGAATGTGGTATTGGGTCAAGCACAACCTTTTCACATTGATTGGCAATGTTGTTGGAGGCAAACACCAGATCAGGGTTGTATCCACGTCTCCATCTAGAGCTGCTGCAGGAGGGAGGGAGCTTTGCATCATGTATGAGAGACATCTGATTTGCATCTGCCCAGTTTTCCACTAGTTCCCCATCTTCGTTGGTTTCCCCATAGCCCCAGGTAATGCTGTGGCTGTCGAAGTCTCCAATAACTACGCTGACACAGCCATCAGTAACTTCACAGGGGAGGTTGAAAGTTTCAGTTGGTGGTTTATAGACAGAGCTGACAGAGATCCCCATCACCTCGATGGTCACAACTTCAATGTTGTCATTGTCTGATAGAGAGAAGTTATCCACAGTCAGTCCGTCACGTACAAATATTGCACTTCCATACTGGTCATGTGGTCTCTCAGCAATGAAGGTCATTCCAAGGATGTGTGGGCAAATTTGTGAAGGCCCACAACGTGTCTCCTGGAGGCAGAGAATGTCATAATTGTTGTTCACACACAGTTTGGCCAGCAGGTCTTGCTTGGCTCCTGTCAGACCTTCCGTGTTGGATGAGATAATGCTCATTGCTGGTCCTGAAAAGGACCCGTGTTTGTGACATCAAGGCCCATCAACAGGTTGGTCGTTGGTAGCCATGTTGGCTAGACAGGGTGGTGGTAGTAGTAATAATAGCAGTAGTGTAGTAGAAGGATTCGCAGGTGACTGGTGGGATACTTGACAGGGGTCACGACGAGAGTGCTCCTTCTATGACCCCCATGTCATCTGCTGGTGTTGGTCCACTGTGCTTTATCAAGTCCAAAGTCAACACAACCATCTACCAGGAGATTTTAGAGCACTTAATGCTTCCATCTGCTGATAAGCTTTATGGAGACGCCGATTTCCTTTTCCAGCAAGACTTGGCACCTGCCCACAGTGCCAAAACTACTAATGGTTTGCTTACCATGATATTACTATGCTTGATCAAGAAGACGATGAGAAACACCCAACCCAAAAATACAGACGAGCTGAAGGCCACTATCAAAGCAACCTGGGCTTCAATAACACCTCAGCAGTGCCACAGTCTGATCGCCTCCATGCCACGCTGCATTGATGCATTAATTCATGGTAAAGGAGCCCCAACCAAGTATTGAGTGTGTAAATGAGCAAACTTTTCAGAAGTTGGACATTTCTGTATTGTAAATCCTTTTTTGAGTGATCTTAGAAAATCTAATAATTTGAAACACTGGATTTCTGATTTTCATGAGCTATAAGCCATAATCATCACAATTAAAACAAAAAAGGCTTGAAATATTTCACTTTACAGGTAATGAATATACAACCCCGACTCCAAAAAAGTTGGGACAAAGTACAAATTGTAAATAAAAATGGAATGCAATAATTTACAAATCTCAAATACTGATATTGTATAACAATAGAACATAGACAACATATCAGATGATGAAAGTGAGATATTTTGAAATTTCATGCCAAATATTGGCTCATTTGAAATTTCATGACAGCAACACATCTCAAAAAAGTTGGGACAACGGCGATAAGAGGCTGGAAAAGTTAAAGGTACAAAACAGGAACAGCTGGAGGACCAAATTGCAACTCATTAGGTCAATTGGCAATAGGTCATTAACATGACTGGGTATAAAAAGAGCGTCTTGGAGTGGCAGCGGCTCTCAGAAGTAAAGATGGGAAGAGGATCACCAATCCCCCTCATTCTGCGCCGATAAATAGTGGAGCAATATCAGAAAGGAGTTTGACAGTGTAAAATTGCAAAGAGTTTGAACATATCATCATCATCATCATCATCATCATCTACAGTGCATAATATCATCAAAAGATTCAGAGAATCTGGAAGAATCTCTGTGCGTAAGGGTCAAGGCCGGAAAACCATACTGGGTGCCCGTGATCTTCGGGCCCTTAGATGGCACTGCTTCACATACAGGCATGCTTCTGTATTGGAAATCACAAAATGGGCTCAGGAATATTTCCAGAGAACATTATCTGTGAACACAATTCACCGTGCCATACGCCGTTGCCAGCTAAAACTCTATAGTTCAAAGAAGAAGCTGTATCTAAACATGATCCAGAAGCGCAGACGTCTGGGCCAAGGCTCATTTAAAATGGACTGTGGCAAAGTGGAAAACTGTTCTGTGGTCAGACGAATCAAAATTTGAAGTTCTTTATGGAAATCAGGGACGCTGTGTCATTCGGACTAAAGAGGAGAAGGATGACTCACGTTATCAGCGCTCAGTTCAGAAGCCTGCATCTCTGATGGTATGGGGTTGCATTAGTGCGTGTGGCATGGGCAGCTTGCACATCTGGAAAGGCACCATCAATGCTGAAAGGTATATCCAGGTTCTAGAGCAACATATGCTCCCATCCAGACGACGTCTCTTTCAGGGAAGACCTTGCATTTTCCAACATGACAATGCCAAACCACATACTGCATCAATTACAGCATCATGGCTGCGTAGAAGAAGGGTCCGGGTACTGAACTGGCCAGCCTGCAGTCCAGATCTTTCACCCATAGAAAACATTTGGCGCATCATAAAACGGAAGATACGACAAAAAAGACCTAAGACAGTTGAGCAACTAGAATCCTACATTAGACAAGAATGGGTTAACATTCCTATCCCTAAACTTGAGCAACTTGTCTCCTCAGTCCCCAGACGTTTACAGACTGTTGTAAAGAGAAAAGGGGATGTCTCACAGTGGTAAACATGGCCTTCTCCCAACTTTTTTGAGATGTGTTGTTGTCATGAAATTTAAAATCACCTAATTTTTCTCTTTAAATGATACATTTTCTCAGTTTAAACATTTGATATGTCATCTATGTTCTATTCTGAATAAAATATGGAATTTTGAAACTTCCACATCATTGCATTCTGTTTTTATTTACAATTTGTACTTTGTCCCAACTTTTTTGGAATTGGGGTTGTACAATATAAAAGTTTACCTTTTTGAATTAAATAACACACACAAAAAAAACCAACCACCAAAAAACCCTAAACTTTTTCACAATATTCTAATTTTTTTTGAGATACACTAGTATAGACATGCAGACACACTGGTGAATGGCAACAACCTGAGCACAAAATCTGTCTTTTAAATACGATGACAAAATGGTGCTTGTGCACAGGGAGGGGTCAGATACGGCGATAGGGACCTTGGCTGTGCAGACACACACATGGCCCAAATACAGCAGATCCCTCCCCGAGAGACAGCTCAAACATCAGAGAGACTCATTTGCTCTCTCCCCACATCCTACTTTCAGTCCCACTACACACACAGGCACAGGCACACATTTGCATGCTGCTCTTTGTTCTTACTCTTGATCCTTCTCAGTTGGACAGCTCTGTTCCAGATCTTCTCTCATTACTTTCTATTGGACGGGGACAGACACTCTCACACACACACACACACACACACACACACACACACACACACACACACACAAAGGAGGAGAAAGACCCAGACGGTATGAGCTGCATAATCGAAAGAAAAGAGGGTCTGAAGCTCTGAGTGCATTCCTTCTGCCTTAACTGTGTGTTGTGTTGATCTTAAATAAAGCTCTTAAACACTCCAGCAGCACAGAGCCATCCATCTACAAGTGGCTCATCAGGGGAAGTTTGCCAATGCCCAGTAGACGCTCCTGTTATAATCCTAGTTGTTCTTTTGCTCTTTAGTGACCAAAGCGCACTGATGCAGAACATCTTAAATCAAATTTCCCTTACATGCTACCGATACACCCTTATGTGTTCACTTACAGTACAAGCTCCTAAAAACATTGCATGTCGCAAAGCTCATACCACAGCACAATTGAATTCTCAAATCTGATTGGTCAAAAAGTGTTTTATTAAATAAATCAGCACAGATCTGACATTTCGTGCCAGTTGAAGGGCAAATCACAGATTTAGTTTAACACACTCAATTTAATGTTTCTATAGTAACGGCTAATTCACAGGGATTCGTATGCCAGACGGTCCACATAAACTGATTTTAAGGATGGTGAAGTGGTATGACCTGGTGAAGTTTTCTGTCGAGACATTTATTTACTGTAGCATTTTATATATCCACGATTATTGGCAACCCCTTGTAAAAACTAGTAAAAAGGGTTAGAAAAAATCTACCTTTTGGTGAAGCAGCTTCATGTCACACTGAAAAAATTGGAACCCCCACCCCCAGCCTTTAACTGAAATAAATTTATTCAGAGAAAGACAAAGAAAGAAATGATTATTTTCAACAAAAACACATGTGCCACTATTACTGGCACCCCGCATTTAATATTTTGTACAACCTCCCTTTGCCAGTAAATCAGCACAGAGTCTTTTAAAACATTTTATAAGGTTGGAGATACAGAGCAGGGCATCTGAGACCGTTCCTCTTTACAGAATCTCTCCAGATCATCCAGGGTTCGAGGCCCTCTCTTGTGCTGTCTCCTCTTCAGCTCACCCCACAGGTTTTCAATGGGGTTCAGGTCAGGGGACTGAGATGGCCGTGGCAGAAGCTTGACTCTGTGGTCAGTTAACCATGTTTGTGTTGATTTGGACATGTGCTTTGGATCATTGTCCTGCTGGAAGATCTAGTGACGACCCAGTTTTAGTTTCCTGGAGAGGCAGCCAGATTTTGATTTAAAATGACCTGGTATTTCATGGAATCCATGATGCCATGTAGCCCAACAAGGTTTCCAGGACCTTTTGGAGGAAAAACAGCCACAAAACGTATCAGAACTTCCACCATATTTTACAGTAGGAATCGGGTTCTTTTCATTATAGTCATCCTTCTTTTTACACCAAACCCACCGTCACTGTTTATTGCCAAAATGCTCCATTTTTGTTTCATCAGACCATAGAACATGGTTCCAGTCAAAGTTGTAGTAGCATTAGATGAGTAGCATGCTATAGATGCACAATGGTGTAACATAGGGAAAAAAAAAATTCAGGTTTTGATTTTATGTACTGAAATAACTATTAGGCACAATTTTTACAATATCTATATAAATTAGTTGTTTTTACCCATTTTAACCTTGAAATCAGCATTTTAATGATTACCCATAATGCATTGTTTATCATGCTAAAACAAGCAAAAACGTCATAAGACAGTGGAAATACTACCTTTACTACCTTCACGTGGCATCTTTTTCTCGATCGCACGTGCCTAGAAGCGTACCTTCTAGAACATTTCTGGGTGGTCACGGACTGTCACGTAGCCTAGTTTGATTGTGAAACTCACTAGGATGGAGTATTTTCGTGAGTTTAGTGGCAAACTTTTGTGCCGCAATTTCTCTATTCTCGAAATTTGTAACCTGAAACCCTACAAGAAATGTTTCATAATGTTTGGGATTTTGAAAAATGCTTCTAGCAAGTTTATTTCGCTGTATTTTTCCGTGAAACTTGGCATAAATCATCCTTAAGTGATGAGCATGACATTGTTATTTTGGTATGGGTCACGGAGTTAGTTGGAAGCGGGAGAAATTAGAGTTTCTCAACTACAGCAGCACTTCTCACCATAGATGGCTGGCGTGTTTCACAG
Source organism: Neoarius graeffei (assembly GCF_027579695.1). Classification (NCBI taxonomy): domain Eukaryota; kingdom Metazoa; phylum Chordata; class Actinopteri; order Siluriformes; family Ariidae; genus Neoarius; species Neoarius graeffei. The sequence goes on along the minus strand of NC_083570.1, from coordinate 55,995,624 downwards.
CGTTTGGGATTTACTAAATCGACTAAATCTCTAGATCTACTGAAGCTACGAGGATATAAATCACCAGGATTCTAATTTACTGGGTGAGAAGTATTATATATATTTTTTGAAAGGTTTATTCGCGCTACAAGTCCATGAAAGTTGGAATTGTTCGTGAAGGGGTTAGTTAGATTTTGGTAGCGTGATGCGCACAACAAGCAAAAGAAAAAACAAATTTTCTTCCGAATTTCCTTGCTTTATCAAAATTATTTTTTGATACATTAAAAGACTGTGTGTTTATAATATTTAAGCAATTTTTTATTTTTTTTTATTATAGAGAATATTTGATCAAAACTTTCAAAACAGCATTCAAAGTGATTTTTCACGGGTGTAAATGTTACGCGTGACATCCATAATTACGTTAAATTTTAAGAACTAAAATTCTGTTAAAAATTCTAGATTTGTGCTATCATTCTGGGGTTTTGCTGAATAATACTTTAGGGCAGGGGTCACCAAACTATGGCCCGCGGGCCAGATCCGGCCTGCCACCCCCCTTTGACCGGCCCCCCCAGCCCCTCTGCCCCCCACCACTTGAACCGGCCCTATGAGGCAATCCCCAAAAGTGGTCATGGCCTATTTTTTTAAATTGCTTTTTGGCAAATAATAACATGTCTGCATCTTGTATTTTGTTGATTTTATCAATTAAAATTGATATTTAGTTATAAAATGAACTATTCATATTTTCCGAATTTTCGTCATATGCTCGCGATCAAGCAGTGACCGGCAGCGCATGCGCAGAGAACTGTCAGTGTTCAGGACAGCAAAATGGCTAGCGGTCAGCGAAAAGCTGACAGAGAGTGCAGAGTTTTTAAAGAACAGTGGACCACCGATTATTTTTTTCGTTCAGTGTAAGGACCGTGCAGTTTGTCTTGTATGTAAAGAAAGCGTGCCGGTTTTCAAAGAATATAATCTGCGTCGTCACTACGAAACCCGCCACAAAGAGTATGCTAGTTTGCGAGGGCAAACGAGAGAAGACAGGATTCGGAGGATGAAATGCGGACTGGCTGCACAACAGAACGTATTCCTTCGCCAAACCCAGATCAACCAGGCTGCTGTCCGAGCTAGCTATAAGGTAGCTCACCTACTAGCTACCCATGGAAAGCAGTTTACTGATGGGGACTTTGTTAAAGTATGCATGCTTGCTGTGGCCGAGGAGGTGTGTCCCGACAAGAAGGATGCGCTCAACGCGGTGAGTCTCTCCGCACCTACTATGACCAGGCGAATCGAAGATTTGGGGGACAACGTGTATGACCAGCTGAATATGAGAGCGTCAGAATTCGAGTTTTTTTGCTTTGGCCATGGATGAGAGCAATGACGTGCAGGACACAGCACAACTGCTGTGATCTATTGCTCTATTGCTTATATTATAATTTCACTGTTTTTTAAAATGTATTTATTTTATAGGCCTATTTATTTGACCTTTATTAAGTGCTGCATACAATTACTATTTATATTATTAGTAATATCAACAGGCCTACCTACAATTTATAATTTTTCACTCACCTTTGCCAGTGTCAATCACCTCAACTAGGCAGATGTTTCTTACCTTGACAGCTTTTGATGTTATTTTTATTAGAAAATAAATAAATGGAATATCAGTGGTATTTCAAATTAAAACAAAGTGTGAAGACTCGATTACTACTTTTGCAAACCACTAGTAAAGATAAACAAATATGTGCCAGGAATCAAGTATGGATATAGTAGTGGGGATGGCCGTGCCAGGCTAGTAATCTCTACTACACAATGAGGCCTGCTGGTGGTCATATTTGTCTGGGTCATACAATTCTATGTGATATAGCTGACCTGACCCCGGCCCCCATCACAGTCAGGAACAACAATGTGGCCCCCAGAGAAAAAAGTTTGGTGACCCCTGCTTTAGGGAGTTCTCTTACAATGCTGAAAATTCAATGAGTTTTGGTGAAATTCTAGAAAAGTTATTTACATTTTAACGCGCCTGATAGCAATTGTGCTCACACAGCGTGCTACTCATAATTAAACAAACTTCAGGCGCTTAGGTTTGTGGTTAACAGACAGAAGAGGCTTATTTTATTTTTTTTCCTAGCATGCCTTATGAATAATCTGTTGGCATGGAGGTGACCTTCTGATGGTGGTTTTGGAGACTTGGAAAACCTTAAGATTGTACTTTTTCTTGTAAGTCACCAACAGTGATCCTTGTGGATTTTTTTCCCCTCTCTTAACCTCCTCCTCACTGTACGTGGGAGCAAAATAAACTTTGGTCCTCTTCCAGGCAAGTTTGTAACAGCTCCAGTTGGTGTCCACTTTTTTTTTTTAATTATTGCCCTAACATTACAAATGGACATTTTCAGGTGAGTAGCTATTTTTTAATAACCACTCCCTAACTAATGAAAGTCAACACACTTCTCCCTCATTTATCCAGTTATGGCCCGTTTCCTTATTATTTCATGACAAATTAAGGAGATAAAAGGTCTAGAGTTGATTCCAAGTGTTGAATTTACATTTGGCAGCTGATCATTCGAGCTCTCAATATGTGGTCCAAAGAAGTGTCAGTGCAAGTGAAGAGGCCATCACTAGGCTGAAAAAACAAAACGGACCTATCAGAAAGATATTGAGAACTTTAGGAGTGGCCAAATCAACAATTTTGTACATTTCTTAAAAGTAAGGATGCACTGGTGAGCTCAGCAACACCAAAAGGCCTGAAGGACAATAGAAAACAACCAAAGTGGATAATCCTAGAATTCATTCCTGGGTGAAGAAAAACTCCTTCAAAATATCTAGCCATGCCAAGAACACTCTTGAGGAGGTAGATCTATCATTGTCGAAGTCTACAATCAAGAGACACCTTCATGAAAGTAAATACAGCGGGTTTAACCTCAAGATGCAAACCACTGGTAACACTCAAGAACAGAAAGGCCAGATTAGACTATGCTAGAAAGCCTACCCAGTTCTGGAACAAGATTCTTTGGACAGATGAAATGAAGATTAACTTGTTCCAGAATGATGGGAAGAGAAGAGTATGCAGAAGAAAAGGTTCATGATCTAAAGCCCCGTCTACACGATCATACATTTGTCCATGGACATCGCCATACAAATGTATGATGATGTTCATGGACAAATGTATAATCGTGTGGACGGTTTTCCCAAAAAACTTGAACAGCGTCATACTTGTATGACATTGTATGATGTTCTTCAAATTTTTAGAATCGTGTTTCTACTTTCCAACAAATGTTCACAACATCTTACAACATTTTGGGTCATCCACCAATCAGATTGTGAATTCGGGTCATGTGATCTACACTGCCTGTCATGTGACATACAAAATGTATGATCGTGTGGACAGAAATCCACAACATGATCATACAAACTTGAACATCATCATACATTTGTATGATAATGTTTTGGACAAATGTATGATCGTGTAGACGGGGCTTTAAGCATCCTACATCATCTGTTGTGCATGGTGGACATGGGCATGTTTGGCTGATTCCTGATTAGTATCCTTGTCTGCCATAGTCTCATCTCATCTCATTATCTCTAGCCGCTTTATCCTTCTACAGGGTCGCAGGCAAGCTGGAGCCTATCCCAGCTGACCACGGGCGAAAGGCGGGGTACACCCTGGACAAGTCGCCAGGTCATCACAGGGCTGACGCATAGACACAGACAACCATTCACATTCACACCTACGGTCAATTTAGAGTCACCAGTTAATCTAACCTGCATGTCTTTGGACTGTGGGGGAAACCGGAGCACCCGGAGGAAATCCACGCGGACACGGGGAGAACATGCAAACTCTACACAGAAAGGCCCTCGCCGGCCCCGGGGCTCGAACCCAGGACCTTCTTGCTGTGAGGCGACAGCGCTAACCACTACACCACCACGCCGCCCCTGTCTGCCGTAGTCTGTTTGTTAATCGCCTCACTCTTTCTTATGACATTTACAGCTTGCATTTTGAATTTGGTCTGCTAGTGTGTGTGTGTGTATGTATATATATATATATATATATATATATATATATATATATAATATACGTGTGTATATATATATACGTGTATATATATATGTGTGTGTGTGTGTGTGTGTGTATATATATATATGTGTATGTATGTATATATATATATATATATATATATATATATATATATATATATATATATATATCCACCTGCTTCCTGCAACCAGACAAGTTATCTTATTAACTTCAGGAGAGTGATCAACAAAGTAAGGCTGGTGAAGGGTTAGAAATATCATATTTGAACTGCTGTAAAGTAGTTGCAATGAACTAAACTTGTTTCACCAATTTGTAACTATACACAGATTAAATGTCTGTCATTCTTTAATGAAAAAGAAATGGTGTTGAAAACCTGCAGTGGTATAAGAGCGATAGAACATGCAGTTATTGAAAATAATCCGCTTCAGATTGTTGCAGTAATGCCTGGATGGAGATTTTATGTGTGTGTGTGTGTGTGTGTGTGTGTGTGTGTGTGTGTGTGTGTGTGTAATATATATACCGTACAGTGTGTGTGTGTGTGTGTGTATTTTATTCCTTAGCTGTTCCCCGCCCCCGGATACATTGAGGTTGTTGCAGATTTTACCTTAACATTAGTCATTCCCTTCACTGTGCAATGTAAAAAGATAATGAGCCACATTACCGCTGCATTTTTTTTTAAAGAATCTGCCAAACCCATGTTTTTTTCCCCCCAATAAAGAGAATCCTGTAGTCTGTCTGAGAAATGAAAAAGTATTGCAAGAGCACAGATTTTAATGTCAAACAGGAGGATGAGCACATAATGGAACATCGGCAACCTTGCGAAGGGTATCAGCAGCAATAAACTGATGAATATACTGTCAGAGACTGTTATCAGTGTGTGTGGGTTTATTTTTTTATGTAGCCTATATCATGGCTATCTTCTTTTTGTACATTTTTGTATAGTCTTTTTCTTTTATATTATTCAATTCAGTTAGACTTTCACATTTTTATGTTGTCCATTTTTAGTCTGGTATGTCTAATGAAACTTTCCTCCACTAATACGAATTACTGTAATGTTGCCATGGTTACCAGAGAAGGGTCCTTTTTAAAACTACAAACAAAATGCAGTAAATCTTTTTCCATATGTAATGTCTATGGGATTTTAGACAAAACGCTTCATCTGTTCATCACTTCACTTTATATAAACACTTCATCTGGTCGTTCTGCTGGTTAGGAAACAATCTTATCTTAAGTTTTTGACTGAAGTACTTGAAAAGGTAAAGTGCTTTATCCAACCTGGTGCATGGAGTATAAGGATATTGGAAGATGAGCACTAAAACCACTCACTTTAAATAATCACTTTCCAGGGTTGCAGTGGATCCAGAGCCTATCCCGGAAACACTCGATGAGGTGGGAGTATACATTGAAAGGGACGCCAGCCCATCACAGGGCACCATGCATGCATGCATCCATCCATTATCCGTAACTGCTTTTATTCTGTGTAGGGTCGCGGGCAAGCTGGAGCCTATCCCAGCTGTCTACGGGCGAGAGGGAGGCCTTGGACAAGTTGCCAGGGTCATCGCAGGGCTGACACAGACAATCAAACATTCACACTCACACCTACGGTCAATTTAGAGCCACTAATTAGCTTAACCTGCATGTCTTTGGACTGTGGGGGAAACCGGAGCACCCAGAGGAAACCCATGCGGACATGGGGAGAACATGCAAACTCCACACAGAAAGGCCCTCGCCGGCCACGGGACTCGAACCCAGAACATTCTTGCTGTGAGGCGACAGTGCTAACCACTACACCATTGTGCTGCCCTACAGGGCACCATGCACTCACATATTTACACCGAGGGGCAACTTAGTGTAGCTAATCCACTTACTAGCATGTGGTGGGAGGAAACTGGGGAACCTGGAAGAATCACTTTCGAACACTGTGCAGAACAGTAACACAAGCTCAGGATCTATCCAAGGACCATTGAGCTGTAAGGCGGTAACATTACCCATTCCGCCGTAATCAGATGTATATGGTCGTATGGGAATATATGGACTGATAAGCATTAGCATCCCAGAGTAGGGCTGGGGGTTGATCCCAAAATGAATTGATTCCTTGAGTCCAGGCAATTGGAAATTAGGAAGTGAATCGAGAGTTTGGATTCATTTCCACGTAGCAATGTAGTGCCCTGACATAGATCAAGAAATCACTTTATCTCATTAACTCGATACTATAACCCCAAATCAGAAAAAAGTTGGGACAGTATGCAAAATACGGAGGAAAAAAGCAGTGAAATCACATAAATTGACTTATTTAATTGCAGACAGTATGGACCCAAGATGTTTCATGTTTTGTCTGGTCAACTACAGTTCATTTGTTAATACATCCATTCCTGTATTTCAGTCCTGTAACACATTCCAAAAAAAGTTGGGACGGGGAAAATTTAGGGCTGGTAATATGAGAAAATAATTAAATAATGATCTGATTTTGAAATGGATGATTGCAGAAAAGTATGTTGAGATTTTGGAGCAACATATGCTGCCTTCAAAACTGACATTTTCCTGGGATATTTCAACAAGACAATACAAAACCACATTCTGCACACAGTACAAAGGCAGGACTGTGGAAGAAGAGGGTACCTGTTCCCTCTGTCCCCAACAGAGAATGTGTGGCAAATTTTGAAATGAAAAATATGACCGTGATGACCTCATACTGTTGCACCCCTTAAGACCTGTTTGCAGGAAGAATGGGACAAAATAACACCTGAAATGCTTCATCACTTGGTGTCTTCAATCCCTAAACATTTTTTAAGTGTTGTGAGAAGGAATGGCAACATTATAAAGTGGTAAATGTTTTACTGTCCTGACCTTTTATTTTAGTTTATTTTTTTTTATGTGTTGCAAGAATCAAAGTGGAAATGTTTATTTTGGGGAAAAAATTTAATTCACAAGGTAAAACATTATTTAATGTGCTGTTCGATTGTAAGTGCAATACATGTCAGATGTTTATTTACAAATCATTGTTTTCAGTTTTAATTTAAATTTCAACATACCATCCCAACTTTTTCCGATTTGGGGTTGTAGATGGTACAGTATATGCTCCGAATCCTTTTTTGGTCAGATCTGCTGTACCTTCTCAAATGTTAATTGTCTGATAGTAGCTTGTCTTGTTCTCAAGACCACAGATCCATCCACAGTTTCACTTTCATGAATGATACAGTTTTGGACACAGGGTACAGTGGTGCTTGAAAGTTTATGAACCCTTTAGAATTTTCTATATTTCTGCATAAACATGACCGAAAAGAATATCACATTTTCACACAAGTCCTAAAAGTAGATAAAGAGAACCCAGTTAAACAAATAAGACAAACATATTATACTTGGTCATTTATTTATTGAGGAAAATGATCCAATATTACATATCTGTGAGTGGCAAAAGTATGTGAACCTTTGCTTTCAGTATCTGGTGTGACCCCCTTGTGCAGCAATAACTGCAACTAAACGTTTCCGGTAACTGTTGATCAGTCCTGCACACCAGCTTGGAGGAATTTTAGCCCATTCCTCCGTACAGAACAGCTTCAACTCTGGGGTGTTGGTGGGTTTCCTCACATGAACTGCCCGCTTCAGGTCCTTCCACAACATTTCGATTGGATTAAGGTCAGGACTTTGACTTGGCCATTCCAAAACATTAATTTTATTCTTCTTTAACCATTCTTTAGTAGAACGACTTGTGTGCTTAGGGTCGTTGTCTTGCTGCATGACCCACTTTCTCTTGAGAGTCAGGTCATGGACAGATATCCTGACATTTTCCTTTAGAATTCGGTGGTATAATTCAGAATTCATTGTTCCATCAATGATGGCAAGCCATCCTGGCCTAGATGCAGCAAAACAGGCCCAAACCATGATACTACCACCACCATGTTTCACAGACGGGATAAGGTTCTTATGCTGGAATGCAGTGTTTTCCCTTCTCCAAACATAACGCTCCTCATTTAAACTAAAAAGTTCTATTTTGGTCTCATCCGTCCACTAAACACTTTTCCAATAGCCTTCTGGCATGTCTATGTGATCTTTAGCAAACTGCAGACGAGCAGCAATGTTCTTTTTGGAGAGCAGTGGCTTTCTCCTTGCAACCCTGCCATGCGCACCATTTGTTGTTCAGTGTTCTCCTGATGGTGGACTCATGAACATTTAACATTAGCCAGTGTGAGAGAGGCCTTCAGTTGCTTAGAAGTTACCCTGGGGTCCTTTGTGACCTTGTCGACTATTACACGCCTTGCTCTTGGAGTGATCTTTGTTGGTCGACCACTCCTGGGGAGGGCAAGAATGGTCTTGAATTTCCTCCATTTGTACACAATCTGTCTGACTGTGGATTGGTGGAGTCCAAACTCTTTAGAGATGGTTTTGTAACCTTTTCCAGCCTGATGAGCATCAACAACGCTTTTTCTGAGGTCCTCAGAAATCTCCTTTGTTTGTGCCATGATGCACTTCCACAAACATGTGTTGTGAAGATCAGACTTTGATAGATCCCTGTTCTTTAAATAAAACAGGGTGCCCACTCACACCTGATTGTCATCCCATTGATTGAAAACACCTGACTCTAATTTCACCTTCAAATTATCTGCTAATCCTAGAGGTTCACATACTTTTGTCACTCACAGATATATAATATTGGATCATTTTCCTCAATAAATAAATGACCAAGTATAATATTTTTGTCTCATTTGTTTAACTGGGTTCTCTTTATCTACTTTTAGGACTTGTGTGAAAATCTGATGATGTTTTATGTCATATTTATGCAGAAATATAGAAAATTCTAAAGGGTTCACAAACTTTCAAGCACCACTGTAGGTTATGCTAGCCAGGATATGGCATGTTTCTATAGTACTGTATATATCAGTTTTTTATGTGTTTCATAGATGTTTGCTTAAGCCTTCAGCAAAGGTTGACACAAAGTATTCAGTACAAACAATTGGCCCTGTGTTCAGTTTGAAATACAGTAGCAGTATGTGCCAAAATACATAACAGTTCAAAGCCATAACATCCATCCATCCATCCATCCATTATCCGTAACCGCTTATCCTGTGTAGGGTTGTGGGCAAGCTGGATCGTATCCCATCTGACTATGGGCGAGAGGCGGGGTACACCCTGGACAAGTCGCCAGGTCATCACAGGGCTGACACAGAGACAAACAACCATTCACACCTACGCTCAATTTAGAGTCACCAGTTAACCTAACCTGCATGTCTTTGGGGGAAACCAGAGCACCCAGAGGAAACCCACACAGAGACGGGGAGAACATGCAAACTCCACATAGAAAGGCCCCTTTTGGCCACGAGGTTCAAACCCAGAACCTTCTTGCTGTGAGGCGACAGTGCTAACCACTACACCACCATGCCGCCCGAGCCATAACAGTTCAAAGCCATTCCATGTGCTTAATTAGTACTGCACTGTTTATTTTGCTCAATCTCTTTCTCTGTGTATTGGTTTTTGGAGTCGAGAATGGAGAAAGTTATTGTGTGGAATCGACTCCTATGGAAAGAGAAACTATCGATTCTCAATACTTGGAACTGAAATTAGACTCGACTCCCAAATTTCTGCAATCGAATATATTCTAGATGGTTTTTCTTTATACTCCTGAGCCACATTACCTGCTGCACTTTTATGTAAACCAAACCATTAATTGTGGTTATTATTGGTGACTCACTGTTCTCCCAAGCCAGTTCTGTACCCAATACTGCCATTGTCTTGGTAAGTACTGTCAATATTGAATCATATTAGATATTTACTTAGATCTTGATTCAGCTCCACCAACCCCCCCAAAAAAAGCATGAACTGTGAGCAAATACTGTGTGGTTTTTTTAAACATAAAACAAATTTCTACTCCAGACAATGTTTTGTTTCCATAGTTACACACAAGATCAGCTACACATTCACATATAAAGCAGTTTCAACTTTTTACTTGTATCCTCTCTGTGTGTGTGTGTGTGTGTGTGTGTGTGTGTGTGTGTGACACAGACAAGAGAAACACGACAACTATTTATAGTTGTCTGTCTGTACTGTAACATGCGCGCGCATGCACACAGAGAGCAAAACACTGATTATCTCTGCTGTCCATTTCCGTACAGCCTCATATTTGATAATGAGCTTTATCGTCCAGGGTCTAGGCATCTCGCACACAAATCTTATAATTATCAGCTTTGTGTGTGTAAGAGAGAGAAAATGAGAATATGAATGTATCAGATGCTTCATAAATTCTCATCTTAGGTGTTAAGATGTTTAAGCTGTTTGATTTAGTAAAAGATAGGAATTTGTATGCTGATTTTTTTTTTATTTGTTTTTTTTTTTTTACTATTAAGCTATCAAAGCTATTATTTTGCAGTTGACATTTTATTAGTATTTATTGTTACTGCCGACTCAAAAGCCCATCCTTCCATCTAAGAAATAAGTAAGCAAGCTTGCTTTTATTGATTTCATTTTAGCTTAGATCTTTAAGTAGCTCTTATTGCTGAGTAGAAAATGAGGATGACGATGTTATGTATTATGTGCACTTTGCTCCTTTGTGGGCTCAGTAAAGTAGTTGCATCCGTCTATACATACATGTCAACCTATACGGAATGTCCGTATTTTATATGGATTTGATTCAATAAACGTAGTATACGGGCGTACAAATAAAGTTATACGGATTCTTTAAAAAAACTTCAATACTTATTTAGAGCTATAATCAATTCCCACGATGATAAAAGAGCGCATAACATTTACAAACGTACTGTACACCACAGAAAGCACAAACAGCCAGTAAAGAGTCTTATGAAATCGCGCGTTATCTTGTGGTAGCGAGGCTTCGTTCCACTTTTGATCATGCGCACACCGCATTGCGAGAATCCCGCCAACCGGGAAGTAACATTTTGTTTGAAACGCGTATTTCCACCTGAGCGACTTTCACTAGCGACTGAAAAGATTCTGAATGGGCACTCCGGCAAGATCAACACAGACACTTGCTGTGACATGCAGCCTCGTGAGGTATTGGTGCAGAGTGCTAAAAAAAAGCTGTCATGGAGTACAAAACATTACATTAAAAGAACATTAGAGTGACACTTTGTGTTTTTGTCAAACATTGGAGCTTTGTATTCATTCTGAAGGTTTATTGTTATTAATATTGAATAAAAAGTAACTGGGATATATCATTGTTAATTATCATTCAAATTTTAGGTAAATTATTTTAATTTGCATCTTATACGGATTTTATAAGGGAAATACGGATTTTGGAGGTTGGTTATACAGGTTTGATTGACCAAAGGTTGACATGTATGCCTATATATAGTACTGAGCAAAAGAAAGTAGCATGTTACATAAGAGACCACTTTTCAGACTAAAAATATAATGAAGGCTCCTGGGTTTTGCTATAGAAATAAGAAGCAAGTGTGACAGTCAGTGTCCAGAAGAACTGTATCTGGTTCTGTAAGATGATCAGTAAAACCTACAGCTCATTTCTGCATAAAACTGCACTCACTGTACCTGAGACGACTTTTTTTTTTTAAAGCAAAGGGTCGTCTCATACCAAATATTGACTTTACTTCAGTTATTACCGTTTCCTGCTCTTTATAGTATTTTTTTTAAATTGTAGAAACATTTAATTATATTATTTTTGAAGGCATTTTTACTCTACAGCATTTCTTTGCATGTGATTTGCAGTACTTTGTCAGCACTGTATGTCGATCCATCAGCGAATGAATTAAAAACAAGGGAAAACAGCAGGTGGCACCTGGTCTATGGTTAAACCTCGACATCGTGCAGGTTTTTCCTCTTGAAAAAGAACTGCTAATGCCAAATTTCTGATTTCATTGATTGTCTGTCTATTACAGTCAGCTTAATCAGTGAATTGGACTAAAATGCTCATGTTTACTACGAAGAGCGATAAGGATAGCAAAACAGCATTCTGTAACGTTTTATTATATAATGCAGCACTGTATGAGGTGAGGAGTATCATGTAGCTGTAAGATTTTTTTTCCCCCCAAATGTATAACTAGTTTTACCTTTCAGAAAAATCAAAATAAAGAAAAGGAAAATACAGCATGCCTGCAAATCCATGCATCATCCATTCAATCCAAAAGTTTTTTTCTTTTTTCCATTTTATTTCCCCAAAACGAACACCAATTGTTTCATATAAAAGAAGTGTTCATAGGGATAAAAATCCTAAGTTCGTTTGTTAAAACAAGCAATCGGACCCTGATTTCTCAGCTTTTCCATTCTAAACCGCAAAATGAGAACAACAAAATGAAAATCTAAAATGGGCACCTTCTATTAACTCGTCACATCGCTACACACAAAGATAACCAGCAGGTGATGTGAGGATTTAAACGGGGAAGAGACAGAAAAATTAGCTAAAACCCATCAGAAAGATGCCATCATTCAAGGCGTATACAGAGGTCTCATCTCATTATCTGTAGCCGCTTTATCCTGTTCTACAGGGTCGCAGGCAAGCTGGAGCCTATCCCAGCTGACTACGGGTGAAAGGCGGGGTACACCCTGGACAAGTCGCCAGGTCATCACAGGGCTGACACATAGACACAGACAACCATTCACACTCACATTCACACCTACGCTCAATTTAGAGTCACCAGTTAACCTAACCTGCATGTCTTTGGACTGTGGGGGAAACCGGAGCACCCGGAGGAAACCCACGCGGACACGGGGAGAACATGCAAACTCTACACAGAAAGGCCCTCGCCGGTCACGGGGCTCGAACCCAGGACCTTCTTGCTGTGAGGCGACAGCGCTAACCACTACACCACCGTGCCAGCGTATACAGAGGTCACGGTTAAAATATTTGATGTTCTATCCCTCATCAAAAAATTCCCGTGCAGAGATTGGCCAAGGATGGATCACGTGACATAAAATAGTTCTACCATTTGATTTAAACAATGTATCTCGTGACATAAAAAAAAAATTGATATGGTATTTAACAGTTATTCGACGAAATCGAGTCGTACACGTGCCTCGTCTGCTACAAGCCATGTACGACGAGATTGAGTGGAATAACTGTTTTATTATATCCACGTTCACTGGATTTTGAGAAACGGAGCATTTTTATTTTTATATTTTTGCAAATTTGATGAATAAAATCTTTATTCGAAACGTCCAACAAAATCATTTCCGCTTAGAATGTAAACAAACTGGCGAAATGACAATAGCAGTTTGTGAAAAATGTGATGATAATAATTCTTGAAAAATAAATACGATATGTTCTTACCATCAAATACTTTTATTCCATATTTTGTTGTATTAATTTTTTTTTTGGGGGGGGGGTTTCTTCTTCTTCTTGAGGGTTTTTTTTGGTGGTTGGCAAACCAACTTAAAGGTGCATTACTGCCACTGGCTGGGCTGGAGTGTAGAACAGGAGATATTGGGGGGCAGGGGGGACAAAAAAAACCTATATTCTTTTAGCTATTTAGGTTTCTTTTAACTACTTGATAACAGTCACCATTTTGTTTTTCTCTACTGACAGTATATGAGCTGATATCTTAGTAGTAGAGTAGCCAATTAGAGCGCACAATTGCTCATATCCAGTGAATGTGGATAGAATAAATCCTGGCTATACCATGAACTGATGTCACAATTTCAAGCTATACGACCGACTCAAGTCACAGCTGTGGCTCTGTGAGCATTTCTGGGTGTAGATCTATGTATCACGATCATGCCTTGTGGGGCTTTTTCAGCTTTATTTCTAATTCTGCATAGTTAACACTTTTTTTTTTTTCGTTTGGAATTTTTTTTTTTGGTGAGGGATATAAATCTATTATACGAGGCACCAGTAATTATGGCTTCTCCCCTCAGAAAATAGTACTATGCCAGTCACCTCAGAGAGTCCATAATTTCAACCGGAGCCTCTCAGGGTGTTGTATATTTGATTAATGGAGTGACACTTATATTTGCGGCACGGTGGTGTAGTGGTTAGCGCTGTCGCCTCACAGCAAGAAGGTCCGGGTTCGAGCCCCGTGGCCGGCGAGGGCCTTTCTGTGTGGAGTTTGCATGTTCTCCCCGTGTCCGCGTGGGTTTCCTCCGGGTGCTCCGGTTTCCCCCACAGTCCAAAGACATGCAGGTTAGGTTAACTGGTGACTCTAAATTGACCGTAGGTGTGAATGTGAGTGTGAATGGTTGTCTGTGTCTGTCAGCCCTGTGATGACCTGGCGACTTGTCCAGGGTGTACCCCGCCTCTCGTCTATAGTAAGCTGGGATAGGCTCCAGCTTGCCTGCGACCCTGTAGAACAGGATAAAGCAGCTAGAGATAATGAGAATGAGACACTTATATTTCTGCCAATCTGACTCAAACCTGTCTGGAGAAATGCTGGTCCACAAGTGTCTACAGGTTTTGCCAAGATTACAACTTGAGAAGGAAAAGGAAATTGGCGGATGACGTTGGCCAGGTGGATAAAATGAGGTAAAATCATTGAGCCAACAATATCGTTGTCTTTTAATGTAGCTTAAGTTTGGCAGCACGTATTTGATTGATTTGTTTCTTACAATTTGACCACTGCATACTCATTTAAACCCAATGATCTTGTGGGATCAACAAATGAATCTCTTTATTGAGCCCGTCGTCCACTTTTCCTTTCTTCCTGGTCAAAAACGGATGGCAAAATCTACAGTACACCTAAAATTCAGTGTATATAGGCCAATATTCCAAAACCTCATATTCAGAGTCTAGATTGTCCACTGAATGCATAGCCAAGGCTATAAATGGATGAATTTAGAAAACAAATGAACAGATGGTGTTAGTGGGACTAAATGAGTTGAATGACCCTCAGTGTGTTCAATCTCAATTAGAACTCCAGCAGCTGAGGACATGAGTGTAAAACCAGGGGTGCTGTAGATGATGAGCTCCACTAGATAAACACCACAGCCTATAACACACAGAGATGCAGAAATGTAACCGCTGCACCTGCACGGTCTATATAAATCAGATGTGTATAATTTATTTACAAAGGAAGTGATATGCATGATCTGTGGATATTTTTATTCCTAAGAAAACGTGCTGAATCATTCATGCTTAGGGCGGTGTTTTTTTAGGGCTCCCCGGAGACCACTGCGCTGTCTCTAAATGATGCCATACACATCGAGTATGATCAAAACAGATGTCCTGTAGGGTTTGTTGATGGTGTCCATGTTGCACATCAGCTGGGATTTTGTTTTATGTAGGAAGGTCATACTGTGTAGACTGATACATAAGCACATCAGTTCACCGAGTCGATCTCACCAAGCCCACAAGTAGCACCAAGGTGTGTGTGTGTGTGTGTGTATGCTCTCCAGTGCCATAAAATATTCAGAATGTGTAATAATACTTTTTAATATTTAATCTGTGCATTTGCATTTCCCAAGGTTGTGTTCAGGCCCTCATTTGCTATTATAGATAAGGTCATCTTGGTTTTAGCAGCGATGGAGGAAGAAGAAGGAGGGATTTTGTGTCTGTGGGGTGTTTTTTTTTTTTTTGGGGGGGCGTGGGATGTGGGAGTTCCAAGGGAGTAAGAAAAGAAGGCAGAAAGATGGTTCCTGGAAAACTGAAGGCTGTTCCAGTTTTCCCACCAGTGTTCCTAAGGCGTGCTCACCTCCCGGGTTCCTCTGCTGCGCTCTGTATTTGCCACTTCCTTCTCATTACACTCTGTTTATAGCCACCTGATGCCTAATGCTCATCACTGAACACCGCACCGTAAATCGACAACACAGCCATGCATGCATGAGCGTGTGTACATGAGAGAGAGAGAGCAGGAAGGAGAGACAGCCAGTTTATTATGTGAAATGACATGAAGGAATAGAGAAGAGTTGAAGATGACTGTGAGACAGATGGCAAAAACTGAACGCAGAGCGAGAGAGTGATGTAGTTGAGAATCGGGGAGCTGCGATTCAGACGTGAGATCCTGTCAGTATGGCTGAGAGAGTGGAGCAGAGCGATGGAGAGATAATGAGAACAGATGGAGGTATGGATGGTTGGATGATGACATACGACTGTGGGCAGGCTAGATAGGCTCACTGGCTGCTGTTGTGGTATTCTTTTTTTTTTTTGAATATGGCTGTCATTTAAGGTAGAACCTTGGACTAAAAGACGAGTCTTATTTCAGTTCATTTCGGTCATTTGATTTTTTTTTTTAAAGCACAATCTGGAACTGGCAGTATAGAAAAGCCTCGTTTTAATGTAAAAACAAAGTTCAAGGACTCCCTTATAATTTTTCATGATTAGTTTTCATTCATATGAATATTATAAGCCAGCTATTCACATACTAGGGTCATTATTTATATACAAACCTTTTATATTTATTAAATGGATTCATTAAAGCTTTGTAATCCTGAATATTCTGTCGCAGACCCCAGTTGCACCAATTTTAGATTTAGTATCGTATAACAGCACTTTTTCTATTTTCTTTTTAGAGTTGACATTTACATTACCAGTTAAAAGTTTGGACACCCCTGCTCATTCATATGTTTTTCTGTACTTTGACTATTTTCTACATTGTAGAACAATACTGAAGACATTGAAACTATGAAATAACATTTCGAACATATGAAGAAGCCAAGAAGCCTTTGTCACACGTACACTCAAGCACAGACTTAAGCACACAGTGAAATTTCTCCTCTGCATTTAACCCATCTGAAGCAGTGAACACACACACAAGTGAGCAATGAGCACACGCGTATACTCAGAGCAGTGGGCAGCTATGCTACAGCGCCCGGGGAGCAGTTGGGGGTTAGGTGCCTTACTCAAGGGTACTTCAGCCCAACCTCAAGCCATGGCTGCCCCATGTTAAAGTGCATATCATGGGTAAATTCAGGAGCAAGATCAATGTAATTCTCCTATTTTATATTAAACTTTGGTCAAATATCTGTCACATTCTGCATTTTGTGCAAATTTTTTTTTACCTTGCGCAATACCAGAAAAATTCAGCTGAAATCAAGCCATTTGAGGCGAATTGGTCCGCCTCTGAAAAAACTTGCCATTTGGATTTCCCGGCAAACATTGATTTTCGTGACGTCACGTGCGGGACGCCTCCCTCTGAATCCTACGTCAGTGCTGGTTTGTTTATGAGAAAACGACCTGGTGGTTTTCTGCAAATTTGTTCAACGTTATCGCGTAATTATTAAAATGGTTAACAGATGTATCGTAGGAGGGTGTAGCAACACCAATCTTGATGGAATTAGTACTCATCGTTTTCCAAAAGACCGGACAATGAGAGAGAAATGGGAGCGCTTGGTCTACACAGGCTGTGCACTGAAACTGTGCAAAGCTCGCGCAGCCTGCTGGCGCTTCCGCAGGTGACATCACGAATCTGGCTCCAGACTCCCTTGGGATTTTTCCAGACGCGTTTTGTTATTTTATTTTTTTCTGCTGTAGACAGATGGCCTTGTGCAAAATTACCCTTCTGGATGAGTGTGTAAAGGGACATCTCATCTCATTATCTCTAGCCGCTTTATCCTGTTCTACAGGGTTGCAGGCAAGCTGGAGCCTATCCCAGCTGACTACGGGCGAAAGGCGGGGTACACCCTGGACAAGTCGCCAGGTCATCACAGGGCTGACACATAGACACAGACAACCATTCACACTCACATTCACACCTACGGTCAATTTAGAGTCACCAGTTAACCTAACCTGCATGTCTTTGGACTGTGGGGGAAACCAGAGCACCCGGAGGAAACCCACGCAGACACAGGGAGAACATGCAAACTCCACACAGAAAGGCCCCCACTGGCCACGGGGCTTGAACCCGGACCTTCTTGCTGTGAGGCGACAGCGCTAACCACTACACCACCGTGCCGCCGTAAAGGGACACACTTTAATATTAAAAAAAAAAACGAAATTGGTCCAGAATATGCACTTTAACCTCACCACATGTCTTTGGACTGTGGGGGAAACTGTAGAAAACCCGCATAGACATCGGGAGAACATGCAAACTCCACACAGAAAGGCCCCCGTCGGCCGCTGGGCTCAAACCCAGAACCTTCTTACTGTAAGGCAACAGTGCTATATGGACTTGCGTGGGACATCTCATCTCATCTCATTATCTCTAGCCACTTTATCCTGTTCTACAGGGTCGCAGGCAAGCTGGAGCCTAAGTGTTAAAAAAAACTTTCATATTTTAGATTCTTCAAAATAGCCAGTGTTTCCCTTGATGACGCTTTGCACACTATCGGCATCATCTTAACCAGCTTCATGAGGGAGTCACCTGGAATGCTTTTCAATTAACAAATGGACCTCGTCAAAAGTTAATTAGTGCAATTTCTTGCCTTCTTAATGTGTTTGAGATCAAACAGTAAATAATAACAATAAAGTAAATAGCCCTATTCCACAACTGTAGTAATCCATATTATGTCAAGAATTGCTCAATTAAGTAAAGAGAAACGACATCCATCATTGCTTTAAGTCATGAAGTGTCTTAATTAATAAAAATAAAGAAAAAACATGGAATTAGTTGTGTCCAGACTTTTGACTGGTACTGTAATTTGTTCACACTGTGTTTAAAAATGACGACTGGCAAAATTGTAAACCCACTTAATTTAAGTGGCTTGTAAATTATTGCTATAATCTTAAGAGCAAAACCAGAACTATAACCTATAATATAACAGAAGTAGATCATCCATCCTCATCCTCATGTCCTTAACACAGTTTATGAGTCCCACTTTGAGAACCTGGCTGTAGAGGACATAATTTCAGTCTGCTCCTTTATAAATATGTGTTAACCACAGTTACAAATGGTGTCGTCTTTACAGTCCATTAAAAGAAGAAATATTTTTGTAGCATTCATGGTGCTTTACTTCGAACATGATTAAGGCTTAGAAAGCCTACCTTTTTGTCTTTTTTTCCATCTCAAGTCTTTTTTTTATCCAGATATTCCACAATCTGACCTTTCAATTGTTCAGTTATCATCTCTCTAATCTAATGTAATATAATCATAATGGGAAAGTTTCTCAGAATTAGTTTTAGTTTACTTTAGTATTTGTGAAAGTAAACCAGTAATATTGGGTTTTATGTTTTGTAATTTCCATACATTCACACTTCCAATAGCAAAGAGATTGTATGAAATGGTTTTCATTTACATATACCTCATCAACACACATCCATCCATCCATTTTCAATGCCGCAATGTTGTGGGGGAAGCTGGAGCCAATCCCAGCTGACTTCAGGCAAGAGGCGGGGTATACCCTGGGCAGGTTGCAAAATTATCACAGGTTTAACACGGAGACGAACAACCATTCAGACTCGCGTTCACACCTGTGGGCAATTATAGTAGCCACTTGACTTAATCTGTACGTCTTTGGACTGTGGGAGGAAACCAGAGCACCCGGAGGAACCCCATGCAGGCACAAGGAGAACATGCAAACTCCACATACAGTAGAAAGACCCTGGTCCATCCTGAGATTTGAACCCAGAACCTCCTTGCTGTGAGGCGACAGTGCTAACCACTGCACCACACTGCACATTTGTACATGCAAATACCAAAACAGCTTTTATCGAGGTCTTAGCGGTTCAATATCATGGCCATGTGAAAGTACAACAAAGTCCTGCCGAATAGCAGCGAGCCATAAACAAAGCAAGTCTGTCAAAGACTACTCGATGGTGCTGTGGCGTATTACGTGCAGATTGAAAACCAAACGAGTGGTTAATGACTGTGACAAATAGTGCATGAAAGTGTTTGATTCAATAGAATGGTTTTGATTAAAAAAAGATCAAAGAAGAAAAATTGCACTAAAGCAGGCATGATGCCCGATTAGGACAACAAAATAATTGAAAATGGTTCAGAACATGATGATAATTGCAAGCTGATAGTAGATACGAGTCCACTTAGTCCGTGCACAGGAGGCATAGACTGAGCATAAATGCTTGGCCACATTTTAGATTCGTATCACCATTTAGTGTATGAATGTCCTGAGTGACTCACACAGATATGCATGTACCGTATCTACAACTGGGATCTATCAGTGTTAGATCAAAAACAAGCAAAAGACGACAAAAAAAAAAAAGTCTTTTGAAGCCAGTCCACTTAACAGTCTGGGGAAAAAGAGAGCAATACCAGATGAGCTACATACAAATAGAGTTGATGCTTCAAATACTCTTTTTAAAGAATAGCTATGAGCAGATGGTGTCACTGAGTGTAAGCTTGTAATCTGTCTTTGTAGCATTGCCAAAGAACTGAGTGACAACTTCCTAAGCAAAGATTAATAAAGTGCAGAAGATTTTATTAATTTGGAGAGAGAGAGAGAGAGAGAGAGAGAGAGAGAACATAAACTCAGCCGGGAACGATCACAATTAAAACCTGAAGTGAGGAAAATCCTTACTGGATTCATAAATTATGGTATTAATGCGTTTCGTGTCAGTTGGGAGACAAATTTTCTACTTTAACCCATGTTTTTTATACATACTGGGGGGATACTGGTTTTTTACCTCTGTCCGTCCATCTGTATCTCCATATTTCCATTTGTCCGAAACACCCTTTTTCTCAGCAACCACAAATCATCGCCACTTGGTACTTGGCACCAAACTTCAGCTTGGGGTTCTATACCATGTGTACCATTTTCAGGTCTGTCTCAGATCGACTTCCTGTTTACTGAATGAATGTATTTACGAAATATACAGCATGGATTTACAAAATTTTCGTAGCATTTTTCTCAGCAGCTAAAAATCACAACTGCTTGATATTTAGTACTGAGCTTCAGCTTGGGGTTCTATACCGTATATACTGTTTTCACGTCTGTCACACATTGACTTCCTGTTTACCGACTGAATGTATTTATAAAACATATAGGGTGGCTTTTGACGCTATTTCAAGAAGTAAAATGCTGTTTCAAAATGATAGTTTACCAGGATGCTATTTGAAATCCCTGGGGAGAGACACTGCTCTTTACTTATTTGTTTCAGGGTTCATTATTTGTTGAAGTCAACATTCATAATAAGTGTCCTATTCCTTTGATTGCTTGCATTCTGATATAAGCGAGAGCGTTTGTCCGAAACACCCTTTTTCTCAGCAACCACAAATCATAGCCACTTGGTACTTGGCACCAAACTTCAGCTTGGGGTTCTATACCATGTGTACCATTTTCAGGTCTGTCTCACATCGACTTCCTGTTTACTGAATGAATGTATTTACGAAACATACAGCATGGATTTACAAAATTTTCGTAGCATTTTTCTCAGCAACTACAAATCACAACTGCTTGATATTGAGTACTGAGCTTCAACTTGGGGTTCTATACTGTGTATACTGTTTTCACATCTGTCACACATTGACTTCCTGTCTACCGACTGAATGTATTTATAAAACATATAGGGTGGCTTTTGATGCTATTTCAAGAAGCAAAATGCTGTTTCAAAATGATAGTTTACCAGGATGCTATTTGAAATCCCTGGGGAGAGACACTGCTCTTTACTTATTTGTTTCAGGGTTAATTATTTGTTGAAGTCAACATTCATAATAAGTGTCCTATTCCTTTGATTGCTTGCATACTGATATAAGCAAGAGCGGGGGGGATACGCAAGTGAGCAGCAGCTTACAGTTGATCTTGTTTGTTTTGTTTTCTCAGGCTGTTGTAATGCGGAACTTGGACAAAATGTGATGTAATTTCAACTCGAATGAAAAAAAAAAGAAAGAAATAATAAGTGTAATGGCCTACCAGTTTCAGAATTTGAGGTTGCGTTTTGTTTTTATGGTCCAAAGATATGAACCTTATTAATAATTCTAAAACTGTAGTTGGATACTATGATTGGTCTGAAGTGGTGATTTAAATAGACACTGATCGGCCATAATATTAAAGCCACCTCTCTAATATTATGTACATCCCCTTTGTGCCACCAAAGCAGCTCTGACTTAAGGCATGGACTCCACAAGAGCTCTGAAGGTGTGCTGTGGTATCTGGCACCAAGATGTTAGCAGCACATCCTTTAAGGCTGTTTCACAATAATGGTTGTATTCTTGAATAACACCAACTAACTCCTGCAACTAGGTCCAGTGTATATATGCTGGAGTTTCTTGTACTTTATTTTACAGGAACACACCAGCCCTACCTACAGCAGTAATGTCTCTTATAAGTTCTTATAAAAATGTTTGTAAGAGTCAAATGTGGGCTCATTTTGACCTTGTGGTCGTTTCATTTAATTATATTTAATTATTACACTTAGATTTTACTGGTTAAATTCAGAATTGCTTTTTTTTTTTTTTTTTTTGTGTGTGTGTGTGTGTGTGTGTGTGTGTGTGTGTGTGTAAACTGAGTGCCTTTGACAGTATTCTTTGTCAAAATGTCCTCTCTGGAAAACACTCACCCACCATATGATGAGGTTGTAAGTTATTTTTTAAAGAAAATATTTGTCTCTTTTGAAGCAGAATACTCTGTTGTTGCACAGTTTAAAAAAAAATGGACTTGAAACAGACGCAAGTCACATTTGCAGCAGAGCTTCACATGTGGTTGAGATGTGGGTCCATCAAAAAGTGTCCTCTCTGGAAACTCAATTTTAGAAATGCACTATACGCCCTCTTCTCACCACAGGGAACATGCCCAGTATATGACCCTGTAGCTCTGAAATTCTTCAGTTAATTTCCATCTCAAAGGTAATTTTTGGCAGCAGAGAAACACAAAAATCTGAGGTTTGATTTTTGGATTATTGTGGACCTGAAAAGTATACCCTGACTGTGAAACAGCACTTTAAGTCTTGTAACTTGCGAGGTGGGGCCTCTATGGATCAGACTTGTCTGTCCAGCACATCCCATAGATACTCAATCAGATTGAGATCTGGGGAATTTGGAGACCAAATCAACACCTTGAACTCTTTGTCATGTTTCTCAAACCTTCCCCGAACACTTTTTGCAGTGTAGCAGGGTGCATTATCCTGCTGATAAGGCCACTGGCCTTAGGGAATACTGTAGCATGAAGGTGTGTACTTGGTCCACCACAATGCTTAGGTAGGTGGTATGTTTCAAAGTAACATCCACATGAATGACAAGACTCAAGGTTTCCCAGCAGAGCAACATACTGCCTCCACCAGCTTGCCTTCTTTCCATAGTGCATCCTGGTGCCATCTCTTCCCCAGATAAGTGAAGTGCACACACCCAGCCGTCCACATGACGTAAAAGAAAATGTGACTCATCAGTCCAGGCCACCTTCTTCTGTTTTTCCTTAGTCCAGTTCTGATCCTCACATACCCATTGTAGAAGCTTTTGGTGATGGACAGGAGTCAGCATGGGTATTCTGACCAGTCTGTGGGACTGTACCAGACAGGTTAGCCTTCACTCCTCACATGCATCAATGAGCCTTGGGGCCCCTACGACCCTGTCACCAGTTCACCGGTTGTCCTTCCTTGGAGCACTTTTGGTAGGTACTAAACACTGCATACCAGGAACACCCCATAAGATGTGCCATTTTGGAGATGCTCAGACCCAGTCGTCTCGCCATCACAATTTATCAAAGTCACTCAGATCCTTAGGCTTGTCCATTTTTCCTGCTTCCAACACATCAGCTTCAAGAACTGACTGTTCACTTTCTTACTAATACATCCCACCCCTTGACAGGTGCCATTGTAATGAGATAATCAGTGTTATTCACGTTACCTGTCAGTGGTCATAATGTCATGGCTGATTTGTGTATAATTCAAATTGTA
The DNA here is from genome assembly GCF_027579695.1 of Neoarius graeffei. Lineage (NCBI taxonomy): Eukaryota > Metazoa > Chordata > Actinopteri > Siluriformes > Ariidae > Neoarius > Neoarius graeffei. Next base: position 55,972,006 of record NC_083570.1, on the reverse strand, counting down.
ATTCAAATCACAGGTTGATTTATTAATTCCCTTGTTCTCTTAGATTAACTTTTTTGGAGTAACAGCTTGTACAGAGATGTGATTAAAAGACATGTAATTATTGATTATATAGTGGAGTTTTCTATGAGATGTTTATTTCCATCCATCATTTTTTGGAAGGAACGTCCAGTATCAGCACTTTGTAACAATCAGAGGTAATGCTGTAAGCATTTGAGGGTTTTGTTTTGTTTTTTAAAATAGAATTGATTTTTCTTTTTATTCTATACACTTCTTAATGTAAGAGATGGGATTGCAGGGAAGGAAATGGAGTAAATACAGTAAAATACAGAACCACGAGGACCCAGCGGGAAATGACGGACAATTATCGCATGCCACAGAAATATGTGTGGCATTGTGCAGCATGGTGAGTGTGCACTAAGTGGTGTAGCTGAAGCATAACGACAGCTATTGTGCACAGGCCTCCCTTCTCCCTATCTCTTTTCGTCAGTCGCTTGTGTGCCAGTGAGCAGACCATGTTTGCAGGCCTCTCACTGTTTGAGCCGGGCACCGATTCAAAAGCTAAGCCTGTTGTAGAGCTGAACCGAACCATGTGGGCTTTGTGTGACCTTGTGCTCTAAGCTGAGCAAAAGGAAGGGTGGCAAGCAGTAAAGCTAGGCTCAACCCCTCAAGCCGAACACAGCGTAGGATTCTCGACGAAGCAAATCACTGCACACACTGAGCAGGAACACTCGATTGTGCTCACTGAGACTACAAAAATGCTCAGCATGAATGCTCAGCACTCACTATGTCACTAACAACTAAAACTCTGTGTAAAAAATAAATAAAATTTATGCATCACATCATTTACATTCGCAGCTCTATGCTGCAGAACATCTTATATTCATTAACCCTTCTTGTGTCTCAAATCCATTTGAAACACAATGTGTTCCCTGGTGAAAAATAAATGTGCTAAGTGTACTAAAATTTAGCATACTTTTGTGTACTTGAAACCACACTAGTCATCAATATACTTGAAGTGTGTTTATGATTTAGTTAACTTGAGGCATGCTATTTTGGAACAACTAATTTTGTACTAAATATATTTTCTCATCTCATTATCTCTAGCCGCTTTATCCTGTTCTACAGGGTCGCAGGCAAGCTGGAGCCTATCCCAGCTGACTACGGGCGAAAGGCGGGGTACACCCTGGACAAGTCGCCAGGTCATCACAGGGCTGACACATAGACACAGACAACCATTCACACTCACATTCACACCTACGCTCAATTTAGAGTCACCAGTTCACCTAACCTGCATGTCTTTGGACTGTGGGGGAAACCGGAGCACCCGGAGGAAACCCACGCGGATACGGGGAGAACATGCAAACTCCACACAGAAAGGCCCTCGCCGGCCACGGGGCTCGAACCCGGACCTTCTTGCTGTGAGGCGACAGCGCTAACCACTACACCACCGTGCCGCCCTAAATATATTTTAATTGTAATTAAATTGTAGAAAAGTGCAACTTGAAGTGTATTTAGTGTACTTTTACGTGCTAAAGTGGAACAACTTAAAGTATATTTTGTATACTTTAAGTATATGACTTTATATGTACTAATATATGCTTAATTAGTACTTTGTTTGTATTATAAGTACCTTAAACATTAGTACACTTTAGAAATTACACAACTTTCACTTAAAGTATATTTTAGTATAATATATTTCTATAAAGTATAATATAGTATAGGCAGCACGGTGGTGTAGTGGTTAGCGCTGTCGCCTCACAGCAAGAAGGTCCTGGGTTCGAGCCCCGGGGTCGGCGAGGGTCTTTCTGTGTGGAGTTTGCATGTTCTCCCCGTGTCCGCGTGGGTTTCCTCCGGGTGCTCCGGTTTCCCCCACAGTCCAAAGACATGCAGGTTAGGTTAACTGGTGACTCTAAATTGAGCGTAGGTGTGAATGTGAGTGTGAATGGTTGTCTGTGTCTATGTGTCGGCCCTGTGATGACCTGGCGACTTGTCCAGGGTGTACCCCGCCTTTCGCCCGTAGTCAGCTGGGATAGGCTCCAGCTTGCCTGCGACCCTGTAGAAGGATAAAGCGGCTAGAGATAATGAGATGAGATGAGATAATATAGTATAATTTTTAAAGTGTGTTAAAAGTGTTAGCGTGAAAGCGTGATGTTAGTATACTTTTTATACATTTACAAAAAGTACAATTTGTGTAAGTACATTTTCAATATACTATTGAAAATATGAATATACTTTAAATACAATAAAGTAAATTTTTTTTCGCCAGGGTTTTTTTTTTTTTAATCAGCCCGTAATTCTCCAGTCATCAACAACCCCAAATCAGAAAATGTTGGGACGGTATGGAAAAAAAAAAAAGAAAGAAAGCATTTTCTAAATTTACTTTGACGTGTATTTTGTTGCAGACAGTACGATCCCAAACTATTCATGTTTTCTCTGGTCAACTTAATTTCATTGTACAAAAGCAGTATTCAGGAAAGGCCTAATCTTTGAGAAGCAAAGATCGGCTGAGGATCTCCAGTTCATCAACAAACGCATGGGGAAATGATTAAAATGTTTAAAAACAATGTTTCTCAAAGAAAGACAGTAGGGGATTTGGATATTTCTCCATCTATGGTGTATTAGATCATGAAATGATGGAACCTGGAGGAATTTTGGTGCATAAAGGGAAAGGACGCAAGCTTAAGCTGAACACCCACAATCTCCGATCAGTCAGACGGCACTGCATCAAGAACCATCATTCATCTATAGCTGATATAACCACATGGGCTCAGGATTACTTTGGCAAGCCTTTGTCAAGCACGACAATACAGAAGTACATCCACAAATGCCAGTTAAAACTTTACTGTACAAAAAGGAAGTCTTATATTAACTGTGTCCAGAAGCACCATCAACTCCTCTGGGCTCAGAGGCATCTGGGATGGATCATCACAGAGTGGAAATGTGTATTGTGGTCAGATGAACCAGTATTCCAGGTCTTTTTTTGGAAGAAACAGATGCCTTGTACTCTGGACAAAAGACGAAAAGGACCATCCAGACTGTTAGCAGCATATATGTAATTTTGGATCATTTTCCTCAATAAATAAATGACCAAGTACAACCCCAATTCCAAAAAAGTTGGGACAAAGTACAAATTGTAAATAAAAACGGAATGCAATAATTTACAAATCTCAAAAACTGATATTGTATTCACAATAGAACATAGACAACATATCAAATGTCGAAAGTGAGACATTTTGAAATTTCATGCCAAATATTGGCTCATTTGAAATTTCATGACAGCAACACATCTCAAAAAAGTTGGGACAGGGGCAATAAGAGGCTGGAAAAGTTAAAGGAAAAAAAAAGGAACAGCTGGAGGACCAAATTGCAACTCATTAGGTCATTAACATGACTGGGTATAAAAAGAGCATCTTGGAGGGGCAGCGGCTCTCAGAAGTAAAGATGGGAAGAGGCTCACCAATCCCCCTAATTCTGCGCCGACAAATAGTGGAGCAATATCAGAAAGGAGTTCGACAGTGTACAATTGCAAAGAGTTTGAACATATCATCATCTCCAGTGCATAATATCATCAAAAGATTCAGAGAATCTGGAAGAATCTCTGTGCGTAAGGGTCAAGGCCGGAAAACCATACTGGGTGCCCGTGATCTTCGGGCCCTTAGACGGCACTGCATCACATACAGGCATGCTTCTGTATTGGAAATCACAAAATGGGCTCAGGAATATTTCCAGAGAATGTTATCTGTGAACACAATTCACCGTGCCATCCGCCGTTGCCAGCTAAAACTCTGTAGTTGAAAGAAGAAGCCGTATCTAAACACGATCCAGAAGCGCAGACGTCTTCTCTGGGCCAAGGCTCATTTAAAATGGACTGTGGCAAAGTGGAAAACTGTTCTGTGGTCAGACGAATCAAAATTTGAAGTTCTTTATGGAAATCAGGGACGCCGTGTCATTCGGACTAAAGAGGAGAAGGACGACCCATGTTGTTATCAGCGCTCAGTTCAGAAGCCTGCATCTCTGATGGTATGGGGTTGCATTAGTGCGTGTGGCATGGGCAGCTTACACATCTGGAAAGACACCATCAATGCTGAAAGGTATATCCAGGTTCTAGAGCAACATATGCTCCCATCCAGACGACGTCTCTTTCAGGGAAGACCTTGCATTTTCCAACATGACAATGCCAAACCACATACTGCATCAATTACAGCATCATGGCTGCGTAGAAGAAGGGTCCGGGTACTGAACTGGCCAGCCTGCAGTCCAGATCTTTCACCCATACAAAACATTTGGCTCATCATAAAACGGAAGATACGACAAAAAAGACCTAAGACAGTTGAGCAACTAGAATCCTACATTAGACAAGAATGGGTTAACATTCCTATCCCTAAACTTGAGCAACTTGTCTCCTCAGTCCCCAGACGTTTACAGACTGTTGTAAAGAGAAAAGGGGATGTCTCACAGTGGTAAACATGGCCTTGTCCCAACTTTTTTGAGATGTGGTGTTGTCATGACATTTAAAATCACCTAATTTTTCTCTTTAAATGATACATTTTCTCAGTTTAAACATTTGATATGTCATCTATGTTCTATTCTGAATAAAATATGGAATTTTGAAACTTCCACATCATTGCATTCCGTTTTTATTTACAATTTGTACTTTGTCCCAACTTTTTTGGAATCGGGGTTGTATAATAATTTTGTCAAATTTGTTTAACTAGGTTCTCTTTATCTACTTTTAGGACTTGTGTGAAAATCTGATGATGCTTTAGGTCACATTTATGCAGAAATAAAGGGTTAACAAATTTTCAAGCACCACTGTATTTAATTCCTAGGCTCCCATCCATAACAGGGAGTGATGTTGCATTCCATTAATACACTTTTAAATAGATTATTAGCTTCTAATAGAATAGATGAGCCAAAATAATTGGGAATCGTTTTTAATGGGCCCCGACTCATTACACATATAAGTGGGCCCTAAAGTAGAAAAGGTTGAGAACCCCTAGTGTAATGTATTCCACGTAAATAAATTGTTGTATTGTCTTGTAACAGTGATGCCAATAATGAGATGCGCATCACAATTATGAATACATATGTATTCCTTTTTTTTTTTTTTGACCCCACATACCATGTGCCAGAAACAACACCATCATATTTATTATGGTGTGACTCTGCTAGGTGGCTGGTGGACAGCAGTGAACCAGCACTTTCAGTTTACATCATATATATATATATATGATCGAATATCAAACTTGATATGTCAAACAATTGTCTGGTTGCATCGGTTACGTCCATGTGCACTGGTGCGCAGTGCCATTAGGACTAATTACCATGCACCTATTCCTGATTAGAGCGCAATCACAGCACATTCATATAAGGACTGTCAGTAACACAGAGACTTTGCAAAGTATACACTCTATATCCTGCGTCTGACAGTACCAAGCTGTGTATTTTGTATCAATTTTCTGGTTTTGACCCCGTTTGTGTTTTTGGACCGTGAGTATTGCATTACATCTGATATTCTGTCTGTGCCTCACTCCACCACTGCTTGTTTTTACTATGCCTCCGACACCTTAAGGTGCAGGAGGCATTATGTTTTCAGGTTGTCCGTCTGACCATCCGTCTGTGCGTGCATCCGCGCGTGCGTCTGTGCGTGTGTGCGTCCCGAAACCTTGTGAACACGATATCTCAAAGACTAATGAAGGGAATTTCACCAAACTTTCACCATGTCTGTGCTTTGGGACAAACATGAACTTTATTAGATTTTGAGGTTAAAAGGTCACAGGTCAAGATTACTGTGAGGTCATATGTCCATCACCAAACCTTGTGAACGCCATATCTCACAGACTAATGAAAGGAATTTCACCAAACTTTCACCATTTGTGCACTTTGGGACAAAGATGAAATTATTAGATTTTGAGATCAAAAAGTCTAAGGTCAAGGTCACCGTGAGGTCAAATGTCTGTCCGAAAACCTTGTGAACACAATGTCTCCAAGGCAAATGAAAGGAATTTCACCAAACTTTCACCATTTGTGCATTTGGGGACAAGCATTAACTGATTAGATTTTGAGGTTAAAAGGTCACAGGTCAAGATTACTGTGAGGTCGAATGTCCATCCCCAAATCACAACTTAATAAGGCGTGTAGTCTACCAGGCGGAGGCATCCCCATCGACGCCATTGGCGTCGAGTTCTATCTAGTTCAAATCTGCCTTTATCTCCCTTTTGGATCTGTTTACTAGCACGCTTTCAGTAAAACTCTTCCTGCACTTCCATCTGTCTGCTGCCCTTCCATAATAGAAACCGTCAACTATTCAACAAGCTAGTGGACTAATAAAACCGTTTTAACTAATTTTACATGAAACTGTCATGAATATTTTCCGTAACGTGTGTTAGCAAATAATCCCACGTTGTTGTTTTTTAAAAAAAGCAAATTAAAAGTACTGGATAAAAGCCCCACTGTCTTATGTAATTAAAGATACAAATTTCATTGTCCAGTGGTCATGCTGTTGAGATACATTGCCTTGCACTTACAATCAGGTTCCTTGTAGTGGTACACAGACATCATATGGTCAGGCCATCACAAATCAGGTCAACGCATTACCATGTTCTCTTAAGTATGGGGCTGCGCTTCACACCCTGAGAGCTCTGCTATTACATGATTGTCAGACATACGGTTTCATTACAAATACTGTTTCATTTCTGACATAATTCTAGCCTGAAGAGTGAAGAGTCATTTGCCTCATCTCCATGATTTGAAATCATAAAATGTTAATTCAGTCACTTGGTGTCGTGTTTTAAGGATTATTAATCGCATCGATGACTTGGTCTTGCTAAGCTTGACAGTTTCTTTCTAAGAGTCCGTGTGTGTGTGTGTGTGTGTGTGTGTGTGTGTGTGTGTGTGCTTTTGCAGTGTTTTGGGCTAATAAATATTCTCCAGTGAGCTTGCATTTCATATCTCTTCAGTCCGTTTCCTAATGAATGAGTTATTTACAGCTGTCTCTGCTAGCTGAGCCTCCTTTGCCTCCTAACTGTCTCTGTCCCCTGGCGTCTCAGCTCTGAATATGAAGCACTATTATCTGATCCAGATAGCTTGGGAACAGCATTGTAACTCATCCCAAAAAGCTCTCTGTCGCAGACCTGCCTTCACAAAAGGTCACGGCACACAATCCGTGCGGGTTGGTTTTTGTATTATTGTGTGCTACAGGACGAGAGAGCTCACCTCTAGAGAATGTAAAACACTTTACTGATTATATCTCACTCACGCTGCATAGGACGTGCAGCTCATCCTATTATAATGCTAAAAGGCTGTAAGCACGTCTGCATGTGACCTCTGCATACAGTTATTGCATGCTGGAACATGTTTTCTTGAAGGTAATCTGAACAACAGGTCATCAATACTGTTTTCTCACAGAATAAATGTAAGCAGATTATAACTCTCCGAAGTTGACAGGATAAACGTTTGCTTGGGGATTAAGCTTTGATGTGTGTTTATGATGCAGGGTGCACCTCAGGTATACGCTTTTTTGCTTCTTTTCAATGTCTTCAAGTCTAGAACCTGAATGATTACTATAATAGCTGTATATTTTAGTAATGTCAGTGGAACCGATGATTCCGTGTTAACCTTGACCACTGACCTTTGTCTAAAATACATGTGACGACGATTTAGCACTACTAATACTGTACCTCTAGGATAAGAATGAAGTATTATTTCTTAAGGATGTGACACATTAGGGACTTCAGTAACAACATTACAGCATGGTAACGTTACATAAAACTCAGTGCAGTAATTGTAGACCAAAAGCAGATGTGAATATCTGCACCAATGTGTCCCCCCCCCCCCCCCCCCCCCCCCCAATGCTGCTATTTTAAAACCTTTGATGCCCGTTGCGGAGTTTCTTTTTCTTCCTAAGGATGTTTTCAAGGATGTTTGGTTCATCACTAAGGATCTGAAAGAGAAAGGAAAGTATGAAAAGGATGACAAGGACAAAGATAAACAAGCGTGACTGGTTATTGTCTCCATCATTGTCTTTTGATTAGTATGACAAAAGTCCACCCGTTTTTATTAGCACAGCTGCACCCAATTACAGCATATTTCATGCATTAGCGATATGATTGCTGTTGCGTGCTTCCTTATTTTCCTACTAATAAAACATTCAAAGCATCCATCTTCTTCTGTATACACAAACTGTCAACACCTTGCACTCATTTCTGTGGAAGGAGAGCTTTTCCAAGCTTTACTGTGCCTGAACAAGCACTATGGGAGAGGTTTTCCAAAACTAAAAATAGTTTTTGAAGAATATATACAGTGCTGAGCGTAAATGAGTGCACCCCCTTTGAAAAGTAACATTTTAAACAATATCTCAATGAACACAAACAATTTCAAAAATGTTGACAAAACAAAGTTTAATGTAACATCTGTTTAACTTATAACGTGAAAGTAAGGTTAATAATATGACTTAGATTACACATTTTTTCAGTTTTACTCAAATTAGGGTGGTGCACAAATGAGTACACCCCACAACAAAAACTACTACATCTAGTACTTTGTATGGCCTCCATGATTTTTAATGACAGCACCAAGTCTTCTAGGCATGGAATGAACAAGTTGGCGACATTTTGCAACATCAATCTTTTTCCATTTTTCAACAATGACCTCTTTTAGTGACTGGATGCTGGATGGAGAGTGATGCTCAACTTGTCTCTTCAGAATTCCCCAAAGAAAATAATTTCTTTACACCACAAAGGTGAAGGCTACAAGAAGATCAGCAAAGCTTTACTTATCAATCAGAATACTGTAGCAAAAGTGGTACAAAAATTTCAGAAAGATGGAACTGCAACCATCTCACAGAGACGTCCAGGTCGTCCACGGAAGTTAACACCTTGACAGGAGCGTCTTCTGGTGAGAAGGGTTGAAGAAAATCGGCATGCAAGGTCACTGCAGTTATCTAAAGAAGTAGAAAGCCAAACTGGGGTGACTATTTCCCATGACACAATATGGCGTACACTGCAGAGGAATGGCATGCATGGATGCCGTCCACGAAAGAAGCCTCTCCTAAAGCCCAGGCACACAAAAGCCCGCCTAGAGTTTGCCAGGGCCCGTGCTGACAAAGATGAAGACTACTGGGACTCTATGCTCTGGAGTGATGAGACCAAGATAAATGTTTTTGGAACTGATGGCTTCAAAACTGTATGGCATCGCAAAGGTGAGGAATACAAAGAAAAATGCATGGTGCCTACAGTGAAACATGGTGGTGGCAGTGTCCTTATGTGGGGCTGCATTTCATTGATGGCATCATGAATTCACAGATGTATTGCTCTATACTGAAAGAGAAGATGCTACCATCACTCCGTGCCCTTGGTCGTTGTGCACTTTTCCAACATGACTAAACACACATCTAAGGCCACTGTTGGATTTCTGAAGAAGAACAGGGTGAAAGTGATTCAGTGGCCAAGTATGTCTCCTGATCTGAACCCAATCGAACACCTATGGGCAATTCTGAAGAGACAAGTTGAGCATCACTCTCCATCCAGCATCCAGTCACTAAAAGAGGTCATTGTTGAAGAATGGAAAAAGACTGATGTTGCAAAATGCCGCCAACTTGTTCATTCCTTGCCTAGAAGACTTGGTGCTGTCATTAAAAATCATGGAGGCCAGACAAAGTACTAGATGTCGTAGTTTTTGTTGTGGGGTGTACTCATTTTTGCACCACCCTAATTTGAGTAAAACTGAAAAAATGTGTAATCTAAGTTTATATTATTAACCTTACTTTCACATTATAAGTTAAACAGATGTTATATTAAACTTTGTCTTGTCAACATTTTTGAAATTGTTTGTGTTCATTGAGATATTGTTTAAAATGTTACTTTTCAAAAGGGGTGTACTCATTTACGCTCAGCACTGTGTGTGTGTGTGTGTATATATATATATATATATATATATATATATATATATATATATATATATATATATATATATATAATATTCGCCCCAGTGAATGTATCAGTCAGATATTACAGATGTTATGCAGAAAAAACAGGGAGCAAACACCCCACCATTCAATTACTGGTAAACACCAGGGTTAAAGTCTTTCTCTTGACTGCCCTTTCAAGCATGATCCATGGCAAACAAGAAAGAGAAGGAAATAGAGAGACAAAAGCAGATCATTATCAGGGTCTGCTCACTCATAAATAAGTACAATTTCAAATCTTTTTTTTTTTTCCCTTCATGACTTCCTAAAGCAGCCTAGTCTACTAACGGATAGTGTTGATGAGTCTGTTTCTGTAGCCTGTATATAATAGAATTGATAGAACTGCTGTCTTATCCACTATTCATTCTCTCTATTCTTTAATCTGTTTCCTTGATGTAGAATTGAATTTCTTTTGGCTCGTATGATGATAAAAAACGAATCTCCCCTCAAATGCCTTTAAGATCTGAGCTTTCACTTAAGACCGTTTCACATACCAATTTGAGTCTGATTTCCTCGAATGTTTGCAAACGGCCGCTGTATAGACTATATTTAAGTTTCGCAATGCAGAAAATGATAAGTTTCAGAGTGTGGTTATTGAGAAATGAATCTCAGGTTAGTTTTCAGTGGACAATAGTACTGTCGGAAGGAAATCTGATTTTAGTGGTGTCTTGTTTAAGTGGCTTTAGACAGCTGATAGCGACAGACAGAGAAAAGAGCCAGACTGATTCGGGGGAAAAAGAAAAAAGCATACTGTATATGATGTGGATTGTTGGTAACTGAGTGGCATACAGTTACAGTGAGAAGTTTACATACAGTGACAAAGTCATCATGGACATGAATGTCATGGCAATACTGATGATTTCTTTGAACTGTTCTTTATCTGTGCCATAAAGATTGCACAACATATATCTTTAATATCTAATCTATTAGATAATCTCGATAATATGTAATCCAATATCTATATCAAATAGAAAAAAAAAGAACTTGGTGCTCGAGTTTAAATTTATTTTGGGTTTTCTGAAATCAGCACAGAGTCAAAATTATACATATATGATCAAAAATATACATGTGTTTAGATTGTAAATTTGTTAGTACAGAAGGATCCAAAATGTTTTTTTTTTTCTTTTTAACTCACCAAGGCCTCTTAACTTCCTGTTCATTATCTTGATTGACTACAGCTGGTAGCTTCTCTATGCCAACATAAAGGGTTGTTTTACAGCACTCGGTGGATTGACCCGCACACAGTACAATGGGGAAAACCAAGGAGCTCAGTGCAGATCTGAGAAAGAGGATCATAGATTTAGACAACTTAGGACTTTCTGTTGTACAACTGCAGATTCTTCTGAACAACTGCAGATTCCACAATCATCAGGACAAACAATTGCATGCAAGTACAAGTTATTGGGAGGTGTAGCCACTTCGCTTGAAGAAGACCCAAATGGTCACTCTCAGCTGAAAGGAAATTGGTTGGGATGGTCAGGAACAACCCAGGAACCACCAAATCACAGGCCTGACATAAACTTGAAGCTACTGGGAACACTTAACAGTCAAGCTTTACATCTCCATGGACTGAGATGCTGCCATCCAAGGCAGAAGCCCTTGCTTCAAATTTGACACCTTCAAGCTCAACGAATGTTTGCAGCTGACCTTGTGGACAAAGAAAAAGCCTTCTAGAGGACAGTGTTATGGTCAGATGAGACAAAGATTGAGTTGTTTGTCCGCAATGACCAGAGGTACAGAGGAACACTGAACCAATGCTTAAGCATGGTGGTGGTAATGTCATACTCCTAGGGCTTAGGGTGGAGCTAATTTTTAAAGTTATTAAATATGACCATCTTATCACCTAATTTGATATATAATTCTGGTAAAATATTAACAAAAATGAAGAAATCTAACTGGTAGCTCAATCAGCATGAAGTTTGGCAGCCAAGCCACAAAGTCTGCCACAATTATGGAGCTAACTGATCTAGCTGATCCCATCCCACAGTGTTTGACAACACAAGCTGAAAATATGCTTAGAAAAAAACTCTACTGGCCCTAGGTCTACCTATACAGTGGATATAAAACGTGTACACACCCCGTTAAAATGATAGATTTTTCTGATGTAAAAAAAAAATGAGACCACTATAAATAATTTCAAAACTTTCCCCACCTTTAATGTGACCTATAACCTGTACAATTCAATTGAAAAACAAACAAATCTGTTAGGGGGAAAAACATAAAAAATAAAACACCACACAGTAAGCTGATTTCATAGGTGTGCACACCCTTAAAATAATACTTTGTTGAAGCACCTTTTGATTTAATTACAGCATTCAGTCTTTTGGGGTCGGAGTCTATCAGCCTGCCACATCTAGACTTGGTAATATTTGCTCATTCTTCCTTGCACTTCACAGATTTTCAATTGGATTTAGGTCTGGGCTCTGGCTGGGCCATTCCAGAACTTTTTTTTGGGGTCATTGTCATGCTGAAAGATGAAATTCCTCTTCATCTTCATCTTTCTAGCAGACACCTGAAGGTTTTGGACCAAAATTGACTGACTGGTATTTAGAACTGTTCATAATTCCCCCCACCTCGACTAAAGCCCCTGTTCCAGCTGAAGAAAAACAACCCCAAAACATGATGCTGCCACCACCATGCTTCACCGTGAGTATGGTGGTCTTTTGGTGATGCGCAGTGTTGTTTTTGTGCCAAGCATACCTTTTGGAATTATGGCCAAAAAGTTCAAATTTGGTTTCATCAGACCAGAACACATTTTCCCACATGCTTTTGGGAGAGTTGATTTTTTTTTTTTTGGGCAAAAATTTAGCCGGGCCTGGATATTTTTCTTTGACCCTACCCCATAGTCTAGACATACAGAAGATTGTTTTCACATGTAGTACACAACCAGTACTTGCCAGAAATCCCTGCAGCTCCTTCAGCGTTGCTGTCAGCCTCTCAGCAGCCTCTCTGACCAGTTTTCGTCTTGTCTTTTCATCAATTTTGGAGAGACGTCCAGTTCTTGGTAATGTCACTGTTGTCCCATATTTTCTCCACTTCTTGATGCCTGTCTTCACTGTGCTCCATGGTGTATCTAATGCCATGGAAATGTTTTTGTCCCCTTCTCCTGACTGATACCTTTCAACAATGAGATCCCTTTGACGCTTTGTAAGCTCTCTGTGAACGCTGGCTTTTGCTGGAGGATGCAACTGAGTAAATGTCTGAACTTTATTTGGGGTTAATCAGAGTCATTTTAACTGATGGCTGGTGTGAACCCAAAAAGCCTGAATGCTGTAATTAAATCAAAAGGTGCTTCAACAAAGTATTAGTTTAAGGGTGTGCACACTTATGCAACCAGCTTATTGTATGTTTTTTTATATTTTATGTTTTCCCCCCCAACAGATTTGTTTGTGTTTCAATTGAATTGTACAGGTCATAGGTCACATTTAAAGGTGGGAAAAGTTTTGAAATTATTTATCATGGTCTCATGGGTTTTTCTGATGTAAAAAAAAAAAATAAATAATTTTCACGGGGTGTGTACACTTTTTTTTTTTTTTTATATCCACTGTACCCATATTGAAGACACTTTTTTGAGTGCCTCTGAAGTCTGGATACAGAACTAGTGCATGGTAAATATGCCACATTGCTATAATTGTCAATGTATAAATAAACTATTTTGTTGAACAGTATTTTTGTTAATTTACTTTATTGATAAAATATATCAAAAAGAAAGTACCGATAGGCTAAAAAAAAAGCCTGTCGAATGGGTACAGTACTTCTTTTGAATACGTGTCTGTGTGCAGTTATCTGAATATGTTCTGAATCTGTAGTTCTGTGTTCGCTGTCTCTCTAGAACTGCCCAAGAACATGTGTCTAATTTTTCTAAAACTTACTCTACACATACACAAAATTATATAAATCATACATTAAACAAAGCCATCACAGTGAGCTTTATCACAGAAATGCAAAGGGCAAGAATTGTATACGAACTAGATAATAATATAGTTTACAATTTGTACACACGGCATTATAAATACACAAAATATTAAATATCTTTTAGCTTTGTGCACAATTTGATTTTATTGCAAATTTGCATGAAATGTGTTACTCTTATTTTCGAGTTGATTGAGCTACTATTAAAATTTAAGATATAATGCACAAACTTTGTCTATATGGTTTTTAGTACAAATGGAACATGTTCAGGGGGTAAGACCAACTAAAATGAATGAAAAACAATTTTCTGTCATTTAAGCTCCAACCTAGTAGGGCTGTTTTGCTCCCAGTAGAACTGGTGCATTGCACAAAGTGGATGGAATAATGAAGAAGTAGGTCTACCTCAGAATTCTTCAGCATAACCTCGAACCACCAGAAAATTGGATGCATTTGGGTGTTCTAACAGGACAATGACACCAAATATGCATCAAAGCTGGTTGTGGAATGGATAAAGCAGGCTAATATTAAGTTCAGGACTCGTTTTAAAGTCAACCCTATAGAAACTATGTGGACTGTGCAAAAAGTCGGGTCCATGCCAGGAAATGCACACATTTTAACTGAACTTGAATAATTCTGACAGGGGGCGGCACGGTGGTGTAGTGGTTAGCGCTGTCGCCTCACAGCAAGAAGGTCCTGGGTTCGAGCCCCGTGGCCGGCGAGGGCCTTTCTGTGTGGAGTTTGCATGTTCTCCCCGTGTCCGCGTGGGTTTCCTCCGGGTGCTCCAGTTTCCCCCACAGTCCAAAGACATGCAGGTTAGGTTAACTGGTGACTCTAAATTGAGCGTAGGTGTGAATGTGAGTGTGAATGGTTGTCTGTGTCTATGTGTCAGCCCTGTGATGACCTGGCGACTTGTCCAGGGTGTACCCCGCCTTTCGCCCGTAGTCAGCTGGGATAGGCTCCAGCTTGCCTGCGACCCTGTAGAACAGGATAAAGCAGCTAGAGATAATGAGATGAGATGATTCTGACAGTAAGATTTGTTCAATATCCAACCAGAATTCTGCCAGAAGCTTGTAGATGGCTACCAAAATTGTCTGGTCAGAGTGAAACTTGTAAAGGGACATTTAACCAAATATTAGGTGTGCTTTATGTGTATGTTTAACCCTTGGTTGATTTCTGAAACTCCAAAATAAATCATTCTTGTTTTTTTCCCCCTCCTATTAAAGATATATGCTGTATAATCATTCGCCACAGAAAACGACCAGTTCTAGAAATGATTGAAAGCCAAATATTGCAATGACATTCATGTCCCTGGATATAAACTTCTGACAGCAACTGTACATGCATTGAGAGGTGCATACATTGTACATGCACGTTGCTTTTCTGACCCATGGGCAGGACAGAAAGTAGTAATCTCATGATAAGTGACCTATAAAACAGTTACTGTGTGTTTTATAGAGTCCAGAGCCAGGCTGGTGAGCCAGGGCTGTGCTCCAGTCGATATTCTGTCTCTGGGATGAGGGTACAAGCCGAGCAGTCACCTCTGAGCTTTACAGAGGACACTGTCTCATGCAGTAATAAACCGCTTTTTACTGAGACACTTTAATTCAATGAGCAGTGAGGAAAAGGGCAAAAGGACTCCAAGAGAGATCGAGATAAAAAGAGTGTGATGAAAAGAAACAAGAAGAAGTGTAAAGAAAAGGGAAGTGTGACAAAGGAGGCGGTCTCCAGGTGCACATAAATCTTTAGTAATTTGTTTACGGCAGGCAAAGTCTGGCTGGCTTTAGCCAGTGGAGGGAGTGTGTGTGTGTGTGTGTGTGTGTGTGTGTGTGGTGAGGGAATCTAGGACGTGGGCCTTTAAAATGTCACAGTTTCAGGAGCAAATAGGATTCCAGACTCACATATGGTGACAGCCTTTTATTTGACATTGAAGGGTCGTGGAGAAAATGCGAGAGTGTAAATGTTCCGTGTTCAACAGCATGCAATCTTTTAGGCCAAAACTGTGGATTATGCTTGTTGTTGCCTATTGCAGAAATACAGGCATGAAAATCTAAGCTAATTATCTAAATTTTCATCAGAACTTAAACCTTTCAATTGAACTGTCATTGGGTGGCTTCGTCATTTTAATTACTCCTGAGATAATAATTGTTTTTCTTATTTAGTTAAATAAGGACAATATGAAGAGTGCCAGTTATGATTGAGCCGTCACCCTACATAATCACATCAACTGTTTCTTGTTCACAGATGGATGAATAGATATCAATATGGTGTAACTGTCATTAAGTGTATTATATATGTGTCTCTCTCACTTACACACACACACACACACACACACACACACCAGCTACTTTTATTAGATACATCCATACCCCTGCTGTTTTATGCCGTTATCTAATCAGCCGATCTCTTGACAGCAGCACAATGCATAAAATCATGCAGATACAAATCAAGAGCTTCAGTTAATGTTCACTTCAAACATCAGAATGGGAAAAACTGTGATCTCTGTGACTTTCACTGTGGCATGGGTGTTGGTGCCAGATGGACCGGTTTGAGTATTTCAGAAACTGCTGATCTCCTGGGGTTTTCACACACAACAGTCTCTAGAGTTTACACAGAATGGTGCGAAAAACAAAAAAACATTGAGTGAGCGACAGTTCTGTGGGTGGAAACGTCTTGTGAAGAGAGGTCAGAGGAAAATGGCCAGATTTAAACTTATACATTGTGTGTGTGTATGTACACACACACAGATAAAGAAAGTGCATCTTTCTTCAGTTCTATGTTTTTACTGATCAAGGCCTAAATAACAATTGTGTGCTCCTCACCAACATGTACAAAGAAACAAATAACCTCAGGTGACAACAACAAAAACCCAACAGAATCCAATATTTTGTAATTTTCCCAAAAAGTAAACTAGCATTCAGAAAGTAGGTGGGAAATAAGTACACCCTTCCTACTTCCACAATCATTAAGAGAGTAATTAGCAGCCAGGTTTTACGAATGAAATGAGCCAGGTTAGTTAATAATCCAGATGTGCGACTACATCTATAGAAACAGAAGTTTTGGCAGTTTGGTGTTTTGAAGCACTATGTCATGCCAAGAAAAAAGGATATCAGCCATGACCTCAGGGAAGCAGTTGTTGGGAAGGGTTGTAAAGCCATCTCCAAACAATTCACATTTTTTACTTTTCTACAGTGAGGGGTTAGAAAGGTTTATTTACAAATGGAGAGCCTTCAGGCCAGTTGCCAGTCTTCCCAGAAGTGGGAGTCCCAGCAAATTCAGTCCAAGGTCAGACCGTTTACTGCTCAGAGATGTAAAGAAAAACCCAGGAGCTACATATGTGACCTACAGACCTCTGTAGGCACATTAAAGGAACAGTCCACCGTACTTCCATAATGAAATATGCTCTTATCTGAATTGAGACGAGCTGCTCCGTACCTCTCCGAGCTTTGCGCGACCTCCCAGTCAGTCAGACGCAGTCAGACATGCTGTCACTCCTGTTAGCAATGTAGCTAGGCTCAGCATGGCCAATGGTATTTTTTGGGGCTGTAGTTAGATGCGACCAAACTCTTCCGCGTTTTTCCTGTTTACATAGGTTTATATGACCAGTGATATGAAACAAGTTCAGTTACACAAATTGAAACGTAGCGATTTTCTATGCTATAGAAAGTCCGCACTATAATGACAGGCGTACTAACACCTTCTGCGTGCTTCGGCAGCGCATTGATATCTGAGCTCCGTATCAATGCGCTGCCGAAGCGCGCAGAAGGTGTTAGTACGCCTGTCATTATAGTGCGGACTTTCCATAGCATACAAAATCGCTACGTTTCAATTTGTGTAACTGAACTTGTTTCATATCACTGGTCATATAAACCTATGTAAACAGGAAAAACGCGGAAGAGTTTGGTCGCATCTAACTACAGCCCCAAAAAATACCATTGGCCATGCTGAGCCTAGCTACATTGCTAACAGGAGTGACAGCGCGTCTGACTGACTGGGAGGTCGCGCAAAGCTCGGAGAGGTACGGAGCAGCTCGTCTCAATTCAGATAAGAGCATATTTCATTATGGAAGTACGGTGGACTGTTCCTTTAAATGTTTATGACCGCACAATCAGAAAAAGACTGAACAAGTATCGCTTTCATGGAAGGGTGGCTACAAAAAAGCCCCTTCTGTCCAAAAAGAGTATGACCACATGATTTAGTTTGCAAAATTGATCTGAACAAATCTTAAAGGTTCTGGAACAATATCCTTTGGACTGTTGAGACCAAGGTGAAGCTAATTGATCATTATGCACGGTGCTGTGTTTTGGCAAAAAACAAACACAGTGCATCACTACAAACACCTCATACCAACTGTGAAGCATGGTGGTGATTTTGGCTTGTTTTGCAGCCACAGGACCTGGGGAAACTTGCAGTCATTGAGGCAATGATGAACTTCCCTTTGTACCAGAATATCTTTGAGACAAATGTAAGGCCATTTGTCCAATCACTTCAGCTGGGCCGAATGTGGGGTCTTCAACAGGACATTGACCCTAAGCACACCAGGAAATGAACATCTGAAGAAAGATGGAAGAAAAAAGTAGAAGAAAAGAGGAAAAAAATCAAGGTGTTGAAATGGCCAAGTCAAAGTCTGGACCTCAACCCCATTGAGACGCTTTGGCTGGATTTTAAGAGAGCTGTGCATAAACGAATGTCCTCAAACATCAATGCACTGAAGCAATGTTGGAAAGAAAAGTGGGTCAACATTTCTCCAAAACAATGTGAGAGACTGATAAACTACATAAAGAAAAGGTTTACTTCAAGTTATTGTTGATAAAGGTGGTTCTACATGTTACTGAATTAGTGTTTTCTGAATATTGGTTTACTTTTTTGGAAAAAAAAAAGGCTACATTTTGAAATCTTTTTTGTCACCTGAGGTTGTTTGTTTAAAGAAGTTGGTGAGGACCACACATTTGTGTTTTAGGCCCTGATAAATAAAACCAGAGAATTGAGTGAGGGTGTACTTTCTTATTCCCATGACTATTTGCATCTCCTAGAAATATGGAGCTTTTATACTAGAAAGAATTTTAAGGCATACAAGCCTCTTGATGCTTACAACTTCGTTATTTGTGGACATGTTCAAGGCATAACGTTTTATGATTACAACTTTGATGATGTGCCAGTTATCTAGCGTTAACTCTTTATTTGATGTAGATTTTAGGTGAGCTATGTAGGTTTGTTCACTTATTAAAATGAGTTAGTTACATTTTAATATGATGACCATTTCACTGAGATAAAATGGGCACTGCAAAGACAGAGCTCCTCAGACCAATTATTCCTTCTAATTGCCTGTAACCACAACTGTCTTGTGTTAGCTTGGAAAGAATATAATAAGGCTTCCATATTTAAGATGGTGATCTTGGCTGAATGTTCTACATGAAACATTACAACTGAGACAAAAAGTAATATTACACAAGAGCCAAGATAGCTTTTTTTTTTAATAAAGAAGAAGCCGTCTTTCTCACATGTGCACTAAAGCACAGTGAAATTTGTCTTCTGCATTTAACCCATCTGAAGCAGTGAACACACACACACACACACACACACACACACACACACACACACACAAGTGAGCAATGAGCACACACACATAACCAGAGCAGTGGGCAGCTATACTACCATACAGCGCCCGGGGAGCAGTTGGGGGTTCGGTGGCTTGCTCAAGGGCACTTTGGCTCAAGGCCGCCCCATGTTAACCTAACGTCATGTCTTTGGGGGAAACCGGAGCACCCGGAGGAAACCCACACAGACACGGGGAGAACATGCAAACTCCACACAGAAAGGCCCCCGTCAGCCACTGGGCTCGAACCTAGAACCTTCTTGCTGTGAGGTGACAGCGCTAACCACTACACCATCATGCTGCTCAGCTTTATTGGCCATATTGTTTCAGGGTACCAGGTTACACAGACAATACCGACACAATGCACACGTCTTGCAAATAGGCAATGTACAGAGTTAAGTATCAGCTAATTTTTTTATCCCCCACTTACTGAAAGGCCCAAAGGGGGATTATGTCATGGCGATGTCCGTCCGTCCGTCCCGGGAAGGGTACTCACCTTCTGAAATCAACTCCTTTCACAGTTTTTGAAGGAATTTCACAAAACTTGACAGGATTCTTTGTTATATGTCAGTAATACGTATATTGCAATTTCGTTCAATTCAATCGCATTTTACCAGAGTTATGGCCCTTGATTACCGAACTTGTACTTTGACAATTTCATGAGAGTGTCTTGAATGAATGAATGAATGAATGAATGAATTTATTTTATTTCGAACATGTATAAAAATGTATGTAACTATTTGTACATACAAAAGAAAGAAAATGAAAAAAAGTGACAAAAAAAGAATAAATAAAATAACCAAGAGCTAATACATTACAATACACTGCACATTGTTCGAAAAAGGAGTGGGAAGAAGTACAATACTTTTTTTTTAATTTCCCACCCCTTTTTAACTACCCCGAAATCCAAACTACATTAATACACCTATAAAAATATATACCATATATACACTTCATGAATATCCATATAAATATATAATTACAAAAATAAATATATACTACATACCATATATATATATATATATATATATATATATATACACACACATATATATTATATATATACATATATATATATATATATATATATATATACACACACACATATATATTATATATATACATATATATATATATATATATATATATATATATATATATATATATATATATACATACATACATACACTTCATAAATATCTATATAAATATTTAATTACAAAATTAAATATATACTTCATTCCATATATACACTTCATAAATATCCATATAAATATCTCATCTCATCTCATCATCTCTAGCCGCTTTATCCTGTTCTATAGGGTCGCAGGCAAGCTGGAGCCCATCCCACCTGACCACGGGCGAAAGGCGGGGTACACCCTGGACAAGTCGCCAGATCATCACAGGGCTGACACATAGACACAGACAACCATTCACACTCACATTCACACCTACGCTCAATTTAGAGTCACCAGTTAACCTAACCTGCATGTCTTTGGACTGTGGGGGAAACCGGAGCACCCGGAGGAAACCCACGCGGACACGGGGAGAACATGCAAACTCCGCACAGAAAGGCCCTCGCCGGCCACGGGGCTCAAACCCGGACCTTCTTGCTGTGAGGCGACAGCGCTAACCACTACACCACCGTGCCGCCCCCATATAAATATATAATTACAAAAATATATATATACTTTATACCATATATACACTTCATAAATATCTATAAGCACATAGATAGTTGCCAGCGGGGGATATTGTGCTCTCAGAGCACTCTTGTTAAAAAAAAGTTATGAAATAACAATCTACAGTCAAATGTTTAATACTGTACAGTATTATGCTGAGAAGCAGCATAATAAACGTGTAGTCTGACTATTGTGCGCAGTATAATGTGCAAAATGGAGCTGTAGAACATAGTATGGTGCTTTTTAGGTGTTCAATAATGCACTGCTCAAGATGCAGACTGCCTAAAGGTAAAAACGTCCTTCAGTCTGCCTTTATCCTGCAATATCTCCTACCGGACACTAGGGGATAGACCACTTTATGTCTTGGGTGGTTTAGGTCTGACCTTGCTGCAACAATGGGAAACATACTGTAGCTGTTGTAATTGTTAGCAAAGCAAAAGTTCTTCCAACCATAACCTTCAGAAAATGTTCAGCGAAACTAAAATTGTTAGGCAGATAATGGCATTATTTCTTGGGAACCATATTGGTTGTGTCTTTCAGAGGATCGCAAATGTGATCATGTTTCTGGCTAGAGGCAGCATGGGCAGATGACACATGTTCATCTTCAGGCTTTCCTGTATGACAAATCACCTTTCAATGCTATTAGGGTTAATACAATCTCCACTCTGTGCTGCTTCATTATCTCTCTGGTTTTCCTTTCCACATGCTGGGGGAGTGGTGTTCCACTCCATCCGCATCCGCCGTCATTCTGGCTGCACTGGTGAGTGATGGAATCATTTGGAAGGAGAGGAATGAGGGGAGTTTTCTAATACAGTGATGAGCGTTAGCGGTTAGTGAAGTCTGGGGGAGTGGGAGAGGACCAGTGGGATTTTAGGAGTTTAAGTAAAATGAGTGAGATTGCAACTGAAAGAGCATGACTGGAAGAGAGAGAGAAAATGTGACCTTTATGCCACTGTTAATTAAAGTGCTAACGGGCATATGCTGATTAACACGACCAGAGAGACAGCCATACAAAGAAGTTAATTTCTGTTATTTTATTACTTGACATGAACAAAAAAGCCCCAAAACTTCACTGTTCACTGTTGAAGACTGCCAAGCCGACAACGTGTACACCACAATCTGTAAATTCCTTCCTCCAAGTTAGTAACAAATCACTTCAGCTCATATGGATAAATGAATACTTGGTGGAGTAGAGGTTACAAAAATATCAAATTTAAGCAGGATTAAAGTGTTAACGAGTATATCTTTTCAATTCATTCAAGTAGAGAGAGGCTAAAAACAAGAACTACTTATTATCTAGTTACTCATTTCTCAGCTCTATAAACTGGATTAATACAGGGCTGCCAACTTTTCGAAATTCCTTGGAGTGAGATTTTTTTTGGGGGGGGGGGGTCGACGGCAAAATTTTTCCGCACACCATGCAGTAAGTGGGAATTTTGTATTCAGTTTGATATTCACTTGTCCCCCTGCATTCTGGTGTTTTGTTTGTGGGTCATCCAGCTGGAGATTGACAATTGGGGGGGTTGAGATTTTGGATTTAGTAGATGTTCCTGCATTCTGGTGGATTTTTGGAGTGGCCTGCTGTGCCATACTTACATTCTTACACACCCTGACGTGCCAGGCCTTCAGCTTGTGGCCAACAAAAGCACCAAGTTTTGGTTTAAAAGCCCCCACACTAGAAAACTACAGATGACTGCCAATGTTCCTGTAGCCCTATAGACCTGTGTTTCAGATTTAAAGGCAAGTTCATGTTTGAAAATATTTCATCAGCTAAGCCTAAACACCTTCTGAATTGAAACTAAATGTTAAGTTTTTAATAACTGTTGCAAAAAATAAGGTTGTCCCTCACTGACTATTCATTATGCATTTAAGGGCTTTCCCCACCACTGGGTTCAGCAGAAGATTGGCATGGGGAAAAATATCAACAGCAAAAGAACAAATAAAATGCTTAAACAGTAAGCAAAATGTGCATGTGCTACAAGAAACATTAAAATGATTAAGTTTGAACAGTATTGAAACACAAAAAGCTGAACCTTGGCCATAGGTGGGAATGTGCACACAAAGTTGGGCTTAAAAATTTTGGTCATACTTAAATAAGCTATATTAATATATTTCTTATTAATTTATTTCTTATCTATGTTTCTTATTAGTAATAGAGCATTCGTCAGGGCCTGTTATCTGACAAATATTCTCTACCTGTCTTGCCCTCTTTGAAACCCTGTCTCCTCAGTATATTGTTCTCTGTCTTTTTTTTTTTCATTATTCACAAGTTCAAGTTCTTTGATATTACAGGTGACCATGCTTTATTTACTTTAACTGAGCAATTACATACATCATAAATAATTAAAAATAAATGCCCTGTAAATAAACAATAGGTATGGTGGCTAATGGCTCGTCTTGCATTTGTAATATTATCTCTTACTTGCTTTATTTTACAACATTTCCGGTATGGCTTCAAATAAAGTCATAAAGTATGATAACATACAGTAAACAAACTAAAAATGCGCCTTAATAAACGTGTGCTAAGGAGGTGCTCTCCCGTGCTGCTTGTTGGGAAGATAGAGGCTGTGGCACGGCAGGAGGCCTATAATGATTTAGCATGCCTAGTACACAGCTCTTGATATGGCATTAAATATTCTCACAACACTTATAGGCTAAAACGATTAAGAAACTTTATATAAGTTCATAATTACGCCAGTAACACCACACATTGGCGTGCATATGTACAAACCTGTCTGAGACACCCGTCTTCAACTCGGATACCTTCTTCTCTCTCCTCTTCCTCTAAATTGACGGTAGGCAATTATCCAACTTCTGGTGAGTGCAGCATCATTAGATGCGCCACCTACCATAGGGGAGTGTGTACAGAAGGGAACACCTCTCTGCCTGTTTAGCCGTGCGTTAGGCATAATTGATCGATCGCAAGTGGTTGGCGCAACACAATGGGTAGCCTAGATCAGATAGATAAACTAGATTTTTTTCTAGCGTGAGAAATTGGAGGTATGGCGTGCGAGGACAATCAAATGCATGTGTCTCATGCTCATTGCATGAGAGTTGGCAGCCCAGATTAATATGGTATGGAGATATGGAAAGGGTGCAGTGTCTGATATTGTACTCTGTTGTGAATTAATTGTGAGTTAAAACACAATACAACACAACACAATACGTTAATAAAAGGACTATAAAAAAATTCAGTGTTCTTTTTATGTAACATGGTCGATTATAGTAGTTCCTTACCCTCCCGGAAACAGGGCTTCCCTTCCTTACAAATCCTAATTTAGGCCCTGTTTAATATTGGCTCAGAGGAAACCTGCAGTAGATATTTGTGCATGTGATACAGTGACATACAGGACATTCTAGTGTACGTTCACGTATGAGCAGCTTTGAGATTTAGGGAAAATTATCAGTTTTGGTGCGACCATAAACTCGCACTATAGGTGTTTTAAGAAAATAATATTTAGTGTCCCAGGATTAAAACACTGATGGTATCCATGTAAAATGTCAGATGTATTGTACAATACCATGCAAAGGTGTACAAATACATTTGATATGTTTAAAGATATTTATGGACAGTGTGTGTTTATTTGTTTGCTAAATCCTTTTATAACATTAGGTAATGAATGTAACAATTTTCTGCATTTAACAAGAATAAGATCAATCAATCAATCAATCGATCTTACTCTACAGTGGTGCTTGAAAGTTTGTGAACCCTTTAGAATTTTCTATATTTCTGCATAAATATGACCTAATGCCTCATCAGATTTTCACACAAGTCCTAAAATTAGATTAAGAGAACCCAGTTAAACAAATGAGACAAAAATATTATCCTTGGTCATTTATTTATTGAGGAAAACAATCCAATATTACATATCTGTCAGTGGCAAAAGTATGTGAACCTTTGCTTTCAGTATCTGGTGTGACCCCCTTGTGCAGCAATAACTGCAGTTAAACATTTCCGGTAACTGTTGATCAGTCCTGCACACCGGCTTGGAGGAATTTTAGCCCGTTCCTCCGTACAGAACAGCTTCAACTCGGGGATGTTGGTGGGTTTCCTCACATGAACTGCTCGCTTCAGGTCCTTCCACAACATTTCAATTGGATTAAGGTCAGGACTTTGACTTGGCCATTCCAAAACATTAACTTTATTCTTCTTTAACCATTCTTTGGTAGAACGACTTGTGTGCTTAGGGTCGTTGTCTTGCTGCATGACCCACCTTCTCTTGAGATTCAGGTCATGGACAGATGTCCTGACATTTTCCTTTAGAATTTGCTGGTATAATTCAGAATTCATTGTTCCATCAGTGATGGCAAGCCGTCCTGGCCCAGATGCAGCAAAATAGGCCCAAACCATGATACTACCACCACCATGTTTCACAGATGGGATAAGGTTCTTATCAGCCATCCACAAAACATTTTTCCAATAGCCTTCTGGCTTGTCCACGTGATCTTTAGCAAACTGCAGACAAGCAGCAATGTTCTTTTTTTGGAGAGCAGTGGCTTTCTCCTTGCAACCCTGCCATGCACACCATTGCTGTTCAGCATTCTCCTGATGATGGACTCATGAACATTAACATTAGCCAATGTGAGAGAGGCCTTCAGTTGCTTAGAAGTTACCCTGGGGTCCTTTGTGACCTCGTCGACTATTACATGCCTTGCTCTTGGAGTGATCTTTGTTGGTCGACCACTCCTGGGGAGGGTAACAATGGACTTGAATTTCCTCCATTTGTACACAATCTGTCTGACTATGGATTGGTGGAGTCCAAACTCTTTAGAGATGGTTTTGTAACCTTTTCCAGCCTGATGAGCATCAACAACGCTTTTTCTGAGGTCCTCAGAAATCTCCTTTGTTCGTGCCATGATACACATCCACAAACGTGTGTTGTGAAGATCAGGCTTTGATAGATCCCTGTTCTTTAAATAAAACAGGGTGCCCACTCACACCTGATTTGTCATCCCATTGATTGAAAACACCTGACTCTAATTTCACCTTCAAATTAACTGCTAATCCTAGAGGTTCACATACTTTTGCCACTCACAGATATGTAATATTGGATCATTTTCCTCAATAAATAAATGACCAAGTATAATATTGATAAAGTCTCATTTGTTAAACTGGGACTGGTTTCTCTTTATCTACTTTTAGG
The DNA here is from genome assembly GCF_027579695.1 of Neoarius graeffei. Classification (NCBI taxonomy): domain Eukaryota; kingdom Metazoa; phylum Chordata; class Actinopteri; order Siluriformes; family Ariidae; genus Neoarius; species Neoarius graeffei. The sequence continues at coordinate 55,945,711 of NC_083570.1, read as the reverse complement.
ACTTTGGGGTTCACAAACTTTCAAGCACCACTGTATTTGTGTGTGTCTGTGTGTGTGTGTGTGGGGGGGGGGGTGTAGTGGCTAGCACTGTCGCCTCACAGCAGGAAGGTTCTGGGTTCAAGCCCAGTGGCCAACAGGGGCCTTTCTGTGTGGAGTTTGCATGTTCTCCCTGTGTCTGTGTGGATTTCCTCTGGGTGCTCTGTTTTCCCCCAAAGACATGCAGGTTCGACTAATTGCTGGCTCTAACTTGACCGTAGATGTGAGTGTGAATGGTTGTTTGTCTCTGTGTGTCGGCCCTGCGATGACCTGGTGACTTGTCCAGGGTGTACCCCACCTCTCACCCATAGTCAGCTGGGATAAGCTCCAGCTTGCCTGTTGACCCTACACAGGATAAGTAGCTATGGGCAATGGATAGAGAGAGAGATGGTGTTCTATCTAACACTGAAAGACATTGATATGACTGTAAAACCTAGAAATGGAAACAGTCTTGTCCATTTATCAGTTTTTTCATCAGGTAGTCTGTTAATATTGCCCAGTCCTGCACAAAGAAACAATGTCATGAACTCAATTTCAAATGAACTCCATTATGGACCATATTAAAAAAGTGTGTGTGTGTGTGTGTGTGTGAGAGAGAGAGGTGATGACAACAGCACTGTAAAGTTCACCAAATGTCCTAAACCCTTATAAATCAAATTGAAAATAAAACACCAGTAATAATATCCATCCATCCATCCATCCATGCATCATCTATACCACTTATCTGTCAGGGTTGCAGGGGAAGCTGGAGCCAATCCCAGTCGAATTTGGGCAAGAGGTGGGGTACACCCTAGACAGGCCACCAAACTATCACAGGGCTAACACAGAGACGAACAACGATTGACACTCCCAATCACACCTAGGAGCAATTTAGAGTAGCCAGTTGATTTCATCTTCTACTTGTTCAGTATCATGCAGCTGAATGGAATATATCTGATGTACTACTCAACACCAGCCAATATTATTTAAATATGTCACAGTTGCCTTTCTTGATGTCCCGGATGTAGCTTGTATGAAAAATCCAAGTGGCATATTTCCCAGTAAAACCCTCATATCCATATTATTATATATCTAAATTGTGTTTGTGTGTTGCCTTGTGTAGAGATACTTCAAGGTTTGTTTGTTTTTTAAAAAAAGAAGTTTTTAAATACAAGAGTCAAATGGCATGTTCCAGGCCCAATTATAGGCAGGGTTTTAGATATATAAGTACAGATAAACGGTGCAGAGCGAAAGTTTAACTTTGGTTGCCTGTGTGTACTGTCTGTGTGACTTCGCAACATACGGACTCCTTTCCGAGGCTGTAGCTGAAGCCTGGAGTTATGTGGCTGCTGGAGTTTAGACGCAACCTAATGGGGTTACTCAATGGTTTTGGCTGTTGGTCTCACAAAAAAAAAAAAGAGACTGGAGTCTAACCCAAGGAGTCATCATCATGGAGAACTTATGCAGTCCATCTGTAGTGAAAGACATCTGTATTCTTTGAACTCACTCAAGTATCACATTTCATCACATATAGCATCTGGAGAATTCCCAGCTGGAACACACCCAATGTACATGGTAACTAACTGGCGAGCTAAATTGTTTGGTTTAGAGCAGGTCCATGACCAAAAATATACTCCAGTTCAGGATGCATGCCTTAAGCTCTTGTACTATAGTAGGTCCTAATGCTAAAGTCATAGTTTCACAATTCTTTGTAATTTCTCATACTTCAGACTACTTGTGTTAAAATTTGATTTGTTAAGCCTGATATCAGAAAATATCTCTGCAGAAAAGGAAAACTGATCACAGTTGACACAAACCTGGATGTTAGTTCAATTATTATAATACCCCTGCTTCGAAGGGGGTGGGGGGGTACTAGTTTACCTCTGTCCGTATCTCCGTCCGTCCAAAATACCCTTTTTCTCAGCAACCACAAATCATAGCCACTTGGTACCAAACTTCAGCTTGGGGTTCTATACCCTGTATACTGTTTTCAGGTCTGTCGCACATCGACTTCCTGTTTACCAACTGAATGTATTGACGAAACATATAGCATGGATTTATAAAATTTTCATAACACTTTCTTCAGCAACTACAAATCACATACATACATCAGCAGCCAAACTGAAAAAAATAACTCATAAGATTTACTTAAAAAATATATTGTGAGTATTTGCATGCAAATGATTTAAGTAAACTTTAATGCTGCAATATCAAGTAACACTCACTTGCCAGTATTAAGTAAATTTTACTTACCATAAAACATAACAGTTGTGAAGATATTAAGTAACATTTACTTAATTACATCTAAGTTTTCATCTCATCTCATTATCTCTAGCCGCTTTATCCTGTTCTACAGGGTCGCAGGCAAGCTGGAGCCTATCCCAGCTGACTATGGGCGAAAGGCGGGGTACACCCTGGACAAGTCGCCAGGTCATCACAGGGCTGACACATAGACACAGACAACCAACCATTCACACTCACATTCACACCTACGCTCAATTTAGAGTCACCAGTTAACCTAACCTGCATGTCTTTGGACTGTGGGGGAAACCGGAGCACCCGGAGGAAACCCACGCGGACACGGGGAGAACATGCAAACTCCACACAGAAAGGCCCTCGCCGGCCACGGGGCTCGAACCCGGACCTTCTTGCTGTGAGGCGACAGCGCTAACCACTACACCACCGTGCCGCCCCATCTAAGTTTTCAGTTACATTTATTTAAACAAATTAAGTAAAGTTTACTTGTTTTTCATAGGCAGGAACATAATTTTACTCAAAATTTTAAGCAAATTTTATATATCTGTAGTATTTGCTGTTATGAAGTAATTTAGTAGATTTTAATTATTTTCTTGTGCTTGACATTTTAATTTACTTGGTTGCATTACGTTACATTACTCATTAAAATTAGGTAATCATTGTCATTTATTCTTTTGATAAATGTTACCAAATAAATTTAACCAATACTCTATGCATTTAATATATCTTTATCACATATCACACAACTAAATTACAATGCAATTAAACTGTTTATTTTTCATTCTAAACAGTTTAACAAACAAGAACCGTCAAAGTAAATCCACTACTATTGTGGATTGAATTGCCCAATCCTTTATGGGGCAGCCATAAATTTAACATTGGCATGACTGACATAAAAAGAACAAACAGACAGGATTACATAGTATACACTGCATCCAATATACACTATTATATACAATATACTCCAACTGTCCACAAAGCCCACTGGCTCCTCCAAAGGGCACCCTGAAAATGAAGAGACACAATTTGTGGTATTAAAACAACGGTCTAAAGTATTCAGTCGCAATTTTAATTTTATGTTATGATGGATGAATAAGGGAAAATAACAAAACAATATTATATCATGCATACATTATTTTCTACTTGCCTGAATGATGAGAATAACGTTCTGTTCTGATTTGCTTCCTGTTGATAGATAGAAAATATTTTAATAAGACTTAATAAGAAATAAACTATCATGAACAAGCGTAAATGAACATTTTGTTTTGTATAGCTAAATAAAACAATTAATACATGACAGATTTATTTGCAGGCGGCATGGTGGTGTAGTGGTTAGCGCTGTCGCCTCACAGCAAGAAGGTCCAGGTTCGAGCCCCGTGGCCGGCAAGGGCCTTTCTGTGTAGAGTTTGCATGTTCTCCCCGTGTCTGCGTGGGTTTCCTCCGGGTGCTCCGGTTTCCCCCACAGTCCAAAGACATGCAGGTTAGGTTAACTGGTGACTCTAAATTGAGCGTAGGTGTGAGTGTGAATGGTTGTGTGTCTCTATGTGTCAGCCCTGTGATGACCTGGCGACTTGTCCAGGGTGTACCCCGCCTTTCGCCCATAGTCAGCTGGGATAGGCTCCAGCTTGCCTGCGACCCTGTAGAACAGGATAAAGCGGCTAGAGATAATGAGATGAGATGAGATTTATTTGCGAGTAGAACTTGTAATGAACAATCGATTCTTTCATTTAACTACAAAAACATGAATCCTGAGTAAAATAATACCCCCCCACACACACACACAATATCCCTGCAGTGAGCTGTGCTGTGTGCATGTGATTGAGGAATAACCTTTTTAAAAAGGTACAGTTGACATACAGTAAGTAGCAGATCACATGACAGTTATTAAAAAAAGATTATAAATTCTGTTCTGTAAATACTGTTGCAAGAACAGTACATTCCACTAATGTTTTAACAGTCAACAGAGAGTGACGCCATGCAGCGTGCAGTAGTGGCAGTCACTTGAATTCAGTCGCACACGCGCACATGGACGGGCACATTTACAGTATACAACTTTAGTTGCCTCAGTTGCAGAAAATAGGTCCTATAACTAGTGAAATAACTGTCTACTGTGACGAAAAAAGTTGTTAACCCAAATTAGTGCAGACTGGTGAAAATATAGACAATTTATTATGAGTATCGATACTAAAACGGACACATTTGGTATCAAAAGTATCGGTCCGCACATCACGAAGTTGCTGTGGGCTTCACACTGCACGGCACAGCCATGCTACTAGCTGTGCTAACTAGCTTCTTGTCAAAAAAAGAAAACTGCCAGCGATGTCTCTTTGTATTCACAAGCTGGTGCTCTCAAAGACCTCTGGCGCTTCTGCCAGTAAACGTGTGTTTTAAAAACCTATTCTGGGGCGTTTCTCCCATTCATCAGCCTCTCCCCCTCATTCTCAATGCACAGCGTTCATTCACTAACGGAACGTAACTTCACTGTCGCCGCCAAAAGTTTTACAGAGAAAAAAACCATGTTCTTATGTTGACGTCAGCTGATAAATGTTATAGTACCATTACGTTGGTGCTTTTTTTTTACCTTTTATTGGATAGGACAGTGTAGAGACAGGAAATGAGCAGGAGAGAGAGACGGGGAGGGATCGGGAAATGACCTCGGGTCGGAATCGAACCCGGGTCCCCGGATTTATGGTATGGCGCCTTATCCACCTGAGCCACGACGCCCCCACGTTAGTGCTTTTTTTAATATCCTAACTTTAGTTATTTTTATTGGGAAAAACCATAGACTGTACCGTATATAAAAGAGGGAAAAACTGCAGCCCCCCCCCCCCCCCCCCCCCCCCACACACACACACACACACACACAGGCTAGCACGGACCAATGTGGCGTTATGCTAACTTTAAATTAACTTATGAACAGTGACATATCTTGCGTCAAACTACATGCAGACTTATATATTATCACAAATTTAAAACAGAACGGTAATAACTTACCTGCGAAATGACTGTCGTACGTGCTACACCTTGCTCTGTGATCCTGTAACGTCCGGAGCAGAGCCAGTCCTGTTGTACTGTGCGCATGCATCGTGCATGCGTTTCAAAATGCTGCACTTTCGGAGTAAATTTTATGTAGTGTTTCTAGGTTTATGTACATACAACTATTAAACATTTAAATAGTATGAGGAAACCTAAGTAAAACGTACTCTTCCCCCATAATTCATGTATTACGTTAATAAAATGTTTAATTTTACTTAAGAAACTCTAGTTCTTACTGAATCTTAAAAATACAAGGTAGAAATTATGACAGTTACTCTAATAGAGTTTACTGCACCAAAAAGTCACTTTTTTCAGTGCATCGGACAAAGTCCATGACGAGCACATGGGTCGCAACATTCAGGTCCGGTTCAAGCATTTCCTCCGATGGCTTACTAGCCCGATCCTAGAGCAGCAGACGCGATGGCAAGTTGGACAGACATGGGCTGTTGCCGATGGAGCTCCTGCAGTGACATATCTGTGAAGATACTCAGTCATCCAGGTACATAGTAATCTGTGGTTGGTAGAAGAGAGCAACTGGACTTGCTTGAAAAGTCTTGAAGACGTTTCGCCTCTCGTCCGAAAGGCATCATCAGTTCTGTCTGTCTAATAGGGAGTATCAGGTATTTATCCTCTCATGGATCATCATAGAATCCGAATCAGAATGCTGATGGCTGCATTGTAGGTGGCTGATAAAAGATGTCATAGACACCCACCTCTGTTCAATGATGGTCGTTCCAGGTTGACAAAAATGAACGATCCTCTCTGGCTAAGATGTCTGCCAGTTTTCTGGAAGTCCTCTCATACTCCCGCACCAGTCGAAGGGAACTCATCCCAAAGTGCATAGAAACATATCTGTGAAGATACTCAGTCATCCAGGTACATAGTAATCTGTGGTTGGTAGAAGAGAGGCGAAACGTCTTCAAGACTTTTCAAGCAAGTCCAGTTGCTCTCTTCTACCAACCACAGACTCCTGCAGTGACCTTTCTCCTGGCTCTTTTTGCGTCGGCCTCATCGTTGAGCCTTTTCTCTCCTACTTCAAGTGCTTCACTGCAAGCGGCCTTCCAGATACTACGTTCTGCCGCAAGACGTTCCCAGTCGTCCACTGGAAGACACTGGAACACTTTTCTCAGCAACTACAAATCACAACTGCTTGATATTTGGTACCAAGCTTCAGCTTGGGGTTCTATACCGTGTATACCGTTTTCAGGTCTGTCGCACTTCGACTTTCTGTTTACAGACTGTATTTACGAAACATATAGGGTGTATTTTGACGCTATTTCAAGAAGCAAAATGCTGTTTCAAAATGACAGTTTACCAGGATGCTATTTGAAATCCCTGGGGAGAGACACTGCTCTTTACTTACTTTGTTTCAGGGTCAATTATTTGTTGAAGTCAAGTGTCCTATTCGTTCGATTGCTTACATTCTAATATAAGCGAGAGTGGGGGGATACGCAAGTGAGCAGCAGCTCACAGCTGATCTTGTTGTGTACAGTAGTACATAAATTACATCAATCTCTTGGGAAAATGTACAATTATTAAAGACATAATGGACAGTAAAAGCAAAATGCACCATTACTTCAGTGCACATGTTCTTTTTCCTTTCTTCATATTTTGAGATAAATCCATGCACCATATATTTTGCTGTGACCGGCAGGAAATAAGTGGATAATTTCTTTTCCTAATAAAAGACCTTTAATAGTTCTTTAAAATCCGACCGAGCCTCTGATGGAGAGTTGATTTCTTGAGCAATCTTGTCTTAACATACTGAAGCTTTGGTGCTTCTTAATAATGCCGTTGTACCTGTATAACACATTGCACGGTTCAGTGTTCTTGTTGTGTAATTCTTGCCAGAGAGGCTTTGCTCACATTGCTGTGTGTGCAGGCATGGAGTTTATTTTTGTTTAGCGACATTTTTCTGGTCCCTGAGCACAGTAACAGTATTTTCATGTGGTGCAGAGCTTCAGATGCCATTCCAGTGCTCATCTGTGCTGCACCTGGGACCTCACGTACTGTGTCAAGCCACGAAATGATAAAATCTCATGCTCATATTGTGAGAAGTGGCTCAAGCAGCTTTCAGCAAAGCGTGAGCTTGCATGTGGGCATATGTGTAAATGCAAATGATGAGAGAGGCTCTTCTTTTCTAGCAGAAAAAAAAGGAATTTTCAAGCTCATGAATTTTCTCGAAGAATTTTCGAGCTCCTGGCTTTTGGGCACCAGCATCCGAGACGTGTGTGCGCGCGCGCACACACACACACACACACACACACACAGAGACAGAGACAGAGAGAGTGTCTCTCCCTATCCATCTCTGTCTCTGTGCATCATCCCTTTTATCATCATCACCCTTCATCAGAATGAGTGAATTAGCCGGACAGATTAAAATGAATATCATATTAGAGTAAGAAGTAGAGGAAAAGGCATGAAAATCTGTCCATCCTTCCATGCTTTTTGTGAAATGAGAGTCTTGGATGCATAAAGCCAGTGTGTCTTTTGTCGAGGTGTATGGCGTTTGTCATCTCGCTGTAGATGTTATTCAGTGTTGCTTTTTAAATCAACCTTTAATGAATCGTTTCAAAGCTCAATACAGCCACTTGTGTTTACGTATTTTGAATTTGGTAATGGAGATATGTACTTCTTACAAACATCTATACATTCCACATATGTTTACAAATATTTATATTTGAACAAGATCTCATATAGGGGCGGCACGGTGGTGTAGTGGTTAGCGCTGTCGCCTCACAGCGAGAAGGTTCCGGGTTCGAGCCCAGCGGCTGACGAGGGCCTTTCTGTGTGGAGTTTGCATGTTCTCCCCGTGTCCGCGTGGGTTTCCTCCGGGTGCTCCGGTTTCCCCCACAGTCCAAAGACATGCAGGTTAGGTTAACTGGTGACTCTAAATTGAGCGTAGGTGTGAATGTGAGTGTGAATGGTTGTGTGTGTCTATGTGTCAGCCCTGTGATGACCTGGCGACTTGTCCAGGGTGTACCCCGCCTTTCGCCCGTAGTCAGCTGGGATAGGCTCCAGCTTGCCCGCAACCCTGCACAAGATAAGCGGCTACAGATAATGGATGGATGGATGGATGGATGGATGGATGGAAGATCTCATATATGTAAGAGTCCATGGATATTTCTGTTTTGATTGTCTGTCCATCGTCCTCTCTTTTCTTAGTTTGCATAAAATCTGTTTAAAAAAAGGTCCCAGCTGGGATATGGCACTGTCGAATGATCATTTTACATCATCTCATCTCATCTCATTATCTCTAGCCGCTTTGTCCTGTTCTACAGGGTCGCAGGCAAGCTGGAGCCTATCCCAGCTGACTACGGGCGAAAGGCGGGGTACACCCTGGACAAGTCGCCAGGTCATCACAGGGCTGACACATAGACACAGACAACCATTCACACTCACATTCACACCTACGCTCAATTTAGAGTCACCAGTTAACCTAACCTGCATGTCTTTGGACTGTGGGGGAAACCGGCGCACCCGGAGGAAACCCACGCGGACACGGGGAGAACATGCAAACTCCACACAGAAAGACCCTCGCCGGCCACGGGGCTCGAACCCGGACCTTCTTGCTGTGAGGCGACAGCGCTAACCACTACACCGCCGTGCCACCCATTTTACATCATATTTTCCATATTTTGTAATTTACAGTGCATAGGATAAGCCAGTACAATTCTCTTACATTTTTTTGTGTGGTTTTTGTCTAAAGTACGGTACCACAGCGTTTATACAGTGTTGCCCTGCAGGTTTGTGCCAGTCACCATCACTCAGCTCATTGGCCACAACACACACACACACACACACACGCACACCTCTTACAGTGCAAGCTCTTCTCATTGGCCCTATAGTCGTTGAGTCTAATCGCTGTACCTGTACCACACTTATGTTCCACACACATACAGTATATATTTTTCATGACAAATGATATTATCTGCAACATCCTGACAAAAAAGTCCAAAATATTTACATGAATTTCAGAATTTCAGTATTTAGTACATCCCTCTTTTGCTTTAATGACACTGTGCACGCGAGGTGACATGGACTCCACATGTTTGTCTAAGACCTGATGAGGCATGTTAAATCAAATCCATTGGCGTGTCGCCTGAAGATGTGCTTCAGTGGAAGAATTAAGACTCTGGGAAAATTTGACCTTGTGTACAAAGGAGTTAACGTAGTATCACAAATTTTGCTTAAAATTAAACAGTGACCAAGAAATAGTGCAGGATCTTAAATATAGTCAAGCTATTGAATTTTGAACACAGATTTCCTCTCTGTTTATACAAAAACGATTTCAGTAAAGTACAACCATGTCATTATTTGTAGAATCATAATTTACATATTGCTTTTTAGACATTGTGCATCTTTAACCGGATAATAACGTATCCAGTAATTAAACATAATTTCTTATGTAAACATATTACTGTGATGTAGTTATGAGTTACGAATGCTCATCCTCCAGCTTCAAAACGTTTTCGCTGCCAACAGCAGGCCGATTGCCAATCGTGAACGTACACCTGCTCTCAGCTCCTACAGAGAGAATTGTAGTTGGAAACAAGTATGATCAGGGCTGATCTAGTTCCAATATACTTACCGCCCACTTTATTAGGAACACCTACATACCTGCACGTTCATGCAGTTATCCAGCCAGTCAATCATGTGGCAGCAGCACAGTGTATAAAATCATACAGATACAGGTCAAGAGCCTCAGTTAATGTTCAGTTAAAAACAATGGCTTGGCTGGCATGGTTGGTACGGTACCAGATGGGCTGGTTTATGTATTTCAGAAACTGCTGTTCTCCTGAGATTTTCATACAGAACAGTCTCTAAAGTTTACACAGAATGGAGCAAAAAATAAATAAAATTATTGAGTGAGCGACAGTTCTGTGGGTGGAAACGCCTTGTTAAGAAAGGTCAGAGGAAAATGGTCAGATTGGATCGAGCTACCAGGAAGGATCTAGTAACGCCTAGCAACTCTTGACAACCGTGGTGAGCAGAAAAGCATCTCAGCACACACAATGCATCAAACTTTGAGATGGATGGGCTACATCAGCAGAAGATCATATTAGATTCTCTCTCTCTCTCTCTCTCTCTCTCTCTCTCTCTCCTTCTCTGTGTGTGTATTTTAAATAAAAGCAGAAAATCTGATTTAGGCCACTTTTATTACATCGACAAAACCACGCTGAAAAAAAACACCTTAGCAAAAGAAAATATCTTGAATTGAGTAAAAGGTATCTAGTTTTCTTATTATAAGATTACAATAAACCAATTACAAGATTATTAATCCTATTAGACATTTTTTTAAACTAATTTTGAATTCGAAATACCCTTGGCATATAACTTGAGCATTTAGGCTGTTTCTAGGAAACAGCAAAATCGTCTTCCATTAGAACAAGAAAACGTATGGCTTGAAATTAGTAAAACGGTTTGGAAATGTACAGTACCAGTCAAAAGTTTGGACACCCCTTCTAAGCCAAGCCAAGAAACCTTTATTTGTCACACGTACACTCAAGCACGGACTACAGTGAAATTTAACCACTGCATTTTAACCCATCTGAAGCAGTGAACACACGCATACCCAGAGCAGTGGGCAGCTATGCTACAGCGCCTGGGGAGCAGTTGTGGGTTAGGTTCCTTGCTCAAGGGCACCTCAGGCCATGGCTGCCCCATGTTAACCTAAACACGTCTTTGAACTGTGGGGGAAACTGGAGCACCCGGAGGAAACCCATGCAAACACGGGGAGAACATGCAAACTCTACACAGAAAGACCCTCGTCAGCTGCTAGGCTCAAACCCAGAACCTTCTTGCTGTGAGGTGACAGCGCTAACCACTACGCCACCGTGCCGCCCCTAATTCTAATTCAGTGATTTTTCTTTATTCATTAAAAGACACTTCATGTCTTAAAGTAATGATGGATGTCGTTTCTCTTTACTTAGTTGAGTGGTTCTTGACATAATAGGGAAACCCAGACATAATAAAACATTAAAAAAAAATGCAACCTCTTAGATGGTGTTGTAGGAGGCCTTTGGAGATGAAAATCAAGTGTTTGCAAAAAAAATTATGATTTTGTAAGGTTTTATGGGCATGTTGTAATCTTACAACATTGGGTGAAGTGGGTAGCAGAATTTCCTGTAGGCTATTTGTACTCATTGTCTGAACATAAAGGTACAAATGTTTGTACCTCAGTAAAAAAAACCTAAGGGTTCATTTGCATGGTTGATTGATTATTACTTGGCCCCAGAACAGTATATAACATGAATAATAATATCAACATTAGTCATATTTTTATGAATAGCGATTTTATTTTAAAACAATAACTAAATAAAAAACAGGAACATGTGCAAGGCAAGCATGTGCATGCATGTAGGGAGTAGTGCAGTGATCATTTACAGTGATAGTTCCAGAAACAGTCCTTGTCCTCCGAAAAGCAAAGACGAACATCACACTTGCGGCACTGTGTGTTGGTGTACCCTGTGGGGCAATGTCTGCAGCGCCCTCTCTTAGTCTTCATTGGGAAATGTCTAATGAGGTCCTTGCGTGCATCCAGTGGCGGGTGTGCACATGATCTCTTTGGTGGGATGCTGTTTGGACTCCCATCACCCGAGGATGGTCTCTTCTGTGCATTCAGAAGGCTGCTTGTTGTCACCGTCCGTGTGTCTGGGCTACCAGAAGATGGTCGTCCCCTCTTTGGAGTTTTGACTGTGTCCACCAGAATGAGTGAGGATGCTAGCTGTGCCTGGAAAAGTCTCATGATCAGTGTCTTTTTCTTAGAGATCTTGAGAGCTTGGTAGTCCTGCTTGTAGAGGAGCCAGGCGTTGACCACAGCAAGGGTGATGGTGTGCCAGAAGATGTACATGTACCAGTGGCGGGATTTCAGGGGGAACTTATATTTGGCTGTAAATGAGTCCAACAAATCCACATCTCCCATGTATATGTTGTAGGTACCCACAGTGTAAGGCCTTTCAACTTCAATGTAGGTCTTGTTGGCTTTGTCCCAGCGTTGAATCTTCTGCACTGGTTCTGTTCCAGCAAAGGATGACACAAGTGTGACCGCCCTGTTGTCATACCATTTGACAGCACAGATGTTGTGTTTCACCTCCACTCTGTAGTCAAAGGTTCCTCTCCCCTTCTTCTTCAAGCTCTTATCATCCTCAAGGTTGCAGTTGGGTAGGCGCACCTGCCTGGCTGTTCCCACATAATGGATTCCACGATCGAGGAGCTTTTCTATCAGTGGAACAGAGGTGAAGTAGTTGTCTGCATAGATTTTGTAATTCTGTAACGTCGGGTCTTTTAGACTACACTTAGCCAGGTATGTTGTAAACTTACAACATGGCTATTTTGACTACCACACTTTCCCAGTGTTGTAAAATTACAACAAATACAGTGGAGGAAATAATTATTTGATCCCTTGCTGATTTTGTAAGTTTGCCCACTGGCAAAGATATGAACAGTCTATAATTTTAAGGGCAGGTTTATTTCAACAGTGAGAGATAGAATATCAAAAAGAAAATCCAGAACATCACATTTTATAAAATATATAAATTGATTTGCATTTCGTTGAGTGAAATAAGTATTTGATCCCCTACCAACCATTAAGAGTTCTGGCTCCCACAGACCAGTTAGACACTCCTAATCAACTCGTTACCTGCATTAAAGACAGCTGTCTTAAACTGACATCTGTATAAAAGACAGCTGTCCACAGAATCAATCAATCAATCAATCAATCAATCAATCAATCAGTCAGACTCCAACCTCTCCAACATGGGCAAGACCAAAGAGCTGTCTAAGGACGTCAGGGACAAGATTGTAGAGCTGCACAAGGCTGGACTGGGCTACAAAACCATAAGTAAGAAGCTGGGTGAGAAGGAGACAACTGCTGGTGCAATAGTTCGAAAATGGAAGAAATACAAAATGACCATCAATCAACCTCGGTCTGGGGCCCCACGCAAGATCTCACCTCGTGGGGTATCAATGATCATGAGAAAGGTGAGAGGTCAGCCTAGAACTACACGGGAGGAGCTTGTTAATGATCTTAAGGCAGCTGGGACCACAGTCACCAAGAAAACCATTGGTAACACATTATGCCGTAATGGATTAAAATCCTGCAGTGCCTGCAAGGTCCCCCTGCTCAAGAAGGCACATGTGCAGGCCTGTCTGAAGTTTGCCAATGAACACCTGAATGATTCTGAGAGTGATTGGGAGAAGGTGCTGTGGTCAGATGAGACCACAATCGAGCTCTTTGGCATTAATTCAACTCGCTGTGTTTGGAGGAAGAAAAATGCTGACTATGACCCGAAGAACACCATCCCCACTGTCAAGCATGGAGGTGGAAACATGCTTTGGGGGTGTTTCTCTGCTAAGGGCACAGGACTACTTCACCGCATCAACGGAAAAATGGACGCGGCCATGTACCGTAAAATCCTGAGTGACAACCTCCTTCCCTCTGCCAGGACACTGAAAATGGGTCGTGGATGGGTCTTCCAGCATGACAATGACCCAAAACATACAGCCAAGGCAACAAAGGACTGGCTCAAGAAGAAGCACATTAAGGTCATGGAGTGGCCTAGCCAGTCTCCGGACCTTAATCCCATAGAAAACCTATGGAGGGAGCTGAAGCTCCGAGTTGCAAAGTGACAGCCTCAAAACCTTAATGATCTAGAGATGATCTGCAAAGAGTAGTGGACCAAAATTCCTCCTGACATGTGCGCAAACCTGGTCATCAACTACAAGAAACGTCTGACCGCTGTGCTTGCCAACAAGGGTTTTGCCACCAAATACTACGTCTCGTTTGCTAGAGGGTTCAAATACTTATTTCACTCAAAGAAATGTAAATCAGTTTATATCTTTTATATGAAGTTATTTTTGGATTTTCTTTTTGATGTTTTGTCTCTCACAGTTAAAATAAACCTACCATTAAAATTATAGAATGTTCATTTCTTTGTCAGTGGACAAACTTACAAAATCAGCAAGGGCTCAAATAATTATTTCCTCCACTGTATACAACATGCTCTAATTTACATTTGAGGCATGTATTTCACAATAACCATATATGTACATGTTCTAGTCAGTGTAATGATCACCAAAAAAATATTAAAGGCATTTTACTTACTTAAATCTGACAAATCCAGTCCAATGAAACAAAGTGTTGTTGTTCGGCCAAAGTTTTGCAGCTTGTGAAAATTCGGGACCGGACTTGTATACAAATGTCCTATCCAATACCATTGTGAGACTGAACAATAGAACTCAATGACTATGTTAATGTGAAAAAAAAACCCCAAAACATTTATACAATTTTTTAGAAAAAATAAAAATGTTGTAATTCTGCAACATCGGGTCTTACTTAATACAGTTGTGGAATAGGGCTATTTACTGTATTTTTATTATTTACTATTTACTGTGGGCGGCACAGTGGTGTAGTGGTTAGCGCTGTTGCCTCACAGCAAGAAGGTCCTGGGTTCGAGCCCCATGGCCGGCGAGGGCCTTTCTGTGCGGAGTTTGCATGTTCTCCCCATGTCCGCGTGGGTTTCCTCCGGGTGCTCCGGTTTCCCCCACAGTCCAAAGACATGCAGGTTAGGTTAACTGGTGACTCTAAATTGAGCGTAGGTGTGAATGTGAGTGTGAATGGTTGTCTGTGTCTATGTGTCAGCCCTGTGATGACCTGGCGACTTGTCCAGGGTGTACCCCGCCTTTCGCCCGTAGTCAGCTGGGATAGGCTCCAGCTTGCCTGCGACCCTGTAGAAGGATAAAGCGGCTAGAGATAATGAGATGAGGAGATGAGACTATTTACTGTTTGGTCTCAAACTCATTAAGAAGGCAAGAAATTGCAGTAATTAACTTTTGACGAGGCACCTGTTAATTGAAAAGCATTCCAGGTGACTCCCTCATGAAGCTGGTTAAGATAATGCCAATAGTGTGTAAAGCATCGTCAAGGTAAACACTGGCTCCGGTGAACAATCTAAAATATGAAACATTTTGTTTTTTTAACGCTTTTTTGTTTACTACATAATTCCATATATGTTCCATATGTTATTTCATAGTTTGAAGTCTTCATTATTGTTCTACAATGTAGAAAATAGTGAAAATACAGAAAAAACCCATCAGTGAGTAGGTGTGTCCAAACTTTGGGCTGGTACTATATGTATTTGATATCATATATTTGGTTTAATCTTATAATTGGAAATATGAAATGCATTTAACTATAATCAAGATATTTTGACTTGCTAAGACGTACTCAGTGGACTGAGGTGACATGGTGGTCATTCTTTATTAAATTCTAGCCACAAATTCATATATTAAGGGCACAGGTTAAGTTTCTTCAGCTCTTATATGGCCACCAACTGCTTATCTCCTGGCAGCTGTTTGTTTTTTAAAATGAATGAGACACAACGAGAGTGAGAAATCAATCAAATTAGACCGTTGTGGCCCCAGGAATGTAAGGAGGGAGATGACTGATAATATTACAGATCGTTTCAGCCTTGGAATGATGTATAAAGGCATATTGGAGCCACTGGCATTGCATCATAGATACCATTTAAGTTTGTTCAGTGTGACTTTCCAACAACATGGTAAATTGTGGGCCCAAGACATGAAAAAATTTCCTACACTGTCCCCTCAGTGGCTCAGTACAAACCTGTACTGTCACAGTACTGTGATGGATTGATTTGCACAGATTGATGCACTGAATATCTTCCTATTATGATGAACATTTGTAGGTCAAAGATTTGAAATCAGACCTTGGACTATAAGGACATTATTTATCGAAGGAGAATGTGAATGTAGCGAACAAGGTTGGGTGTTCTTAGGGGTGGATTTAATGAAGGACTCCTACTAGGTCCGTGTCAGCATCCCTTTGCTCTTTAGTATCTGTATGAAGATGCGTATTACAAGGTCTTTCCAAATACACACCCACTCAAACTTGCAGAGGACACGTCTTGCCGTGTGTTTGTGTGTAGTAGCTGCTGTTTCTCTGAAGTGTTGCCCTCACCATGTCAAGTACATCCTCATCCTGTGTCCCAGAGGCTGTCTACGATGGCAGCTCTGCTCACCAAACTGCACCGCTACTAATAAAGCCAGACTAATTAGCTACACTTATTAACGATTATGCCTACACAGGAAGGCAGATGATCTTCACTAGGTTGGTTTCCCGATCAGACTTTGAGCATGTACAGTACAGTGGCAATCAAATCTCATGTCATAAATATGTATAATGGGTTGCTTGGGGGACACAAACATCCATAAACTGTAAGGCTAACTCATTTCTTTAACATTTATCATTGTAATGTATTCTATGCTCTAGATTAACATACTGTAGGTGAGATCCAAGAATCCGATTTGAGCATTAACAGGCTATTTAAGTTGAGTTTGTTGCTTGTGGGTGTGGAGTGACTGCTAATGTTTTCTCTCGTGCGCTTGTGGCATCCATCCACAAGCACTGGTTTTTAGCTCCAGTGAAAGAGTAATAGCCAAAATATTGCTGGGTTTCAGTCACGTGACTTTTTAGCTGATAACAACTTGGGTCATCCTTCTCCTCTTTAGTCTGAATGACACGGCGTCCCTGATTTCCATAAAGAACTTCAAATTTTGATTCGTCTGACCACAGAACAGTTTTCCACTTTGCCACAGTTCATTTTAAATGAGCCTTGGCCCAGAGAAGACATCTGCGCTTCTGGATCATGTTTAGATACGGCTTCTTCTTTGAACTATAGAGTTTTAGCTGGCAACGGCGGATGGCACAGTGAATTGTGTTCACAGATAATGTTCTCTGGAAATATTCCTGAGCCCATTTTGTGATTTCCAATACAGAAGCATGCCTGTATGTGATGCAGTGCCGTCTAAGGGCCCGAAGATCACGCGCACCCAGTATGGTTTTCCGGCCTTGACCCTTACGCACAGAGATTCTTCCAGATTCTCTGAATCTTTTGATGATGATATGCACTGTAGATGATGATATGTTCAAACTCTTTGCAATTTTACACTGTCAAACTCCTTTCTGATATTGCTCCACTATTTGTCGGCGCAGAATTAGGGGGATTGGTGATCCTCTTCCCATCTTTACTTCTGAGAGCCGCTGCCACTCCAAGATGCTCTTTTTATACCCAGTCATGTTAATGACCTATTGCCAATTGACCTAAAGAGTTGCAATTTGGTCCTCCAGCTGTTCCTTTTTTGTACCTTTAACTTTTCCAGCCTCTTATTGCCCCTGTCCCAACTTTTTTGAGATGTGTTGCTGTCATGAAATTTCAAATGAGGCAATATTTGGCATGAAATTTCAAAATGTCTCACTTTCGACATTTGATATGTTGTCTATGTTCTATTGTGAATACAATATCAGTTTTTGAGATTTGTAAATTATTGCATTCCATTTCTATTTACAATTTGTACTTTGTCCCAACTTTTTTGGAATCGGGGTTGTAAAAAGAAAGTGTGAAACTGGGTTGTTTGATGTACATTAGGTGCCAGGTTAGCTTTGTTAGTATATTAGGGCTGAAAGCTAACTGTCCTAGCCATAGGCGTAGAATTGGGTATGGACGTGTCCCTACCGATATCAAACGACGGCTGATATGTCCCTACCAATATTTCTGATTGAAGAAAAAAAAATCACACTCCGTGCGCGGTACACAAATGGTTACTGTAGGTTTCCACTGGGCAAAACACCACGTAAAATTCGCTCATGAATATTCACTCTGGGGGCGTGGTCGCAAAAACAGCAAGCTTTTTGGCTACCATGTCAATTAGCAAGTGCGGTTGCAGTGCAGTGACTGGCTGCTAGTTAGTAAGCTAGCAAACTGTCCTTGAGGAATCTAACATTAGATTAGCTTGTAAAATGAGTCAGTTAACAACAGTTCATGTTCAGTGTGTAAAAACGACAACATACAAATATGACTGTTTTCTTAGTTTGTGTGGCATGTAAATAACAATCCGACTTGATACTGACAACAACTGGTGTTCATTAAGCTCACAAAGACATTATTAAATCATATCAAATTGTGCTAATGTTGGCTAATATTGCACCGAGTCTTGCTTGTGAAGTGCCTGCAAACTTTAGCAGCCCGCTAACCCTTAATTTGAAGTGCTCCAGGTAAGACCTGCAGAGCCCTGACCGAGTTCGTGTAACATGACACATGTAAACAACAACCCGATGGTGATGTGGACATTGTTCGTGGCCCAGACACATTTTAATCAAATAAACATTTTCACGTCATAAGCAAAACAGCCTCCGCCTTCTTGATCAGAAATTACGCGTGTTCTGAATTGAAGAAATACATTTTACACAATTTTCCTCGACCAGAACACTATCCACGCTTCAGCAGAACCCTGTTCCTCCCTCCTGTCTCTCCCCTCTCCACTCTGGGCTTAAGAAGACAACAAAAGGGCAATAATATAACAACAACCTCTCAGTTTTACCATTCGATCAATCACATATCAGCTTAAACTAGCATTCTAAAACTAGTTAAAGATCACACAGAAGAGAGCCGACTCCCCCTGCCAGCCTCATGGAACGCAGTGTTTAAGGCTCCGGATGTGTTTTACTTCCATTTATGAGGGAAAGGAACATACACCCTCCCGACAGTCAATGCGTTATTTGCTTGTAAAACACATTTGCAAATTGGTAGAATGAGTTAATCATCACACGCAAGATTTGCAATTAATCGAATGAATTGCATATTATTATTATTATTATTATTATTCATGAATTACTACAGTTCTGAACTTCAAACTTTAAAAGTCTGGACTTTGGAGAGATGATGGATACTCTTTTGGTGGAACACAACGGAGCAAAATATTGTGACCCTCTAATGCTGACCTGAAGTTGGTGCTACTGGGGGTTGGCATTGGGTTTATGTCCCCACCAATGTTAATACCAAACCTACGTCCTTGGTCCTAGCTACATACACTCGTAGGAGACACCTTGTCAATATATGATTTATTTGTCTTTATTAAAATGTCCCGCTAAATATCTACTTAAATTTAAATAGCACACTAATCAACATGGAAATTTTGATTGTTTGATTTAAATGTACATGTAAAGTGCCAGTATTTGTATTAGCATATTTGCAATGCAAGCTAACTGTACTTCCTTCCAAGCTTTATTTTTCTTCATAATGTTTCTATACGGTGGCACGGTGGTGTAGTGGTTAGCGCTGTCACCTCACAGCAAGAAGGTCCGGGTTCGAGCCCCGTGGCCGGCGAGGGCCTTTCTGTGTGGAGTTTGCATGTTCTCCCCGTGTCCGCGTGGGTTTCCTCCGGGTGCTCCGGTTTCCCCCACAGTCCAAAGACATGCAGGTTAGGTTAACTGGTGACTCTAAATCAGGGGTGGGCAATTATTTTTTCCATGGGGCCACATGAGAAACAGAAAATTTTGTTGAGGGCCGGACCAAAAGGCTGAACTAAATTCTGCATAATATTAATTATATTTCTTTATATAAAGCAGTAATAAATAACATTGTTTTTACAAGCTGCTAAGACTGGTAAGAGTATGGAAAAAACGAGGTTGCCTTACAAAAAATGTCATTTATTCAATCAAATTTCCCAAAACAATGGTTAACAAAATGTGAACGTTTGTACCATTTATTTTCAGTCACATTCACCCCAAAACACAATAAAGACATCACAATATTGTCTTTCTACTCCAAATCTCAAGCAAGATACATCATATTATAATAATGATGCCCACATTTGTAGTCTAATCACCTCATTTGGTGTTTTTCAGTTTTTTATTTGTTCAGTGAGAGAAATCTAGTCTCTGTTGGTCTTTAACGAGTGCATCAGAGTCAGGTTGAATGTCTGAGGTGGAGATGCGAAGCACAGCTGACAGATGATCATCAGTCGATTCGGTGTAGGAATCAGATCTTTTTTTTTTTATTGAATTCAAACATAAACAGAATTATTTTATATTACAACATAAAATAACATCTCCTCTGAAAATATAATCTAAAAAGAAAACTTATCAAATACATATATATACAATATATGTAAAATGGAAAAAAAACCCCAGAGGGGTTTACGAAAGGTTAACTTGTGCTATGAATGTGTACAGTATATTTGCATGAGGATTGTTTATATATTTCAGATATTTTTGTAACAAGGACAGTTCATTCTTAAGAGCAGGCCATGAAGGGGGGATTTGGCATATCGACACTTGTGTATGTAATATTTTGTAAAAATAATGAGATTATTCACCAAAAAGTTGGAATCAGATCTACAGATCGGCTCGGGCTCCGGCGCCTGCTGGTGACGTCACACTATGTGACTGGCTGGACCGTTTGAAGGATGACGTACAAGTTTGTGGTTGGTCTGGACAAATTACGGAAGTAGTTATCGCGGGATTAGGTTTCGTGGGATTTCATGTCATGTTCATGTCGCGCGCATTGCATTTTTGTTAAACACAACTTCAAAATAAAAGCAATGCACATTCAGTCCATGCGTGAGGTGAAATTAGAAAATACGTTTATTTTGTAATTTCTAATTAACCTTACGCGGGCCGGTCAGAATGAACCAAAGGGCCGGATGCGGCCCGCGGGCCGTAAAATGCCCAGGTCTGCTCTAAATTGAGCGTAGGTGTGAATGTGAGTGTGAATGGTTGTCTGTGTCTATGTGTCAGCCCTGTGATGACCTGGCGACTTGTCCAGGGTGTACCCCGCCTTTCGCCCGTAGTCAGCTGGGATAGGCTCCAGCTTGCCTGTGACCCTGTAGGACAGGATAAAGCGGCTACAGATGATGAGATGAGATGAGAGGTGAGATGTTTCTATACACATCGTATGAAAGGCTGTCGAAGATGAAACTATAGTTATACATTATGAAAAGACGAATGTAAAAAAACCCAAAAAACTAATTTGCAAAGGTCTAATGTTGAGAAACTCGCATCACTCACTGCTGTCGCTGGAGTCGTGGCTCTGTGTCATGCAGGTACATTGGAAATGAAGGGTCACCTGTCGCTTTGTCGCACACTAATGTGAACGCAGGGTAATGCCCCGGTCCCACAACACTGATAACTATAACTATACCTGAATTTAGCTCCAGTCTGGAGCAGTCACACCACAACTATAATCCCAAACTATCGGTTGTTGGTTTTGGCAGGAAAATGTAGCAGTTGTATGCTGTTTGTGTGCACACCCAGTGCACTCAGCAGCACACAATGGCTGACACTTACAGTGAGGAAGAGCTGCTTTTGATGCTCATTTTGCACAGAAGGCAAAGCTGAAAGAAGAAAAGGAGAATCTGGGTGCATGAAATCCTGCAGCACACAGATGACTACTAATCTCAGACTCCTGGTGCTCCCGCATGTGACTGACAGAGCCACTCGGACAGTCAGTGGCATGACCCACACAGCTATACACTGTACATATGTGAGACACGCCTGTGTGTTTTGCTTTGAGGGTGCTAATAAATGAACCTTTAACACAAACAGGGAGCCTAAACTGTGGCTGACATTTTATCCTGTTTACGGTGGGCGTTCTCACCATGAAAGAGAAACCAATCAAAACCGAAAGAGTGAAAGTGATTATCATGCCGTTGCCATGTGAATATTACTTTGTAAGTAGGCACTTAGTGCTCCGACTCGGGTATGAGTAAGGTGGCAAGTTTTATGTTTCATCTAATTTAGGTCATTTAAAAAATACATTATTTGGCAGTAGGCACATAGGAAAGTGTATCAGACATGAGACCTCGTGCTACAAAATCTTTTTTTACATGATCCACAGATAGCATTTGCGGCAAAGTGTGTGTGTGTAGTGTGTATGACTGCGCGCTCTAAAATCTCAGTATAAATTGGTTCAACTCACAGCACGACATGACACTTTGTGCTCTAAAATCTTTTTTTACATGTCCTACAGCTGGCGCTGGGTAACATGGGCATGGTTTACAGAGATTAGAGTGCGCAGCCACACACACACACTTACCAGTCATACCCACTCTACTGCCGATGATCTTCCATACATCTTCCTTTTTGGCTGTAGCTTTGTACAGCTTGTGCTTTGTGTCATAAAGCATGGAATTCTTTGACATTTCTATAATCAGCTTCGCCTCCACTGATACAACAAGGATGTACAAAGATGCCTGGGGAAAAATAGCACGTGCTCAAACAACGTCACATGTGAACAGTTACCTGATTTGGTCAGATCGGATCAGGTCTGGAACAATCGCTCCAGAAGCAATCTTACCGATATGGATAAACCCAGGTCTGGGTGATAGGTATCGTTATCGGTCTGGTGTGACCACCAACCACATTAAACTGCAGGGGGCCGATTTATTTATAGTTATCGTTATATTTGTAATTATAGTTATTGGTGGGCGGCACGGTGGTGTAGTGGTTAGCGCTGTCGCCTCACAGCAAGAAGGTCCGGGTTCGAGCCCCGTGGCCGGCGAGGGCCTTTCTGTGCGGAGTTTGCATGTTCTCCCCGTGTCCGCGTGGGTTTCCTCCGGGTGCTCCGGTTTCCCCCACAGTCCAAAGACATGCAGGTTAGGTTAACTGGTGACTCTAAATTGAGCGTAGGTGTGAATGTGAGTGTGAATGGTTGTCTGTGTCTATGTGTCAGCCCTGTGATGACCTGGCGACTTGTCCAGGGTGTACCCCGCCTTTCGCCCGTAGTCAGCTGGGATAGGCTCCAGCTTGCCTGCGACCCTGTAGAACAGGATAAAGCGGCTACAGATAATGAGATGAGATGAGATCGTTATTGGTGTTGTGGGACCGGGCCCTAATACTGCTTTAATATGAAGATTATTGTATACTTTGGTACAGGTATTATTTTTCATAGATAGAAACATTTGGAAAATAAAACTAAGCTTGCGCCTGATCTATGTTCTACATGTTATTTAAATAATATTGGCTGGCTTTTTTCGTGGTATATCGGATATATTACAACCCCGACTCCAAAAAAGTTGGGACAAAGTACAAATTGTAAATAAAAACTGAATGCAATGATGTGGAAGTTTCAAAATTCCATATTTTATTCAGAATAGAACATAGATGACATATCAAATGTTTAAACTGAGAAAATGTATCATTTAAAGAGAAAAATTAGGTGATTTTAAATTTCATGACAACAACACATCTCAAAAAAGTTGGGACAAGGCCATGTTTACACTGTGAGACATCCCCTTTTCTCTTTACAACAGTATGTAAACGTCTGGGGACTGAGGAGACAAGTTGCTCAAGTTTAGGGATAGGAACATTAACCCATTCTTGTTTAATGTAGGATTCTAGTTGCTCAACTGTCTTAGGTCTTTTTTGTCGTATCTTCCGTTTTATGATGCGCCAAATGTTTTCTATGGGTGAAAGATCTGGACTGCAGGCTGGCCAGTTCAGTACCCGGACCCTTCTTCTACGCAGCCATGATGCTGTAATTGATGCAGTATGTGGTTTGGCATTGTCATGTTGGAAAATGCAAGGTCTTCCCTGAAAGAGACGTCGTCTGGATGGGAGCATATGTTGCTCTAGAACCTGGATATACCTTTCAGCATTGATGGTGTCTTTCCAGATGTGTAAGCTGCCCATGCCACACACACTAATGCAACCCCATACCATCAGAGATGCAGGCTTCTGAACTGAGCGCTGATAACAACTTGGGTCGTCCTTCTCCTCTTTAGTCCGAATGACACGGCGTCCCTGATTTCCATAAAGAACTTCACATTTTGATTCGTCTGACCACAGAACAGTTTTCCACTTTGCCACAGTCCATTTTAAATGAGCCTAGGCCCAGAGAAGACATCTGCGCTTCTGGATCATGTTTAGATACGGCTTCTTCTTTGAACTATAGAGTTTTAGCTGGCAACGGCAGATGGCACGGTGAATTGTGTTCACAGATAATGTTCTCTGGAAATATTCCTGAGCCCATTTTGTGATTTCCAATACAGAAGCATGCCTGTATGTGATGCAGTGCCATCTAAGGGCCCGAAGATCACGGGCACCCAGTATGGTTTTCCGGCCTTGACCCTTACGCACAGAGATTCTTCCAGATTCTCTGAATCTTGTGATGATATTATGCACTGTAGATGATGATATGTTCAAACTCTTTGCAATTTTACACTGTCGAACTCCTTTCTGATATTGCTCCACTATTTGTCAGCACAGAATTAGGGGGATTGGCGATCCTCTTCCCATCTTTACTTCTGAGAGCCGCTGCCACTCCAAGATGCTCTTTTTATACCCAGTCATGTTAATGACCTATTGCCAATTGACCTAATGAATTGCAATTTGGTCCTCCAGCTATTCCTTTTTCGTACCTTTAACTTTTCCAGCCTCTTATTGCCACTGTCCCAACTTTTTTGAGATGTGTTGCTGTCGTGAAATTTCAAATGAGCCAGTATTTGGCATGAAATTTCAAAATATCTCACTTTCGACATTTGATATGTTGTCTATGTTCTATTGTGAATACAATATCAGTTTTTGAGATTTGTAAATTATTGCATTCCGTTTTTATTTACAATTTGTACTTTGTCCCAACTTTTTTGGAATTGGGGTTGTACATTCAGCAAACATGATATTGAACAAGTCGAGGACGAGGTCAGCATCATGCTAGCTGAATGGAATTTATCTGATAGACCATGATAAAAGCAAGTCAATATTATTATTATTTATTATTATTATTATACACTTCATATCAGCATTCTCAAAGGCCAACGCTAGTTTACCCGCGACCTTGTGCCGTTAGCTCAGCATTCCAGTTAGCTTCCACCCAGCATAGCAGTAGCATTAGTGAAGGCCAACGTTAGCCTACCCACGACTCGGTGCTGTTAGCACAGCAGTCCAGTTAGCTTGCAGCCAGTGTAGGAATAGCGTTAGCAAAGGCCAACGTTAGCTTACCCACATCTCGGTGCTGTTAGTGTGGCAGTCTAATTACCTTTCAGCCGGTGCAGTGTTGGCGAAGGCTAACATTAGTGCAGTCAAGCTGAATATTATTATTATTTTCCCTGTGTAATTTACTTAGTTACTTTTAAAATCAACATTGACGACGCACAACGGAATGACTTGGCAGCCAAAGTTCTCTCAAAATCTTCCACTTTTAATGAAGCAAACCTCATGGCCATGTTTGTTTACAAATTGTCACTGTCGCTCACTAACGCAGACATTTTATGTCTCCGATGTGTGATGTAATGTTGTCTTGACAACGTGCAATATTATAACAATATTGCACGCTCATTCTCCATTGGGGAGAGTGGCGTAATACATGGACGATAAGCGATATAATAACAATATTGCATGCTATCAATAAACCCACTAGAAGGGAACAGAATACATGTTTTTATTCCATGGAAAAATTGGCCCATATGTATAATAATAAATATTTTTTACACGGCTTTGTTGAATACTCGATTCTACCTTATTTTACGGTCTGTTATTTCTGAATAGCAGACCGTTGCTATGGACACAGTTCTGATCATTGACTCTAGAGGACTGTGTCCAATCAGATCAACCCGCAGAATGAAGTTCGGTAAACTCTGTTGCGTTAGTAATCAAATTAACATCATCAGCTCATTCGTGACACCACGTGACAAAAACGTTACTCAATCAGAAAACTGTCTTGGAAGATTTTTCTCAAATTAATTTTGATGTCCAGTTTAATGTGAATTATAATGCTAAGTTGTCTAATCTTAAGAAGGCTACAGAGCTTGTTGCTATGGACGTAGTTCTAACCGGATAATCTAACAGACTATTTTGTGTGGTTTTTTTTTGTTTGTTTGTTTGTTTGTTTGTTTGTTTGTTTTTAGTGCAAGCAATAAAATAATTTTTAAATCAATATTTTGTGTCAAGTGACTGATTTCTTTCATAAGTAGTTGTGTAATAAGTGGGATAATGTACAGCGAGCTGGTCATTATTGTGAAATAAACCCCTTCAGGGTGCTTTAAGACCCTTCTGCTTCTTATCCTGCATCACCCTGTGGTGGTTTATTTTGCAATAATGACCAGCTGTACATTATCCCTTAAGCATTGGGACAAAGTACAAATTATAAATAAAAATGGAATGCAATGATGTGGAAGTTTCAAAATTCCATATTTTATTCAGAATAGAGCATAGATGACATATCAAATGTTTAAACTGAGAAAATGTATCATTTAAATAGAAAAATTAGGTGATTTTAAATTTCATGACAACACATCTCAAAAAAAGTTGGGACAAGGCCATGTTTACCACTGTGAGACATCCCCTTTTCTCTTTACAACAGTCTGTAAACGTCTGTGGACTGAGGAGACAAGTTGCTCAAGTTTAGGGATAGGAATGTTAACCCATTCTTGTCTAATGTAGGATTCTAGTTGCTCAACTGTCTTAGGTCTTTTTTGTCGTATCTTCCGTTTTATGATGCGCCAAATGTTTTCTATAGGTGAAAGATCTGGACTGCAGGCTGGCCAGTTCAGTACCCGGACCCTTCTTCTACGCAGCCATGATGCTGTAATTGATGCAGTATGTGGTTTGGCATTGTCATGTTGGAAAATGCAAGGTCTTCCCTGAAAGAGACGTCGTCTGGATGGGAGCATATGTTGCTCTAGAACCTGGATATACCTTTCAGCATTGATGGTGTCTTTCCAGATGTGTAAGCTGCCCATGCCACACGCACTAATGCAACCGCATACCATCAGAGATGCAGGCTTCTGAACTGAGCGCTGATAACAACTTGGGTCATCCTTCTCCTCTTTAGTCTGAATGACATGGCGTCCCTGATTTCCATAAAGAACTTCAAATTTTGATTCGTCTGACCACAGAACAGTTTTCCACTTTGCCACAGTCCATTTTAAATGAGCCTTGGCCCAGAGAAGACGTCTGCGCTTCTGGATCATGTTTAGATATGGCTTCTTCTTTGAACTATAGAGTTTTAGCTGGCAACGGCGGATGGCACGGTGAATTGTGTTCACAGATAATGTTCTCTGGAAATATTCCTGAGCCCATTTTGTGATTTCCAATACAGAAGCATGCCTGTATGTGATGCAGTGCCGTCTAAGGGCCCGAAGATCACGGGCACCCAGTATGGTTTTCCGGCCTTGACCCTTACGCACAGAGATTCTTCTAGATTCTCTGAATCTTTTGATGATATTATGCACTGTAGATGATGATATGTTCAAACTCTTTGCAATTTTACACTGTCGAACTCCTTTCTGATATTGCTCCATTATTTGTCAGCGCAGAATTAGGGGGATTGGTGATCCTCTTCCCATCTTTACTTCTGAGAGCCGCTGCCACTCCAAGATGCTCTTTTTATGCCCAGTCATGTTAATGACCTATTGCCAATTGACCTAATGAGTTGCAGTTTGGTCCTCCAGCTGTTCCTTTTTTGTACCTTTAACTTTTCCAGCCTCTTATTGCCCCTGTCCCAACTTTTTTGAGATGTGTTGCTGTCATGAAATTTCAAATGAGCCAATATTTGGCATGAAATTTCAAAATGTCTCACTTTCGACATTTGATATGTTGTCTATGTTCTATTGTGAATACAATATCAGTTTTTGATATTTGTAAATTATTGCATTCCGTTTTTATTTATAATTTGTACTTTGTCCCAACTTTTTTGGAATCGGGGTTGTATTAAACGCTCGAAACGATTGCTAGATCCGAAAGCAGTGCACCAGAGTTTCTCCTCTCTCTTATTACAGAAGTGTAATTCACTGTGAGAAGTTGTCCGTGACACAGAGAGCTTTACGCCTGAACCCAAGTGCGATTGTAGTTGTTTAAGACTTCTTCTGGCTTCCTGTAATTGCACTTCTGAAGGAGTTGGCCTGTGCCCAGGACAAGCACTCTGAATCAAACGCAGGCCCTGAGAGCTGCTTTAACTGAGAGGACCGTTTACTCATCTCGTTACGGCCTTCTGGATGGCAAATCTGATCTGAACAGCTTTATGCCAGGTTTCTTCTCATGTCATTGTAAATCTCTCTGATTCACTAAAGGGTGCTTTGTTTGGAATTTAGAGCAACAGAAATTCATTCATCTGCCCTGAGCAAACAAAACCTAAAGTCCCAAACACCTGCATAGCACCTGTGTATGTGTCCGTCCATACAGAATATTACTGCTTTGCTGTTCTAGCTCAACCTTGAGAATGAAAGATCTAGACCTTAGGTTTGTGCGAGACAGACAGAGCGAGAGGAGAGGGAGGGAGACAGACAGACAACTGGCCTTTCTGTTCGAGCTCAACCTTGAGAATGAAAAATCTGGATCTTAGGTTTATGAGAGAGAGAGAGAGAGAGAGAGAGAGAGAGAAGGGGGGAGTCTCACCACCAGGGACAGTTTGGCTCATTTAGACCTCATCACGTTTCCATCTGTGTGTGTCTCGGGCTTGAGAGCAGATTTCCCTCTGTCGTTTACCTTCACTCCATCTCATCTCTGTGGGGTCAAGACCCATTATACTGTCACTTTATATCATGCTCCACCTTCAAGAAAAGATTGAAGTGTGTATGTATGTGTGTGTGTAGGGGTGAAAAGATCATACACACTGGTATGCAGCATGCCTCAGATGAAACCGGCTTGGTGGATTGATTGGTACTCTTTGCCCTGTGGTCTTGTTTAGGTTAAACACAGACTCTATCTGTCTGGCTTTTACACACACACACACACACACACACACACACACACACACACACACACACACTGACTGTAGCAGCTGGGTTCTTGTCTTTACAGCTTACCCACTAACTTTCAGTGAGTCTCCTGGTAGCAGTGTTTGTGTTCATGTTGAGGTGAGTGTTTGGGATGAGTCAAACAAAAGGCACTGGGTTGTGTCGACGCCAGTTTATCTGTCTGTCTGTCTGTCTGTCTAGCTACCTATTAGGATGCGCAATGTGCCAAAAACATCATTTCATGTTCCTTGTAGACAATCCGTAAATGGTAACAGTAAGGGTTTGAGTCCCAGTAACGCTACAGCCATCGGAGTAAAAACTGCCCATGCTGTCTGAGTGGGAGGGGCATACAATGACACTAGCCAATCATGGACATCTGTGAGCTCATGTATGTGAAAGAGGGCAGATAGCACTTTCCAGTGAGTGTGTTACGCTACCCTGTGACTCAGCATGAGCAGCAGTTTGAAAAGATGTGTGTGGCTGGGTTCATGTGTGTCGGAGGAAGCACACGTTAACCTTCACCTTCCCCAGTCAAGCTGTTGTATGATAGAGGAGAGCTGTCTGTCTGTTTTACACTAGCATTATGCTGAACAACCAAACAAAAAAACCTTCTTATAGATGATGGTGGTGATGAGGAACAGTTGAGTATGTGTGAGTTATGGCTGGAAGTGAACAACGCCAGTTTCTGTCCTTTAGAAGAAATAAAGTCCTCCTTGCATTCTGGCATCAGAGTTCAGTGTTCGAGAGTAGAGTAAACCAAACCTCCAACGGCATTCTGGGTGAAGATGGAGATGTGGGATGTGTGTGTGTGTTCTTGTGTGAGCAGCCATGTTGGATCCGCTCCCAGACTCCTATGACAATGATCAGTTGGACGTTTGAAAGCCTGTTGTTTTACCACAGCTGATACCGTAAGTGCTTCGCCAAAAATAGAGTTCAAGTTGTTGAGTCAGTGAGAAAATCTATTAAAAACAGTCCGTATGAAAGTGTGGCAGTATGGCGAGCAGAGATCAGCGCTGGGGTCGTGAGCAGGACAGATGTGCAGGCTGGGGAGAGATTTATACCCTCATGGGTGTAGACCTGAAGATGTGAAGCTTGTGGGACAAAAAATCAGAGAGATAATACTGTACATCCAGGAAGATTAATGCACACAATCCAACACAACAGCACTGAATGAATTAAACCTCAAAGGACACAAATCAGGTGCCTCAGGTTTGGAGAAACATTTTACAGGTTTTTATCTCTCAGGATGAAGGGCAATGTTGTGAAAAGATGGAGAACTTCCCTCCTTCTCTTTCCATCTCTGTCTCCGTTTCTCTCCCCCCCCCCCATTTTCAGTCTGTCTGTAGGTATATCTCTCTTTCTCCCCTCATTTTCAATGTCTGTAGGTGTATATATATCTCTCTCCCCTCCAATTTTCTGTCTGTCTGTCTGTCCTTCCATTTTCTGTCTCTGTCTGTCCCTCCCTCCATTTTCTGTCTGTCTGTCCCTCCCCCATTTTCTCTCTGTCTGTCTGTCTGTCTGTCTGTGTATCTCTCTCTCCCCATTGTCTGTCTGTCTGTCTCTCTCTCCCTCCCTCCCTCCATTTTCTGTACCTGTCTGTCAGTGTGTATCTCTCCCCCCATTGTCTGTCTGTCTGTCTGTCTGTCTTTCTCTCTGTCGGTCTCTCTCTCCCCCTCCATTCTCTGTCTGTCTGTCAGTGTGTATCTGTCCCTCCATCCATTTTCTGTCTGGCTGTTGGTCTCTCTCCCTCCATTTTCTATCACTGTCTGTTTGTCTGTCTGTCAGTATCTCTCTCCCCATTTTCTGTCTGTCTCCCTCCATTTTCTGTCTGTCCGTCTGTCTGTCAGTATCTCTCTCCCCCATTTTCTATCTGTCTGTCTGTCCCTCCATTTTCTATCTCTGTTTTGTCTGTCTGTCAGTATCTCTCCCCCCCATTTTCTGTCTGTCTCCCTCCATTTTCTGTCTCTGTCTGTCTGCATCTCTCTCCCATTTTCTGTCTGTCTCTCTCTCTCCATTCTCTGTCCGTCTGTACCTATCTATCTCTCTCTTCCCATTTTTGTTTGTCTGTCTCTCTCCCTCCATTGTCTGTCTGTCTGTCAATATCTCTCTCTCCCCATTTTTTGTCTGTCTGTTTGTGTCTCCCTCCATTCTCTCTTGCTCGCTCTCTGTCAGTCTGTCTGTTTCTGTCAGTATCTCTCTCTCCCTCCATTTTCTGTGTCTGTCTGTCTGTCTCCCTCACTCCATTTTCTGTCTCTGTATCTATCTCTCTCCCTCCATTTTCTGTCTGTCGTCACCATTTTCTGTCAGTCTGTCAGTATCTCTCTCTCTCTCTCTCACACACACACACACACACACACACACACACACACACACACTCATATATATATATATATATATATATATATATATATATATATATATATATATATATATATATATATATATATATGTGTGTGTGTGTGTGTGTGTGTGTGTGTGTGTGTTTGTCTCCTCCTCCCCACAGGTCCAGCTCTTTCATTTTTCAAGGTTGAGCTAAAACAGCAAAGAAGGAATAATGTTTTGTACACACACACATTCTGCTTGTACAAGTGCAATAGAGCATTATAGTTTCCATACTTTCTGTGGAAATAAATCTTACACTTTTATCAGCTGTTGATCTCATCCCTGATTCTCTGTGCAGCTCCACCTTCAGCCTGCACATGTTTCATTAATCCCAGTTTGTCAGGTCCTGTCTCTCGCACTGTCACCCTTCCTCTTTTTTTCCTTTTCATCTCTTTCTGTATTTTTAAAATCTTTTTTCCCCCTCTCCTCTCAACACCTCTTTCTTATATGGCCAGTTATACTGTATGTGTGTGTGTGTGTGTGTGTGTGTACGCACCCAGTGGGGGCGAGTGTCCATGTTTTATGAAAAATGGCAGAATAATAGATGTGTGTGAATCAAGATAGAGATAATAGACATTTGCTCACTGTAATTGGAGAGAGCCGTGAGGATTCAGACTCTCTCTCTCTCTCTCTCTCTCCAGATATCATTGTTCCAATTACATTTCTCACTTAGTCCATTTGCTCTTGTTTATTCATTCTGTTAAAGGACAATCTGCCTTTTTTATTAATGCTGTTGAATCCTGCTCTTGTAATCTTGGAAAAGGTGATAAAGATACAAAAAAAAAGTACAAACTGATGTATTAGCAGATTAACCTCAAGAATGGATTATGTTAATTTAGCAGTGCAATATGATTTAGTAAACCTACAGGAATCGTGATTATGTATGCAAATTAATACATCTGGAGAGCAAATTGACACGATTTATACAAAATGATACCATTCAGTGGGCGGCACGGTGGTGTAGTGGTTAGCGCTGTCGCCTCACAGCAAGAAGGTCCAGGTTCGAGCCCCGTGGCCGGCGAGGGCCTTTCTGTGTGGAGTTTGCATGTTCTCCCCGTGTCCGCGTGGGTTTCCTCCGGGTGCTCCGGTTTCCCCCACAGTCCAAAGACATGCAGGTTAGGTTAACTGGTGACTCTAAATTGAGCGTAGGTGTGAATGTGAGTGTGAATGGTTGTCTGTGTCTATGTGTCAGCCCTGTGATGACCTGGCGACTTGTCCAGGGTGTACCCCGCCTTTCGCCCGTAGTCAGCTGGGATGGGCTCCGGCTTGCCTGCGACCCTGTAGAAGGATAAAGCGGCTAGAGATAATGAGATGAGATACCATTCAGTATTTTAATAATGAGAAGGTTTAAAATAGAACTGTGCAGTATGAGCAAAATCTCATATCCCGATATCAATATTTCCAGATAATTATATCATGATATAGCACAGACATTTTTAACATGAACAAGCCTTGTGCGGGAATGGTTGTGTTCACAAGTAACCTCTGTTTTGAAGGCACAAATCCTTAATTTCCTTGATTTATTATACAGTTGTGGTCAGAAGTTTACATACAGTGACATGAATGTCATCTTGGATATGAATGTCATGGCGATATTTGGGCTTTCAATAATTTCTTTGAACTGTCCTTTTTCTGTGGCAGAATGTACAGCATACATCTTTAATTTAAAAAAAAACACTAGAATTTGGTGCACAAGTTTTTAATTTTCTTTGGGTTTTCTGAAATCAACACGGGGTCAAAATTATACATACAGGGTCAAAAATTTACATATGCTTACTTAGATTATTAATGCAGACGTGCTGAAACTTCCAAAATGTCTCTTATCTTGCCAAGGCCGAGGTCTCTTAACTTCTTGTTAGTGATCATGATTGATTCCAGCTGGTAGCTTCTCTGTGCCTTCATAAAAAGGGTTTGTTTACAGCACTCACTGGTTTGACCAACACACAGTAAAATGGGAAAGTCCAAGGAGCTCAGTGCAGATCTGAGAAAGAGGATTGCAGATATATACAACTCCAGAATGTCTCTTAGAGCCATTTCTAAACAATTGCAGATTCCAAGATCAGTTTAAAAACAATTGTATCCAAGTTATTGTGAGGTGTAGTCACTTTGCCAAGCCACTTTGCTTCAAGAAAACCCAAACTGTCACCCTCAGCTGAAAGAAAATTGGTTTGGATGGTCAGGAACAACCTGGGAAATACCATGGCACAGCCCTGCCATGAACTGGAAGCTGATGGATCACTCTCTACAGTTCAGATCACCATGGACTAAGAGGCTGCTAAAATTGACACCTTCAAGCTTAAAGTTTGAAGCTGACCACATGGACAAAGGAAAAGCCTTCTGGAGGATAGCTGTATGGTCAGATGAGACAAAGATTGAGTTGTTTGGCCACAATGACCACCATGTACAGAGGGACACTGTACCAGCTGCTGGTGGTGGTAGGATCATCATGCTCTGGGGCTGTTTTGCTGCCAGTGGAACTGGTTCATTGCACAAAGTGGCTGGAATAATGAAGTAGGAGGACGACCTCAGAATTCTTCAGCATAAATCATCAGAAACTTGAACATGACTTGGGAGTTACAGCAGGACAATGAACCCAAACACGCATCACTGATGCTTTAAGCTTAATGTTAGCCTGCTTTATCCTCCACAACCAGCTCTGATGCGGCATCAGAGCTGGCTGTGGAGGATAAAGCAGGCTAACATTAAGCTTAAAGCAAGTCCTGACTTCCACCCTGTTGAAAATATATGGACTGTGCTTATAAGTCGAGTCCATGCCAAGAAATAAAACAAATATAATTGAACTCTACCAATTCTACCATGAAGAGTTGTGAAATATCCAACCAGAATTCTGCCAGAAGCTTGTTCATGGTAAACAAAAAATGTTTGGTCAAGATGAATCTTGCGAAGAGACATTTTACCCAAATATTAGGTGTGCTGTATGTATATTTTTGACCCCGTATGTATAATTTGATTTCAGAAAACCCAAAGAAAATTAAAACTTGTGCACCAAATTCTAGTGTTTTTTTTAATTAAAGATGTATGCTGTACAATCATTCTGCCACAGAAAAAGAACAGTTCAAAGAAATTACTGAAAGCCCAAATATCGCCATGACATTCATATCCAAGATGACATTCATGTCACTGTATGTAAACTTCTGACCACAGCTGTGTGTATAAAATCGTTCAGTGCCAGCAGCGCTGCGAAAGGTCGGTCTGGTGAGAAACTGTTGCCGGTTCAATCAAAGATATAGAATTTAATGATCTAGTACTCATGCATGGAGTTTTAGATTATGTAAATTTAACTGTTTTAATAGCAGCAAGCAGTAGGAGGGAGAGAGAGGAAAGAGAGACTGACAGCAGGCCAAAAGGAGCAGGGCTGACAGAACTAAGCAGAATTACTCTTCTGAGATTTGTGCTGACGAGTGTTACCTTGAAAATATCAGTTGTGTTACACCTTATAAGTTCTGCTCTTTCTGAGTGAACCAACTAACATTGAACAAGTCTGTTGGCCGTATAAATTAATAACATTCCTCGGACCACTAACTTGCATTATAAAGGAGATATTCTTGGTCATAAAGCTTTTGCTCGGTCACTGTTGTTAGCTGATGGATAGTCTTTATATCAGTAGATCCATGCTCAATAGAAATGATGAGGGCCTGACGCTCTTTACTCCAAAAGTAATGACAAAGAGACGTTCTGAGCTTAATTTTTATCCATAAAGGGGAAGGATGACCTCAGCCCCACCCAGTGATGGCTCAGCCACGTCCTGGATTTAGAAACTGAAAATTCAAGCGTATACTCTAAGGACAGAATGTGTAGGTTTTTATTTCACATTAATATTGTAAAATCAACATTTTACTGGACACTGGATACACACTTGACCTGTGGCACACCCAGTTTTTGCACATTTTGAGTAGAAACTTTCTCAGACCAGTTTTTCCTCCTTTGTCAGTCATTAACACTGTGTGTGTGTGTGTGTGTGTGATTCACAGGCTCAGTGGCACTGAGTGTGTTCCTGGTGTCATTGGCAGTAACAGTGTGTGCTGTTTGGCTGGTGGCTCTGTGCGGCGTCTGTGGCTGGTGTCAACGCAAGCTGGTGAGTTTTACACACACACACACACACACACAGGACTTAATGATCAAATTAGCATCCAATTAAATCCATGGATAAAATGAACCTACACACTGACACTGCTGCTCTTCTATCTTTGCTTTACCTTTTCAAGTAGCATAGAAATGGGAGTGTAACATTTTTTTTTTTCATGTCACATTTTTTTCCCAACCAAACTTCTCATCTCATTATCTGTAGCCGCTTTATCCTGTTCTACAGGGTCGCAGGCAAGCTGGAGCCTATCCCAGCTGACTACGGGCGAAAGGCGGGGTACACCCTGGACAAGTCGCCAGGTCATCACAGGGCTGACACATAGACACAGACAACCATTCACACTCCCATTCACACCTACGGTCAATTTAGAGTCACCAGTTAACCTAACCTGCATGTCTTTGGACTGTGGGGGAAACCGGAGCACCCGGAGGAAACCCACGCGGACACGGGGAGAACATGCAAACTCCACACCGAAAGGCCCTCGCCGGCCACGGGGCTCGAACCTGGACCTTCTTGCTGTGAGGCGACAGCACTAACCACTACACCACCGTGCCGCCCCTTTATGATTAAATAATCATCCTTATTAATAATATAATCCCTATTATTATTATTATTATTATTAGTAATAATCTATCTGAATGTATCAGAATGTTCTCAAATATTCAAAGAAGTCAGAAAGAAAGAAGTATTCATTCAGTCTTCACAAAAGTCAAAGGGCATGGCAATTTCCAGAAATAAACCAGCATCTTGTTCACTGCTTTGAGACCAGTGCACCATTCCTTACTTTGACCCTCTTTAAAGCCAGAAACCCCCTCCAAACAAAAAAAAACAAAAGGGCAATTCCATGTAAATGTCAACCTCACCATGCAAAAATAAAGCAGCATGTAATACATCAAAACCACTCCCAGAGATCTCACCTAGGCCTGTATTTTACAGATGTGAATAAGTTGAACCAATTTGTAACCAACCTAATATGTCACTGTCGGTCTTTCTTTCTTATAATGTAAACCCCAAGCTAAAATCAACTTTGATCATGTACAATTCTATATTATTGCCACAAGCCACAGAAATGTATGCTAAAATCCACAAAACAGCAAAACAATAGCCATCCTAAATATTATTTAAGAACTTTGATAGTTTTAGCTGATATTTAGAGTTTTTCAAAGGGTTATGGTGGTTAAATTGCTGATTTTCTAAACATATGCCATGTCTATTTCAGACGCGTCACATCCATAACGGAATTTCGTCACATCCATAACGCTGACTTTTCCTTCCGAAACTCTGCATGAAGTACAAAATATTTTAAACAAAGATTTTTTAATATTCACCTTGGACCCCTCTATCAAATGGATATCTCCATTTCGACATTAGGTTTACAATTTCACAGAGTTTGATAAAAATGTACAGTCACCCAAGAAAAGTGATACTTTTTCTGTCACATCCATAACGCATCTTTTATTGGCATTTTCTGGCATGCCCTAGATGTACTATGGGAATTGTTCTTGTTCTATCACTTCTCCAGTATGGTACAGCCTTAAAATATGCAACACCTGTTTAAATACTGGGAGACAATAAAACATGCACTGGGTCATTTGTTGCCATTTTGAGTTCAAGTGTCACGTCCATAACGCTGGAATTGCTCAAAACTTAGTTTGTCGATCACAGCAAGTGCCCTGACGTGCCCCCCTCTACCCTCACAAATTTCAGTAAAAAAAACCCAACAACTTTATAACAAGTTATCCGTTTTAAGTTGCAATATTGCTAAAAATAGGCTTACCTGGGTGTGGCCATTTGCAATGAAACCGGATATCCGCTTGTGACGTCGCTTACACCCTAGTACACAGTTTTTCTTAGTAACACAAAGCCATCAACTCAGAAATTTTCTGTTTTTTTTTTTTGTTTGTTTTTGTAATTTTGCTGTGCAAACATGGGAAATGTTCCTGAACAAAAAGTGATTCAACCGTATATTTTTGAACCAGAATATGAGCCTGGTGAGGAAGAAACAAACCGTGAAAGTGGTTCCAGCGATACCAGAAGCGATGAAATGCAGCCATTTCACTGCTTGTTCCTTACACGGTGGTGTAGCAGCTAACACTGTCGCCTCACAGCAAGAAGGTTCTGGGTTCGAGCCCAGCGGCCGGCGAGAGCCTTTCTGTGTGGAGTTTGCATGTTCTCCCCGTGTCTGCGTGGGTTTCCTCCGGGTGCTCCGGTTTCCCCTACAGTCCAAAGACATGCTGTTAGGTTAACATGGGGCAGCCTTGGGCTGAAGTGCCCTTGAGCAGGGTACCTAACCCCCAACTGTGCCCCGGGCGCTGTAGTATAGCTGCCCACTGCTTTGGGTGTGTGTGTGTTCATGGCTTCAGATGGGTTAAATGCAGAGGATGAATTTCACTGTGCTTGAGTGTGCATGTGACAAATAAAGGCTCCTTCTTCCTTCAAAGTAATACCCCCTGTAGGGTTGGGGATGGCAAAAAACGATTTCCCTTTGCGACATTCAGGCTTATTTTTACAGCTTGACACTTGGGCATCTTCAGGGTTGTTTAGAAGTGATGTATCCACTAGATCTCAGCCTCAGTAAGTCATGTGGTGAGTAAGTGATGTCACAATCTCGGATTCTCTCACGTAATTTGCACTCAGAGCATGGTATTTGAACCTTGGAAAGAGTAAGATGCATACATGTCAACCTATACGGAATGTCCGTATTTTATACGGATTTGATTCAATAAACGTAGTATACGGGCGTATAAATAAAGTTATACGGATTCTTTAAAAAAAAAACCTTCAATATTTATTTAGAGCTATAATCAATTCCCATGATGATAAAAGAACGCATAACATTTACAAACGTACTGTACACCACAGACAGCCAGTAAAGAGTCTTATGAAATCGCGCGTTATCTTGTGGTAGCAAGACTTCGTTCCACTTTTGATCATGCGCCGCCATATTGGATGTGGCAAAGTGGAGATTCTTCAGCCGTCTCTGGTATAGCGTCTAGACAGTTGCCGAGAATAAAGATGCCTCATTCATGTGCTGCGTTTAACTGTACCAACAGGTTTACCGTCCAAACGAGATCACATGGGATTACCTTTCACAGGTGAGACTGGAAAAATACTTTTCATTGTATTTGGTCATTATAACGTAATTTTACGAACAGATTTTCCTGACTTTGTGGCTAATATAAAGTCTCGTGCATAATAGCCGCTCGGTGAAACCTGACTCTAAACAACGAAGTATTTCCTTCGTAACTACGCTGATAACACTTTGTGTTTTTGTCAAACATTGGAGCTTTGTATTCATTCTGAAGGTTTATTGTTATTAATATTGAATAAAAAGTAACTGGGATATATCATTGTTAATTATCATTCAAATTTTAGGTAAATTATTTTAATTTGCATCTTATACGGATTTTATAAGGGAAATACGGATTTTGGAGGTTGGTTATACAGGTTTCTCATCTCATCTCATTATCTCTAGCCGCTTTATCCTTCTACAGGGTCGCAGGCAAGCTGGAGCCTATCCCAGCTGACTACGGGCGAAAGGTGGGGTACACCCTGGACAAGTCGCCAGGTCATCACAGGGCTGACACATAGACACAGACAACCATTCACACTCACATTCACACCTACGCTCAATTTAGAGTCACCAGTTAACCTAACCTGCATGTCTTTGGACTGTGGG
The DNA here is from genome assembly GCF_027579695.1 of Neoarius graeffei. Classification (NCBI taxonomy): domain Eukaryota; kingdom Metazoa; phylum Chordata; class Actinopteri; order Siluriformes; family Ariidae; genus Neoarius; species Neoarius graeffei. Next base: position 55,906,706 of record NC_083570.1, on the reverse strand, counting down.
GGAAACCGGAGCACCCGGAGGAAACCCACGCGGACACGAGGAGAACATGCAAACTCCACACAGAAAGGCCCTCGCCGGCCCCGGGGCTCGAACCCAGGACCTTCTTGCTGTGAGGCGACAGCGCTAACCACTACACCACCGTGCCGCCTGGTTATACAGGTTTGATTGACCAAAGGTTGACATGTATGAAGATGTCAGCACCCAGGGACATTTTTATTTTAAAAGAAAAAGCATCTGTACACAGTGTACAGGTACAAATATGAACAACTGAACACGCGAACATGTCTTGACATACATGAGATATTGCTGTATTTGTCAGTATAAAGGAGTTTATTTTTTGGGTTTTGTTTGGCTTTAAGGCAAGTCAGTTTTATTTGTATAGCACTTTTAACAACAGACATTGTCGCAAAGCAGCTTTCCAGAAAAAGTATACATTTTAAACATATCAATTTTAAAACAAACGAATTTATGACGCGTTAAAAGCGCTAAATACAAGCGTAAACAACTACCAAGACACAATAGATGCTTTCAGAGCAAGCAGTTGTAGGAAATTATTGAGAGGAACTACCCAGTGGGTAAAAGTTTTACACAGATTTTTGTGGCTACTGCCTCATAGAGACTGTAGCCAGTATGTCATCGTGTTGTAAGAATGAGTGTAACAATAGCGCAGTGCGCATAGAGGTGTTCCTATTAAAATGGCTGGTGAGTGTATACAATTCTGTTCACCATTCGAAATAAATGGACTAGACTAAAGAAATCGCTTTCAGACATGTTTATGCTTATTACCGAGGGAAAATGCGTTCGTATTTTAAAATGTACTCCAGGTTGTCCCCCTTTCTTCTCCTTCTTCAGCCAGTGGTCCCATGTGTGATGTCGATGTGACGCATTTCTGAGCTGTTACAGGAAGTTGTCGAAAAGAGTATTGAGACCACTGAGCTCTAGCGCCGGGCCTTTCCCGGGAAATAAGAGTTTGGGTCATGGCGACAGCGTGTGTGTCAGCCTTGGTTTAGAGGTTTCAGTTTCGAAAACTGTAAGAGGTAAGAGTAGAATAATATAAAGTACAGACACTTGGTATATTTTACTTCTGTGATTTTTTAAATTGTTCATTTTTGTGGATGCTGCCTTAGAGTAAATATATATGCCATATTTACTGTCTGGACATGGGATCAGAAAACATTTTTATTTATAAGCAGTAGCCACATGTACCCATAGGGTACCTATTTTTAAAAATGGTGGTTGGTTGTGCTACATTGACTTATGTTCGACCAATCAACATGCATTTACATCTGAACCAATCAGCATGCACTTACATCACTCATGGTTCCTCTTGTGCTGGGCAGAGGTGGACAAAGGACCCAACTTCATTACATATGCCTCGGTCACAACTGCCCGTACGTGCTCCTACGGCCGGTCTACGTGCAAAAAACGCAAGAGACGCACGGAGGGCGTGCGTGAGACGCACGGAGGGCTCGCGTGTGACGTGCTGATTTTCGAGCCGTAGACTGGCTGCAGGCCGGCCGCAGAGGTTCTTTGTCGTGTCAAACAAACTCTACGGGCGCTTACGTTTTTTTCAGGTTGCAAGACAAACTTACGGCCAACGTGCGTCTTTCTCCACAAACAAAAAAAAAACGCGGCGATTTGGGAAACGCCAAAAATCGCATGGCCAAAAAAATCGTACGTCCGGTTGTGACCTAGGCTTTAAGTCAAAGTACAGATCCCACTGGTCAAATGTTACTCTGATACAAGTGAAAGTTCTCCAGTCACATTTTTACTTAAGTTAAAGTACTGAAGTACTTGCTTTTAAAAATACTTAAGTATTAAAAGTACATTTTCTGTCAACGCATCGTTGTATTATTATCACAATGCTTATAATTCCTCATGCCTCTGAAGCAACCAACTGAATTATTTTGTGAATTCACAAAATGAACGCATGCTGTGCATCATGGTGGTTTGTTAAGCTAGCTAGTCAGTGAAACTCCACCTGACATGCTAGCAAACTCTTTTCAAACTCAAAATCATATTGGGTAGCTAACGCTACTAGAAAAGAAAGAGTTCTACATTTTGTTTATTTAGCAAGATTATGCTAAAACATATTTCCGAAAGCACTTCAGAGAAGTTAACATTATTCACATGAGCTTAACTCCATTTTTACATGCTAACTAACAGTGTCCAAGTTAACTAGCTATGTGTTGGCGTTAGCCGTGGACAAGGCGATGGCAACTTGGCGGGCAAATCCATAGAAAGTCATTTGACTAACCAGGCTGCATAGCTATTGCAACGTTATCGCTAGCTCTAAAAGCACAGACAACTTCACTGCAAGCTTACTCTTGGAATAAAATGTTTACATACCTCAATGTGCTTCTGCAGGTTGGACGACGGGTTTTGTAGGCTGTGATGTGGTTCGTTTTTAGCAAACAATTAAAATGAAAAGAATCTTTAATCCTTTCAGAAAACTGTAACATGGGTTCCAGGTATGGCCATGAGTGCGTGCATTCCCCAGAAGAACCGCCTCCTTCCATTCGGCCATCAACTGATCATGTTCAAATAACGCTGCTGAGAAATCATTGAACTTGATTTTATCCAGTCTATAGATGTGATGTGACCCGAGTGATTACTGATAGACTGTCTCAGTGTCACCTGCGAAAAAAACAATCACGTTTTAGAAAAGAAAAGAAAAAAATAACCACTTTCAAAGCTGCTTCATAGTAACAAGTAACGAGGGCCTTGATAGAAATGTAGTGGAGTAAAAAGTATGATATTTGTCTTTCAAATGAAATGAAGTTAAAGACATAAGTTTCCATAAAAAATAAAAAATACTCAAGTAAAGTACAGATAATCAAAAAGTGTACATAAGTACGGTACTCAAGTAAATGTACTTCATTACTGTCCACCTCTGGTGCTGGGAGAGTACCTACCCTGAAGTCGGAGCTAAAAAAAAAAGTCCCTCAAAATGGTGTTCGAAGAACTTTGATTGTTCTCAGTTCCTCCAATGTGAACACAAAAAAGGGGGGACTTCCTCCAGCAGTTCTATGAAAAAGCTTTGAAAAAGTTTCTCTGGTCCGAAAGCACCTAATGTGATGTGATATCACACAAACCATTTGCTGAGGTGGGCTGGGACACATTTCACCACCTACAGTACCTTTTGTAGTGAAAACACTAATGTGTACTGATGCGTCACTGAGAAGGATGGAACAGGAAGAAAGATCATTAATGTAGGACGTGGTGGTTGTTAAACGCCAGTGCTTGAAAAAAGGAACACTTTGTCTTTTCTTTCGCTTTGTCCTGTCAATCTCAACAGTTAGAACAGCCCGTACATGTACAATACTAGTTAAAAGTTTGGACACACCTTCTAATTCAATGCTTTTTCTTTGTTTATTAATTAAAAGATGCGTCATGTCTTAAAGTAATGATGGCTGTCGTTTCTCTTTACTTAGCTGAGCGGTTCTTGACATAATATGTATTACTACAGTTGTGGAATAGGGCTATTTACTGTGTTTTTATTATTTACTATTTACTGTTTGGTCTCAAACTCATTAAGAAGGCAAGAAATTGCACTAATTAACTTTTGATGAGGCACCTGTTAATTGGAGGGCGGCACGGTGGTGTAGTGGTTAGCGCTGTCGCCTCACAGCAAGAAGGTCCTGGGTTCGAGCCCAGTGGCCGGCGAGGGCCTTTCTGTGCGGAGTTTGCATGTTCTCCCCGTGTCCGCGTGGGTTTCCTCCGGGCGCTCCGGTTTCCCCCACAGTCCAAAGACATGCAGGTTAGGTTAACTGGTGACTCTAAATTGAGCGTAGGTGTGAATGTGAGTGTGAATGGTTGTCTGTGTCTA